>NC_138190.1:24526404-25208904 GCF_964194105.1 Spermophilus citellus
GTCTCCTTCTTCTAGTTTCAAACAGTACTGAGATAAATGAACCTCCCTCCCCCACACCATCAGAGCTCCCTGTGTAACTAGTTGATTGTTTCACCATCCTGCCATGTAACTTCAGTATCACCAGCCCTTTCATTTTCAAAGTCCTCATCTCTAAAATAAGACAATCATATTACTGATGTCTTGACTCCAGGACTGAAGATGTGAAGCCGTGAAGGGAATTTGTAAAAGTCGCCTTTTGTTGTTATTGTTGTTCTTTTTCTTTTGTATTTTTTTGGCACTGGGGATTGAACCCAAGGGTGGTTTACCACTGAGCTACATCCCCAGCCTACTTATTTATTTGTTTGTTTGTTTATTTAGAGATTGGGTCTCCCTAAATTCCCAAAGCTGGCCTTAAACTTGTGATCTTTATGCCTCAGTCTCCAGAATTGCTGGGATTACAGAAATGCACCACCAAACCCTGCTATTTTTTTGTCTTTTTACAAATTTTCTAGCAGTGGAACTCTGAGCACAAGAGGAAGATGGAAGGGAACCCCTCAGTTTTCTTTTCACTTAAAATTTCATTCTGCCTGTGAGAGGCGCTGTGGTGCAGTGCTTAAATCTCTGGCACTGGCACCAGATTACCTCGATTTTAATCCTGGCCTTGTTTTTATTTTGTAGCTCCATGGCCTTGGGCAATGCATTACTCTCCTAGTGCTGCTGTAAATGCCACACACACACACACACACACACACACACACACGCACGCGCACACATCAATCACTAATGTATGAGCTTAAGGAAACATGAAGAACACATGTTTATTATGTTTCAGTTTTGGAGGCCAGCAATCTGAAATTGGTTTTACTGGGCTAAAAATCAAGGTGACATTTTGTTCTGGAAGCTGTAGGAAAGAATCTATTTCCTTCCCTTTTCTAGTTTCTAGAAGCTACCTGCATTCCTTGGCTCTTTACCACATTGTTCTGATTTTTGTTTTTATCACCTTCTCAGACTCTTGCGAGGATCTCTGTGATTATACTGCACCCACCCAGATAATCCAGGATAATATAGCCATCTCAAACGCTTTCATTTAAGCAAAGTTCATTTTACCCTGTAAGATAATAAATACAAAGGTTCTTATAATTAGGACATGAACATCTTTGGGGAAACATTATTCAATCTATCACTGGAAAGTTGCTTAAGATGTATATACCTCAGTTTCTTCCATACATAAAAAGTGAACTGTAGTATCTGAGATAATTTTCATACATAAGTTAATTCAAGTAAAATATTTAGAGGGATTTTTGATACATAATGTGTTGGATTATTAGTTCAACATGGGGTAACTTTAGGATTAGGAAGTGATACTGCATCAGGGAAGTTCACACTTACTCTCTACCCCAAAAAGAAAGAAATTTGTGTACACATTTCTTGCCCCAGACTCAAATTACTGAATGAGTCACTTAATGCACAGTAGTAATATATATTGGCAATGTTAGTTCATTGTCCATTTCATTATTTGCCATTTCAATATTCAAGCTACTATTTTGGTTATTGCTATGCTGCTTAGCAATCTTCCTGCTTAATGACCCCACCAACCAGCCTAGCAGAAAAACTGTACCTGAGTCCCCAGCTTAAGTTGCCAGGGCTACTTACAATTTTATTTTCTTCCCAATACCTGATGACTTCTTTATTTAATCAAGTGATGTTTTTTGATTATCTCCTCCAATGAGCATAAAAGACCCTTGTGGGTAAGGAATTCACTACTCTGTATCCAGCAATCAGTACAGTGTCTGACACATAGTAGGTACTCAAAAATATATTTTTCAGCCAACTGAAAGAGAGAAGGAGACTTCAGATCCTACACTCACCACAAAGGCCAAGCATTCCCACACAGTTATTGCTGCACTGACCCTGAAAGGAGGAGAGGCCTTGATAGAGTTTTCTGGAAGCCTATTTTGATACTCAGAATGCTACAAGCACTGCAGCAAAGTAACAAGAGAACTGGGTTAAACAGAACAGTCAAAAAACTGGCCTTGAATTTGGGATCTTCTATTCTAAAGATATATAGTCATCTAACTCGAGCCTTCTCATTTGTGAAATGGGGACAAAATTCTATAAGCCAACATTAATGTGTACACGCTGTTCTAAACCCTAAAAGGGTTATTATATTTTTCCCTCAAGATATGACATTTACAGAAATGTTTGCTGGCCCTGCTACCACATTGATATATAAAGTAATTTAAAATTCCAATCATTTACTTTCTAATGCTTTATTTAGGGTCAAAGCATTTAGCTTTTCATCTATGAAATTGGAAAAATAGTGTTTAAACTAGTTTTAATATGTGCACCTTAGCCCTACGTCTTTCAAAGGTTTTTCAAAAACACTCTCATCACATCAACTAAATTTTAAAATATCCCCAAAACTTAAACCCACACTGTGTGAATTTAATCATTCCTACCTCACATATATTTGATGTTTTTGACTTTGAATTTCAGGCATTGTTTGAAATTGAACCCTAAGTGCAGTGCTGAGAAACATGAATTCGTAATTTATTGGTTATTGTTCCTATTCTTTCCCAGGAGCAGAGTCTCCTGATTTTCTAATGTTTTTCTTGAAGTTGTGATCTGATCTTCTATTTGCAACTCTGAAGGACTTTTAGGCTCTTTGGATTGACTGTTTCTAAGGAGAGATTGCCTGTTTGTCCTTCACAAGTATTCATCCTTGGAAATGTCAGAAGAAAACTGACTTCATCTTTCCACTTTCCATTTTTTTCCCTGAACAAATAGCTTCTGAGAAACAAAATCATCCAAACACCACCAGTGTAGACATTTGCAACAAATAGTGCCAGCCTGCTGAGTGCTACAGGATTTGCAAAGACAGAACCTTCTAAGGCAGTCTTAGGCTTTTTCATCTGATTTGTTCCATGTCCTCAGACCATTGTGACAGACAGACAAAAGGACACTCATCAACTGAACCTGTCATGTGCTGAGATTGTCCACAACTGTAATTTGGATATTTACACTGACTCATTGTGTGATGACCTTGGCCAGTTGGACACCTGCTCTGTGGAATCCATTATCTGTTCCAACTCAGGGTGGGAGTAAAGCTGTTCTGCCTGCCTGAATGCAACTTTCAACTTCAAAGTAATGCAATTTTCACTAAAGGCTGTAGGAGTGAGGTACAGGTGGGGATAAAGTTGGGTAAAATTGTAAAATTGACCTTGGACAGCAAGCTGCCCTTGATCTAGGATGGTAAGAAGATTGGAAATATGATATGAATTTTCAATATGGGCTTAAAGAAACTGGAATGCCATAGAAAACAGGTGACAGGGAGTACCAAGAGCAGCATAGTACCAATGCCTTCAGTAAACAAGCAACAGAAACTACCAATAGTGTTTTCCTTATTTTTCAAGGCAAATATTAGGTAAACACTATTATAGACAAGTAGTAGCTGATGAAACCCAGGAGATAGACTCCTTTCTTTCCTGCTCCAAGACTTAGAACCTTTAAAGCTATATTTATGAAAGAATCAATAGACTTGCTGATTCACGAAACCCTTAAAAAAGATCAAAACTTCCTTATTTCTTTCAGATGAGCTACAAATAAGGAAATTGGCTGCCTTAGGGGTTACATAGTTAGAGAGCTGGAATTATGACTCTTGTACTCACTGAAATGTTCTAAAATCAACTTGAAGATCAATCAACCAACTACTCCAATTGAAGGAAATACATCCATCAAATCAGTTTATTTTACTGAATCTATCAATTTTGAATCCACAGTAATATCAGAAGTTGACCAAATTATCTGATTAATAAATTCAACTGACTGGCAGGTTTAAAACATATTTCCCCATTGATTTGACTGGTCACTATGAAAATCACTACTCTTTTGGTCCACAGTTTTTTCCTTAATGGTGATGGTGATTTTAATCACAGGTACTCTTTATATTGGGATCTGGGACTGTTATATTATCTCTCTCCTAGAAAAATTGCTTTCTTTTCCCTTCCAACTTTCTTTAGCAATTTACTCTTCACAATCATATCTGCATAGTGCATCATAGGGCATATTGAAGACACTCAACAAACACTTGCTGGGTGAAGCGGTGACTGAAAATTTCTTCCATTAATTTTTTAACTTCACTAAGTTGCTCAGCCTTCAAATTTCCCCTGATTTTAACAGTTTTGTCAGCTCTCCCTTCTGTCAAGTACCAGCTATGTTTCTTAAACAGTCTCATTTCCAGTTTGACAGTCTTTAACATGAGAGTAAATGCATTTTCTAGGTTTACTTCACAAAGCTGTTGATTGTGTGAAATGATGTTCTATATCTTTAAAAAACATTAACAGTAGCTCACAAATGTCAGGTATTGGAACTAGATCACAATTTCTCCTTAAGGAAACAGCATCGGACCTTGGGAAGTGATATATTTCCCAATTAAATTGAATTTGTGCATTCAACGTTCTCTGAGCACATACATTACAAATGAACTTGTGATAAGAGATCACCAATAATAAGTCATTCCGTCTAGAGTTAAATGCTTTTAACATTAGTAGTGGCATCAACTCACTTTCTCTGAAAGCACAATGACAAACATATGAAAAAATGTGAAGAGTAGTAGGTGAATTTCTCTGTAGCAGGCAGGAGCGGTGGTGCATGCCTGTAATCCCAGCAGCTTGGGAGGCTGAGGTAGGAGGATCACGAGTTCAAAGTCAGCCTCAGCAAAAGTGAGGTGCTAAGCAACCCAGTGAGATCCTGTCTCTAAATAAAATACAAAATAGGGCTGGGGATGTGGCTCAGTGGTTGAGTGCCCCTGAGTTCAATCCCCGGTACTGAAAAGAAAATTCTCTGTAGCAAAGCAAAGCGCGGGTGATGAAGAAAATCAGAACCTTTATTTCTAAACTGATGTTTTTGCTATGGTGGGTGTAGCTGGGTTATAAAAAAGAAGCTGCCTTTGGCTTGAATTCCTCGAAGCAGGGCATAGGATGAGGGCTGTTTGTACTTCCTTCAGAGATGACCCCAGGAAGCAACAATAAGAGTGCAAAAAATGTGAAATGGAAAATGTGAATGTCAATATTAAGGTGCATTACTGAGGTCACTGCTGTGAAAAACAGGGGGCAATTCCACCAGGATTTCCAGAGACATATACAATGCCTCCCAGAATTTTCCACCCCAAAGAGATGACAGCAGCATTTATTTATGGGTTTCCATCCCCCAAGTTTAAAGGTTGTCACTAAGTTTTCTCTGATATTCATGATGTTGCAAAATACAGTCAACATGAAAAAAAAAAACATACTAGCATGATGGAACTGTCCACTACCTGTACTAGAAATCAGAGGTATATACGGACAAGAAAATACAGGCAGGGATCAGAAGCATCTGAGAAAGAAGCTCATGGGCCATCATTGTGAACTGCCTGCCACTTGATATGAAAGAGCTGGTTAAAATGATACAATAACTACCTGAGAACTCCTCTGCTGAGCTCGTTAATCTTTGAAATTTATGTTATCATTAGTGCTAACATGTCAATTCTTTAGATAAGTAAGGTTTGTAGGGGAAGCAGGTTAAAGACATTTACCCAGCACTCTTGGGACTCGTGTGTGTGTGTGTGTGTGTGTGTGTGTGTGTGTGTGTGTGTGTGTATGTGTGTGTGTGTGTGTGTGTGTGTGTGTCTGTGTGTTTCTCTAGAAATTGCACAGTATAGGGGCTATTCCAGGGACTTAGCCAAAAGTGATCTGAAGTGTGCAAAGTTCAGGATGGTAGAATTTGTTTTACAGGTAAAGGGAAATTTCTATGACCTCCCTATAGCTGGAATTCTCATGGATGGAAATAAAGGTTCCATTAGGGCCAGACCCTAAAGGTTGATTCAGTAGCCATTTGGCAACATTTGAAGTGAAGTTTCTACATGAAAGAGAGGGTACATACAAACAAGAAATGAAACCTTTCTGAAGAATTCTGTTAAAATCTACCAAAAGTAGAAACAATGTGAATAAAATATAGATTGGTGTTTCTCTTCTATCTAGAACTGTATGTGAGAAGAAAGTAACTTGTGCTATTGGCATCCTTTAATTCTGTGGATAAAACTTTATCCCATACTAAATATCTTTTATTTCAGAGAGAAAAGATCATTCTAAATGGGTTTACCTTGTTGGGCATCTGTTAAAAGTTCATTTAACATTCTTATTAACATTTTGCATTGATTTGCTAGGTATCCTTTTAAAGTTCTTTGATTAAGGGTCAGTAGAGCATAGTCTTTCACATTTCAAGGCCATTATGTTCTATTAAAAGGGTAAATTGTACAATGCATTGTTTCTTGGCTGTATTTTATTAAAGTAAAACATTCAGCTTTTCATTAGCAATCGGTTGATGACTTATAATGTAAAAGGGATGGGCAAAAAAGGGTCGCATACTTAGGTAAAATTCTAAGTATAGTCCTGGGAGCAAGGAGGAAGAAAAAATGACCTTATAATTATTTTCATTTCTGTAAAGTTGTTAGTAATGTCTCCACAGTCAGTAAGTTAGTAATTTGTATCATCTGTCTATATATTTTTCTTGGTCAATCTAGCTAAAGTTTAAAAAATTCTATTGTTCCTTTAAAGGAACCAACTTTTTGCTTTGTTGACTCTATGTGACTTTAAAATTCAAGAAATGGTGATTTGAAGGAAATTTTTATAGTACAGGTAGGCAAATTTACAGAGGTTTTTAAAATGTGTTCTTAGGAGTGCCAGGAAAATTCAAATGGTTTAAGTTAATGGTAATCATTTCAAATTCTTCTTCCTCTTCTCTCTCTCCTCCTCCCTCAAAAGGACAGTGCTTGCAGTACAAATAAACACTTATGGTTGGAATTTTCTATTCTAGAACAACACAGAGAAAATATTTGGGAAATACTTGGGCAACAGTATACTATCTATGCACCAGGACATATATCATATTTTACCACAGAGGGAAATTTTTTACCCTTATGTTGCACACTTACAACAAAACAGTGGTAATTATTATATTTGCAGGGTTGATGAAGCCATTATATTTAAAACTGTTCATTAAGAGTTTTCTCTCTGTAATAGAAATCCAGAAGACATTCTTACAAATTTCTATAGGGATAGAAAGGAGGTTACATAGCAGTAATATTCCAAACAATATTTGGTTATTTCAAAATTTTAGATCTACCATCAATGTATTTATCACCAAAATCTACAGCCAAGAAGAGAAAAAGAAAAGACAAAAGGAAGCAAAGCAAGCAGGCAGGCAATCTTAAAGGAAAATTCTAAGAAATAAATTACACAGAAGTTTTTGATTTGTTAAAATAAGTGTTTTACATCCCTAGTTAACTATGAAAAATATATCAAGGTGTATTATTGGGTTTTTATTTAAGTGTTTCTTATTCAATATGAGCATATGAGCTGTTAAAGCCTAATGAGGCAAAAATCACCAGAGACAGACCTATAGTCTGACAAAACCATATTTATTTCCTCACTATAGTGAGAAAGGCACAACCTAGAGGGAGTGTGAATTTCTGCTGTCAACTTTAAGAAGGGAGGAAGCATCTTTTGTCAGGTTTGAATTCCTGGTAAAGGATTCTGTGGTGGGTCTCAGGTTAATGAGGATGTATTCCAGACTGGTCAGTGTTTTGGAGGTGATATCAAAAGAAGCAGAGATTATTACATAGGGGTTTGAGTATTCTCCAAAATAAAGGATAGTTTAGCATTTGGATGCTGTCAATAACAAAAGAGAAAAACAAAGTGTACCTGGATGCACCATTAGTAAGAAAGCAATATGCAATCAAACTGGGGCAGGAAGAGGGGAGGATGGGTGTTAATGGTTTTCAAAAACTGCTTCAAAGCTTTGAGTGAATAGGTGTTTCCTGTAAAATTTCCAACTGATATTCAGCGTCTGTCCTCCCAGCATGATTAATGACAGAGCTGCTTTCTTTCTGATTCAGTACAAGACACCTTTTTTTTTTTTCATTGCCAGATGGGTTTCTAAGAACTTGTTTAGTTCTCAATCATATAAATCTTTAAAGGTACTACTTCTTAAAGCAAAAGCAAAATGACAAAGTAATTTCAACTCTTTTGGTTGAATTTAAATTCTCTTTTAAAAATTGACTAAGAATTAAAAGTTTCTAGAGTTTCTTTTTCTGCCTTGATCATTGACTCTTAGGAGACATAAAACACTAGAGTTAATTAGCTTTGCCTACAGCAGTTATGTCATATATTTTAAAATATTTCACTACTAAAGGGGTAGTTTCATGCAAAGCAAATAAATAAATAAATTGCCCAGAGCATCTGAAACTCTGTGAGGGCAAGGATCTTGTTTTGTTCACAGTTGTACCCCTCAGAGCTTAGCACAAGTCCTTATATAGATGAGTCTTAATAAATATTTGTTAGATTGAATCCTATTTGAAAAAGAACTTTGTGAACACTATGTAAAATATTGACTATATTATAAGATGAGAAAGAGAGAAATGTTGATCTTAACTGTACCTGGAAGTATGTATGTCATTTTAATGCTTTCCCAATGGCCAAGGGTAATCAATCACAAGGGACACAACCATGCTCTTTACTTCAAAGGAAAAGTGTGTTTTCACACAGATTTAGTGAAATAATGCCCTATCTTTTATAGAATGCCATAAAATTATGTTTTAGCCATCTCTTATTTTTTCACCAATCTAAAATTTATTAAATAAAAAAGTACCTACCAAACTGTAGAATCATAATGTTATTCATTCATATCACACAATTATAGTTATAATAACTATATCCAAACTATAAATCAGTATTTATTATATAAACATAAAGCTTCCTATCATAGAGGCTTGAAAATCATCAAATCTATTAGTAATGATGATGACCTTTGTTTTTTAAATATTATTTTAGCTGTAGATGGACACAATATCTTTATTTCTATTTATTTATTTTTTATGTGGTGCTGGGGATCAAACCCACGACCTTACACATGTGAGGCAAGTGCTCTACTACTGAGCTACAACCCAAGCCTGACAACCTTTGTTTTTATTCCCACTTTGAAAAACTATGACTAGGATCTGCAGAACATTAAGAGTCTGTATTTAATGTATAGTTAGTTAAAACAAATAAAAATTATTTTAAAAACAGTCTGTATTTCTTTAATTTCATTTAAAAAATACATTTGTCTTCAAGGTGGGGGTGGATCCCCTAAAATTCAAAGAAGAGCAGGGAGAGACGGGGAGGGAGGGAGGAAGGGTTGGGGAGTGACATTAGCCAAATTACATTGTTGCATTGTGTGCATGTACGAATATCTAAAACAAACCTCATCATTATGTACAACTATGATACACAAATAAAAATGTGAAAAAATGTTTGTCTTTAAACCTACTTGTTTAAATATTGAAAAATGCTTTGTTCATATTCACAGTGTAAATAGCACATGTATATTGTGATTCATACTGACAGAATATTAGACAGTTTCCTAATGGTATATCCAATAAGAGTATAGAAAGCACTATGAGAGTTCAAGCAATCCAGAGATCTTTTTGGTCTAGGGACACTGGATATGAGTTAGTTAATAGAGGCTGAGTATTGAGGAAGATAATACTTTTTTTTGGGGGGGGATTGGCAATTTAATAAAAATTTGAGCAAAAAACAGTAGCTCTTCAGTCCCCCCTTTTTAAATTTTTTATTTGTTTTAATTAGTTATACATGACAGTAGAATACAATTGTGCACTTTGAGATATCATACATAGATGGGATATAATTTCTCATTTTTTCTGAGTGCACATGATGCAGAATCATATTGGTCATGCAGTCATATGTATACATACAGTAATAATGTCTGTTTCATTCTACTATCTTTCCTATCCCCACATCTCCTCCCCTTCTCTCCCATCACTTCCCTCTACCTAATCTAAGGTAATGCTATTCTTCCCTAGTATCCCCCCCCCCCTTATTGTGAATTAACATCCGCATATTAGAGGAAATATTCTGCCTTTGGTTTTGTGGGATTGGCTTATTTCTCTTAGGAAGGGGATGATGTGAATAATGGATGGAGAAGAGAAAATCCTCTAGGAATTTCAAATCATACAGTTTAGAGCAGAGTGAGTTTTAAGGTTAATTTGGGTCAGATATGATAAAAGGCAATTTTAATTTGGGTTTTCCTCAAAGTTGATCCTGAGAGAGGGATTTGGTATAGATAGTTGTGTCCATTGCTGAGCAAATGGGACCCAAACCCTTTTCCTGTAGGAAAAGTCCAGCAAATTATGTGAAACTGAGTGCACAATTATTCCACTGAAAGATGAAAAGGTTGAGGTATTAGTCTTCCAAGTCTCGTTTCCTGTTGGTTGAGGCTTAAGCAATAAGCAGGATCCCAGATTGCTGGAGAAATCCCTCAGATAAAGATGGCAAAACAATGTGCTTGAGATGACAATTTGACAACAGGCTGGGAACTGTCTTCACAAGCACATTAGGTGAACTCTGGTGAGCTGAGAGAGTATGGAAGGGGCATCAGTAGACTCTTTCACAAAAGTCTTTAATGCCAAGCTGAGAATTTTCCATTAGATGATGGAACTATTGAAGCTAACTGAGAAAATGTCATGAACACAATAGTACTGCAATGATACATAGCAGACACCATTCTTCTAATATAGCTTCCAGGACATTGAAGGATAAATACTAGAGAGCAGAGTGACCAGATAAGGAAATCTTGATATAGTTTATGCAATAGGTAATCAGGAATTACTTATGAGGTGGTTGTAGTATAAAGTGGAAATGGAGAGAAGAAATGTTCTGAAAATGGTTTCAAGAAAATCTGTGAAATGATCATTTGTGGGATCATGGGTAAGAAGGTTGAGAATAGGAAGTCAGAAGCTTTCTGTCAGAAGCAAATAACTTGGGCTGCAGTTGTAGACTGTATTTGCCTCATATGTGTGAGGCATGGGGTTCAATCCTCAGTACCACATAAAAAATAAAAAAGTATTGTGCCTATCTACAACTAAAAATATTTTTTAAAAGAAATGAATAACTTAAGCAGAGTGCAGTGGTACTTGACTGTAATCCCAGCAACCAGGGAGGCTGAGACAGGAGGATCACAAGTTTGAGGCCAACCTGGGCAACTTAGCAAGGTCCTGTTTCAAAATAAAAAAATTTAAAAAAGGGCTGGGGATGTAGCTCGGTGATAGAGTACCTATGGGTTGGATCACTAGTACCCTCCCCCCCAAAAATAACAAAGTAAATAACTTGAAATGTTTTGAGTCTAAACCATCTAGAGATTCATAAGAAGCCAGAGAATATGCATCTTGGGGAGGGTTGTGCAAAGAAATTATAAAATCAGAATTTTTTTCCTTGGCACTGGGGATTGAACCCAGGGGTGCTTAACCATTGGGGTTTATCTCCAGTTCTGGTTTTTTTTTTTTTTTTTTTTTTTTTAATTTTGAGACAGGGTCTTGCTAAAATGCCAAGGCTGACCTTGAACTTGCAATCCTTTCTCAGCTTCCCCAAACATTGGATTTACAGACCTGCAACACTATGCCCAGCTACAAAATTAAATTTTATCCAGTCAGTCCTGAAGTATAAGGATATGAACATGTATCTGATTGCCTTCAGTCTCATTTCTGCATCTCAGACAGATTCTAATCTAAAGTATGCTTCTCAATTTGGGCTATGCGTTAGGATCACCTGAGGGGGATTGTAGGTATCCTGATAACCAGGACTCTTCCCAGAACAATTAAATCAGACTCTTCAGGGATGGCATCCCTACTACAGTGTTTTCTTAAGCTCTTTGGGTGATTAAAATGTATGGCCATAATTTAGAACCATTGAGTTATATCCAAAAATACTTAGGTTCCACTTTAACAAAACTCAACATCATCAGTTTTAACTTTGTCTTAGTGTTGTTTTTCTTTTTTCTTTTTTTATTAGTATTCCCTGGAAAACAATTATCTTTCTTATTCAACCACTGTGGTAACTGTATCATGTGGCATTAATAACTTCCTGAGCACCCAAATGCTCTATTTTTGCCAACTTTCTCTAGCCTTGACCATTATCTGAACTTTAATCCTGCAGTTAAAATCTTGTTGGTAGGTGTCTCTGGTGCCAATAGCCTGCTAGTTTGAATGTCTTCATTATAGTCCTATGCCCAATTCCTTTCCATAGGACAGCTTCTAATGAAGCCTAATGCAGCCTAATTCCTTCAAAGTTCACAGCTAAAGTAAGGTTTGTTTCTGTTGATGCATGCATATATTTCTTTCTATCAAGTTGTAAGAACACATTATGTTTCCCTTTTCTGGCAGAGATGAGTGAAGCTTTGGTTTAGATTTTTGAAAATGTGAAATTAAAATTTGTGGAGTATTTTCTATCAAGAATTTGAATTAACTTGTCAAGATAGCTATCATTTCCAGCCTGATCCTCCACTGGCACAGAAGATCTTGGACCCAAAGGATGTATCCTCTCACACCTTCATATCCATGTCTCTTTTCTGTGTGTGCGTGTGTGTGTGTGTGTGTGTGTGTGTGTGTGTGTGTGTGTGTATCAAACTTGCCTCTTCCCTCTAGCTTCAGAGTATGAAGTGTTTCTCACTTTCCTTAATTTAGCGCATACCCTTAGCGCATATTTTGGATTTCATATTTTGCTCTTCCTCAGTGATCTTGTTTCAATAATTCATTTTCCCTTCTATTATTTAGATCTCTAAAAAGGTTATTTATATCCTCCATCTTTAACACAAACAATCAAAAGGCAAACGAAAATCTCTCCTTTGGCACTATGTTTTCCTAAAAAACAAAATTACACTTTCTCCTTCTCTTCTTTGCAAAAATAGTAAAAGAGTAGGCTATAGTCAATTCACTTCTTTAACATATTACAATCTGACTTATGGCAACTCTTCCTGAAATTGTTATTGCAGAGATCTCCAGTGACCTTTCAGTAGCTAACACAAAATAAATGTTTTTGTGAGTTGTGTGACTTGTACTTACTACATCTAATAATTTCACTTACTCTCCCCTTTACACCACTTCTCCATCAATATGAAGTGACATCATTCTCTCCAGTCACTCTACCCCCTCTGTTATTATCCTTTCTATTCCTAACTCTCTCCATTCTTGATTTAAACATCCTTTTTCACTATGATCCAAATTTTTACACTATTCTCAATTTTATATATTCTTCATTCATTAATTCTTACAGACTGTTGATTCCAAGGTCTTTAAATCCCAAATGAATCTCTTGTCTAAATTCTAGACCTGTATTTTTAAGCTCCCTCTTCATATGCTATAAATATCTCAAATTCAACCCGTTACTTTCCAAGTCATTGTCACCTCTACCATGCTACTGAATCTCTTATGGAAAGCTCTCCAACATTCTAGATAAAAATCTAATTGATATCTCCTCCTTATTACTTCCAGGCTTTTGTATTCTCCCATTATATTCTTTTCTGTCCCCACCTGAAAATTTCACTTCTTTCTTTTACATACTTCTTTTCTAACTTGCTTCTGAGTTATAGTTTTTCCAATATATTTGGTCCTAGTGCAGTTACTATTTGTGTTATTACCTACTGAGGAGAATCTATACACTGGTATGGTAGAGGAGAAGCAAGTGTATTGGGAAGAAAGTTGCATTTGAATATAATAGTCAAGGAAGAATGTTGCGGCATGACACATGGTGAAAAGATGTAGAGTCTTTCTGTTCAGATTTAGTTATAAGTGGGAACACTTTGAACCAAGTGTGATGACAAGGTCACTGTTTTTAAACATCAAGGTTTTCTAAAACGCACTGAGTCACAACTGTTGAGAGAAGATTGGGATGACAACCAAAAGTATTTTGTCTTTTATTCATGATCTACTTAAAGGCAGAACTCACTCTTTCATCTCTAAATTTCCAACATCTAGCACACTACCTGATCATTAGAAAAACTTTAAAAAAATATTTCAAAAGTGAATGATTCAAAAGCCCTCAGAGGTCAGTTAATAACACTTTGGTGCCTTTCTTCCTACACAGCCTTTAGAAACTGAGAGGCAAAAGCAGAGAAACAGGGTCGTAGAAACATTAAATGGTTGATGATTTGCAAGGTAGGCCCAACTAAAGGTGAAACAATTAGAACTAAAAGGGACTTTTTAAAGTAAATTTGGGTTACAAAAGCAGTATGGAGATTCCTCAGAAAAGTTGGAATGGAACCATTAATTGACCTGGTTATCCCACTCCTTGGTATATACAAATATGACTTAAAATCAACATACTATAGCAATGCAGCCACATCAATGTTTATAGGAGCTCAATTCACAATAGCCAAGCTATGGAACCAACCTAGGTGCCCTTCAACAAATGAATGTATAAAGAAAATGTGGTACATATACACAATGGAATATTACTTGGCCATGAAGAAGAATGAAATTGTGGCATTTGCCAGTAATTGGATGGAACTAAAGACCATTATGCTAAGTGAAATAAGCCAATCCTAAAAAGGCTAAATGTGTTTTTCTGATATGTGGATGCTAACACACAATGGGGGGGGGCGAGAATAGAAGTTCATTGGATTAGACAAAGGGAAATAAAGGAAAGGGGGGAGGAATAGGAAAGACAGTAGAATGAAGTGGGAATAACTTTCCTATGTTCACATATGAATACACGACCAGTGTAACTCCACACCACGTACAACCACAGAATAGGAAGTTATACTCCATGTATGTATAATATGTCAAAATGCATTCTACAGTCAAGTATAACTATAAAGAGAAAATTTTAAAAAGAATTGAAAAAAAAAGTTGGGTTCCAGGGATAGAAGAAAAACACATTTGGTGGGGACATGGCTGGGAGAAGTAGGAGAGTGGGGAAGGGGAAATTCAGTTTCAAGTCTTGGATAAGGAGTTCTACTGAATGATAAGTCTGAATTTGTGATGATTCCAGCATCAATTAAAATTATATGAAGATGAGATAGAGCAAAAAGTCTATGATATTTAGTTGTTGGTGAAAATATAGAAACAAAGATAAAGATGATTACTGTGATTCAAGTGCTAAACACAGTGACAGAAGTTTCTATCCCAGAAAGGTAATATGAAACCATGATAAGGATGCAGACTGAATTCAGAAGGGGGGAGTAATTCACACTTCTATTGCTTCCCAGTCATATGATCTTAAACAAAAGTAACCTTGGGGAAATTACTTGACCTAACCAAGCATGAATCTTACAATCTATAAGAAAACTACAATATTATCAGATACATAAAGATTGTTATCTGGATTAAATGGGCTGGGGATGTGGCTCAACTGGTAGCGCGCTCACCTGGAGTGCGTGCGGCCGGGGTTCGATCCTCAGCACCACATACAAACAAAGATGTTGTGTCCGCCGAGAACTAAAAAATAAATATTAAAAAAATAAAAAATAAAAAAAATAAATGAGATAACACTTAGCACATGATGGCTGACTACTTAGAGTAAGCCCTCAATAAATGTTAAGTGAAATGTGTGTGTATTTGTGTGTGTGTGTGTGAGAGAGAGAGACAGAGAGAGAGAGAGAGAGAGAGAGAGAGAGAGAGAGAGAGAGAGAGTGAGTTCGCATGGCTTGATTTTCAAATGTTGAAATGTAACAGTAGGTATTGAGATTCATTTGAGTCATTGGGTACACATAAATTCTTCCAATAGAGCTGAACAAAATCTATCAATGTGATCATAAAACTCCTTCTAGTAATCTTTGAGGAGTAACTTAATTCAGCCTGGATTGTATAGAAAATATATTCTAAGGCAACTGTTTGTTGCTAATAATTTATTGAGCATACAATCTCAAGAACCAAAAGTTAGAGAAAGGGATAGTAAGGCACACCCTTAAAGAACATGTGGACCTCTATACCTCTATCCCTGGAGATAAAGTACTCAGAATTTCTGGCATAGCCCCAGCCTGTATTAAAAAGATCTGTTTTCATGACTAACACCATCCAAGTCCCAGTGAATTATCATTCAACATTTCTTACCTTTATACTTTCTGAATACCACTATTGGTTATCCCAACGCCATTATTAGAGATGGAGTTGTGTCTTGCTTCAGACTTCAGGAAAGATTTGAGTGATGAAAGAACTTAGGTAAGAAATTCTCTCCGATACAATGAAATAGATTATTGCATTTCAGAATATCATTTATTCAATAGGCGACTATTGTTATGTTCCTCACTTTTATTTTTATTCCAATTGTGGATCTGTAGATACTTATGGGAACATTTTACAATACTAAACTACTAAACAAGTCATGTTACTCTTAAATTTCTATACATATAAATATAGATATAATGTGTAATGAACTCTGATAGTATTTTTGGAAAGACAACTAAATGAATATTGAATGTTAGGAACACAAATAGTTTTAATGAAGATATTTCATAAGATCTAATTGATATTTCTTTTTTCTTTTTAGAGAGAGAGAATTTTTTTTTAATTTTTTACTTTTCGGCGGACACAACATCTTTGTTGGTATGTGGTGCTGAGGATCAAACCCGGGCCGCACTCATGCCAAGGGAGCGTGCTACCGCTTGAGCCATATCCCTAGCCCCTCTAATTGATATTTCTAAAATTTCATAAAACATCAATTTTATTTAAACAGGTTTCACTTCAAATTTTGATAGCAAATCTAATCTTCAAAGATAATTTTGAACATTGCAAAGAAAAGAATTTTTGAAAATATATGAAACACAATTTATATTTTTGTTTTATATTTATCTTAATTAATATTTTGATGGAGATGCATAAAATAATTAGACTTTAAAAATAAGTATGTTTATGGGGCTGGGGATGTGGCTCAAGCGGTAGCGCGCTTGTCTGGCATGCGTGCTGCCCGGGTTCGATCCTCAGCACCACATACATACAACGATGTTGTGTCCGCCAATAACTAAAAAATAAATATTAAAAAAATAAAATTAAAAAAAAAATAAAAAAATAAGTATGTTTGTGGGGGCTGGAGGTATAGTTCAGTTGGTGCAGTACTTGCCTCACATGCACAAGGCCCTGGGTTTAATTCTCAGCACCACACACATACACACACACACACACACACAAAAAAAAAAAAACAGTATGTTTGTTAATCTTTTACCTCTGTGCTGCCTGATATGGTGGCCACCAGCCATACAAAGGCTATTGCATACTTGCTCTGTGGTCATTCCAAATTGAGATTAACATAAGTGTAAAATACACATTGGATTTTGAATACTTAATATCAAAAAATATATTGAGTCATTCATTAATATCTGTTTTGATTACATGTTGGGATTATGCTATTTTGGTCAATTGGGTTTAAAATAAAATACACTATTAAGATAAATATCACTTGTTTCTGTTTACTTTTTTAATGTGGCTACCACAATATTTGAACTCAAGAGTGACTCGTATTTCTATTGCCAGCACTGATTTTATCAATTTGAGCAACAGACACACTGTGAAAATCTTGATGGTTATAATGAAATTAGTAATTTTTGGCGTGAACATACTTTGTATACAGAGATATGAAAAATTGTGCTCTATATGTGTAATAAGAATTGTAATGTGTTCCACTGCTGTCATGTATTTTAAAAAAATAATAAAATCAATAAAAAATTCATCAGTAATTTTACTGAGATGAAAGCAAACAATATAATTTTGAATAATTATATAATTTTTATGAAAGATGTATGTGTTTGTTTTATTATTTGCCCAAACATCACCAGCCCTGAGTATATACTATCAAAATTAAAATGTATCCTCTTTGATATTTTGTGGGCTTTTAGAGGAAAATAGTAGTCTTCCCTAAGTTGTTTTGTCATTATGATATAGGACATTTAGGTCATATATTTTTCAAGGTAGAATGATAGAAGATACACAACATCTATAGTACTTCTTAGGGATCTACTATCCCTTAAGTGTCATATATGCAAGAACATCCATCCTACATACTCCCCAAGAGGCAGCCCCTTGCCCCACCCCAGTGCTTATTAAGATGGTTTAGGATGTAGATATAAATGGGTATTTCACTGAAGAATTGGATAGCTCTCTCAGACCACTGTAGTGCAGAAGGAAAAGAGTTTATACCTTCATCCAACTCATCTTCCCTAGGGCCACAAAAAATGAGAGAGGCCTGATGAACATTCTTATTAACCTCACCTCTATCTATCACCTGTATCTTTTCATATTGTCTCATTCCAGAATTCCCCAGGAAACTTGAACCTTTTCCATATCAAGAAAATGTTACATGCCTCAGACCTTTCTTGTCTCTTACCTTCCCTAGTATCTCAGCTTTAGAGAAGACATGTTTCTGGTTCTGTGAGATGAATGACAGAAGCAGATGTCCCCATCCTCATCCGCTCCATGGAGCATCCTGCCAGTGAGAACTTCACAACTTACCTAAAAGGGAAGTTTCTCTCATGAGAAAAAAAAAAAAAACATTAATGTTTTGACCATCACCCCCCACCTTAAGTATTTTAGGATAAAAGCAAAATTTAGTTCCTTGACACCTGGAAGTCTTTTTTCCTTGATAACTATTGAATAGTTCTAGTACCTGTTAATGCACAAATATCAATATCCTTTATGGAATTAAAGTAGTTTTTTTTCCATTCCCCATTCCATGTTCTGTATTAATATAGTAACCATATGACCAAATACTTATTTTCCTAGTATAATAATTAAAACTACCTTCTTCTTGGAGCCTTGGGGATCCAGAAAGTATCAAAGTGATATAGAACAGAAAAGATGAGGCTGGGGAAAAGGCCCAATAAAACCATTTGTAAACTCCTATGTTCACCCTCAACCTGTGCACATATAGACCTGATGTTAAATACCATGTGCACCTGTATGGTGCACATGAGTGACGTTTCCAAATAGCCAGTAAAGCCTTCAACAACTGAAATGACATTGGCACCACAGCCCAGAGAATGTAGGTTGAAAAGTGCCCCCTGATTCCAACCAGGTGAAGTATATCTTATCACAAAGATATCTTAACCAGTTCCATTACCTGCTAATGCACAAATATCAACATCCTTTATGGAACTGAAGTAAGATCCAGAGTCTCATAATATTTTAAATGTCCAAGAAATAGGAAATGGTGGTATAACTCAGTAGAGTGCTTGCCTAGCAAGAACTAGTAACTATATTCAAATCCCTCTACTGTAAAAAGAAAAAAAAACCCTACAAGAAATAATTCAAATTACTCAACATATTAAGAAACCCTAAAATATTATTATTATTATTTATCATCATCATCACCATTAGATATTTATGGTTATACATAGTAGTTGGAAGAACCCCCCAAAATTTTAACTCACATGGTATAAGATGATAAGCATATGTTAACAATGAGATTTCATAGGTAGTGGAATATTGTGAAATAGAATATGAAAGAGTTATAATAAAATTATAAATTCCTAGAAAGAATAATCATGAATATTCTTTTTTTTGGGGGGGGGAGTACCAGGAATTGAACTCAGGGGCACTTAACCACTGACCCTCCTCCCCAGCTGCTTTTATTTATTTATTTATTTTGAGACAGTTTCTCACTAAGTTTCTTAGGGCCTTGCTAAGTTGCTGAGGCTGGCTTTTAACCTGCAATTCTCCTGCCTCAGCTTCTTGAGCCATTGGGATTACAGGTGTGATCATGAATGCTCTTGAAACACAAGTTAAATTTTAAAATACAGCAGAGAACTAGAACATATAAAGAAGAACCAATAGGTATTTTAGAATTTAAAAATACAATGACTGGGCTGGGGATGTGGCTCAAGCGGTAGCGCGCTCGCCTGGCATGCGTGCAGCCCGGGTTCGATCCTCAGCACCACATACAAACAAAGATGTTGTGTCCACCGAGAACTAAAAAATAAATATTAAAAATTATCTCTCTCTCTCTCTCTCACTCTCTCTCCTCTCTCACTCTCTCTTTAAAAAAAAATACAATGACTGAAGTAAAAATAAAAACTTCATGTGATATACTCTATAGCAGAATGGAGATGACAAAGGTAAGAGTTAGTAAATGTGAAGGTAGATCAATAGAAATTGTCAAGTCTGAAAAACAAAGCAACAATGACAAAGATTATCTATAAGACTACAACAAATTGTCTCATATTTATGTCTTTTGAGTCCTAGAAGGAAAATAGAAAGAGTTTGGTATTGAAAAAATGGTTGAAGAAATATGGCTGAGAACTTTCCAAGTTCTACAAAAGACCTACAAATTCAATAAACTAAATGAGCCTCACACAGAAACAACCAGAAAAATTAAAGATTAAAAAAAATCTCTCAAAGCAGCCAGAGAAAAATGATGCATTACCTATAGGTGAAGAATGATTAAATGGCAATGGATTTGTCATGATGATTAGAGAAAAGGAATAGAATATTTTTAAAGGACTGAAAAAAATGAACTGTTGATTCATAATTCTATATCCAAAAAAATATCCTTCAAGAATAAATGTTTTAATATGTTTATGTTGAAAACAAATTAACCAGGTCTGATGAAAATTTCAATGTATGTAAAAGTAATATATAAGACAATCATAAAATGCAAATAAGGGTGGGGATAATGGGATCTATATGGTGGTAAGGTATGTACATTCCAGTTGAAGTGGTAAATATTTTCTCTAAATAGATCATTAAAAGTATCTTGTTATCTCTACAATAGACAATAGAAAGTACATAGACATATAGTTAATCATAATAGATACTTAAAATAACCCAAAACAAACTTGGAAAGAAGAAACAGAGACAGAAAAAAAGAGGAGAAAAAACAAATAACAAAATCTTAAATCTGTGTCACTAAGTATAAAGCATTTAAATATTCTAACATACCATTTAAAAAATGAAGATTGTCATATGGGTAAAAATTCCTGGTTCAGCTTTATACTGTGATGAGAGTTGTTTCAAATATAATGATATACGTGAGTTAAAACTAAAAAGATAGTAAAACAAAGTAAAACAAATCAAGACAGGGTATATTAATATCAGAAAAATAGGGGTTGGGGATATGGCTCAGTGGTAGAACACTTTCCTGGCACACATAAGGCCCTGTGTTCAATCCCCAGCACTGAAAAAAAGAGAAAAAAAAATAGACTTCAGAGAAGATAAATTTACCAAGAGTAAAGATGGACAATATACATTGATAAAAGGGTCAATTTGCCAAGAAGATATAACAATTTTAAATGTTTATGGTTCAAACAAAGCAAAAACTGACAGAATAGAAAGAAAAATAGGCAAATTTGGGATTAGAGACTTCAACATTCATCACATAGTTATAGAACTAGCAGACAGAAAATTAGTAATGATATGGAAAGACTGACCAAATATTCAACCAACTAAATTGAATCAACATTTTATCAAACCTCTATTCCAATGACAGCAAAAAAAAAAAAAAAAAAACCACACATTCTTTACAAGTGCATGTGGAATACTTAATGTAGATCAGCTCTAGGGTCATAATAATGCCTAGAAAATGACAAGAATGAAGATCATCTGAAGGATGTTCCAGGATCATGATGGATTTGAACTAGAAATTAGTAAGATCAAAAATGGGAAATCTCTAAGCATTTAGAAATTAAACAACACACTTTATCATGGATCTGAAAGGAAGTTTCAAGTAAAACTAGAATACTATTTTGAGCCAATCAAAAATGAAAATACAATCAACATTTGTGGAATGCTGCCAGGCATGGTGGCACACACCTGTAATCCCAACAACTCAGGAGGCTGAGACAAGAGGATTGCAGGTTAGAGGCCAGCCTCATCTACCTACCAAGGCCCTAAGCAACTTAGTAAGAACCTGTCTCAAAATAAAATAAGGGGTGGGAGGCTGGGGATGTAGCTGATTGGTAAAGCACCCAGGGTTTAATCTCCAATACCAAAAAAAAAAAATTATATATATATATATATATATATATATATATATATATATTGAATACAGGTAAATCAATGCTTGGAAGAAAATTTATAGCATCAATCTTTTACATTAGAAAAGAAGAGCTTCTCAAATGGATAAGTTTCCATCTTAAGAAATTAGACAAGGAAGAGGAGACATAAACCAAAGTAAGCAGAAGGATGGCAGTAACAGAAGAGCAGTGTCAACAAAACTGAAAATAAAATCAACAGAAAAATCAATGAAAACAAGATCTGGCTTTTGGAAAAAAAATCAAAATAAATTACTAGAAAGTCTGACAAAGAAAAAATAAAGAGAAGACACAAAATTACCTATATTGGAAATGAAGAGGAACAATCTGTAAAGACCCTGTAAACTAGAAAAAAAATAATTAGACAGTATTATTAACAACTCTATGTACATAACTTAGATGAAATAGACAAAATCTTTGAAAACTATAAACTTCTAAAACTCATCCAATGTGAACTAGAGAATTTGAGTTTCCCTATAACTATTAAATAAATCTAATGAAACATAAACATGACCCATATGTTAAAAACTACAAAAGACTGAGAAAGAAATCAGAGACATAAATAAATGAATAGGCATATTCAGTTCATGGATTGAAAATATCAACATGTTAAGAATGTTAATTCTGGGCTGAGGCTGTGGATCAGTGGTAGAGCACTTGCCTGGCACGTGTGAGGCACTGGGTTTGATCCTCAGCACCACATAAAAATAAAATAAAGGTATTGTGTCCACCTACAACTAAAAAAATGTATATTAAAAAATAATGTTAGCTGAAGCTGTGGCTCATTGTTAGAGCACTTGCCTTGCAAGTGTGGGGCACTGAGTTCAATCCTCAGCACCATGTAAAAATAAATAAAGATATTTTTAAAAATTTTTAAAAAGAATATTAATTCCCTCCAATTGCTCAATAGTTTTAAAATGATATTAACTAAAATTTCAGCAACATTTTTTGTAAATATGGGCAAACCAATTCTAAAATTTATATACAAGGAAAATGAAGTAAATTAACTAAACCAATTTTTTCAAAAGAGAAATGAAATGGAAGAATTGAGTCTAATCAATAATAAGGCTTGCTATAGAGCTACAGTAATCAAAGTGTGGTATTTGATAAGAGATAGACACATAGATGAATGCACAGAATACTGTCCAGCAACTAACAAATATGGCAATTCAATTTTTGAAAAAAGTGCAAAAGAAATCCAATGGAGAAAGGATAGACTTTTCAAAAAAGAAAAGATCAAGGGTTTTAGAATACATGATAATTGATATGCAAAAAATAAGCCTCAATCTACCTCACACTTATATAGGGCTTTTATCCAAATGAATCATGGGTTTAAAAATAAGAACATTATAAAGTTTTTATAAGAAAGCAGAAGAACTTATTTGTGGCCTCAGTTTAGGTGAAAAGTTCTTAGACATGATACTAAACAAAATCTATTAAAGAAAAAACACTGATGAATAGACACTGATAACAATTAACAACTTCTGTTCTGGGCTGGGGATGTGGCTCAAGCGGTAGCACACTCACCTGGCATGCATGCTGCCCGGGTTCGATCCTCAGCACCACATACAAACAAAGATGTTGTGTCCGCCAAAAACTAAAAAATAAATATTAAAATTCTCTCTCTCTCTCTCTCTCTCTCTCTCTCTCTCTCTCTCTCTCTCTTAAAAAAAAAGAACTTCTGTTCTGTGAAAGACATTGTCAAGAAAAAAAAATACAAGTTGCAGACATGGAGAAAATCTTCACAAATCTCATATCTAACAAATGATACATATTCATAATATATAAAGAAATCTCCAAACTAAACATAAGAAAATGAAAAAAAGTCTAATTAAAAAAATAAGCAAAGAACTTGAGCAGTCACTTTGCCAAAGAGAATGTAAGAATGACAAATTAGCATAAGAATCAATGTACAACCTCATTAATCCTTAAAGAACTGCAAATGTCAACCACAATGAGAAACAACTATTAGAACAACTAAAATTTAAAAATACTGACAATTTCAAGCACTGTTGAGGATGCAAAGCAACAAGTACTCTCCCACATTTCCAGTGGGAATACTAGATGGCACAGTCACTCTGAAAAATGGTTTATAAGTTCTTTTAAGGATTAAACATACACTTATCATATGACCCAGTAATTCTACTCCTGAGTATTTAATCCCAGAGCAGTAACTGACAATATTTTTTTCTGTTAAGAAATGGATTAGAATAAGTTATACTCCATGTGTGTATAACATGCCAAAATACACTCTACTGGTATGTATATCTAAAAAAACAAATAAAAATAAAATTTAAAAAAAGAAGTGGATGGTCAATATTTTAAGCTTTGCGAACCATACCATCTTTGTCACAACTATTCAATCATGCTGGTATAGAGCAAAAGCCTCCATAGAAAATATGTCAAAGAATGGGTGGGACTGAATTGCAATAGAACATTATTTATAAAAAGAGATGGTAGGCCAGATCTGACCTCAGTACTATATGTAGTGTGTTGATCTTTTCCTATAGAAATGAAAACTTATATCTTCACAAAAACCTCTACGTGAATGTTCATAGCAGCTTCATTCATAATTCACAAACACTGGAAACAACCTAAATATACTTCAACAGGTGAATGATAAACACAATGTGGTATAGTCATTCAATGGAACACTACTGAGCAATAAAAGAACCAACTGGTAATAAACACAACTTAGATGGATGGCAAGGGAATTATGCTAAGTGCAAAAACCCATTATCAAAGTTGCATACTGTATGATTCCATTGTTTTTTGTTTTGTTTTGTTTTGTTTTGTTTTTGGTACCAGGTATTGAACCCAGGGTCACTTTACCAGAGAGCTATATCCCCAGCCCTTTTTAATTTTTATTTTGAGACAGGGTCTCATTAAGTTGTTAAGACTGGCCTCAAGGGGCTAGGGATATAGTTCATTTGGTAGAGTGCTTGCCTCGCATGCACAAGGCCCTGGGTTCAATCCCTGGCACCACAATAAATAAATAAATAAATAAATAAATAAATAGGACTGGCCTCAAAATTGCAATCATTTGGCCTTCGCCTCCCAAGTTGCTGGAATTATAGGCATTCATCATAGTGCCTGGCTCTGTGTGATTCCATTTATATGGCATGCAACAAAAAGTAATGTTGTAGAACAGATCAGTGGTTATCAATGATAGATTTGGAAGAAAATATGGGGTGTTTTGTATACTGTTTGTGATGTTGGTAACACAAATTTATGAATATGACCTATTTATTTATTTATTTATGGGTACCACGGATTGAACTCAGGGGCACTCAGTCAGTGAGCCACATCCCCAGCCCTATTTTGTATTTTATTTAGAGACAGAGTCTCACTGAATGGCTTAGCACCTCACTTTTGCTGAGGCTGGCTTTGAACTCTGGATCCTGCTGCCTCGGGCTCCCAAGCCACAGGGATTACAGGCATGCACCACCACACTTGGCTCAAAAGCCTTTTTAACATGTTAAAATTCATGAACTTGTGTGCCAACAAAAAGATTTAATTTTATTTTATGATAAATTTTAAAATAAAATAAAAATACAGAAAAATATGTCCCAGTTTGGATGATAAACCATCTGGTTATCCTCTTTACAAACTTTTTGAGAACAATAATATCTACTCCTAATTTTTCTCCATTTACATACTAGGAAACTGAAGTCCACAGTCATTTTATTATTGGGTTGAGGTAAGAGACAGCCAACCTATAATGTCTGAAGACAAAGCTTGAATATTACCTATAAAGCCATTCAGTCTTCCATCAGATAGATGCTCATCAAATGAGCTGCCTTCTTTTTGATGCAACTTATCATGTTGGTGTCAGATAAACTCTCTAAGGAATTAACATTTCAGGCTACCTGAAAAGAGTAAGTGAACCATGTGAATTTCAGCAGGAAGGTGCTTTACAAATACAGGAAACATGAAATGCAGGAGTTGAGTCAAGATCAGATCTGTGGTGTTCAGAAGCCATAAAAGTGGTCTGGTTGAGGCTATATTTTGACAAGAAAGACAATGGATTTGGGTAATAAAATGGAAGAGGGACGGAAGGAAAAGGAAAGAATTACAGGTAACTCCCAGATTTTGAGTTTCAGCAAATGGATAAATAGAGTTACTATATAAAATAAGGTAGGAGACATTAGGTTTAGGGAAAGAATCAAAAGTTATGCTTTTTAATCTGAGTAGAAAGATTAAGCAGGAAGTTTCCTATATGAGACTAGTATTAAGGAAAGAGATCAGGGCAAGATGTGTCAATTTGGGAGTTATCATCTTTAGATAGTATTTAAAAGTCACAGAACTTGTGAGATCACCAAAAGATAGAATATGGGTTAAAAGGAATGATAGACTGCTCAAGTCACTCTGTCATTTATCGGTCAACAAGAGAAAGATGGATTAGCAGAGGAAATTGAGAAGAAGTAACCAGTGAAGTAGGAGAAAAATCTGGAGATCCAAATGAAGAAAAGGTTTCAAGAAGGACAGGATCATCAACCATGTCCAATGTTGCTGAAAGGCCAAGGAAGTTAGGGACTGAAAATTGATCCTAGGACTTGGAATTATGTAGGTGACCTTAATTAGAACCTTTCAAAGTAGAGGAAATAAAAGTCTGAGAGTAGGAGGCAAGAATGTGAAGACTAACTCTTTCATGTTTGCTGTCTTCATAAGGGGTGAATAGAGGGGCATGACTTCAAGTGGATGACTTTTAAGTGGGTCCAAATGTAATATAGTGTAGAGTTGATAAGAGTGCCTGGATAATTACCATGTTCCAAGGACACATTGTTAGGGAACTCTATTGTAATTAGTTTTAAAATCAATAAAAGTTATTTTCTATCTTGAAATATAAATGCCTTGTATTAAATGATGAAGCAGAACCAAGTTAATATTTAATTCAATATGAGGATAATCTTTGAGGTCAATTCCATACATTTAAATGAAGCAAAAGACTAGCTCCAAAGGTAGCTTAATAACTTTACATCTTTGAGAGGCATCTCTAAAATCACAATAGCTGATATAGCTATCTTCAGAGCTAGTCATTTAATTCGTGGCATTGACCTACTTTCCTCTTTAATTATTTAAGAGTTAGCTGTTCAGTTGAATTTTGTCCTTGCAATGTGAAGAACAGGACTGTAATTTGTTGTACTTTTTTAGTCAAAATTATAGAGTTCATATAACAAAGGAATCGGTTGCAAGTAAACTTAAAAGTAAATAAAAAGATACAGAACTCATTTTTAAAAACACTGGTTTTCCAAGATGAGCAATTTAGATTACCATTTGATTACCATTTGATCTCAAGTTTTTAATGCCAGACAAATTGGTTCCCTAGTTATTTACCTGAGTAATAGTAATTTACATCTAGCATATAGAGGCAATTGTGAAGATTGAGGTGTCTCTTACTTTACTTTTCCTCAGTAAATATAATGTAAAATAATTTTGTGTTTGGGGTGAGAGGAGAATCACCTTAATTTGTTACCTGTTCAGCTCTCCTAGATGATATTATATATTATGGTTTTCATATTTCCAAGCCCAACTTCTTTCCCCTTTCACTGAAGATAATATAACTCTTGGTTCACTGACAGGTCATGACAAAATATTACCCGAAATAGGAATCAAGCAAGAATTTCACTAGAAAAGCAAGCAACTTTTCTTCCTTTACCCAAGAGACTTCGCCTCTTAAGAATTAGCAAATCAAGCCAGGCACAGTGGTGCATGCCTGTAATCCCAGAGACTTGGGAGGCTGAAGCAGGAGGATTGCCAAGTTCAAGTCCAGCCTTGGCAAGTTGGTAAGACCCTGTCTCAAAAATAAATAAATAAAAAGTGTTAGGGGTATAGCTCAGTGGAAGAGCATCCCTGGGTTCAAATCCCAATACTGCAAAAAAGAAAAATACTGCTATTATTGCTGTCCACCTCATAGGCCCCCATCTGTAACACTGAATTCATGTTCCCTGTATCTTCAACTTTCAGCTGACATAGCATGTCTTTGGACTATCATCAGTAGTGTGTTGGTAACCAATTACCACCTGGCTCTGTGGAAAATAAGTATTCCAATATGTAGGGCTTTGCCAATTTCCATGATGTAAATATTCCCACTACTGGTGATTTCAAATTACCAACATGACATTACTGAAAACAGAGTTAAGAAGAGATATACACACTTAATTATCAGGAACTAGTACAGACACACTTTAGCACATCACTGGGGCACTATTTGCCTCAGATGCAAAAGGAAAATTATGCAGTATAGTGCAAAAAGGGAGCAACAGCTCTGGTAAAATAGAGACAAAAAGAAAGCAATGTAACCATTTTAGAAACATAAAGAGAATACCAAGATAAGTAGCATAGTATTTGGGGGAATGAGTGAATTTATAACAAAGATCTCACAATACACTCAAAATAAGTAAATCGGGGAGAGATAGTACAAGAGAATGAGCTGAGAGAGAGGGATAAGGGGAGAAAGAATTGCTTTGAGTTAGAAATTCTGAGAGGAAAATAAATAAACCAACTTTTCTGATATGGTACCAACATATTTGCAAGAAGAGTTGAAAATGAGGTTTGATTCTGTGTCTAGGAGAAAAGGAAATTATTTAACAAACACCTAGCATTGTCTCTGCCTTTTAAACTCTGGAAGATTCACCTGCATCAAATCTTCAGCTCCTTTATTTCCTCTATTCACTGCTCTGTAGAACACTAGAACACATCTTGAAACACCAACACCTCTCATCTTGTGAATTGATGAATCAAAATACCTAAATTCATGTTTTGACAATAATCATCTAAATGAAGACTCTCTACCACTCAGCCAGCTCTCATACACATAACAAGTGATGGATATTTTTCCAAGTGATAACTAGAATTTTCATTAAGCCCAGGAATGAAGTAATTAATTCAAACTTTTGCAACCCATCACGAACTGTGATAACAGTCTGTCATAAATTTTTAAAAATATTTTTTAGTCGTTGATGGACCTTTATTTTATTCATTTATTTATATGTGGTGCTGAGAATCGAACCTGGTGCCTCACACATTTGAGGCAAGCACTCTCCACTGAGCCACAACCCCAGCCCTATGTCATAAACTTTATCAAGTCTTTTGCAGTTTAACTCTGAAAACAAAGTCATAGATGTGTTTTTTAAAAAGAATCATAAAAAACCCTCAATACTAAAATATAGCCACTTTAGGTTGGTCCTACACTTTAGGTTGAAATGCATAGATAAAGACAAGTTTCCACTATTATAAGAAGTTCTACTGAACAGTGTAGATTCAGTCTTTTTGGGAAAAAAGAAAAGAAAAAAAAAAGATGTACTAACCATTTTACAAGCAAATTTGTCTCAGCCAAATTTGTGATAGTCAGGAAGTGATCTCACTTGTTTGTGGAATATGGAAATGAGTAAAATGTCACCAATTACCATTTATGATAAGCATAAAAATAGGCAAAGAAGATATAAGGACAGAAACAAGAAGATGAAGAATTTAAGAGTCAAATAAACACAAAGAAAGTAGCTCAAGAGACTTTATATGGTATGTACTCACTAGAGATGGATCATAAGTTTGGCTCCCTATAGAAAATGGAATGTTATAATACAGTAAAAAGTATGATATAGGCAAGTTTTTTAAAAAAAAGTACAACCATATATTTTCCTAGAACAGAGGCCAGAGTAATAGGATACTATCTATATTACATACTTACCAATGACCTCAACAACTTCCTTTCAGAGACTATAGCAATTAATTTTGATAGAACTTCTTCTTTTAAATGTCATTAATGAATGATTGTGGCATAATATAAAAAAAAGACATTCAAGAGAAGCATTTCTAGTAGACGCAAAAACAATACAGGGCAGGAAAATCTCCTGGTTTTCTGCCATGATCTAAAATAAGGATTTAGAACCAACCTATTCAATATAGTAGCCACTAGCCACATGAGGCCACTTATACTTAAATTTAAATTAATTAAAATTAAATGCAATTAAAAATTAAATTTCCCAGTCACACCAGCCACATTTCAAGTTCTCAGTAGTTATTTGTGGCTTGTCCTACAGAGTTGAACAGCATAGATAAAGATCGCTTCTATCATTGCAAGAAGTTCTATTGGATAGTATTGATTTACACTTAGAGAGAGAGAGAGAGAGAGAGAGAGAGAGAGAGAGAAATACTGACCTTTTTTTTTTTTCAAGCAGGCCTGTCTCAGGCAAGCTTGTGACAGTCAGGGAGAAATTGTGCATTCAAGGTTATGTTCTGATAATGACCAAAACCAAGTGCATGTTTGTTAAAGCCAGAATCATAGCTTTACTAAACTATGCAGAGGTCTTATTAATTTCCTTATAGTGCAAGAAGACAAGAGAAAGGCAATTAAAAAAAAAAAGAGCAAGGTGAGACAATGGGAAACAATTTGAAGAGTTGGAAAGGGTACTTTATAGTTCTTCAAAGACATGAGAATAGAAAGAACAGTTATCTTTTATTATGAGTAAGTGGTCAAAGCTGGAAGATTTGACTATAACCAACAATAATTTAAAACAGTGACCATTATCTTCATTTCCAAAAGTTTTATCATCAGCCTAAACAAAATACCATAGAAATAGAAGGAATCGAAATCTATGGGATGTAACTATTGCAACTGATTTTGTTATAGACTTATCAAAATTCATGAACATAGATAATATTTGAAATCATTCACTTATTCCAACACACTTTCCATAAAGCACCATTGCAAGCATTTTGGCATCAACTTCACGGGTATTTTCCACAATACTGAAGCATGGCCTCACTGCTTCCCTTATTCTCCCATAAATATTCTCAACGTAGCAGGTAGGGTGATCTATAAATATAAGTCAAATCATAGCATTTCTCCATTCAAAGCCTTGCCATGGGTTGCATCTCCCTTGGAATACATATCAAAGTCTTTATAGTGACCCACCAGGTCCTCCATGATCAGACCTGATAGCTCTCTCATCTCTTCCCCTACCACTTGCCTCTGGCTCTGTCAGCCTCAGCTACACTGATGTTTTTGCCCCTTCCCACACAAGACAAATATGATCCTATCTTAGGGCTTCGGCATTAGCTGTGCAGCGTGCATTGTTATTCCCCTAGATGTCATTTGGTTAACTCCCTTCTCTCCCTCAAATCTTAATGATATTGTCTCTCATCAATCTATTTAACTCTGCTACCTGCTCACCCCTTCCCAATCAACTAACTACCACATTTCCCGTCCTCCTTACTTCTCTCTACTTTTGGTTTTTCCATTGCATTTACCCTATAATATATTATAGTACCATACAGTTGATTTGTGTATTTATTTGTTTATTTATTTGGTACTGGGGATTGAACTAAGGGGCACTCAGCTGAGCCACATTCCCCAGCAGTATTTTGTATTTTATTTAGAAACAGCATCTCACTGAGTTGATTAGTGCCTCATTTTTCCTGAAGCTGGCTTTGAACTCTGTATCCTTCTGCCTCAGCCTTCTGAGGCACTGGGATTACAGGCATGCACCACTGCGCCTGGCCAGTTGATTTATTTCTTGCATTCATTGTCTGTTCTATGTCTCCTCCAAACTAGAATTTTAGTTTCCTAAAAATAGTGTTTGCTATTTGGATCATTGATGCATCTCCATCTAAGAGGGCCTGGCACACACTAGGCACTGAAAAAGAAATTGTTCAATTAATGAATAACTTCATAAGAATTTCTCTTTCTAAATATATAAATGATATTTCTCCAATTCCAAAACTGCTTTCTGGCTGTCTCCAAATCTCAAGTCACAAAATTGTTTAATTTTATTGTTGGAAAGGCCCTTGGCAGTAATGTAGTATAATCATATATATATATATAAAACTAAACCATGCCCCAGAGAGATTAAATGACAGCACAAGGTCTACCAGTTAATTTATAGCAGAGCAAAGACTAGAGGATAGATTTTCAGATTCTCAATCTATCCACAGAATATTTCCCAACACCATGTATATTCAAAAGTATATGCCACTGTCTCAACAGTTATACCAGAAAAAGAGATGTTACCATATTTTCAACTACAGCAACAACATTGCAATTAGTGGACAATGTCATGAACAGCATTAACTTGAATCTTTAATATAGAATCATATTACTTTAGAAATATCTCATAATGTCTCTCACCAAACTAAAGTTTTTAAATACAGTGCTTTTACTTAGAATAGAAATTAACTAATTCAAGAAAAAATACAGTCTTATCATAAACACATAAACTAAACCTTGATCATTCTTCTACCTCCTTTATATTTTCTGTCACTTGGGCTCTACTTTATCCCCTTGTTGACAGCTGCAGTCTTAATGTGCATCTTTGAGAAAATAGGTGCTTTTTGGTTCAAACCACTTTTATCTTTGGCTTATTAGAAGCATCCATATATCATAGCCTGGGGAAAGAAGATAAAATAGGGCATCTTTCTTGCATATAAATCATGGCTTGTGGATCATTGCTGTTAATTAAAAATCCTTGCAAGGCTAAATTCAACATGATGGAAGCTTAGGACATCCTTGCTAAAGGACAAACCTGGAAGGAAAAGTATTTTCAAATTTCCATGAGAAAGAAAGTAGGATTGGGTCATTATGGATCCCAGCTCTGGAGATAGGGTTAAAATTTCTTATGCCTATTATACTACCCCATAATTGGTTGCTGATCAAATGTGAACACACTAATTCCTTACTGTAATTGGGTTACTTTTCTGGTTTTGTGATGTTTGTTGTTTCAATATTGTCAAGCAACGTAAAAATGTTAGTACTAACTGGAGATAAGAAATATACAGCCTTGATCATATAATGTGTGATTTTCATAAGGTCAGAAAATATAAGCAGGATTTTCACCATGCCATTTCAGTGACATATTCAAAAAAGAGGCCCATTAGCCTTGAGTTTGGTTTGCATGGTTATTTGATACCCTTAATGCATAAGGGAGAATGGTTAGTGTAGGAGACTTTTCAAGGTATGAACGGATATTTATTTTAGGGTTGTAATTACTTATGCTCCTGGTCGGTGCCAGTCAGGTCAATAGGATTATATTCCAGAAATTGATTTTTCCCCCAATGAGTAAATAATGAAGTAATTTAACCTCATCTGCTTCCTAATCTAAAACCTTTCACTTGTACTGGGAGGAAAGGCAGCTGCCTTTGCTTGAGATGTGCTTGTGCACAAGGCCAATAAATACCTTTGGGTTTTATATGAAGGTCATGCAAAGCTGATCAGTCAGTAAATGTGTACAGTTGAAGTGCATCTTCTGTTTCTTGTATCCATCAATCCTGGCTTTCAGATATGTCTCCACCTGTGTTAAAGGGCAAACACAATACTGCATTAATCATGGACATGGCTGTTGCCCTGAGGATTTCTCTTCCATTTATTTTAATTTAAGTGTTTATTCAGATACCAGCATGGAAAGAAAACAGCACTTAGCTGAAAATGAAAATAAAAAGGCAGATGGAAAGTAGTGATTGTTCAGTTTATGAATTATTTGGACTTGCATTATACTGTGCCTGTTATTTTATTATTGCACAAGCTGTGGTTTTTGAAGGAAGCCAACATACCTGGAAATCACAATTAGACTTAAAACTGTACTCTACAGTCATAGATAAAATCACCCAGTGGTCAAAGTAGTCCTGTTTTCTTTCTTTGTGATTCATGTAGCTAATAATGATGGTATACAACATGAACGTACATTTACTGCATGCCAGGCAGGGCACTAAGACTTTAGTTGCTTTATCTCATTTTATCCTTTTAGAATCAGGAGCCCAGCAAGCAGAGGTTTCAGACACTAAGGTCAGGCCACTAGATTCCCAAAATCCAGGCAATTGGCCACTGGTCTTCAGTGCTTCCTATACCCACAGTTATGGTTTAGCAACAAAAATCATTGTCCTCCAGGTCATGCACTTGCTGGTTATGCTTCCTGTGTACAGTATAGGATTATATCAGAGAGGATTCCCTGGGGAGTTTCACATTCATCTGAAAAAATAAAAGGTAAAAGAGCTGAAATACATCATAAAAAGTAATAACTTGGGGCTGGGGTTGTGGCTCAGTGGTCAAGTGCTCGCCTAGCACATGCAGGGCACTGGGTTCGTTCCTCAGCACTACATGAAAATAAAATAATGGCATTGTGTCCAACTACAACCAAAACCAAAATATTTTAAAGATTAATAACTTAATTGAAAGCTATGTTTCCTTTTTTCTCTGATGTTTTATAAGTTGACACTTTCTTCCTTATTTGGTAAAATTGAGAACTTTGATGCAATTTTGTTTACTTTATCACATTAGCTTTCTGTGATTGTTTTTGAAAGATGTTTGGGATTATTAAATATAAAAAGTAAATAAAACCTGTATTTTCTGGCAAACAACTTTTTAATATACAGAGTTGAGATTTTAGTGACTTACAATAGGAAAATGTAAATTCTGATAAAGGCTATGTGTACAAATGATTTTAACAAAAATATTACCTCATTTATTCCCAAACATTTATTGAATTCCCACTGTTTACCAGATTATGTGCTAAGCACTAGATAAAACCTATAAGATCTCAGTAAATGGCCCTTCTTTCCTGATCCCAGAAACCCTTAGACTTCCCCCAAGCTATATATTGTCTGATTTTTTATTTCCTACTAGACAGACACCATGAGGCAAGCAACTGGGGAAAGTGAGGGACTGATCTCTATTTTTGTAGTAAGTGGCATTATAGTTAAAAGTCAGCCTAAGCTTCCAAGTTCCCATCTAGGAAATTATCTCAAACAAAATTGCATTGGAAGACATTGATTAACTGGATGAGTTCTGTGGAAGGAATAGGGTACCTATTGGGAAAGGAGACAAGGGATGACCATTCGTCTTCCAGCATAAGAGAAGAATTCAAGAAAGCTAAAATGACCAAAGCTATGTTTCATTTTTAGTTTTTCTGTGCAGTTAATTTTCCTGGCAAAAACACTTGATAATATTAAAGTATTCACAGATTAGAGGATATGGTCTATACAATGTTCACTGGGATATTGCATAAGCAGTCTTTATTTTCTATGACTTCCCATATCTTATTTACCAAGTTCAGGATTCAAGAACACCTTCCCTTTTTAATTCCTTTATATTTATCTAACACATCTAATTCTACTACTGCTTCCTGACCCACTGGACAGTGATTCCTTAAGTCAGTTCTCTCCACTTCACTTCCACAAGTTAAATAACTCCTGTCAACCAGCATAGATTTTGGAGATGTCAGGGGAGGAGTTCTGACTTTAACTGTCCATGAGATTGTATCAGTCCTTTTTGAAACACTGGCCTGGCAGTGTGTGGGTAATGACCCAGTTACAGTATTATTGGATATGGATTTAACACAAAGCTTTTGAAAGGCATTTAGCAAAGACTAACTCTGTGAAGCTCAACTGGAAATAAAGCCAAGTTCACTCCTCCCATGGTCCTGTTCACTCCTGGGTCGTTAAACTTTTTGCTGCTTTAAAGGATATCTTTTTACTCCATTCATATGGGCAGCATACCAAAAGTACAGTAGAAAAAGTCACTTTTCTCCATAACTTAGAGCCCTATACTTAAATTCATAGAAGGAAAAGATTTATTGAAACAAGTTGATATGTTGCAGTAAGATGGTTGTCAATCTGATTCCACTCTAGGGGAGATCTAATTGAGTTAACATTATTTGAGCACTTGAAAATGGTAGTATGAAAATATGCCTTCTTTTTCCTTGAAAGCCAAACGTTGTCTGGAATGCTAGTAGCTCTGTGTTGTCAATTTAGTATCAAGTGTTTTTAAGTTGATTATGGTTTTTAGAAGCCTCCATTCCAAGTGATGGAAGCAATTCCAGATGTGTCAAAGAAGTGGTTTTAACTCAATTCCTTTATACAAAATGGAGCACAGAGACTTTAAAAGTTTTGATTATTCCACAGAGAAATCAAGAATAGAATTTATGCTCTTATCTATAGAAAACAGGTGATGACCTTGACTTTCCTAGACTGTTTTTCTCCTGATTTACTGAATTGCCCATGTCTTCATTTCATCTTATATAGAGGAGAGACCTCAAAAGTTCAATATTTTTGTATATTTGCATTTGTTCTGATGATATCATTCATATGGAAGGGAGAGGGAAGATGAAGAGAAAATGGGACATGGATCAGGACTACACTTATAGCTTTACTCCAGGGATTCAGCATATGCACTGCACAAAGTCACCAAGCCCAGCTGGTGAGGGAGATGAAATCCAGCCTGTATTCCTCTTGTCAAGTCATATACCTCACATGGAATTATATTTCATCAGAGATATAGGTACTTTTTTCTCCACAAAAAGGCAACTATAGTTTGTCAGATGCCACTGGGATTGCTTTAGATAAGAGGGATGCCTTGTTCAAACCAACATGGAAGTACCCTAAGGACTAGTGAAATCTGACCTAGGTTATAAACACCAGATCACCAACCCTACTGTCTAATAGGTTACAACCCACTTGAAACCCCAGTTAATACATACATAAGCTCCTGTCTTAAGTAAAGTTCCTTAGAGGCAGAGTCCAAGACCAAGACTCTTGTTCAAGTGTGCAATGCTCTACTGTCTGTACCTAGGATTCAGGGATTGCTTAGGACATAGGAACTTTAGTGCTAAAACAAGGAAAGTCTTGGGCAAACCTGGACAATTTGGTCACCTTCAAAGAGATATATGGAGGGGGCATTTTCAGGAAAAGAGAAGTGAAGGTAGAAGAATGGGCAGGATTAAAAATCTAAGCAAAAAAGAAGTCTCAGCTGGAGACTTGTTTCAACCTGGTTCATGGGAAAATATAAGACTTGAATTGGTTTGTCCACGTTAAAATAAAAGAGATACTTTTGTACCTTGTTGTCAGCCACTCATTGGTTATTGACTGTCTCTGGAGTGGGGTGTTGAGAACATACAACTTCCTGGTGAGGTAGCTCCCTTTTGGCAGAGATCAATGATGGTAATTCTAGAGAGAAGCAGGCAGCTCTGGCCCATAAGTAGTCAACACTCTGACAAGCTAAGGAATGAGTGCAGCAGCCTAGTGGAATAAATATGTGTGGGGCCATATATCCACTACCAGCCATTATTTATACCTACACTGTTTACCTAACTATGCTCCAGGAGGAGCAGTAGAGGTTAATGTAGCATCCATAAATCCATAACACTTAGTGCCAAAGAAGAAGTCTTTGGAAAGGCAAGAAATTCTTGGGGAGCCAATCAGGGGTAAGAACACCATCCATGACAGCAAAATCCCCACATTCTTTCATGGAGAAAGCATGGTGATATCAACTCCTCCAGGATCAGAAGTCTAGTCCTTACCTGTTTTATCACCTTTTATTTTCTCTAAGATTGGAAGCCAAAAGGTTCACAATGATCTCTCATGGTCTTGAAAAACTCTGAAAAAGCATCCTTACCAGTGTTGTTGTTGTTATTATTATTATTATTATTATTATTATTATTACCAGTGTTATTGTTATTATTATTCTCAAAGGAATAAAAGCAGCAAAGGGAGTGTTTGGAATTTCTCCCAATAAAATTATTACTCCATATACTATGAATCAAATTGATGAGTTAGCTAATGAGTTAAATACTTGGGCAATAATCATGTGCAAATCTAATGTTTCATTTGATAACCACTTACCATCTAATCCTGTATTGTCTTTTTGGTCATCACATCCTGTAATTTTTCCAAAAATGACAAGAAAACACCTATCATGAATGCTCCAAATATATTCACTGATGAATAGTTACACCTGATCAAACTTTTACATTTTTAGTACCCAAACAATCAGCTCAAAAGGTAGAGCTTAATGCAGTATTACAAGCTTTTATGATGTTCAAAGATTCTGTATTTAATTTATTTTCCGATAGTCAGTATATAGTTAATGCTATAGTATCCCTTGAAGATGCTGGTAGGATTTCCCCTTCTTCTACTGTTTTCTCTTTGTTTTCCACTATACAAAGTCTAATCTGGGACAGAAAAGATCCGTTCTTTATAGGACATATCAGGGCACATACAGGATTGCCTGGAGCCCTTAGTTTGGGCAATGATTTAGCAGATAAAACTACACATGACATACATATTTTCTCTACACTAGAAGAAGCTACGAATTTTCATAAAAAGTTCCATGTCAATGCTAATACTTTACAAAAGCGTTTTAAAATAACTAAGGAACAAGCTAGACAAATAATAAAACAATGTCAAAATCGTGTGACCTTTTTACCACAAGTTAATCTTGGAATCAATCCTAGAGGACTGATACCTAACCATATTTGGCAGATGGACATCACACACTTGCCAGAATTTGGAAAATTAAAATATTTGCATGTTATAGTTGATACTTCTTCTGGATTTTTGATGGGCTCCCTTCATGCCAGAGAAAAAACTAAAGATGTTATAACTCATTGCTTACAAAATTTTGCCACTGTGGGCGTTCCAAAACAGTTAAAAACAGATAATGCCCCTGGTTATACTTCTACCTCTTTTAAACAATTTTGCTCAACATTTGGCATTACTCATGTAACAGGAATCCCATACAATCCACAGGGACAAGGCATAGTTGAAAGAGCTCATCAAACTATTAAAATGTACTTATTAAAGCAAAAAGACGGAATTGGGAAGGGGTATATATTCCCCAAAGATAAACTTAAAATAACCCTTTTTACTCTAAACTTTTTAAATTTGGATTCATCAGGACTTAGTGCTGCAGAAAGGCATATGTGTCCAAAAAATGTACATAAGCCCAAGGTACTTTGGAAGGATATTCTAACAGGACAATGGAAAGGTCCTGACCCAGTAATTGTCTGGAGTCGGGGGTCTGTTTGTGTGTTTCCACAGGGAGAATAGCAGCCAATTTGGATTCCAGAGAGATTAACTAAAGCGATTTCTACAGACCAAAAATAAGATGGTTTGGCTCAAATCCATAACAGCTGATATCCAGAACTCCAGTTTGGCTACCCTTACATCTGCGACAGAACCAGGATGCTTTTTTCAATATCTATTTTATTATTGCCCTTTCCCACATCATGAAGTTCTATTTTGTTTCTTGAGCTCATACAGACCTAGGTTAATGTTTTGCTGATCAGTTCTATTTTTTGACTATAGAGCTTTTAAACATTAAATATAACCTGTAAAAAGTTATAAGGCCTTTACTATTATGTTATGTGTTGTGTGCACACTTATGTTTTATGTTGTATGTTTGTATGTACGTATGTCCATATATCATATATGATGAGCGCTCATGAAAAAAACGGATCCAAATATTTTTTTTTTATTCACGTGATTTAAATGGTTTAATTTAAATTGGGTAAACAACTCTTGAGGATTGTTTTAATATGTGAACAAAAAAGGAGGTTAACAGATCTGTTTGTTTACTTTCACCTTTCCTTTTCATTATATTTAATAATTCTGTTCAAGATAATGTAAATTGTTAAGAAAATTGTTTTCTTTTAGTGCCTTCTGGAATGTTACATAATTTTTTCTTTAGCCATTATTGCCAGAATTCCTATGTTCATCCCAGTGCTGGTGAAGACAAAGATAAAACCAATCTACAGCTTCTGCAATAGCCATCACTGAACTGCTTGCAGAAATTGCCTGGACTATGTATCACTTGTATGCATTGTGAACTCACCTGTATGCATTGTGAACTATCTGTTGGTGCAACGACTTGTGGTAGTGTTGGGGTATTTTTGCTGATGATGTCATTGGTGGTACAATTTTTCCAAAAGGAGCTGTCAATTGGCTTGGTGTATCTTCCTCCCTTCTGCTTGTCATGGTCGTTCAGCTAAAATTTGGGGGCCAACAGAGATGAGGCAAAGAACCTCACCCCCCCACACACTGGTACAAAGACCTATCCACAGGTGTGGCTGTATACTGGACCAGTAGTCAGTGACGGGTAAGATCCAATTGCAATGGTACCAACCTAAGACAGGAGGCTGACGCCTTGAGGTCAGCTCATCCGATAACAGGTAAGGACCATATGTACTATTTATTGGACAACCTAAGGCAGGCACGGTCCCTAAGCCACATGCTTGTTGTTTAAACAGAGAGGGGGAGATGTTGAGAGCCACAGCCGAAGGGGCCCCAGCAAACTTCCAGCTGCCAGCTGATGATTGGCTCACAGCGGCCCCAGCAACTTCTAGCTGCCAACTGATTGGCTCCTCTGTGGTGATGCTCATTGGGCTGTTTCCCTGCCCTTTCAGACCACGGAGCTGCTCATTGGGGGACTTTTTTGACTCCACCCATGTGATCCAGCCAATCGGCCTCAAGAGCAGGAGGAGTGGGGGAAGTGGAGAGGCTTGTGGGAAGCTGGTGGTGGCAGTTGGGCTCTGAAGGTATTTCCTGAGGAGCTGTTTTGTTTGGCGTGTGTGGTTCTAAAAATAAAGTTCATTTCTTTTGCCAAGTGGCTCCTGAATTGTGCCCAGCCAGACTGCGGCAAATTTCCATCCCCTAAATGGTCCCTAATGTGAAAATGTTAGTAGACTGCATTAAAAGAATTTGGATGGGCTGAGATGGTAGCTCAGTGGTAGAGTGCTCACCTACCATGCATGAGGTGCTGGGTTTGATCCTCAGAACCACATAAAAATCAAACAAAGGCATTGCATCCACCTACAACTATATATATAAAGAATTTGGAAGTCTTTAGGTATTGTCATTCTAATTCATATTCAATACCAAGCAAACTTTACTGTAACCAGGGGAGAATAAAGAAGGAAACTGCAGATAAATAAGAAACATAGGGAAAGGATTTTCAAACTGGGAAGTCTGTACTCTATGGAAGAGGTATGATCAGTCTGATAGTAGTATGTATAATGTAGGAGAAGAGAGAAGTTCCAAATTAAATAAAATATGAGCTATATTCTCTTGGGCTGACTTTTTTCTTACTTGGTTGAAGGAGTATTAGTCGCATCCTATCCCTCTTGGCCTCACTCTGATCTGATCATGGAAGTTCCAGATACATTCAAGAAACTGGATGTTTGCATAATGTATCTCTATAAAGCTATAGAGATAACTTTATAGAGATACATTATGTATAATGTATATGTTTAAAGTATAATAAATAGGAAGAGAAAAACTGATTTCCTCTGTTGGAGAAGAACTGGATTGGTGAGACACACAGTGGCAGGGAAATATTTCATTATATTACCTTTGGATTTTTTTTTTAAATTTTGAGCCATGTGAATGTATTATCAATTCATAAATTAATGATATAATTCAAATTAAATAAGAAATAATAATAAGCTAGTAAGAAGGAAAGACTCAGGATGAGTCAAAAGTGCATAGCTACATTTTAGAATTCTGCATTCAGTTTTCCAGAGTTGAATCAACTGATTCTAGGTCAGGCTTAATTCCATCATATTTATTAATTATCAAATAACTGATGTATTTAATTTGATTTTATAAGTGATGTGAATGAGGAATTACTGAGTCATACTCATTCTTCTGCTTTTTTTTCTTATGTGAAATTTTAAAAAACAATAAAACACATATATACACATAAGCAGCAGCTGGAGTCCAATTTAAGCAGCATGATGTGGTAGAAGGCACATGTGTTTGGGAGAAGGTCAACTGGGTTCAAATTCTAATTGTCACTTATTAATTATAGGTTCTTTGCACATGTTAGTTGACCTCATTGAGCCCATTTTCTTGTCTGTAAATGATAATAATGGCTGCCTCAAAGGGCCACCTTAGGGATTAAATGAGAATCTATGCATGAAAATACATAAAAAAAGGAAAGTTTCCCTTTCTCTGCCAAAGCATCTGGTATAATGCTCTACACACAGATGGTAATACATAAACATGAGCTGACTAATAAAATAAATACCAACATATGATTAAATTTTGATGAAAATTAATTTGACATCAATAGCAGTATATTGGAAAGAAGATCCAACTAGGACTTAGGATACCTGGGTGCTAGCCCCAACACTCTTTGACCTTAAATGAGTTATTTAATCTTTTTGGCATTAATTTCTTTCCCCAGAGATGCTTTTTCCTCAATATTCACACAGCTCATTCTCTAGCATTCTTCAAACCTTCACTGAAGATCTTTCAGCTAGAATTCCCCACAATACATATTTAAATTTGCAAACCCTCTCTCATCTGGAACTCTGGACTACTTATGTTGTTATTCCACATGTTATATTAGTTTCTACTTTATCCATACCTTTATAATACAAACCTTATGAAAGAAGGGATTGTCTTTTACTTTGCACCCTGCTCTAACTTAAGCATCTAGAGTAGTATCGGAGACGGTATAATTTTGTTCAATGATTGAATGGATGTTATGGTATGTAAGTCTAGGGGCTGGGGCAAGAGAACTCTACAATCCTTTCAAGTTATACAGTTCCACTGTAAATGTGATAACTTAAAATTTAAGTTATCTTTAAAAATTTTAGATCTTTGTTCTATAATAATATTATACTTAATTGACAGAAGGATATCATTCTTTGAAAAATCACAGAAAGATTGAAGACCATGAGGGGAAAAAAAGCACACTAAATAAATCAATATTATTATTAAATTATGAAAGGAACACTATAAATTCATTGGCTATTCATCAAAAATATAGTAAACATAGCAATTTTAATGTTTTTAATAAATTATTTATATAAATCACTTCTCATTTAAATTTCCATGTTGTATATAATGTTAACAATATGATCACCAGATGTGCCTTAGGACTTTGGAAGATAAGATTTAAACTTTTTAAATATTATTAGGCTTGTCATTTAAAGTTTACTTTGCTTATTTGGAATTCTTATTTCAGAAATTGTAGTCAATGTTAGTATTTCAAGATACATTAATAATAATAATATAGAGTTTAAATTAGTGACTTAAATTTGGGTCTAGTCAGAAATACACTGAAAAGGAAGTTCTCTCTTTCTAATCAATGAAGTTGTTTTTTGAACTTTGTGTGTGCATCTTGAAAGCTGGATCAGTGAGAAACTAATAATTGGGATAAAAATTTTAATCCAATATCTACCATTGTCTCAATATATGACTTTGGTTGTGTTTCATAATCTCACTGATTTTTGACCCTTTAACTGTAACAAGCAGGGAGTGAATATTGTAGAGACTGGCCTTCATTGGGTATTCATCACCTGGCTATCTCTGCTTTGGTGTCTCTTGGCTTTCCCTCTGGAGTTTTTACAGACCCCTGACATTCTAGTATTAACTCAAAAGAAGGAAAACATGGCCAACCCTGGTTTCAGATTCTACAGTCAATCAAACATAATAGAAATACAATTAGTCATAATTTTAGCTCTATAGCTTTTCCTTCTGTGATGGAAACAATTGTGTATAATCATGAAATCATTTCATTTTTTTTCTGGAAAAAAGAAAAACTACATATCTCCATCATTCTAAATGAGGTCAAATGACCAGTTCTGTACCCTCAATTGAAGACTTGGCCTTAAAATTTTCCAATGAGATCTAAATTCCTTTTTGTTTTATACTTTTTTAATTTTTAATTTTTATGAATATGCATTAATTCAACATATTAATGGGGTTGAGTGTGATATTTCAATACAGGATGCATTAATCAAATCTGGCCTCCCTCTGTCCTGTTGTATTGGTTCCTGGCTAGATATAGAACATCCAGTGGAGGATTCCACAGCCAATCCATGAGAAGGATGATGTCTTAATCCCAGGGTCACTGCTTACAAGGAGGTTGCCCTGAACTCTTTAGCCAGTAAGAACTGAACTTTTTAAGCCTCTGAGGTTTAGGGTTGATCCTTTTGGTAGTTAGACCTATCCTAAATAATATATTTTACTCCATTCTGCAGTTAATCACAAAATAATTTCTTTGCCTAATTTGGTTTCCTTTCTAAAAGAAGGAACTTGATAATAATTCAAATTCATGGTAACAACTGATTTGATCATCTAATCAGATTTTGAAATGGTTAGATTTGGAGCACTATGAAAATATGCTCTGAAACTTATCTCCAAGATTCATGTTCCTACATGGCCACCACCTTTCTAGTTGAACAAGACAAAAAAAAAAAAAAAAAAAAAAAGATTAAAGATCCTCTTCAACTTACTAAAGATAATGTTGAACTTTTATCCAGAGACACATAGGCAAGTATTTCAAATGTAGATTCACTAAGCCAGCTTACCAATTTACATGTTTCAAAATGAAAAGGTAGTGTTTCCCTAGTAACATGAACTCTTCTAAATTGTGTATCACCACTGAGCTAAGGTCAAGTGGATGTAGTTAATTCTCAAAGAAGGAATTTTCATAAAATTATGAGAAACTGAAAATAGTGGATTACAATAGAGGCCTGGAGAAAATTAAATTATGGCTTTTAATTTCTGCTGGAGAAGAAGAAAACATTTTTTGACAGTTAAAGGAAAATGTATATTTCATTCCTAAGGAATTAAAGGGATCGTGTATTAAATAGCATTATTATTTATTTTCTTATTTTAAAATGTAAATGTTTATTTTTAGAAGCATGTCATTTAGAATCTAAGTGTTTGGGAATTTTCCAGGTGTCTTATTTCTATTTTGATTCCATGTGATCTGAGAACATACTTATAAGATTTCTATTCTTTTAGATTTGTTAAGGTGTATTTTATGACCCAGAATGTAGTCTACTTGGTAAATGTTCCATGAGAAAAACATGAGTTCTGCTGTTGTTGGATGAAGTAGTCTATAAATGTCAATTAGATCTAGTTGATTGATGGTACTGTTCAGTTCTATTATATCCTTACTGATTTTCCACTGGCTGGATCTGTCAATTACTAAAAGAGGAGCATTGAAGTCTCCAACTATACTAATGAATTTGTCAATTTCTCAATTTCTCCTTGTAGTTCTATCAGTTTTTTGCCTTATGTATTTTGATGATCTTTACTTAGGTGCAGGTACATTAAGAATTGTTATGTCTTCTTGGAGAATTGACCCCATTACAGTAACATAATGCTCCTCTTTGGCAATTTTTCTCAAAGTTTGCTGTGTCTAAAAATAATTTAGCTTCTTCAGCTTTCTTTCTTTCTTTTTTCTTTTTTCTACTGGGGATCGAACTAAGGGGAGCTTAACCCCTGAATCACATCCCCAACCCTTTTTATTTTTTATTTTGAGACAAGGTCCCACTAGGTTTTTTAGGGTCTCATTAAGTTGCTGAGACTGGCCTTGAACTTCTGATCCTTCTGATCTTCCTGCCTCAAACTCCTGAGTTGCTGGGATTACAGGTATGAGCCACCACACCTAGCCTTCAGCTTTCTTTTAATCACTGTTAGCAGAGCATATATTTCTCTCTTCTCAGCATGTCATTTGTACTTCCTTTGATTTTTTTTTAGTGTTTGCTCCATAGGTTACATTATACATGTGCAGCAATTTAATATACTCTCAAACAACACTATATCTTTTCATGGATACAGCAGATAACTTATAACTGAATATACTCATTTGGTTCATCCCTTATTGTATCACTATTGTTCATTTTATGTATCCATCAGCTATAATCATCAAGTAAAGTATTGCTATTATTATGAACAAATAGTTATCTGTTAGATCAATTAGGAATACAAAAATTAAAATATTTTATTTTACTTTCATTTATTCCCCTTTTCTTTTGGTAGTTCTGGAAATTAAACCCAGGATCTTGCACATGTTTGGCAAGCACTCTACCATGGAGCTACATCTCCAGCCCCATTTATTTCTTTTTTATTATGCTTCTTTTCTTTATATAGACCTGATATTCTGACCTATATCATTTTCCTTATTTATGAAGTTTTTTTTAACATTTCTTACAAGGCAGGTCGACTGGTGGCATGTTCCTTCAATTTTTGTTTATCTGCGAACGTATTTCTCTTTCACTTTTATGTAATAATTTTGCAGAATACAGAATTACAGGTTAGCAAGATTCTTTTCTTTGAACACTAATTTTTTTTTTCCCTCTGCAGTGTGCACTCTACTGATGAAGCCATTAAAATAGATTTTCACTTCTGTGTTTCTTAGGTGTAGTTGCTATTGTTTGGATTTTGTTTGACTATGTATCCCCAAGTGTTTGTGTGTTGGAAGCTTGTTCTCCAGTGTGGTGTTGTTAAGTGGCAGAATCTTTAAAAGATTGGGCCTAGGGAGAGGTTGTTGAGTCATTGGGGACACTGCCTTTGAAGGTAATTGAGGTAGTTTTCCTGGGACCCTGAGTTAGTTCTTATGAGAGCAAGTTGCCATAAAAGCACAAGTCTGCTGCTGGGCATTGTGGCATATGCTTGTAATCGGAGTGACTCAGGAGGACAAGACAAGAGAACTGCAACTTCAAGGCCAGCCTTGGCAACTTAGTGAAACTCTGATTCAAATTGAAAAATAAGCTCAGTGATAGAGCGCCCTGCATTCAATCCTCAGTACCCTCCCCAGTAGGGGCTTGAATTGTATCCCTCTCAAGAGATATGATCAAATCCTGACCCCCGCAACATACCTAGAAATGTGACCTTATTTGGAAATAGAGTCCATGCAGATGTATTAAGTTAAGAATCTCTGAAATATGATATGTAAAGAGCTTTGTAATGTTTCGAACAACCAATTAAAAAAAAGATTCTCAAGCTGAGTTCATCCTGGATTTAGAGTGGGGTTTAAATCCAAAGAGTTGTTACGTTTGTAAAGGAAAGAAGAGGGAAATCTGAGACTAAAAAAAAAAAAAAAAAACCAAGGAAGGCAGCCACATGAATACAGAAGTAGAGATTGGAGTGATATTTCTACATGCCAAAGAGCACCAAGGTGTGCTAGTGCCACCAGAGACTAGGAAAGAAACAAGGAACAGATGCTTCTTTAGATACTTCAGAAGGAACCAACCCTGCTGACACCTTGACTTCAGATTTCTGACCTCCAGTATCATGAAAGTATAAGTTTCTATTGCTTTAAACAACCAATTTGTGGTTATTTGTTAGAGCAGCATTAAGAAGTGATATACCATCCCTCCCCATACGTATATTCAAAGGTGCACTTACAGTTAGGGCCTATTTTGTTCTCAATAGTCCCCACCTGAGTGCTAAACTTACAATAAAGTCATGTTATCAGGCTTTATTGCTTTTATAATACTTAAGGAACCCTGGTGACTTGGAAAGCTTATGTCCACTTCCTACTTCACTTCGCTCTCATCTCACTTTCCATTAGGCTTTCAGACGATGAGTCAGCATCAAGCTAGTAGTTTGTCAAAGTAACAGCTGTAAGCATTTCCATTTTCCCATCCCACGACACATTTCATCATTATCATTCTTTCTCATTGAAGTTGATAAGGCCAATCAACAGAGTATATCTCTTCTTGTAATTTATTTTTTATTTAGAATCCTAATCAGCATAAAGGGAGTTGAAGAACCATTTCTATGTGGAATACGTATTACCAAGGTTAAGAGAGACTATGCTTAACATTTAATTGGTTTATAGTGCTGCAAAGCTAGCCTTCAAGGTCATAAAAATCTTACTTATGAACACAAAAAGAAAATACTAACAGCTGTTTTAAAACCATCTACGTTGTGTTTTCTTCTTGAGCAGTGAGGAGTTGTTATTTGAGCAAAACACTAAATCTAATACATGCTCTAATATTATTTTAATTAATAAAAGATGTAAAGCTGACCCTGTCTTAAGAACAAATGAGTTGACTATAAATTTGGTTTCTGTATATTCCTCTAACATCATCTATGCACAAAACAATTTCCCAATCAGTCAGGTTGTATTAACAAGTACATTAGTAAGACCTACTTGTGAGTCTTCCAATGGTCTTGGTCCCCCCCTCAGACAAGGACTTGTAGCTCAGTGCTCCATTGTTAATAAAAGCAACTGGGTAGTGACTGAGCCCTGGTGAGTAGAACAACCATTTATTGTTCCCATGTAATGCCATTTTCACCTTCATTATCCTATAACTATTTCTTTTTCCCTAACGCCCCATTCACTGCAATCCATTCTATATATACAGAAGCCAGAATGACCCTCCAAATACTTAATATGGGATATTCTACTTCTCTATTTAAACACTCTCAGGGCTTTCCACTGCATCATAATAATATCCAAAACAAATTACATGATCTAGCTCTTGTCTACACTCTCATTCCCAGGTCAGCATTTGCCGTTCCTTCTGCTTGTAATATTTGGCAGAGATTGTCCCATTGCTTGATCTTTCTCATCAGTAACTACAAACTCTAAGAATCCCTCAATACAGGACCTCCAATGGCTAGTCTATATATAAAATATCACCCAATTTTATCTTCTATCTGAAATTATTAATCATTTATTTCTGGACTTGATGCTGGTCCTCATCACTCTCACCACACACTAGATTATAAATTCCACTAAAGTAAACACTTGCTCATCACTCTATTCCTTCATCTTGAATTCTTCCTGTAATTGAGTTGGTTCTCAATAAACTATTTGTGGAATTAATGAATAAATATAAACAGTTTGATCAATATTGTGAACATAGGCAGTCACTCAAAATTATCACTTATTACCACACATTCACATTTCCTTGAAAAGATACTTTTGTATGTAATTATGTATCTTGCTATATGGACGCTGCATTAATTATCTACACTGAGTAAAAAAAATTACTCCAAAACTTAGGGGTTTAAAACAGCAACTATTTGCTATCTCATAGTTTCCATGGGTGAGGAAACTGGAAATGGCTTAGCTGGGTCCTCTAGCTTAAGTCTCTCAGGTTGCGGTCAAGGTGTTGCCAGGGCAGCAATCATCTCAAGGCTCCAAGGGGAAGGATGTGCTCCTAGGCTCATTCCAGTTGTTGGAAAGATTCATTTCTCACTAGCACTAAAGGTCTCAATCCTTTACTATCTATTGACAGAGGCTTTCCTAAGTTCTTTGCCATATGGCAGCTCATAATGTGGAATTTTGCTTAATCTAAGTGAGAAGGGGAACCAAAGCAAGAGAGAGAGCAAGCAACAAGAAACTGGGATTAGTTTGTAGCCTCATCTTGGAAATGACAAACCTTCATTTTTGCTATATTTTATTGGTTAGAAATGAATCACTAGATCTGGCACACATTGAAGGGAAAGATATTTCTCTTGAAAACCAGGAGGCAAATATGAGTGACAACTATTTTAAATGCTTTGTACCACAGCTACATACCTCCATATTTACATAAGTTATTTATCCCATTTCTTTCATTCTACCCTGTCATCCCATAATTTTTTCCCTTTGGGAGCTAAAGTTATGGTCATTATGTTCACTTTCTGTCGCTTGGCTCTGAGTTATTGTTGACAATTTTGAATGAAAAGTTTTCAGTTTAAGATACATGAAAATCCATGGTAAACAGCAGTTCACAAAGACATCAATAAAGTATGGATATCAGAAATATATATGAATCAAGGACTGATTACCATTAGAAGATAATATTGGTTCATTATTTGAAGAAACATTTACCAAATGACTTTCAAATGCTAAGCCCTGTTCTCTAGGCTGGGACATATAAGTGTACCAAAAAAACGTTATTTTCATGAGTCTTTAAATCTGCTGATTAGAGATAGATAATAAACAAGATACAAATAAAATGTGTATTATATGGTGATAAGTACTAAGGAGAAAGATAGGGAATATAATGAGCTGGACTGAGAAGAGGATGACATTTTAGGCATGGTGGACAGGGAAGATCTCATAGAGGGGGATACCCTAGAAGAAATACTACAAAGATGGGAAATCATCCAAGCAATCACAATAGCAAATACGCAGGTCCTGAGGAGAGACCATGATTAGTTTGTTCAAGGAAATTTTTTAAAAACTGATGTGTCTTAAATGAGTAAATAAAGAGAATGTATAGAAGAAAATTTGGTTGGAAAGGACAGATCATACAAGGGTTTGCAGGATATTGGAAGAACTTTGGCTTTTCCTCTGAGTGGAATGGGGAGTCTTTTAGAGTAGTAATAGATACGATGTGTCATAAAGTTTCAAGAGTATTCTGTTGGATGCCATCTTGAGAATAGACTAATGAGGCTTGAGCATAAAGAAGCAGACAGATCATTTAGGTGACTATTGCAACTAGGCCAGGAGGAAACATTGGTAGCTTAGATTGGTGTAGTTGTCAGTGTGTGGAAATGGTGCACGAGAAGTGGGCAAATCCCGGGTATCTTTTGAAAGGGAAGCTAAGAGGATTTGTTGGTAGAGTATATGACATATATGTGAGAAAGGTAAATCAAGTATGACTCCAGTAGCTTTAGCCGGAACCAACAAAGAATGATGTTTCCACAAACTGTGATGGGAAGTGAGTCCATGGGAAGAGCACATTTGAGGAAAAAGCATCAGATCAATTTTAGACAATGTCAATGTTGAAAAGCCTACTAGTCACCTGAATGGAGATGTTGAGCAGGCAATTGTCTGGAGTTAGCAAAGAGATTCAATTTAGAGGAACACATTTGCAAATATCAATTAAAAGGTACTTATTGAGATTGGATGAGATATACTTGGAAAAGACAAGAAGTGGAAATTTTTTAAAAATCCCAGCAAAATGCAAGATTCTTGAATCAATTCTGTGCTCAAACTAGATCCCAAGGCTATGAACATGTAATGGTCTGCCTTTTGTTTGAACAGTAGGGTATTCCCATGAGACTCCTAATCTTGGAAATTTCTTCTGTTCAGAACTAACATGAGTCAAATCAGATCTTCTTGCTTCCAACCAGGCAAGCTGCACTCTACAATTGGACTTCAAGAAAGCCTATTATTTCTTTCTCCCAGTATTCACCACCCACTTCCTTGATGTCAGTGGTTCTCAAACATCAGTGTGCTTAGTAATTCTCAGGACAGCATGTAATTTCCTACCTCCAGAGAGTCTCATTCTGTAGGTGGGGTTAATTATCTTCATTTTTAGCAAATATCCAAGTTGATCTTGATGAGGATGCTCCACTTTGAGGCGTCTAGTACTAGAAATCCAGATTGCCATTAAAAATGCTGATTTATTATATTATGCTAGGAAGATAAATTTAGATACTCATAGTAGCTACTGACCTCAACTTTCTGACAATAATGTGGTCACCTCCTAAAGGTTGTCATCAATTTGATGCTTAAAATTATACATAAACAGTTAATTCCTTCATAATTCATGTAGAAAACTTAAATACTCTATTATTTTTTTTTTAATTTCTGGAAAGAGCAGCAATCAACTATATTGATTCAGAGCTGTGTGTTTGAGTAAACAATAATAAATTTTTATCTGAAGATTGGTGTGATAGATACATCTATGTTCTCCCATATCCACTTCTGCCCTCCCTCCAGATATGGGGGAGTATTACACCTTGAGAAGACTATATAATTAGTTCTGGTCAGTAGATTTGGGAAAAAATATTAGGTGTCATTTCTAGACTTAAATATTTAGTAGCTAGTACTTGACGTTCCACCATTCTCCTCCTTTGCCACAGCAATTGTGGAGGAGGCCTCATGTTGAATTGACAAAGATGGAAGATCAAAACAACCTCTATATCTTATAGAGGACTCTATATCAGAAAAATTTCAAATACGCAAATCAGACTATGAGTGAAACATAAATCTTATGTTAAATCTTGACTCCTAGCTTGGCATAGGATCTCTGCAAAAGTCCAGATCTAAAAGACATTTGATTATTATGTTTATAACTGATCCTTGTTCTTCACAACAAATATTAAAAATATTCTTCTTAAAGGAATACTCACTGGTATTAAAAGTATTTCAGATACAAGTTGATTGTTCCATACCAATGTGTCAAAAGAATCATAAAAGCATTAGAGAATGAGGTCACTTCTTAAAGTAGTTACTAGATGCAATGAATATTGTCATTTCTAATTCATGAAATTTCTATTACCCATCTTCTGAAAATGAGCTGAAAATCTAGTTTTATAGACACTCTAATTTTATTTGATTATCTTAAGAAGGAAAAGCATGAGTTAATGGTGTATTACCATTCCCATGTACTAGAAAGATGTGCTAATGAAATTTAATTGTCAAATATTCCATACGTTAATATGAACTATTTGAGAATTTGATGTGCTTACATGCTCTATAAAACATCCTGAAGAGGCTTTTATGAGTATTTTACAGCTAATTCAAAGATCTCAGCCACAGCCAAGTCAGAATAACTTGATTTTGCATCACCATCTACATTTCTGCAGAGTGGTAATCACTGCAGTTTGAGAACAGAGAATGTTTTCTAAACTGAGTTCTGTTGAACACAAGTGTGCTTTGAGATGGTAATAGGACATTGTGAGCAAAAATTTTAGAAGTACTAAGTAAAACAAAAGTAAATGGGTTATCTTTTTACAAGACTTCTGAGAGTCTTTATCACATATTATGAACAGGACTGACTTCTCCACTAGTCACAGTCCACACAATATGTAGGACTCAGGATACTTCTAGAAGGCCTAAAATGTTTTATTTTAAAAGAAGAAGGAAAATGGAAATGATATTAATAATGAATATATAATAATAAAACTAATCTGAACTACATTATTCTTCATACCAATAAAGACATAAAATATAATTTTTAATGTTTTTTGTGGAAATGAAGGGGCTCACAAAGGCAAAAGCGCCTCAAACATATGAATATCATAATGTAACCCTCTGATTCTCTAAAAGGTATGATACTAGGGATGCAAAATGTGCCAGAATCCACTTTTATGTATCTTTTTGTAGACGTTTTCCAGAGAAATTAGGTTAAGAACATGTGGAGGGCTGGGGTTTAGGCTCAGTGGTAGAGTGCTTGCCTAGCCCATGTGAAATACTGGGTTTGATCCTAAGCCACATTAAATAATAAATAAATAAATAACTATGTCTATCTACAATTACAAAAATATTTTTAAAAAGAACACATGAAGACTGGGATTGTGGCTAAGTGGTAGAGCACTTGCCTAGCAAGTGTGAGGGCTTGGGTTGATCCTCAGCACCACATAAAAATAAATTTTAAAAAATAAAGGTATATGTTCAACTACAACTAAAAAATAAATATAAAAAAATGTTTAAACATTTATGCAATGAACTGCATACTGGAACAAGAGTTAGAACATTTAGATTTTAGGGATTTCTGCTACTAACTAATCATGCTCCCAAATGGTTAAGTTACAAAATGAAGGCATTCAACTGGATGTCTCAGCTGTGCCTTCTAGCTTAAAAGTAATATGATTTCATATTTTGAATATCCTTATATGGTTTACTGTTTTTCTCAAGTGTGTACTTATAGGTTATAAGTTCCAAGGGACAGAGTAATATTCTGGGCTAGAAGCAATGAAAGTTTCATCATTACTTTGTTGTTGTTGTTGTTGTTGTTGTTGTAGAGATCAAATTCAGAGCCTTGTGCATGCTGAGCATTTGTTTTACCACTGAGCTACAGCCGCATTCCAGCCCTACAAAAGTAAGGCCTTAACTAACTTGGGCCAACAACAAAATTCACAAAATATTTCTCTCTCAAACAGGAAAAGAAATAATCTATTTGAAAATATTACTGTCTTGAATATATTCTCTACTCAGGAAGTTGCCTTTTAAATTGCAGTCTTCTCTCCCTGTGATGGGGGTGTAGGCTGTAATGGGTTGGGTTGACCAAGAGAGAAAAGGCACATATGCCCCCCCCCCCCGCCAGGTTTTAAGTTTGAACAACTTTTTGGCCGGTTGGTCCAGCAACATATCTTTTTGATAGACTGAGTTGTTGATTATTTGCAGGATAACAGAAGAATGGTGCCTTATAGATAATTCTATCCATGAGTCTACAATTCAGGAGAAAGGCTGGATCAGGTACCTTTTTTTATTTGGAAATTTTTGGCATAATTGAGGAAATTGAAACTATTGAAGTAGAAGAAATAATCCTAGAAAAAAATAAATTAAAAGGGGCAGTGAGCTAAATATTTAACTATAGGGAAAATCAAGTTTAAGGGAATGTTTTACAAACATAAGCTCCAGAAAAAGGGACAAAAATTGCAGTCAGAAAAGAACAAGGAGAGCTAGAGGAGGATATTATTGTGGAAGTAGATTGAATGACATTATAATAGAAATAGAGTAGAAAGCTTGAAGACAAAAGGGAAATAGGTAACCGTGCTCATTGTAAATGAGATTATGAATCATCACAACTTTCCTGGGAGTCAATGAACATTATGTGACAACCTGTAAAAAAAGATTTACATTCTCAGACCTAATAATTCTCCTGCAATAATTTTTTCTAAAGAAATAATCTCAAGGAAATTGTCAAATATTTATGTACAGATATAGCACTTTTATTTATAATAGGGAAGTTAAAATGAGTTATATATCCAATGGTAGGGAAATGACTAAATTAATGACAAGACATCTGACTTCTAAAATATTGTGCCACAGTTATAAGAAGCTTCAAAAATATTAAAGGATATAGGAAAATATTCACAATATAATATTATATCTAAAAGGCAAGTAAATGCTACTGTACACAATTTTGCCTACATATATCTATGTCTGTATCTATCTCTATTTATGGATATATTATATATATATATATAAATGTTAACAGTGATTATCACAAATTCCTGCTATTACAGATAATGCTGTTTTCCTTCTTTGTACTTTTTTTACATTTTCCATACATTCTGTAATGAACAAGTACTACTTTTATAATCATAAAAAAGATATTACATGTTAAATGGAGAAAGCAATTATCAGTGTCAAAAACAGACAAGTTCATTTATAAAAGACTGGAAAAGTGTGTTAGATTTAGCAACTAGGTCATGATGTATCTTAGGGAAGGAGGTTTCAGGAGAGGAATGAGAAAGGCAGATTTCAGAGCTCAAGGAGTAAAACTGAATTGCTGTGCTTTCAAAAGATCTGAGAATGAACAGAGGGAAACAGGACAGCAATGGAATGGAATGCAAGCCCAAAGAACTTTTAAAATGAAAAGATCTTCAGGTGTTTATGGACTGAGAGGAAGATCCAATAAAGAGGATGAGGAAAAGATGACTAAGAAAGCAAGGACAGAGCAGATACAGAGGGAGATTGAATTGGGCCAGAGACATGTGTTGACCTTGAACTGGTAAGGGACATTGAAGACTTCTCGGGTGAAGGAAAGAAAGTAAAAACCAATGAATATAGATATGTTTACAGAGAAATTGAGTGAGACCTCCATGATGACCTCAATTTTTCCATTGATGTAAAGGCAAGGTCATCACCTGAGAATGAAATCAGCTGTTGTTCAGAGAAGGTGGGACTTGAGGTAAGTTTTGAAGTTTTGGAACAGTAATTGAGGGGAATGTAATAGAGGTATAATATGAGATAAAATGGCTGGAGTGATTTACTGGGAGTCCAACAAAATTTGGAGACCACATCACTCATGTGTATGAAACTACTCCTGCATGTGAATATTTAAAAAATATCTCTAACCAAATAAAACTACCAGATGAAGACAAAGTGGTAAGAAAGATAAAGGTAGGAAGTTGTGGTCAGAATGTAGGAAGCTGAAGGGAATCAATTTTCACATCTTATCAGAATATAAGGTATAGGCCTATGAGTAGGGAGCTAAATTAATTGCAAGGCCATTTATTTTAATTTTTTGCATAAGATATCACCAGAAATATTAAAATCTCCTAGAATTAGGCCAAGGGAGAAAAACTGGGAGTTAGTCATTTTCGTGGATATGGAGGGAGGAACAGGTGACAGGTAGATTGACCATACTTTTGGGAAATGTAGGTAGAATTCAAACTGTAGTGAATTTCCAAGGAGAATAAAATTTTACAAGAGGATAGGGGAGAAAAGTGTCCAGAAGCAACACCAGTAATGTATTAAAAGGCTAACTTACCTCTTGGATTCGTGGTCTACTATGTAACACACATGGCTGGCAGCCTCCATTAAAATGTACTACAAGGGAAGAAATTGCAGACTAGGAAAAAAAAATTACTCATAGTTAAGAAGAGAAAGTACTCTTCAAAAAAAAAAAAACTTAAGATGGATAGGAGTTTGTACACAATGGAATGAAGTTATCAGTAGAATCCCAGTTTAAGGAGGCCAGAGGAATCAGGAGAAGAAAACAGTGATAAGACAGAATAAAACAGACTTATTGTTCAAAAATTAACGAAGGAGTATATAGTTGCAAAGAACTGGCCTCAGCTGCCCTAAATTTGTACCGAGTGGTTTGGGGGCCAGAACTGGGAAACTCTCAGGCAGTATCTGCTTCTGAAATGTGATAAAACCAGGTATGCACATACTCAAAAAGTATAAGACATGAAAATGACAGCATTTTCTCTTCATATTAGAAAATCTCTAGTATATTCTAACATTGAATTTCTACTTTCTAATAACTACAAATATTTGAAATTTTAAAAACCTCAAATTTGTGTTCACAATTAATCTCATGTAATAGTTATTGAATATATATCCAAGAAAAATTTATTTTAAAGAGCTGAATTTAAATCATACTTTTTATTTAGTTTGCTTTATTTCATAATGGAAGGAGATGAATATATGGTGTTTTTTTTTTTCCCAGATATTTAAGTTGAGAAGAAATAGTCAATCTTAGAAGAAACCAATTTATTGACCATGGTAATGGTCATTTGTAATTTTTCTTTTGGAGCGGGGGGGGGGGGGGCGGGTACTGGGACTGAACTCAGGGGCACTCAGCAACTGAGCCACACCCCACTCCTATTTTGTATTTTATTTAGAGATGGAGTCTCACTGAGCCATCAGCTGGCAGCTGGAAGTTTGCTGGCAGCTGGAAGTTTGCTGGGGCCCCAATGCCACAGTCCGGCTGGGCACAATTCAAGAGCCACTTGTCAAAAGAAACGAACTTTATTTTTAGAACCACACAGGCCAAACAAAACAGCTCCTCAGGAAAAACCCTCAGAGCCCAACTGCCACCACCGGCTTCCCACAAGCCTCTCCCTCAACCACAAGCCTCACCACCTCCCACAATCCTCCTGCTCTTGAGGCCGATTGGCTGGGTCACGTGGGAAGAGCCAAAAAAGTCCCCCAATGAGCAGCTCCATGGTCTGAAAGGGCAGGGAAACAGCCCAATGAGCATCACCACAGAGGAGCCAATCAGCTAGATGTTGCTGGGGCCGCTGTGAGCCAATCATCAGCCGGCAGCTGGAAGTTTGCTGGCAGCTGGAAGTTTGCTGGGGCCCCTTTTGGCTGTGGCTCTCAACACTGAGCTGCTTAGCACCTCACTTTTGCTGAGGCTGGAGTTGAACTCACAATCCTCCTGTCTCAACCTCCCATGACGCTGGGATTACAAGAGTGTGCCACTGTGCCCAGCTCATTCATACTTTTTTATACCCAATATTTGAACTCTATTTCTCTATTTGGAAAGTACTCACATCATGCATTACTTTTCCAGAATTTCTTGCATCTCCAGTCTGGATGTGTGACCTAGGACTGGCCTATCAGCTGTGCACACACCATACCTTGAATCACAAGCCAGGAAGTAAAAAAGGAATTTTGGATTAGGCAAAAGGGAGAGAGGGAAGGAGAGCAGGCATGGGGATACCCTAGGTGCACGTATGATTGCACAGATGGTGTGACCTTACTTAGTATACAATTAGAGAAGTGAAAAATTGTGCTCCATTTGTGTACAATGAATTGAAGAGCATTCTGCAGTCATGTATAACTGATTAGAACAAATAAATTTTAAAATTAAAAAAAAAGCCAGGACAATGCATTCCTTTTCAGTGGTAATAATCGGAGGGATGCAGTATTATGAGTCCCAGAGGCTCATAAACATTGCATCCAACATTGTCTATGTAAACTATGGGTGTGGTACAGAGCATGGCTGCGGTTTTTGTCCTCCTGACACTAGTTTTGCGATGTGATGTTGGCTGTATTTCAGCCCATGCAGCCTTCCTTTCTCCTCATCTTTTTCTGAGACTATTTTTAAATCCTCCAAGTGATTCTATGACTTACTAAATGGCCTTTTGGTAAATTCCTTTTTACTTTTTTTATATATGACAGTGGAATGCATTATAATTCTTATTACATGTATAGAGCACAATTTTTCATATCTCTGGTTGTATACACAGTATATTCACACCAATTCATGTCTTCATACCTGTACTTTGTATAATAATGATCATCACATTCCACCATCATTAATAACCCCATGCTAGTTTGTCTGTTCCTCCCATGCTCCCGCTGCCTATCCCACTATAAATCAGCCTCCTTATATCAAAGAAAACATTTGGCATTTGCTTTTTGGGGATTGGCTAACTTCACTTAGCATTATCTTCTCTAACTCCATCCATTTACCTGAAAATGCCATGATTTTATTCTCTTTTATTGCTGAGTAATATTCCATTGTGTATATATGCCACATTCTCTTTATCCATTCATCTATTGAAGAGCATCTAGGTTGGTTCCACAGTTTATCTATTGTGAATTGTGCTGCTATAAACATGGATGTGGCTGTGTCCCTGTAGTATGCTGTTTCTAAGTCCTTTGGGTATAGATCAAGGAGACAGAGCTGGGTCACATGGTGGTTCCATTCCCAGTTTTCCAAGAAATCTCCATACTGCTTTCCATATTGGCTGCACCAATTTGCAGTTCCTTTTTCCTTAAATCAACCAAAGTTGGTTTCTGATGCTTTTAGCTATAAATTCTGATTGAGACTTTAGACAAATAGTTACCACCAATTACTGGATATTCTGAGCCTAAGATACCCAATGACCCAGCAATTCTACTCCTAGGTATAAAAGCAAGATAAACCTATACATGTCCTAGAATACTTAGAGCAGTATAATAATAAAAGATAAAAGCTGCAAGCAGTACATATGTGCATCAACATTTGTACTTATATAAAGTGAATACATAAACCTTTGGCCAATTATTACATCAAAATTCTATACAGCAATGAAAATGAGGAACTACTGCCATTTCAAAACTATGGATGAAGGCTGGGGTTGTGGCTCAGTGTTAGAGTTCTCACCTAGCATGCGTGAGGCATTGGGTTTGGTCCTCAGCACCACATAAAAATAAATTGAGGGTATTATGTAAACCTACAACTAAAAAATAAGTGTTTAAAAAATATGTATGGATGAATCTCACAAGCCAAACCTTGAACAAAAAAAAAGCTAAACAACAAAAATCATATAACTCTTAGTTACATTTGCATCAAATTCAGAAGCATGCAAGATTGCATTATCATATTACAATTCAGGGCGATGTTACTTTCAGAGAAGAAATTTAATAACTAGAAAGGGACACAGTGGGAGCTTCTGAGTTTCTAGGAACACTCTCTGTTTTATTTTTTTCTGCAAAGTGATTATGTAGATGTGTTTCTTTGTGATAATTCAAAATGTCCTCTTACAATGGTTAAATTGTTTTATTAGTAGTTATCAGTAACAATGTATATCAAACAAAAGAAACTGAAGCTCAAAGAGATTAAATAACTGTTTGAGAATATAAATAATAAGCTATTAGCCAGACTGCATGGCTCCCAATTCTAAACTCTTAAGATTATCACAACAATCTTGTGAAGAAGGCATCACTAGCATTTTTGAGAGAGTTAGACACCTTTCCCACATTTCAAAGTTTGTCAGTAGGTGATGGAGCCACAATTTTTGTATACTCAATTTCTGTAAGCTTTCAGTTCACCACACATTTCTCCTAAGGGTAGAAAAATAGATGGGATAGTACTGTTGGCATACAAATAGCACATAGAAAACTTTATCTAATACTCTAAGGAATGATACCCGTGATATATTCACACAAAATCAAACAAGATACAGAATAATATTCACAGTATGCTACTGTTTGTGAAAACGTTGGAAACCGTTATATGTGTGTATGTGTGTGTGTTTGCATGTGTTTGTGTATTTTCTCTATTGAGCATTAAATATCTCCAGAAATGTCCCTAAGAAACTGTAACAATGATTTTATTGGGGGAGATGAATGGGATATCTGAGAGACAAAGACAGAAGAAAGAATGTCTCTTGAAATCATTTAAATTTTGAAACATGTGAATGTATTATATATTAAAAATACATTGAAGAGTCTTAATTCTACATATAATCACAGGCAGAGTTCCCAGAAGAACGAATAAGTAGAAGTTACAGGTAAAGGACTCAATTTTAAAGACTCAGCTGATTACTTCTTTTTTGGGTGTTTTAGGTTCTTAGTCTTACAATGAAATAACATATGTCTTAGCCACTTTTTGGCATTTTTAGAAGGTCAATGGCATAATAGGTGAGTTTGAAAGTTACAATCTTTTGTGATTAAATGTGCGTCTCCCACATGGCATAACTAGAATATGATCCCCTTCTTCCTTTTCTTTCTTTCTGTGCCTAATTAAATTTATCCACTGGCTTTTTAATGTTTAATCCTTCCTCATTCCAGACCTCCCAAATACCAGTCATCCACAATGTGAACAGCCTCTGCTACTTTCAAGGTGTTCAGCCCTAGACTTCAAATTTTATGTGTGGGACAAATTTTGATATGTTTAGCTGCTGAGCCTTAATTTGCCATGAAGTAAAAGAATAAGAATTATAAGAAGTACAATAAAATCTCCCATAGGAGAAATTTCTTAACATAACTCTGAACATAATGAATTAATAGCTTAAATAAAACAAGGAACCTTTCACATAAACATTTAGTATTTGAAAAGATTCTTGCCTTATTTTGTCCTGATATCCCCACCACCACCACCACCACAAGTGCTATTGAAGCCAGAGGGGTAATCTTTTGATAATATATTTTATTAAAAAATTCAAGGAATAGTTTATACTTCGTAAAGCCTCAGTGTGCATTATTTTGATTTTTCAAGTTAGAGCAATATATATGAAGGAAAACAATTAGTACCATCTACAAATTAATCATCCCATTGAGCATTTGGACATTAAAAATTTTTCAGATGACTCTAAGTAGCAATTGCCTCAGATATACAGTATACAAAGAGAATTCCTCATTAGATCCGTTTACAGTTCACTTTTTTCCAGTCAACAATCCTGCACATAGTCTCCTAGGTTTACATAATTGAACACATAAACATGTAAAAAATGTCTGGAGAGAGACCAATAAATTCATCAGGGTAAAATATACACAAAGATATTTTTTAAATGATACTGAATAGGAACTGAAATGTTTCAAGGACATCAGAAGTAGTTGGCAAGCTTATTGAATTGATGAAGCTTTTGTGGGAAAATATGTGTCAGGATGGAACAGTCATACTGGCAGAGTTTTAGAAACTATAACACCTTATCATTTTGAGTACTGCTTCAACATTTTCTTTTAGAATGACTTAATAATATTGCTGGAAATTTAAATTCTATGTTAATATTTTATACTTTCTCAGAAATTCACTTTTTTCTTTCAATATGGGGTTTTAAAGATTTACTTGTTCTTTTAAAAATCTTTATTGGAGTATAAGATACATATTGAAATGCACAAATGTTAAATTTGCAACTATGAATGCTTTCATGCACACACAAAAACGTGCATCGGCACACACACGTACACCAGGAAATCCAACACTCAGATCAAGTTACAAAATATTTTCAAGGGCTGGGGATATGGCTCAAGCGGTAGCGCGCTCACCTGGCATGCGTGCAGCCCGGGTTTGATCCTCAGCACCACATACAAACAAAGATGTTTCAGCTGAAAACTAAAAATAAATAAATAAATATTTTAAAAACATATTTTCAAAATCCCAGAGGCCTCTCTCTTGAACTTGCCACTCGTTCCACACTCTCAGAGGTAACTAGGGTTCTGACTTCTAGTATTATTAATTTGATTTTCCTCTTATGGAATCACATACGAATTGAATCATAAAGCATATAATCTTGCCTGTTTGGCTTTCCAGGCTCATCAGTATGTCTGTAACAGTAATCTACATTGTTCAGTGTAGCAGTAGTTCATAATTTTTTATTACAGAGTAGTATTCCATAGAATGAATATACCATTGTGTATTTATTCCTTTTTAGTTTTGATGGACATTTGAGTTGTTTATACTTTGAAGCTATTATGAATTAGGCTGCTAAGAACATTCTTGTTCCTGACTTTTGCATTCATTTTCTTGGGTATAATGTAAGCATGCAATTGATAGAACACAGGGACAGCATTATGGTTAGCTTTAATAGGTACTGCCAAATATTTTTCCAAAGTAGCTGTATCAACTTTCACTCCTTGCAACAATGTATAACAGTTCCAGTTGCTTCACATCCTTGTCAAAACAGAGCATTGTTAGTGTCTTTAATTTTAGGTGGACATTTAATTGTATCTCATTGATTTGCATTTCTCTGAGGAACAATAGTGTTGAGAATTTTAGCATATGCTTATTGCCCATTGGGAAACCTCCTTTGGGTAAAGTAATAATTCAAATCTGTTGTCCATATTCCTAATTGCTGCATTCTTACAAGTGTGTTTTATTATATACATGATACAGTAGGTTTTCCTCAAAAGTAGGAGGGTTAATTGGAAAATAAAATTACCTAAAATACACTCATATTTTGGAAAATTTGCTGAACTATGTCATATTTTTACAACAGATTTGTAGGTATATGCGATTTGCCAATGAACTTGTGTTATTAATAATCTGTTCAACTAAGTCTATTCTGCCATTGTGAAAATAAGTCATATCCCCACCACCACCAAGTTCAGGCCTCTTGCGTTTTACTTCTTTTACCTGAGACATAGGACCTTCATATGGCAATTTGCCATTCTTTACTTTAACAAGTAAACCTGCTATGTGACTTTGCTGATGATATATTCTTACATCATTAGATATGCATAAGATGCAAATATGCAAAATTTACAAAGTAAACCTTACAAAAATGACTCCTAGTTGCATTTTAAAGTAAAGATAATGACAATGACAACATGAAAAACATTTTTAATTCCTTGAAGTCTCTTTGTCTGTTATTTTGGCCAAGACTGACAACTATCTATGAGAAAGGTGATGTTGGGTATATTATTTATAATGTAAAATTGAAAAAAGTCAGATATAAAATGCTTAAGTGACTTTCTATAAAGACATGTTTCTCCATATCAAGAGTACTGATATATATCAATAATGAGATATTGATCTTTCAATGAACCATTTTCCTTTGCCATCTCAATTTAATTCTCTATTGAAACAACAGTGAATGTACTCTCTGTTCTCACCCCCTATTATTCACAGAACCAAATCAATGGACAATTGATCCAAGTATTTTCTTGAGTTAAATCCAAGCATCTCAAAATGAGCACAAGATTGAATATTCTTTGGTGGCTTGTGACATCAACTGAGCAACTTGAGTGAATTACAGCTTCATGTCCCCTCTAGGGCTATCTATTATACAATATGTCTTATTTAATTTTCAGTTTCAGGCAGGCAAATTGACAATGTATACTTGCTTGTGTCAGTAGCTAATTTTAGATCACTAATCTAATTGGAAATGGCATGCCCCTTTAGCTTGTCATGTAAAAATTCACATTTTCTGATTAATGTGATTCATTTATATTAGATTTGACTTGACAGAATGGTGATGTGTAATATAGGAGGCAAGTATGACAGTATTTCTCTCTCTCCCACTCAGTCACACTCTTTATAAATGATCCAGTCAAGGCATCAGCCTACAATGTTTTCCCTTCAATGTGATATATTTTGAACTTACACCTATTCTAATATGAGTTTTTTAGTGTTTTCTCACAAGTAAATCAACCCTTATCAGAAAGGTGACAGTTTTATCCATAGGCTTACATTTACATTCATTTATGGCAAATGAACAAACTGCTATGATAGAAAGATTGCTCTTCTGTTACTGTTATGTGTCTGTGTTTGTGTCCAAACAGCTTGCTGTTTGGATAAAGATGGAAATTGATTTCTAAAATGAAATTTAAAGACAGTGGTAGGACTTGTGAATTGTAAGTGCAAGATATGATATTGAAAAATTAGTCTGGAAAAAGTAATAATTGGTAAAATGACAACTGCAACTAAAAATAAAAGGAAATGTTTACAAAAAGAAAAACATAGATTGAGAAGTCTTATTAAAAGAAGACTTCTTTTAATAAGAAGTCTTCACTTAAATTAAGTTATGAATTATATGCTTTATATTCTTTTGTAATTTTTCTTGCTATAACTAAATTACTAATATTCAGAGAAATTGAAGAGTTTCTTTTATCATTTTTTCTTAGATTGAATAGGTCTTCCTGTGTAGCATTACTCAGATTTGGCCTTTAAAATATCTGTAAGCCTTAGATCTTCTTTCCATAATCAAATTTCATAACAGATCTTTCTGTTCCTTGCTGAAGTGATTTTGTTCATATTTTTGCTCTGTTCACCTTTTATTTTTATTATTTATTTGTTTGTTTGTTTATTTATTTATTTATTTATTTATTTATTTATTTATTTATTTTGGTACTATGGTTTGAATTCCAGGGGCACTTGTCCACTCAGCCACATCCCCAGCCCTTTTTCTTTTTTGACACAGGGTCTTGCTGAGTTGTTTAGAGCCTCACTAAATTGCTGAGACTGGCTTTAAACTTGTGATCCTCCTGTCTCAGCTTCCTGAGTCTCTGGGATTACAGGTATGCACCACAGTGCTGCCCTGTTCACCTATGTAATCTGCTTGAGCCAAGATGACCAGTGACCCACAATCCTTTCTTTTTTCTTTTTTGATAAAGCTACTGGTAGCATTTCTCACTATCAAACAAAGTTTAATCTTATGTTGGCTTTTCTTCTTTCCCTGAACCATAAACAGCACATCTACATAGACTCTTAGCCACTTCTTTTTCCACTGTACATGTTACTTCTGTACTATTTATTTTCAACCTGGTTTCCATTACCTCCTATATGCTACATCATTCCTTAATTTTAATCTCTGGTCTGGACCTCTTTCTTTAACTCCAGTATACCTACTTTTTTTTTCTAAGATGGACACAATATCATTACTCTATTTATTTTATTTATTTTTATGTGGTGCTGAGGATTGAACCTAGTGCCCCACATGTGCAAAGCAAGTGCTCTACTACTGAGCTACAACCCCCAGTATACCTACTTCTAATCTTTGCATTCACCTTCATACCTATATAACTACTTCCTATCTGGATATAGTATGTTACTATAAATTCAGTATATTCCAATTGGATTCATTATTTATGCCAACTCTTTATACTTCCTACACTCTACTGAATTGGGTAGCATCACATGCATAAAGAAAAAACACTTGAGAATTATTCTTGACTCTACGCTTTGCTTTTCTCCCAACACCCAATTGACTTCCATTATCTTCCTTCCATCCCTTCTTTTTCATCCCCACTTTCAATTCACTGGACCCTTGCCAGAGTGTCCTGACCAGTCTCCTTCCATCCACTTTTCCTCATTTTAATCTTATCCCCACCCAACAGCCATAATTCCCTTGCTGTGAAACACATACGATACATTACAATTAGTGTAAGTCCAGCTTCCCCAGGAAATAGGGGGGATATTAAGTAGGAAACGCAAAGAGAATAGAGTGAAGGGACTCTTTATGGAAGTAAAGGGTTGAAGGAGCCAATGACAATGCTGAAGCATCTGGGAACCAACAACTCCAAGGATCTGTTACCACCCCTAGACCTACTGGAGCCAAGTGAGAGCTGGAGCTCAAGAGGAGAGGCGGGGGCTGGGGATGTGGCTCAAGCGGTAGCGCGCTCGCCTGGCATGCGTGCGGCCCGGGTTCGATCCTCAGCACCACGTACCAACAAAGATGTTGTGTCCGCCGAGAACTAAAAAATAAATATTAAAAAAAAGTTCTCTCTCTCTCCTCTCTCTCCTCTGTCACTCTCTCTTTAAAAAAAAAAAATTAAAAAAAAAATTCTCTCTCTCTCTCTCTCCTCTCTCACTCTCTCTTTAAAAAAAAAAAAAAGAGGAGAGGCGGGCTAATAGGCATGCTATACTTTTTGTCATATAGGGATCCAACCACTGTTAGACACATGTAATTTCTCTTTCCCTCTCTATCTTCATGCCCAGTGATTTCTTTCTGGAGCCTTTGATCCCTTGGACTAACCCAAAGAAAAGCCAAAATCAAAGAATCAGAAAATCTGCATCATAGATTTCATATACTCCATAGGAGTCAGCCTTGCCATCCACGGCCTAGGATACAATGTAGAGCTTACAATGGTGGAGAACTGATGTGGGGAGAGATAAAATCAGAATATTATCTTAAAACTTACATCTTCTAGTATAAAATACAAGGTCCTCACTCTTCCCACATCATTCTGTCTTAACTACCACGTCTTTATTATCCATGTTTTCACATTTCCCTCCCCTAGGATATAAATTTTTAAAAATGGAATCCCTATTGTATTTCACCTTGAATCCCCAATATATAACCTACACTCTGGTCCATAGTAGGTATTATTGAATATTTGTGAATGAACAATTCCAGTCATTCTGAAGTACAAATTTAATTAAAAATCTTTCATGTCAGAGCATGCTCACTCAAAAATATGTAACAAAAGATTCATAAGATATGAAAGATCATTCTTGTTATGGACTGAATTGTGTCCCCTCCCTTCAAATTCACATGTTGAATTCCTAAATTCTAGTATGCCCAAAGGTGGCTGTATTTGGAGACAGGGTCTATAAAGAGGCAATTAAGTCAAAACAAAACATCATTAGAGTCAGCCACAACCCAATATAACTGGTGTATTGAAGAAGTGATTAGGACATGGACACATGCACAAAAGAAAGATCATGTGAAGGTACTTGTGGAAAGTTGGCCACCTACAAGCCAAAGAGAGGCCTCAGAGGAAATCAAGCCTGCTCATGCTTTGATCTTGGACTTGTAGCCTCAGAATGTGAGAACAGAAATTTCTGTTGGTTAAGCCATCCAGTGTGTTGTATTTAGTTATGGCAATCCCTGTAAACTAATACAATCCTGAAAGAGGAAATTGGGGTAAATCTCTGGGTGCTCAAGAGTAAGGAGAACAGGGGATGTTTCAAAATTGTGAGTGGAGACAGGTGTGGTGGCTCATGCCTGTAATCCCAGCAGCTCAGGAGGCTGAGGCAGTTCAAAGCCAGCCTCAGCAACTTAACAAGGTCCTAAGCAACTCAGTGATACCCTGCCTCTAAATAAAATACAAAATAGGGCTGGGGCTATGGCTCAGTGGTTGAGTGCCCCTGAGTTCAATCCCTAGTACCCCCAAAATTAAAAAATAAATAAATAAATAAAACTGTGAGTGGTCTTCGTTATCAGACCCAGAATCCTTAAATAAAACATTTGCTTTGCAGAAAATACAAAACTCTTAAGCACAAAAAGTCACAGAGTCAACAAGTGTTGAGCACATCTTGAGTACATCTTCTGATTCCAAATCTGATATTTTAAAGACTCAGAACCCCAAAATATATTAAAATTCTCAATTGCACTTTACTACTAGTGACATAAGCTGGAAGTGCTAAATGAGAACTAGAACATAAACATTCTCTGATGCAGATAGTTGTTTTTAAACATCTAAAGGAATGTCATTACTCAATATAAAATTGGGTGGTCCCATAAGCATTCTTCACAACTCTGTATTTCCAAAAACGCATCTGATCACTGCATTCTATAATTTCATTAGATAATAATTGATGTACTGGTTGACTATTGATAATTAGTGAAATGATCTTGGCTGCTTGATCCTCAAAAAAAGGAAAATTATTTATGGTTAATACTAGCATGTATTATACGATATAATTTAAAAATTTTCTGTCTGAAAATTTTGTCTTTCATATTTCATATTTGCTGCTAGACTTTCAGGCTGTCACTACTATTACTGTTTATGTTGACATGAAATAAGTGCTGACAGCTTACTTTTGATTTGGAAAACACATCTTGGTATTTCTTGTGCAAGTTAATGTTTAGCATGTCTTATGTATACATATATGTAAGCATAAAGCAATAAAATATATTTATTGGATTTGAAATATTACTGACAATTTAATTGTAGAATAGTATCATCCATTTTAGCATCAGAGAGGGAGATCCAACATGGCGGCGGGCACGGAGAGATCAAGTCTCTGACCCCTTCAGCTGCGCGGGCATAGGGAGTCGTAAACTGTCTAAATGCTGTTTGCTCAGGATCACTAGGCAATGCTGAGCTGACGTGGATCTGGGGTGAACAGTCTGGGCCTCTCAGAACACACACCGAGCCCGGATCGGCTGCATTCAAGCTCTGGTTCGCCTGCTTCTCGTGACTCAGCACTAACGATCCCGCTAAAATAACTGGTCGGCCCTCCTGAACTTACAGAGGTAAAACCCAACCGAGCCTTCATAGGCAGTGGCCACAGAATTGAAACGGGGCTTGGGAGAGACAGTCAGGACCCACCCGTTGCATTGGTCACCTGGCAAAGGGAACGAACGGTCACCATTTGCATGGGATACCACCATGGCAGAGAACTGACGTCACGGGTGGAGGAGATAACTTCATTGAAACCAGCAGCGACAGGTGTGTAATCCCCTAGCCATCCCTCTCCACACAGCGGGGGAAAACTTAAGGGCCCCTCCCATCTCTCCCGTGAGTGCAATAGCCAGACCGAGGGAATCAGGAGTGGCGCGGGACTCGCGGCGTGGAACTCCTGGCTACCGCTCCCACCAGTGCTGACAACTGAGGTCCCTTGCACCAGCTACAAGGGGCGAGGCTACCGGAGGGCAAGCAAATTCGCTGGGGGTTCTCAGCCCCAAGCTCTACAAACTTAGGGTCTGAGGGAGGCAAACAGGGAGAGTGTGCCCAGACGTTCATGAAAACAGGGCTCCCAGGAGCACCAGACCTGGAGTGTAGCCAGTATTGTGGTGAGCGTCACAGGTGAGAGGGGCCTGGCTTGAGGAAACACAAGAGAAGGCCCTAGGCACTCAGGATTGGAGGCCCGCCCCATCTGGGAGGAAGAGCTGCTACACAGTGATTGGTTCCCACCTATTGAGAGGAGAAGCTTGGCCCAGTGGGCACAGCTCTACCAACTGGAAGAGAAGTTAATCGAACTCTATGACTGCATTTATTATTATTTTTTTTTAATTTGGGTTTTTTTCTTTCATTTTCATTTTTTTGTTGTTGATGTTGTTCTTTAACTTTTTTTAATGTTTTTATTTTTTTTATTTTATTATTACTATTATTTTTTTAATTTTAATTTTTTATTATCATTATTATTTTTTAATTTTTTTTTCTTTATTTCTTTTCTATTTTTTTCTTTTGTCTTTTCATTTCTTTTCAATTTTCTTATTCCCCTTTCCTTGAATTCTACCTGCCTACTCTCATTCTCTTTAGTGACTTCTTCCCTTCCCTTCTAATATCTTTCCTCCCAAGCATCAAATAAATTTATAAGAGTAAACAGTAACTCAGCAGTCAAACAGAACAAGAAGTAACATGAGCAGCATAAAAAAGCAAGGAAGAAAAGGAGTACAAACAATGAAGGACAGCCTAAATATTCAGGAGGACCTAGAGTCATCAGAAAAATGGTCATATAAAAAACTCAAGGAATACCTTAGACAGATGGAATGGAACCTTAGAGAGAATACAAGACAGCAAATCCAAACAGTGAAAGAACACATTGAAAATGAATTACATAAACAGATAAAAGAAGAAGTTAAGCATCTTTATCAGGAGATAGAGATTATTAAAAAAATCAAACAATAATTTTAGAAATGAAGGAATCGATAAACCAAATTAAAAACTCAATTGAGAGTATCATTAACAGAGTGGAGCAAGTAGAAGCCAGAACGTCAGATAATGAAGACAAAATATATCATCTTGAAAAGAGTCTAGCCAACTCAGAAAGGCTGGTAAAAAATCACGAGAAAAACATCCAAGAGATATGGAATAACATAAAAAAACCAAACTTACGAGTCATCAGGATAGAGGAAGGTACAGAGATTCAAACCAAGGGAATGAGTAACCTGCTGAATGAAATAATTACAGAAAACTTTCAGAAATAAAAAAGGAAACCGATATACAAATTGAAGATGCATATAGGACACCGAGCACACAAAATCACAGTAGACCAATGCCAAGACACATTGTTATGAAGATATCCAATATACAGAACAAAGAGAAAATATTAAAAGCTACAAGAGAAAGGAGGCAGATTACATTCAGGGGTAAACCAATAAGGTTAACAATGGATTTTTCATCACAGATGCTGAAAGCGAGAAGATCCTGGAACAACGTATTTCAAACACTGAAAGACAATGGATGCCAACCAAGAATTCTGTATCCAGCAAAATTAAGCTTCAGGTACAACAATGAAATAAAAATCTTTCATGATGAACAAAAGCTAAAAGAATTTGCAGCCAGAAAACCAGCATTGCAAAGCGTCTTGAGCAAAACACTACACGAGGAAGAAATGAAAAACAACAAACAAAACCATCAGTGGGAAGTGCCTAGATAATGACAGAGGGTGGGGGAAAAGCTAATCATGGAGAAACAAACTAAATTTTAAAAAAAAAGATAAATAATCAAACATGGCTGGCAGTACAAACCATATATCAATAGTAACTCTAAACGTTAATGGCTTAAACTCTCCAATAAAGCGACATAGGCTGGTAACATGGATTAAAAAAACAAATGTAACAATATGTTGCCTCCAGGAGACACATCTGATTGGAAAAGACATACACAGGCTGAAGGTGAAAGACTGGGAAAAAATATACCACGCACATGGTCCTCGTAAGCAAGCAGGGGTGGCCATCCTCATATTGAATAAAATCAACTTCAAGACTAAGTTAATCAAAAGGGATAAGGAAGGACATTATATACTGTTAAAAGGAACCATTCACCAATAAGACATTACAATTATCAATATTTATGCACCAAACAATCGTGCTGCGACATTCATAAAACAAATTCTCCTCAAGTTCAAGAATCAAATAGACCACAACACAATAATTATGGGTGACTTCAACACACCTCTCTCACCATTGGACAGATCCTCCAAACAAAATTTGAATAAAGAAACTATAGAACTCAATATCACAATCAATAACTTAGACTTAACTGACATATATAGAATATATCAACCATCATCAAGTGGATATACTTTTTTTCTCAGCAGCACATGGATCCTTCTCAAAAATAGACCATATATTATGCCACAGGGCAACCCTCAGTAAATATAAAGGGGTGGAGATAATACCATGCATTTTATCTGATGATAATGGAATGAAAATGGAAATCAATGAAAAAAGAAGGAAGGAAAAATCCTACATCACATGGAAAATGAACAATATGTTACTGAATGATCAATGGGTTACAGAAGACATAAAGGAGGAAATCAAAAAATTATTAGAGATAAATGAAAATACAGACGCAACATATTGGAATCTATGGGACACAATGAAAGCAGTTTTAAGAGGGAAATTCATCGCCTGGAGGTCATTCCTCAAAAAAAGGAAAAACCAACAAATAAATGAGCTCACACTTCATCTCAAAGCCCTAGAAAAGGAAGAGCAAAACAACAGCAAATGTAGCAGAAGGCAAGAAATAATTAAAATCAGAGCGGAAATCAATGAAATTGAAACAAAAGAAACTATTGAAAAAATTAACAAAACTAAAAGTTGGTTCTTTGAAAAAATAAATAAGATCGACAGACCCCTAGCCATACTAACAAAGAGAAGAAGATAGAGAACTCAAATTACTAACATACAGGATGAAAAAGGCAATATCACAACAGATGATACAGAAATAAAGAAGACAATTAGAAATTATTTTGAAAACCAATATTCCAATAAAATAGAAGATAGTGAAGACATCAATAAATTTCTTAAGTCATATGATTTGCCCAGACTGAGTCAGGAGGATACACACAATTTAAACAGACCAAGATCAATGGATGAAATAGAAGAAGCAATCAAAACACTACCAACCAAGAAAAGCCCAGGACCAGATGGGTACACAGCGGAGTTTTACAAAACCTTTAAAGAAGAATTAATACCAATACTTTTCAAGTTATTTCAGGAAATAGAAAAAGAGGGAGCTCTGCCAAATTCATTTTGTGAGGCCAACATCACCCTGATTCCGAAACCAGACAAAGACACCTCAAAGAAAGAAAACTACAGACCAATATCTCTGATGAACCTAGATGCAAAAATCCTCATTAAAATTCTGGCAAATCGGATACAAAGGCACATCAAAAAAATTGTGCACCATGATCAAGTAGGATTCATCCCTGGGATGCAACGATGGTTCAATATATGGAAATCAATAAATGTTATTCACCACATCAATAGACTTAAAAATAAGAACCATATCATCATCTCGATAGATGCAGAAAAAGCATTCGACAAAGTACAGCATCCCTTTATGTTCAAAACATTAGAAAAACTAGGGATAACAGGAACTTACCTCAACATTGTAAAAGCTATCTATGCTAAGCCTCAGGCTAGCATCATTCTGAATGGACAAAAGTTAAAGGCATTCCCTCTAAAATCTGGAACAAGACAGGGATGCCCTCATTCACCACTTCTATTCAATATAGTTCTCGAAACACTGGCCAGAGCAATTAGACAGACGAAAGAAATTAAAGGCATAAAAATAGGAAAAGAAGAACTTAAAATATCACTATTTGCAGATGACATGATTCTATACCTAGAAGACCCAAAAGGGTCTACAAAGAAACTACTAGAACTAATAAATGAATTCAGCAAAGTGGCAGGATATAAAATCAACACGCATAAATCAAAGGCATTTCTGTATATCAGCAACAAAACTTCTGAAACGGAAATGAGGAAAAACACTCCATTCACAATATCCTCAAAAAAAATAAAATACTTGGGAATCAACCTAACAAAAGAGGTGAAAGATTTATACAATGAAAACTACAGAACCCTAAAGAGAGAAGTAGGAGAGGATCTTAGAAGATGGAAAAATATACCTTGTTCATGGATAGGCAGAACTAACATTATCAAAATGGCGATATTACCAAAAGTTCTCTATAGGTTTAATGCAATGCCAATCAAAATTCCAACGGCATTTCTTGTAGAAATAGATAAAGCAATCATGAAATTCATATGGAAAAATAAAAGACCCAGAATAGCAAAAGCAATTCTAAGCAGGAAGTGTGAATCTGGAGGTATAGCGATATCAGAGGTCAAACTGTACTACAAAGCAATAGTAACAAAAACAGCATGGTACTGGTACCAAAACAGGCAGGTGGACCAATGGTACAGAATAGAGGACACAGAGACTAATCCACAAAGCTACAACTATCTTATATTTGATAAAGGAGCTAAAAGCATGCAATGGAGGAAGGATAGCATCTTCAACAAACGGTGTTGGGAAAACTGGAAATCCATATGCAACAAAATGAAACTGAATCCCCTCCTCTCGCCATGCACAAAAGTTAACTCAAAGTGGATCAAGGAGCTAGATATCAAATCAGAGACTCTGCATCTGATAGAAGAAAAAGTTGGCTCCGATCTACATATTGTGGGGTCGGGCTCCAAAATCCTTAATAGGACACCCATAGCACAAGAGTTAATAACAAGAATCAACAAATGGGACTTACTCAAACTAAAAAGTTTTTTTCTCAGCAAGAGAAACAATAAGAGAGGTAAATAGGGAGCCTACATCCTGGGAACAAATTTTTACTCCTCACACTTCAGATAGAGCCCTAATATCCAGAGTATACAAAGAACTCAAAAAATTAGACAATAAGATAACAAATAACCCAATCAACAAATGGGCCAAGGACCTGAACAGACACTTCTCAGAGGAGGACATACAATCAATCAACAAGTACATGGAAAAATGCTCACCATCTCTAGCAGTCAGAGAAATGCAAATCAAAACCACCCTAAGATACCATCTCACTCCAGTAAGATTGGCAGCCATTATGAAGTCAAACAACAACAAGTGCTGGCGAGGATGTGGGGAAAAGGGTACACTTGTACATTGCTGGTGGGACTGCAAACTGGTGCGGCCAATTTGGAAAGCAGTATGGAGATTTCTTGGAAAGCTGGGAATGGAACCACCATTTGACCCAGCTATTCCCCTTCTTGATCTATTCCCTAAAGACCTAATAAGAGCATGCTACAGGGACACTGCTACATCGATGTTCATAGCAGCACAATTCACGATAGCAAGATTGTGGAACCAAGCTAGATGCCCTTCAATAGATGAATGGATAAAAAAATGTGGCATTTATACACAATGGAGTATTACTCTGCAAAAGATCACAAACAGCCTGCATTTGACAGAGTCTGGGCATAATTTCAGATTATTAGATTCTGAGCCCTGTATTGTGCCTTTTCAATGAAAGATTTATTTTTTAAACATCATTCATCATTATTTTCTACACATAGAGTTGGTACTGATCATTCTGGTGTCCACACTCTCTCTATAAATATGTTTGCACTTTTGTGCATCCTAACCTTTCATTGGAATGCCCTTTCTTCTTTTTTTAGAAGACTCTAATTCCATTCATCTTCCAGGGCAACACAAGCACTGTCTCCTCTATCTTCATGGATCCTCCATTATTTTCATTTTCTGTAACATATCAGACAATTCTCAATATTAACATATTGTCATCATTTTTTGTGGTGCTGGGGATTGAACCGAGGGCCTTGTGCATGCTAGGCCAGTACCCTACCACTGAGCTACATCTCCAATCCCCTGTCATCGTTTTTATAGATTTTTTTAAACATTTAAGATGGAAATACTATGTTCATTTTCCCTTTTTATTCTACGAGATGGATGCACTGAATTATAAGCTTCAGGGGGTAAAGGAGACACAAGATAGAAGCCTGATGTTTAACAATCTTACCGAAGCATATTGTGAGATGCCAGAAGGCTGAAGACCATTGTAAATTGCAACAAATACTAGCTGTTTAATCACTGGTTTTGCTTTAAATTAATTTTTGCTTCCCATTTGGGCCCCTTTTCAATTAAAATTAAATGATCTGTTCAAAGGCTGTAGTTGAACTTTAGCCATCAGTCATTCTGTATTTTAGTTTTGTAGTATCAAACAGTAATTTCTATCATATTAATTTTTTTTTTCATTCTACCTAAAGCAATGAATGTAAAACCTAGTAAATAGCAAACTACTTAAATAAGTGTTCTACGTGCCATTTGGAATATTTAGGCTGACTTAAATAAATAATTTGAAAATGCTGGTATCAAGCATTTCTCTGACCTCAAAACAGTCTAGTAAAGTAAGACAATCATTTATTTTAAAAAGCACACATGAAACTTTCAGTCAAATGGTGCTTAACTTCTGGAGATACTGTGGACAATATGGTGACTATCATTAATAGTACTGTATTGTTTACTTGAAATTTTTGAAGAGAGTATATCTACGTTTCCTCAACTCTCCCCCTATGCACAAGAGTCAGTAAGTGTGGTGATAGATGTGTTAACTTGATGGTCATAATTATTTTACAATATATATGTTTATCAAATAATCATGTTGCAGACCTTGAATATAGACAATTCTTTTTTTCAATTATATCTTAATAAATCTGGAAGAAGAAACAGATTAATTAGACCCAGAAAATGTAGTAGGTAAGGCAGAATTAGCCCCTTTAAATCTCAACGTCAAGTAACATTGTTTAAACAACACAGTGAGAGGAAAACATCTTTAATAGGACACTAGTTAGAGTATGTACTCATTTTTCTGCTTCTTCCTTTACTAAGAGCCACACTTCCCCTCCTCTCCCTTGTGCCCCTTCCCATCCAAGAGTTCAAGCATATTTTAAAACTAATTGAATCTACATAATTTCATTTGAATTTTGGTAAAGTGATTTTAAGAAGTTATTTCTCTTGAAGTATTTTTTTCTGAATTAGTATAGGTCTCGAAGATATAAAAGAAGACAGTTATTATTGGAGTGTATATATATAAATAGAAAATTACTATGATAATACATATGTAGAAAAAATCTGAGATTATATTAAGTATCTATGAGAGAGAGAAATTATATAGACATATACATATATAGAGATAATAAATATTTTTATCTCCACATACGCTTGATGGAACATTTATGTAAAATTCCCTAGTGATAACTCCTTAGATACAAAGTTTGTATTCTTTTTGTATCTTTATTCCTATATCATTCTTTTCTCAACTTTCTTACACATTAATGACTTTGGTATAGGCATTTTCTGAGATTGATGAATGACTAGCTAAAAGGTTTCATAGCCCAAGGTCCATTAACTTCACATGGTCAATAATTTCCCTAGGTAATGCTCTCTTCTGAGATTTTATTACTAATAAAACCCATGTTTTAATGTTCAGAAAAATTAAACATCATTGAAAGTTGCCCCTTCTTAAAATTATACCTGTCCTTGCCCTTTTGCTGTATCTTTATTCCTCAAATACTTTGGTGTATTCTTTGTATATAATTCTTTTAAAATTTAAATTTCATTTGCTGCTTACATATTAAGTGTCCCGCACATAAAAATGAATATTTATTTTCTTTTTTTTCCAAATATTTATTTTCAAGGCACACATTTATACAATTCTTTTAACTAACAGAAATGAGCATGGTATTCTGCAAAGGAGTATCTGCAAATAACTTTAGTCAAACTATATATTTGTATCTTCTGGGTCTACTAGGATGCCAAACTGGCAGCTGAAAAAAACAAAACAAAAAGAAGCCCACTACCATCAATTGGGAAAAATAATATAACTTTGTTTTGTTGCTGTGTTTTTTTAGTAAATTGACTCAGACTGAATATGAGGTTCTTTCCAGGAAATGCTTTTTGATCCATAGAAACCTTCTGCAGACCATTACTGGCCTTTTAGTTTAATTTACCAACCAACCCTTCTTAAATCATTAACTCTTTTTATAGCTTTTAACTTTTATATCTGTTCAGATCACAAAACTATAGAGGGTCTTTTGTATTTTCTGAAACATGTTCCAATAGGGCTTTCATTTTTATTTAAAACAGAGTTAATGATATTAAATGGTCCAATAACAGTGAGAAAGTTTACTCATGTAGGTTTTACTCAGGTAAACCACCAGTAATCTACAGTCTGACATATCATCCAGGGGGCAAATACAACATACAAGTAATCTGGCTTTATTCCATTTAATAATGAAATAAACATGGAAGGGAATGGAGTGAGAATCAGAAGATCTTATTCTGAACACTCCCTCACTAGCCAAGTGGTCTCTGGGAAATTACATAACCTGTTTGTAGATCAGTTGTATATCAACTCTTCAAGATGATATCTAGCAGCAATAATATTTACCTTGCCTAGCTTACAGGGCTGGAGTGAAAAGCAAAGAAGGCAGTATAGGTAAAAGTACTTTCTAAAATCTAAAACCTCAAACAAATAAGAATCACTATTGACATCATCTAACAAATGAGAGTATATTCAAATACATTTCAGCTCTGCTACTTCCTTTGGCAGAAAATGTCTCTCTAAAAATTACTTTGTCAGCCACTGGCCACTTGTGAAAGAAAAAAAGCAAGGTCAAAAAATATGTTCATGAGTTATTCTTTCGCATGTTAATAAGGGAGAATGGTACCCATTATGGCCCTATAAGTTGTAAAACCTGAGGGAGCCATGTTGGCTAATTACATTAATGGTTAGATGCTGCAGGATATTGAAGATTAAACCCCATATAGAATTTGCCTAATCATCCATTTCTTACCTGCCAATCTGTTCCTGCTACTAATCCATCAGGCAGAAAGCTCAGAACTCTAGCCATTAGAAAACAAATGACCATACATATTTAACTACCAGTATACCTGAATCCTTCATTTTTTATGAAAATAAATATATTGCTTGGGATGGAATCATATTGTATATATTTGCTTGACTTTTTCAAATAGAATAGATATAACTTTTATATGGAATTATGTAGTATATACATATATAAAATGGCCATTCAATTCAATCAAATTAAACAAGTACTTCAAATAATATTATTCCTATAATCTGGTCTAGAAATACTACTACAATTTCTAACCGATATGGTAGAGGACCAAAAGAAGCTATTGAAGTGAAACAGTTTAAAAGGGGTTGTGGGTCACAGGCTGGGGTTGTGGCTCAGTCGTACAGTGCTTGCCTAGCATGTGTGAGGCACTGGGTTCCATCCTCAGCATCGCATATAAATAAATAAAAGGAGGTCCATCTAAAATAATATTTTTTAAAAAAAAATAGTGGAGAAGAGATTTACTCCATTTAAAAATAAATAAATAAAAGGGGTTGTGGGTAAATTATTAAAATGTTGTGCAGTAAAATTCATAGGGTGCAAAAATCCATATTCTCTAAAAAAGAATCTCAAATATGTCTTCTTGGGGGAAGACAATTCACTGTGAACAACTCTGTGTTCAGTAGAAGCAAGGACATTTTGCAGATAGGTCTTTGCCTTCTTATGACCTATAGCCATTGTGAAAAATAGCTTTTAGGAATAGAAATAGCCACTACAAAGAAATACTGAAAGGAAAACTTTCTATGTTAAGGTTGGAAAGAAATCTAGACTTTGTCAGAAAGAGTAGACTAAAAATACATATACAGAATAATTAAAATGGCAGACAACTGAAATTTTGATTAACATCACTGAATAAAGAAATTTTAACTCTAGTTTATTATTATATTTACAGATGAGTAGCTTCTGTTGAAACCAAGTACTAAAAATTTTTTGATTATTTTATCACTTTCAGTTATTTGTGATAAAGTACAGTTTACTTTATAAATTAATCATTGATTTCATGGATTGATAACTTCCTATAATTGGCTTTACATTTTTTATTAAATATATTTTTTTCAAATTTCTTCCCAAAACTCTCTCTTTGCTGTCAGACCTCCTAATATAATAACCCTGTTCTTCCATGGCCTTGTCTCCAAAAATTTTCTGTTGTTTTCTTCTCCAGGTATTTATATATTGGCTAATAAATGTCACACACTTACCTTAAAATTTTCTCCATAGAGTTATTCAATAATTCCCTTATTAATAAAATATTGAGATGAATATAAATATGAATCCCACTGCTGGGCCTTGCCAGCTGGGTGACAATGGGAAAGTTGCTTAACCTTTTGCTGCTTCAATTTCTTCATTATCTGCTTCATAAAGTTTTTATCTCATCTCCTTTGGCATTAAGAAACATCAGCTAAAAAGAACTTCAGAGAATATTTACTCCAGCTTTCTATTCTTCTCTCTTCCAACCTTGTGAACCCCCTATTCTTTCTTAATTTTATGTTTTTTTTATTAATCACAATCTCACAATGATGAAGGGGGAGAGTCCCTTTCAGAGTTCTTAGCCATCTTGTACATGTCCTTTTTAAGACACCCATGTGGAAAATTTCGGTGGCATAAATTTCATCCCAAATCTGACTTTTGATAAAAGAGCTCTTCAAAGAAACTGATTTTCTCCATTAAACCCTATCAAAATAATCATTGTTATTTGAGCATTGGGCTAATATCAATCTAACAACTATTGACACTGATGGAACAATTCTATATTCTCATGGGAGGTTGTGTCAGGAGTAAAGAAGAACATTGCAGGGCTGGGATTGTGGCTCAGCGGTAGAGTGCTCACCTTGCATTTGCAAGGCCCTGGGTTTGATCCTCAGCACCACATAAAAATAAATAAATAAATAAATAATAAAGTTTTTTTTTTTTAAAAAAAAAGAACATTGCAGAAAAAGTTTAGATATAGCCCATGTCCTTATGAAATTATGAATTTAAAAAAGGGACTGGGGATATAGTTCAGCTGGTAGAGTGCTTGCCTCATGAATGCACAAGGCCCTGGGTTCAATCCCAGGCACCACAAAAATAAAATAAAATAAATTATCATTAAGCAGGGAATCTTACTTTGTTGGATTTTTTAAGCATCTCAGGGTTTTGTTGTTGTTGTTCCCATAAGAAAATGTTTGCTGCTATGTATGTTTTAATGTATACTTTTATAAAATTAGAAAATTAAAAAGGTTTTCTAAAGCATTTAAACTTAATTATAGATCTTTTTATACTGCCATGTACAGATATACGGCTTTAAATCTAAAACTTAAAATAATAATTTATAATTTACTCTTTGATTACTGTTAATGAACTCTCATTTTACAGATTAAATTCTCTTAAACAATTAACCTCATATTTACTTAATTAAATCCCCTTAAGAATTTTACTCTACATTTACAAGTTTAATATATTTGATTCTCACAAGTTCTTTGATAACCTCCCAGAACAGTACTACAAACTTAACAAACAAAATCTCCCTGTGCATTTAAGCTATTCCTGTGAATTTAATAAAGCACAAACATTAATGTAGTAAATCAGGAAACAAACATTTAAATACTGTCATGAACTCAATTGGATTCTCTGATACCTTTTAGGTCAAAGTCACAGCAAGTCTAATATTAATTAATAATTTCAAATTAAAATTAATTCCCATGCCATATCCTCCAATATATCAGATTCTCTTCAATGTGTTATCATCTTTAAAAGAAAACATATAGATATAATCACTGAACTGACAAAAAAATCCTAAGTTTAATACAAACAAATATTGTATGATTTAAATTTAAATATTTTGCTCCTTTTATAATTGCAAAGACTTATCTAAAGGATCTAACTTTTTTTTTTTTTTGGTACCAGGGATTGAATCCAGGGCACTTAACCACTGAGCCACATCCCCAACCTATTTTTTTTTTTTTTAAAGAGAGAGTGAGAGAGGAGAGAGAGAGAGAATTTTTAATATTTATTTTTTAGTTCTCGGCGGACACAACATCTTTGTTGGTATGTGGTGCTGAGGATCGAACCCAGGCCGCACGCGTGCCAGGCGAGCGCGCTACCACTTGAGCCACATCCCCAGCCCCAACCTATTTTTTATATTTTATTTAGAGATAGGGTTTCACTAAGTTGCTTAGGGCCTCACTAAATTGCTGAGGCTGACTTTGAACTCACGATCCTCCTGGCTCAGTCTCCTGAGCCACTGGGATCACAGGAGTAACCCAGATAAAGAATCTAATTTTTAACCCCATAGTATCAGCTTGTGGTCAAGAAAGTGAAGGCCAAGACACAGGAACTCTTTCCTTACAGAATTGAGACTCTTCCCCATCTCTTCTGATAAGGATATTCTCCTTACCATATGATTGGATGCCATGTTGTTTTTTGTTTTTGTTTTAACATTTATTGTTTAGGTTTAGGTGGACACACTATATTTTATATTTATGTGGTGCTTAGGATTGAACCCAGTGCCTTACACATGCCAGGTGAGCACTCTACCACTGAGCCACGATCCCAGCCCCACCATGTTGTTTTAGTAGTTTCTCCTTGCTAGTTCTCATTAGCCATCACCATTCTATCATAATTTTATATGAGACTATAAAGCATATAAGGGTTGTCATACAATATCTAATAGTTACACTATGCCAAATAAACTGCCTGCACAAAAGGAAACTATTTTCATCCTACCTTCAGAATGTCTATGAATAAATATATTGTTGTATAAAAAGAAAATACTGTTTTAGCTCATGTTCATGTTTCATATAAAAATTTGCTTATCAGAAAATCTTAAGTCAAACAGGATATCAAAACCCAATATTTTAAGTTGAATTGAGTACCATTTTAGAATGAATTATAAAAGTGATTAAATGGTAAAAAAAAAAAAAAAAAAAAAAAAAAAAAGATCTTTAACCAATTGGTGTTGGGTGGATTCACTTATGACTTTCCAAGCCCCATTCACAATAGTCCAGGAGTAGAAACAAACTAAATGTCCATTGAGAGATGAATGGATAAAGAAAATATGCTATTCCTACATAGTGGAATACTATTCAGCCTTAAAAAATAAGGAACAATTTTTGCAATACGTGACATCATGAATGAACTTGGAGGACGTTTTGTGAAGCAGAATAAACCTGTCACAGAAGAACAAATAATAAATGATTCCACTTATGTGACGTATCTAAAATGGTCAAATTCATAAAAATCAGTGGAATGGTGGTTTCAAGGGAGCTGGGAGGGGTGGGGAAAGTAGGGAGTTAATAATTATCAAGCATAAAGTTTCACTTAAGCAAGATAATAAGCCCTACAGATGTACTGTACAAGATCATACCTAAAGTCAGTAATACTGTTTTGTACTCAAATATTTAAGAGTGTAAATCTCACATGAAGTATTTTTACCACAATAAAATAAAAGTTTTTAAAACAGCTGAAACTGCCGAGCTGAACATGAAACTATGAGTCAATGGCCAATTCAATGTATAGAACCACGTATTGAAATCAAACTTCAACATTTATAGCACCTTTCCTTTTAAACTACCTAATTTATTGTACTAATGGCATTTTAACTAAACCCAGAGCTAGAAAATAGAACCTGAAGACAGAGAAGCAGCTGAATTAACTTTTAAAGTACTCTTCGTATTACCCTTTAAAATTTTTACCTTCACAAAATAAAAACTTCAACGTGTGACTTTATTTAAAGGAAATTTTCAAGTGCATGCTTTTGCAAAGCTGGCTGAGGAAACTCAAAGCAATGAAGTAGCCAAAGGAGGAATGTCAGAAAGAGCCTGAGGTTTTGATGTGAAGGCCTTGCTTCCTAATTGTTATTATGCTTACAAGGACACTCTGTAAAAAGAAAAATGAACGCCTTGTTCAACACCTGCTGTAAAAAGATGCTGGGACTCGGTGGCTTGCTTAAATCATTTTTTTTTCCTGAAACAAATTGCCGAACAAGCCCTAGGCCATTTAATTTCCAAATACCAGTAATTAAAATGAGTAACATCGTCAGAATTTGGCAGGGCCACAGCTTTCTTTTCCCCCGTTCATTTTCACATAAATTTCAGTGAAGGTCAGATTTGTTGAAGGGAGGAGAGGGGGTGAAACCTGCCGGCCGTGTGCTCATGGGAGGTTAAAATATGACTTGTCCCTCATAGTTCAGGACTTAATGGTCCTTGACGGGGATAACCTAGAAGTTAATTTTACTCTGTGTCCCAAAAGCAGTCATTGTCAATGTAATCTTTCTTATAGGCTGAAGGATATTGTCAACAAATGATCTGACTTTCAATAGCAATTGACCAGCAATGTCTCAGACCCAAAGAGTCATGGTTGAGTTTCCTTATCAATCTCTCTCTTATTTGTAGCCCTTAAAAAATAAAATAGCTATTTTTGCTTTACCTCTTGCACAGTCCATTTTTACATATTTCTCCCTATTAGTTCTTAATTATTAGTTCTTAATAATTCTCACATAATTCTTTTCTTAAGGTTGTAGTGTATCCAACTCATAAACTTGAAATGCTTCAAAATAGAGTATACACTTACATCAAGATAGAACTTAATTTTTAAAGATATAGCAGGCTCTTGTTGGGAGAAATGAGATAGAATGATTCAAAGAATATGCACTTTATTCTCATTCTTTGTTTTCCATGTTAAATATTGACAATGACTGCTTTTGGGACACAGACAATGAGCAAGTTGGACAGAATCATATCACCTCTCTTGCATTCACTTTCTAATATCTGTGGAAAGAAAGATTAAATTTTGCCTCTGTGAAAATTCAAGTCAATGAAATGAAGGCAGATTAATTTCCTCAGGAATAATCTGAGCTAATTTCTACAAAGAACTCATTATTGAAAAATAACTATGATTTTGTTTTCCTGTTCAACTCTATACCCGCACCTTAAAGAGAGTAACTAAATCTGTTCTCCTTGAGGTTTAGGTTTACCTTACCCAGTGAAGAAAACAAGTATTGATTTTCAAAACATTAGCCCCCTGGATTGTTCTCCACAGGGGCCCAAATGCAGAGGATGGCTCTCAGGATCTATGGAGGGTAGACAGCAAATGCCAAGGCCATGAGCATCAGCAGGGACCTTGAGTAACAGAGCATTCTGGAAGGAACATTGTAATAGAAAGGCTGGATGCTATGATTGAGAGCCTCTAGGAGTATAATCTGTGGAAATGAAGGACAAAGAATCAGTCTAAAAAAACTTTTCAAAGGTAGGTGTAAGAACACATGACAGTCACAAACAGATATTTGTATGCAGCATGGAGTACAACCAAATGTACTACTGTAGATAAATGAACAGGAAGCTATATTGTTCTCTCTAATCAAGTCACACGATACCAAAAATTGAGAAGAATTAGAAAAGATAGAATGATTAAACCAGAACTCTGTGTTCTTGAAAGAGCTATTAAGTAAGTCTCTGGGTGGGCAAATAGTTTCTTTTCTATCTAATAACACCAAATCTTGTAACATGGCCTTAGTGTTAGTTTTAGTTATATTATTTCCAATCTAATCCAGAGAATACGAAAGCTTATAAACAGAGCACAATAGGCATGAGAAAGGATCAGGTAAATAGTGAGGCCACTGTAAATGTTTCATTACTGAACTCATCCTCCCAGGCTTCAGCAGCCTGTGCAAATCTGGTTGCCTTGTCTATAGGAACAGATCTAGGCCTGACCCAATTTTTGCAGGACATTTGCGAACCCCCAAGAGAGTGTCACATGTGCCCAAGAGCAAGTTCACTCCCAGGATATTACAAGGCTCTCCTAGGAACACCATATTCTTGTAGGAGATCATTCCTGTCTAGTAAGTTAGCTTCTGAAGCAGAGTTACTGAGATCAAGTTCTCATTGTTTATATATCTCCATGTAAGAACACAGATAACTGACATTTTGATTTTAGCCTTTTTAAAAAATGCGTTCTAATTAGTTATACAGGACAGTAGAATGCACTTTGATACATCATACATAGATGGAGTATAATTTCTTATTCTTCTGGTTTACATGATGTAGAATCCCACCAGTCCTATAGTTATATATGTATATAGGGTAATAATGTCTGATTCATTCTATTATCCTCCCTACCCCCATACCTCCTCCCCTCCCTTCACTCCCCTCTGCCTAATGCAAAGTAGATTTTTGCCTTTTGAGACCCTAAGTGGAAGACCCCGGCTAAAATGTCTTCAATTACTAACCCATGGAAACCATGTGATAGCAAGTTTGTGATGTTTTATGTTTAAGTTTGTGGTCATTTGTTATACCGAAAAAATAATATGTAAGATTCTTCTAGTAACTGAATACCATGGTCAGACACCATTAAGAAAATGAAAAGGCAATCTAAAAGCTTGCAGAAAGCATTTGCAAATTATATATGTAATAAGAGACATGTTTAAAAAAAAAACTCTTACAACTCAATAATAAAAAGACAAACCCAATAAAAATGTACAAAAGACCTAAGTAGAAATTTCTATCAAGAAGATAAATTAGTTATCAATAAGTAAATGAAAAGATACAAAATATTCATCATCAGGAGGATGCAAATCAAAACCACAGAGAGATTCACTTTGTATTCAGTGACATGGCTATTTTTTTTTAAACAGGACAATACCATGTTTGTGAAAATTTGGAGAAATCTGAATCTTCATACATTGCTGATGGGTATGTAAAATGGTGCAGCTATTTTAGCAAACAGTCCAGAAACTCTTTAAAAAGAATAAATTGACTCAATAATACCACTCCTGGGGATCTTCTTTTAAAAAGAGTTAAGCATATGTCCATGGAAAAACTTGTACATGAACATTCATAATAGTATCACCTAGAACAGGAATACAATAAAATATTTTTCAGCAATAAAAAAGAATGAAATCTTAAAAATAAAATCTTACATATCAAAAAAAAGAATGAAATCTTGGGCTGGTATTATAGCTCAATGATGGAGCACTTGCCTAGCACATGTGAGGCACTGGGTTTGATCCTTAGCACCACATAAAAATAAATAAATAAATAAACAAATAAACTTTAAAAAAGAATGAAATGGCTAGGGTTGTGGCTTAGAGGTAGAGTGTTCGCCTAGCTACATACGAGGCCCTGGGTTCAATCCAACTACAACTAAAAAATAAATATTTTTTAAAAAAGAATGAGATCTTGATACATGCTACGACATACTAAGTAAAAGAAGTCTGTCATAAAAGATCATATATTGTGTGATTCCACTTCTATGAAATGTTCAGAATAGCAAATCTATAAAGACAGTGTAGATTAGGGTTTTTCTCAGAGGCTGAGAATGAGGAATGACTATTCATAATATAGAGCTTCCTCTGGGGGAATGGAAATGTTCTAAAATTAGGATGTAGTGATGGTCACACAATTCTATAAATATACCCCAAAATCACATTGAATTGAATACTTAAAAATGAGTAAATTTTATGGTGTATAAATTATACTTCATTTAATCTGTTTATCAAAAGAAAACAAAACAAACAAATAGGCTTAGTTTTGCTTGGACCATGCAGAGAAAGCAAAAGGAAAAAATATCAATCTGCTAATTAGTGTAACACAGTGATCATGTCTGATGCATTTCACACAGATTTTGGTGAGAAAGCCTGGTGGACAGAGAAGCATCTAGTCAATTAGTGAATTTTTCTTGCTCTTGCTTCCTTCCTAACTAGCTTGGTGACATCTCTGACCTTCACATTGCCTGGATAAAGGAGGGAATTGAACTATATAACTCCTAGTCCTTAAAAAGTCAAAACCTTCCATGTAGCCTGATGATTTGTGCAAAGATAATCACTAAAATAACTTTCAAAGTCTCCAATTATACAAAGATATCACTGAAAAGTGTTCTTATCTTGACTGCTTTAAACCAGAGGAGTTGCCTAAGCTCAAAACTATAACCCAAAATGACCTCAAGGATTTCTGGTCACCTCTTCTGTGTTATTTATTCTCAATTTTAATGCTGACTTAAGGTCAGGATTTTGTACAAACTTCATAATAATAAATAACAACTTTTGTGTCTGAAGCACAATTATTTGCCCTGGATTTCCTTATACAAATATTGCTTTTATTTTTTAACCAAATTATTTTCAAATCCTTTTTAACTATTCTGAAAGCTCAGAAATGTAGAAAAGAAAGAAAACAAACTGATTTAATGCAATAAAATTTATTTTGGCTCCACTTAGAACATCTAAATGGCTTTCTACTTTCCTTGGTCACTAAATACTCATAAGGCTTTATTCTATTAGTTACTAAGGTAACCTAAAGCTGGCAGCATGTTGACATACGTTCCAAGGCTAAGAGGTTTTGCAGTATTTCATAGATAATGTCAAATTAACCTCAAACTTGTCCTTTTCATAAAAGAACAATGATTGTTTGAGTGAATTTGTTGTCATTTTATTCTTTTTCTAAAGGGAGGAATTTTGCTATACTTCTCCATTCAGATACTATGTTTTCAAAATAACATAGTAGTATGAATCCAATATGTCTATTGATACCTGCATCAAACCATTCATTTGGTCCTTGAGCAGCTTACTCGTATCCTGGGTCAGAATCCATGCAGTCATCCAAATGGTCTCCAAAGAGAGCTATCCCTTTGGTCTACTCTTATAACCCCATAAAGATATACTTAATGAAAGCAAAGCTAAAAAGATATAATGGGGGTAAATCAAAGGTACAGTGCTCAAGGTTCTTTAGTACTTTCCAACAAAGTAACTTATAAAACTTATCCACAGTAATGGCAAATTTAAATAAGTTTACTTAACAGTGAGAAAATCAAATACACTGAGAGAACATAATTTCTTTGAACAGTTATCCACTTAAGAAGAAACAGAGGTAATTCACATATAATAAACTTGATCCAAGAAATGCCTGAGTAGAAAATCATGGTAGTATTCAACTATTTGAAAACGCTCCCTACAAATCAAATACTAACATTTGTGAGTGGTAAATTCCTTGCTCTTCTAAAGTTCCTCAAGTTCTTATATATTCAACAGAGATTTTATTTTATTTTATTGTATTGTATTGTATTGTATTGTATTGGTACTGGGATTGAACTCAGGGGCACTTGACCACTGAGCCACATCCCTAGCCCTATTTTCTATTTTATTTAGAGACAGGGTCTCACTGAATTGCTTAATGCCTTGCTTTTGCTAAGGGTGGCTTTGAACTTGAGAAACTCCTACCTCAGCCTCCCAAGCCACTTGGATCACAAAAGTGTGCCACTGTGCCCGGCTCAACAGTTCTTGTTATTGGTTTGTTTGGTGTTTTGTTATACTTGACAGTAGAATCCATTTAAGCTAATTATAAAAGTATAAAATATATCTTGTGATAAATCAGACCCCATTACCTCTCCTCCCCTTCCCTCTCCCCAACCCTTAATCCTTTCCCTTTATTTATATTTCTGCCATTTGAGTGACTCTCACCATCAAGCACATCCACAAGAAATTAATTTCAAAAAAATAATAACATTTCAACATTTTTTATGAGCAGGTTTTTTTGTTGTTGTTGTAGTTGGACACAATACCTTTTATTTATTTATTTATTGTTACATGGTGTGGAGGACCCAACCCAGGGCCCCAAATGCACTAGGCGAATGGTCTACCACTGAGCCACAACCCCAGACCTCTTAGGAGCTCTTAATTTATCTATTTACTTTCAATTTAGCACATTTTCAGGCATCCTTAAATTTGAACTTATTAATTTATATCCTATAAAAATTGTTCAATTAGGTCAAGATCATATTGAATTGATCAAAATTCAATAAAATTGCTCAGAATAAAATATTTTGTCTAAGTGATAGCACTCTGTTCAATTTAGCAAATATTGATGTGTATCCATATTAACAGTTAAGATGTGAAACTCAGCATTACAATTAATTCAGTGCTTTGTTTTATTTACATGTGTAACACCCAATTTAAAGTTTTCCTTATTAAAGATAATTTTTATTGCTTCCCTGTGGCAATCTATCCTTTGTCTGAAGAGTGGGAAAATTATCCACCATGTACATATTTTGTACTAGATTATTAACATCCAATTATGTTCTAGTTAATTTGAAGGTGTTGGGAAGCAAATGACATAGTTTGCTTACTGCAGACAACCTTCTCATAAAAAATTCAAAATTATTAAATACACCATTTCTTTATTCATGATTATAAGAGTGCCAATTTGCATGATATTTTATGAAAACTAATGAATATTGTGAGATTAGAAATTGGGCGATTGATTCTTTATTTCATACTTCTTGAGAAATATTTTGTGCATTTAAATTCATTGCAGAAAAGATAGTTCAAAAACAGAGGAAAAAAGCCTAAAGAATTGAGGGCGTTTTGTATACTTACCTATTTGGGTTTATCTAGTTAAAAATAGCTTCCTTGGTCTTTCTTCCTTGTTTTCTCTCCCTATTTATGGTTTGTTTTTGTCTTACTATGTTAATGATACTCTGAAATTGCACTGTGAAGTGACATGGAGATTATTTCAACCCTTTAGGTTTTTTTATTAATATACTTTAATTGAAAAGTAATAGTTGTGTATTCTTATAAGGTATAATATAATTCTTGGTGTATACATACATAATAGAAAAACCCAATCAAACTAACTGAACATATTCATCTCATCAGCTTATCATTTTTTGTGGTGGAAATGTTAAAAATCTATTATTTTAGCAATTTTGAAATATCAATACATTATTATTATCAATAATATGGAGGTTCCACTAAAAAACTAGAAATAGAACTACCATATAACCTAGCAATCCCACTTCTGGGTATATATCCAAAAAAATGTAATGGACTTGTTGACAAACAAAAAAAAAGTATCTTATAAGTTTGTAACAGAACTGAGATACTTTCAGATGCTAAATTATTATTTTTTTCTTTCTTGTTGGATTTTGATGAAGAGATGATACAATTAAAGTTTTATTTTCTCCATCTCTGACTATAATTTGTAATTACATCATGTAATTTTTCTGCCTCTTCCTTTTAAAATATTTAATTGATGAATTAAGGTATAAGACATGATGATTTGATACATGTATTCATTGTGAAAAGATAATTAACACATCCATCACCATGAATAGTTATTTGCCAGTATCTGTGTGTGTGGCAGGGGCAAGGGTGATCCTTGAAATCCGCCATCTTACCAAGTTTCAAGTAAATAATACAGAAATTATTTAAAACAGCCAACATATGGAAGCAACTTACATATATAGATGGAAAACACATAAAGAAATTGTGGAATAGTGTTCAGTGGAATATTATTCAACTATAAGAATAAGGAAATACTGTCATTTGGGACACATGGATGGACATTATGCTAAATGAAATAAACCAAGCACGAAACAAACAATACATTTCACTTACATGTAAAAGGTATGAAAATCAAATTTATAGAAGTAGAGAGTTGAAGAACTAACTTATTTTAAATTAAATATTTCTTAAAGTATTTAGCAGCCATTGTTTTACTCAAGATGAAATGCTGCAAAAATATATTAGGTATGTGATTATTAACCTTTAAAATTAACTCATACTGGGGCTGGGGCTGTAGCCCAATGGTACAGTACTTGCCTAGCACATGTGGGGCACTGGGTTAGATCCTCAGCACAACATAAAAATAAATAAATATAGGTATTATGTCCATCTACATTTAAAAATATATATATTAAAAATTAATTCACCCTATCTAAGAAATCCTAGTGGTATATAGCCACTAAGTTAGCATCTTAGATAAACAGATGATGAAATCATAAGCTTCATCATTTAATAAATGCCTAGCACCATCATTGAAGTTAATGACTCCAGTCATTGAAAAGTAGTGTGATCTTATTTTGTAACTAAGCTTTTCAAGCAGGATGTTGATGACATAATCATGTTTTGTGCTTCCTTTAAAACTGTAAACAATTTAGGGTCAGGGACTGGTTCTTATTCATTTTTTAACCTCTACTTTTCCTATTAGTGAATGCAGAATGTGAACAGATGTAAGAATGAAAAACAGATGTTTTTCTTCTTGACCAAATTTAATTTGAATCCTTCTTTGAAAGGCATTGATTATTTTGATTTATCTAAATGCCCCTTTTGTCCCTATTAGCCCACATGATCAGTTAAGTTGTTATACATATAACAAACAAAAGAACAGCTCAGCTGTTTTATCTATATTTTTAAAAGCGTCTTACTCATGCATTGACCTCTCATGGTTTTCTAGCCCTTTGTACTTTTGTATGATTTGATAAAGATCCATACATACACTTGTTTCCTTCAAAGCCACTTTTCAAGCCATATATTTGACTAGGAGCTAATTTTTAAAACACATAAGAAACTCACACAACTTTGTTTTCTTGCTAGAAAACAAATAACATGATTTAAAATGGACAAAGGACCTAAGTAGACATTTCTGAAAAGAAGCTATACAGATTAACAGAATATAAAAATATACAATATCAATAATCATCAGGGAAATGCAAAAAAAAAAAGCAGAACGAGATATCACCTCACCCCTTAGTTAGAATGACTATTATCAAAAAGATCAAACATAACAAGTTTTGTAAATAATGTTGAAAAATGAGAACCCTTGCACATCATTGATGTGAATGTAAATTAGTTGAGTCATTCTGGAAAACAACATGTAAGTTTCTCAAAAAATTAAAAATAGAACTACCATATCCACCACTGCCACCCCTGAGTATATATCTAAAGGAAATGAAATCACTATATTGAGGAGAGATCTACATTCTTATGAACATTAGCCACAATATGAAATCAACCTAAGTGTCCATCTACAGATGAATGGATAAAGAAAATGTGATGTGTATACACAATACAATATTACTCAGCCTTGAAGTTGGAGATATTCCATGTTAATAATAGCACTATTCACAATAATCACAATATGCAATCAAATTAAGTGTCCATCAAGTGCTGACTGGGCAAAGAAAATATGGTACATATACATAATGGAGTACTATTCAGTCATAAAATGAATGAAATTCTCTAATTTGTGACAACATAAACAGAACTAGAGATCATTATATTAAGTGAAATAAGTCAGACACAGTAAAGCGAGTACCACATGACCTCATTGATATATGGAATCTAAAAAAGTTGATCTCATAGAAATTGAGAGTAGAATGATGGATACCAGAAGCTGGGAACAGCAGGGGATAGAACAAGGAATTGGCAACGTTTCATCAATGGGTACTAAGTTACAGTTAGATAGGAACAAGAAGTTCTTGGGTCCTCTAACACAGTAAAGTGACTGTAGATAACAATAATGCACCGTACATTTTAACAAGCTTGAAATAACTGAAAGTTTTCACCATAAATAAATTATAAATGTTTGAGGAAATAGACATATATAACCTGATTTAAACATTCACAATGCTTATGAGTCTTAAAACAGTACATGGTACCATATTAACATGTACAATTTTCACGTTTTTATGTATAAGTTTAAAATATTTTTAAATCAGGGGAAAAAAAGAAATCCTGCTATTTGTGACAACATGGATGATACTGGAGGACATTATGTGAAGTGAAATAAGCCAGGCATGGAAGGACAAATATATATCATGATCTTACTTTTATGTGGAATCTTAAAAAAAATAAACTCATAGAAATAGGCAGTAACATGGTAATTGTCAGGGACTGGGGCAGTAGAGGGGAATTTGGGAAGACATTATTCAAAGGATACAAAATTTCAGTTAGATAAGAAAAATAATTTTAAGAAGTCTATTGTGAAATGTGATAACCATAGTTAATAATAATGCATTACATTCTATAAAAATGCTAAGAAAAAGAGATTTTAAATATTCTCACCACAAAAATGAAAACTGTAAGGTAATATGTTTGTTAATTAGCTCAAATTAGCTATTCAATAATGTATTTGTATTTCAAATCATCATGTTATACACAATAAATAAATACAAGTGATATTTTTTAATTTTAAAAATAAGCAATAAAATAAAAGCACTTTCTAGTTGGTTTCTACACTTGAAACTAGCCAATTTTAATATTAATAGTGGTAATTAGGATACTTGATTCACATTATTTTTTAAAAACTGCACTTGTTCTTTTTAGTTGGTCAGTTTCTAAATAAAGCTTATTTCAGTTTTGACTGCTAAAGATTGGGCAGGGAATACTATTAGCCATAAAACATTGCAAACCTTTGAGAAAGATAAAGGGGGAGAAAAATGTTAATTTTTCTAATTCTCATTGATAGTATAGATTATAGGCATGAATAAGGTTTTGGGGGGAGGGGGGAAATAACCAAAACTGTTAGACATGCTCAACTCACAGCTCCAGACCAGCTCTATTCTCAAATTTCTAAACTCCAAAGGAATGTAGTTGACTGACGCTTTATCTTAGAGCCTGTGAGCTAATTTCAGTATTTTTTTATCTACATTCTGGCAAAATCCTTCACCACAACTTTCGTGTATTGATTTCCATCCCTGAACTTTCCTCCCAAATTTTCTGGTTTACTGGAAATGCCAGTACAAGTACTACATGCCAGTTCTTGTTTATGGTTTACAAGAGAAACCAGTTCACTTGCACTGTTGCCAACTGATTAAATGTAAAGTTATTAGGAGTAGCTACCAATTACATACCTACTCTCTGCTAAATAACTTATTAGGCATTTTCTACATGTTACTTAATAATACAGGAAAAAAAATTCTTTCAAAATGATTATGTAGCTGTTACTTCTACAATAGGTTATCTAGTAGTGAAAATCCTTAAGGACTTGAGAATAAGAAGCATTTAACTCTCTTGTAATTAATTTTATTTGCTTCTCCAAAGAAAGACCAGATAATACATATTCCACATTTCTAGACAGAAAAGAAACCTTCCCATGTGCTCTCACTTATGACTTTAGTCTTCAATTTTTCTCTTCATTCTAGCTCTAAGATGTTGTTTAAGAAAGTGTACACACTTAAAAATTATAAAACTGAAAATTGAGAAGTTATTATTAAGTAAAACCTTACCTTCAGAAAGGGACAGATAGAGCCATGTCTTTCTTTCTTACACAATGCACTGAATGTCAGAGGACATACTCACATACCGCCTTAGTATCCTAAGGGGCATATTACCACCAGGGGTGTTACCCTATGCATAGGAAGACTGTTAGTGTTGTGGAAACAGCCTGGATTGGCATTTCAGCATTCAACCAAACCACAAACTTACAGGTGATCTCAGGTTGTTGACCCTTTCTTAGGCTAGGTTCATCTTCAAACCCCAAAAATCTATGAATAGATCCCAATATTTTAAATACACTGTCACTACCATCATAACCTTTGAGCGGATCCAAATCAAAAAAGGATCTGTCACCCTACAGACTTATTAATAAATGCAGATTTAAGAAAGTAAAAGGTGGCCCTACATTCAGTAAACTATATTCTGCAACCAAGGAATGGACTCTGCAAAACATAACCCTCTTCACAACTGAGTCACTGACTGGTCCCAGGCTCTAGAGTATGTTGCCAAAGACCAGCTATCCCCACATCCTAAAGGCACAGCAACATTAGGCTCCTTTTTTCCTCAAATTTGAAAAACAAAATGGATGTCTCTAGTTGTCTGTGGACTAAATAGCTGTGATGTCATCATCATTACAATACTGTCATGTCTTTTTAGCATATGAATACTTCTGCCCAAGTCCTACAGTTTTGTCTAGTGAAGAACATTGAAAAGAATAGTTTTATGTATTTGCTATCTCCTATTTGTAAAGTAAAATGTAAGGAGTGAAATGGTGTCATTATTTAATAACTGTCTCCTCATCCCTGGATTACATTTTTTTTTTTTGTAAAGATTCAGTGGAACCTAAATAATAAATTTAATGAATGGAGCAATACCTGATCTCTGACAGCAGGGATTTGTCCCTTTAACCTCTTGAACACACAGGTATACACATGTGAGATGACATGATGTTATGCTCGAATTTGGGACCCCCAAAGACCACCAGAGACCCAAGATTGATGTAAGCAGCAAAGAGGTGTTTATTGCGAGCTAGCTCAGTCCTCCGTGTGCACACACAGCAACTGGTGATGCTGAGAGGCCCCGAGCCCAGGGTTTGCAGCAATTTTATACATTCTTTGGAGAGGGCAGGGACTTCACATACATCATAGCCTCTTTTAGCAAATCATTACACACCACGGGAAAATCAAATAACAACTCTAAAACATGATTAGCACATTCACTGGCGGGAACAAGTTGGGTAGGGGTGATTGGTCAGTACAAAAGGGGTATTCCTTTGAACTGATTGGTTTGAGCCAAGAGGGGTGTACGTGCTGAACTACATGGTTTCCCAACTTGTTATCAACCACCATAAACCACTGGGAGGGTTATCTGGCATCCCAGGTATTTCCCTGTCTCATGCTGATTGGTGGCTGCTAGGGGGCTGCTATGGATCCCCACCTAGCCTGACTGAGTCAGGGACACCTGGCGCAGCAGACCTCTCCTGTTATTTGTAGATAAACAACTTAGCAGGGTGGGAATGTGCCTAGGAGTGCTCTGTGGGTTTTTCCAAGGACAAAGGCCATGTCCCTTCCTTGGACAGCTTTGCTCTGAGATAGAGGCTGGTTTTTCAATGATTAAGGTTTATAAGTAAAATCCTTGGTTTAATTGCCCAAATATCATGACTCATGAAACATTTAGCTTTCATTGTGCTAAACAATAATGTTTATTTTCAATAATAAAATTTTATATATTCATTATAGGAAATCAGGAAAATGTAAGAAAAAATGTAAAGCCAGCTTATTATCCCATTTAGCAGAAAAAAAAATAACTACTAGAATTCTAGCATATTCCTTTCTTTGTTCTAAATTTCTTTTAATATTTATTGATTAATTCACTCAGTAATTCAACAACTGTTTATCAACCTTAGCTACACATTAGAACCACCTGGTGAATTTTAAATACTCATACTTGGGTCCTACACTCAGGGATTATGATTCAATTGGCCAAGCTAAGACCTAGGGATAAAGATTTTTTTAAGCTCCCCTTAGGTGATTCTAATGTGCAGCCAAGAATGAGAACCACTGATTGATCAGACTTCTGTGATATGTTAAGACACCACTTGGCACAGAAAAGCAATGACAAAAAAAATGTAGAGTCAGGGACTCATAGTTTTGGAGACAGACAGATGAATGAATGACCAATTTCAATAATCTAAAAAAATATACTATGATGGAAGAATCTATATAGAATCATGGAGATGTAAGAAAAGGACCCCTTAAATCAGTCTAGAAGAGTCAGGGCACCCACCTCAGAGAGTTAGGCAGCCAGACTAGTAAAAGGAACAGTCCAGGTATAGATGCACCAGAAAATACAGTATTTTAAAAATTCCATGTGTTTCTACTGAGTATGATAAGGGAAGTCAATGTCTGGAGGTAATGTTAGACATGTGCAATAATCAGGTCCTGAGGAACCTTGTAGGTATTGGGAATGATAGACAAGGCATGACTTGAAAATTTTTGAGCAGAATGACATGATTATTTCCATCTCTAATTCACATCTGTCTGGCATCAGCATGGATTTAATAGCCCAGGTGAGACTAGATGCAGAAAGACTAGAATGAAGTTACTATAAAACTCTAACAGAGTCTTGCATTACTCTTCCTGACTCACAAAGTCTCCAGGAAGTTATTGTTAATCTTATTTATTACAATAACTTGTATTTGAATACTAAGCCATCATGATAAAAATTTGATTTTTAGAAAACAAGATTATTATCTTTAAAGATATTTAAAACCCAATTCCTCCTAACCTTTGATCTCCTGCTAATTACTCCCATTGGCCAAACCCAACCTGATGCCATATGAGGAAGCCCAGGAGATTCACAGTAGTCAGACTCCTAGAAACAGAGCATAGGACAAAGAAGGGTACAGAGTGGATCTGAGAGACAATAGATAGTAACCAGCCTACAGATAAACACGATATTGTAGCCAAAATATCTCAGTTAAAACATCCATCCCCATTTTCAATAGAGACCTGAAGAAAATACTGACAGACTATGTACTATATCCATTGAATGATAAAATAGGAACCTTCTTTCCATGGGCTAGACTAATTAAAAATTCCTAACTGCCCCCCCCCAAAGAATTTTTTAAAAATATTTTTTCAAGTTATAGATGGACACAATTTATTTATTTATTTATTTATTTATTTATTTATTTATTTATTTATTTATTTTATGTGGTGCTGAGGATCAAATCCCATGCTAGGCAAGTGATCTACCACTGAACCACAACCTCAGCCCCCAAAAGAATTTTTGATGGGAAAAGAAGGGACAATTGACAAAGAACCTTTCATTAAAAGCCAAAATGAGCAAGTAGGTTCAGATCAGGTGTTAAAATACTCTAGAACTACTCAAACCTTTCATAAATTTCCAATTATGTATTTAAGGCCAAGCCAAATCAGAAGAACTACAGCTTAAATGACATGTATGTTATGTCAGATGTAGGTATGTAGATATAATGAAAAGATGCTACTGTTAGCTGTACCATTCTAGAAAAGAAGTACAAGTACTGTGTGCCAGTAACTGAAGATAGTCCTTCTTCCAACTGGGAATGTTGGATGCTCTTATGCATTTTAAAACTTTGGGAAAGTTCACTGGTTTACAGAGAAAGAGATTACCTACCTAGACAACTATCTGAAAATCAGCTGTAGAAATAAATCAGATGCTACTGGCCACAGATATCTATTTATTAAAACATCTGGTTAAGAATTACCAACTAAGAGATGTTAAATTATCAGTCCATGGTAGGTCAACCCCATTGCTTTGGGCCTAAGGTGAGGCAAAACATCAAGAGAAAGGAAAAGGGAGGCCAACAAGAAATACCCTTCCAGGACAAGTCCCTACTGACCTACTTCTGCCAACCAGGCCTCCACCACAATTTCCACCACTTTGCTGTAGTCCATTCAGCCATAGATGGCTTAATGCACCCATGAGTTCTTTATATAAAGTATTTCACTTCACCACCATTGTTCATTCACTGGTGATATTTTAAAATATTTGTGCTAATTTATTTCTGATATTCTATAGCATTGATTTACACTCATCTTAAGATATTTGTCTAAAAATACATTTTATTGTAGCTACCTATGTACATGTCTTTCTGTTCCGCCAAACTGGAAAGGACCAAAAGGTCTTGTCCTGTTCATTTTTTATAACTTATAAGTAATATAGTACACTTTCTTTGCAGATGATCTACAAATCTGTATTAAATTCTGAAAGAAATTTCTACACAAAGTCTGCTGTGACTTAAAAATTATATTTCCAATTAATCAAGTAATCTGCTAAATTGATGTTATTATATTTTCATGCTATACTTGGATCCTCAATTTTTAAAGCATTTAAATGTTATGACATCTGTTTCATATACAAATGATACTGAAGTCATCCCATCTTTTCTAATTTGGAAAAGTTTTCAGGATATTTCAGAGCCTCAGGGTTCACTAGTGAGATGATCAGATTTCAATGATATATGTGAAAGAAACCATTAATAAGCAATTTCTACTTGTCTGAGTGCCAGAAAAACTAGACTTGGCTGTTTTTTATTAGACACTTTTCACTGAAGTAACTGGAATTTGGCCTATTGGCCTTTACATTGAAAAGGCTCTAATCGTATCACATGAAGTTAGTTCTTGGTATTCAAAATTCCTTGCCTCATCCTGCTCCCCATAGTCCATCTGTAAAGAGAAGAAAAGTCTTTAAATTCTCCCAAGATGACTGAAGTTGACCCCAGGTTTGAATAAATGAGACATCTCTTAGGTCCATAGTGACAATTTCAGTCCTTCTGAAGATATCCTACTTCACTGCCAAAGGCTGAAAAAGAGCTTTGTAACATTCAGCTGTCCAGCAGGGTTAATGCTCTTACTAAATAAAAGCTTTTATTTTGGATTTAGGCTAAATGTTCCTATCATGCAAGAATATGCTGCAAGACTGTAAAATTCCTGTTAAAGATGCAACAAGGACAAGGTATGTTTGAATGAAAGACAAAGAAATATAGAATTATATTTTAATAATTGAAAAGATTTCTTATAACCTCATTCCCACACACATCTAAGCTTGATTTTATAAGTTGTGCAAAATTCAATCTTTTAAAAAGAGTTTCAGCTACTCACTCTTTTTAATTGTTTTCTTCAATATAAATAATTTTTCTGTATAACAGCCCTGATATAAATAAGTTTTCATTATTTTATTTCTTAATATTAGATAACTATTATTCAGATTATAGGGCCAGTTATAGATGTCTTTCAGATTCTTTTTTTTTAATATTTATTTTTCAGTTCTCGGCGGACACAACATCTTTGTTGGTATGTGGTGCTGAGGATCGAACCCGGGCCGCACGCATGCCAGGCGAGCGCGCTACCGCTTGAGCCACATCCCCAGCCCCCATCTTTCAGATTCTTGTACTTCAGGTTATATGTTTCAAAGATTTATGTGCACACACACACACACACACACACACACACACTTACACACATCCTACTCTGTAACTATTCCTCCCACTAATTGACTGAGAAGGCAGAAGGGAACACCTTGATTCCAATAACACTGCACCATTTTGTAACAGGTTTATGCATGTCAAAGGAGGTGAATAAGTGTTCTTTTTAGTATTTTGACTTGACACAACATGGCCTAAATAGAGAATTATAGGAAGTCTGATATGAATTCAGGAAGCATAAATTGTCAAGTGTGAAGTGGTGGGAAATAAGTCTGCAGAGAAATTTCCGGCAAGGACTGGATCATGAAGAAACGTATCATGATAAGAAGTTGTGATTTGCTGTCGCTCAGTAAAGAAAATAAGTTTGAAGAGTATAAGACAAGAATTTGGTTGTTTCTAAGGAATCTATTGGGCTAGTCAAAGCAAGTGCTTCTAGCCCAAAATTGTCAGCAAAAATCTGTGTCAGAATAATTTAATGGCACTTGTAACAAGATAGCTTAAAAAATGAAGATAGATACATTCCTTTGGAATTTGATCTTTAATTAATCTGAGGTAAAATTTTGCAACAAAAATTCAATAAATGGGTAGATAAATTTCATTATACTTTAGAAATATTGATAGAATAAAAGAACATAAATCTGTTTCTGAAAGCCATCACTTCTATATACTCAAACCCTTTGATTTTACAATATATCCTAGAAAAAAAATATGACCTTTGGACAGGATTTATTTTTATCTTTTTGTGAGATTTTTAAAGTATTTTTTTAAGTTTTCAATGGATCTTTATTTTAATTATTTATAGATGGTTCTGAGAATCAAACCCCATGCCTCACACATGCTAGGCAAGTGCTCTACCACTGAGCTGCACCCCAGCCTGCAAGAAATTTTTAATGAGGATAAAAGTAACATAGGTTTAAATAAAGGATTACCTTTCTAGTTATGAGTAGGCACATCATATATTCTTGTGAGTGCATCACATAATTTTGTGTTTGCTGCTATCATAGCCCATCTCCTACATCCAGCACCTCAGTGGTACATGGAAGGGGCTACATGTATATTTTGAAACTGACTTCTGTAAATATATTCTTTTTTATCCAGATCTATTTACCTTGATAAACAAGTAAAACAGCTGAACTTAACAACATCCCAATATCTGTGTGAGAAGCTGTGTTTTATGAGTCTCCTGCATGATAAAACAGAGGATAGAGTGAGAACATCTGGATTAATATTTGGATTTTTGAAATTTGTCTGACTTGGCTTGTCAAAATCTACTCTAACAAATGTTATTTCATAGTGTTGACTTAATTAAAATCTACACTATATAAACTTTCTAATAACTTCATTATTTCATGGCTATATCATGGCTAGTAGGCAGAATGCTGGGCCCCCTAAGGGTGCCTATACCCTAAAGAACCGGTGAATGTGTTATGTTAACATGTCAAGAGATAATTAAGGCTGCAGGTGGAAGTAAGGTTTCCACTCAGCTGACTTTAGATTATTCTGGATCATCCAGATGGACACAATATAATCACAATGATCCTTAAAACATGGAAGCAGGAAGCAAAAGAGTCAGAACCAGAAAAATGGCATCATGAGAAAGTCTCAACTGGCCATTTGTGGATTTGAAGAACAGACCACCAGGTAAAGAATGAGAGCAATGTCTAAACCTGGAAAAGACAACAAATTAGAATCTCCTCTGGGACCTCCAAAAGATTGCAGTCAAAATCAAGGAATGAGCCAGTATCTTAAATTTAGCCCCTCCTTACCCCCATGAAACACATTTTGGGCTTCTGATCTTCAAAAATTTAAGGGAATGAATGTGAATTTTTAAGACAAGCCACTAAGTTTGTGGCAAATTGTTATAGCAGCAATAGGAAACTAATAAGTATGTAACAATTGTTATTTGTGATTTTTTAGCAATGATGGGACAATACGGCAATAAAGAGATGCCTGAAGCATTTAGATTTTATTCAATGCATTCTTTTCATACTGTAGTATCTGCATTTTTGACAAAAACAATAGGGACACAATGGGACACTAAGGTACCTTAGGGAGATATGAAAAAATATCCTTTTTATTTTTTATTAGCTGATTAGATAAGGTTTCATACAATGTTTTATTTAAACTCCTCTGCTAAACATAATCACCTTTATCCCTTGTAGAATTTATCTGGAGCAATTTGGTCAGTGATAATGTGAACTGAAAATTAATGACTAATGGGTCTGGGCAGAATTGACGCCTGAGCTCTATTCACTTTGATGAGATTCAATGCTTCTTCTGCCACTTGTTCACCCTCTTTTATCCTGTTTCTTCTGTTGGCTGCTCTCAGCATTCACTTCAAAAGAATGAAGCATACAGAGCTTCGGTACCCCATTTCTGGGCCACTGAAGGAGACCTGGCCCTAAGGGCACCACATTGAGGCACTGATTAGAATTGACCAAAGATAGCAGTTGCTACAGCTCCACAACTGGGAAGGCCTTGACAGCTCTGTGACCCAGTCCCTCTCCACAGTCCCTCCTCCCCCTGCTCCCTCTTATGCTGCTGTCTGAACAAAACAACACATAAGCACTGTTTACTGCAGGAATCCAGCCAAGGAATCCATAACAGGACAATACACATACAATCTGATAACCTTGTTAGCTAGAATCAAAGCTCCTAACAAGTAGGAGAGGTTATTGAAGTGGAATAAAACTATTGCAGTATTTGAGTTTGTTGAAGTGGCTTTTCAGATTTTCCCCACTTTGAAATTTTTTTAAAAAAGTAGCATTTCTTGTCCCTTTATTTAAGATTAAAACTGGGCACAAGGACACTAAATAAAACAACATGTGCAAGGCTAAGGTTAACTTAAAAGAATAAAAATGGAGAGAGATGTACAAAGTTCATAATTATCTTCTAATGGAAAACAGCATAAAACTACTTGCTTTTTGTTGCCTGAACTCTGGGAAAAAAATGTGGCAAACGTGGAATAACCTTCATTATCCAGAAAAAGTTAGGGCTGTGAATTAATTTGTGTAAATGATAACAAGTAATAAACTCATTTCAGATAACGGCCAAGGATGATCAAGGTCTTTCTATTTTCAGTTTTATTTACTTTGCATTACAGGATAATATTTCAACACATAGAGATTTTGCCAGGCTTGATTTCAGACTTTTATTGAAATCTTTTTTTATTAAAATAAAAAAATTTTATTGCCCCCCTCATACCAACCTCAAGCTTAAAAAAGTGTAAGTTTTTAAAAATAGAATTTATTTTTATCATCTTCCTATATTTGCAAAAGTCATTAACTTCTGTTACCTTGTTTCCCCCACCCAGAACTGAGTACTGAACCCAGGGCCTTGCATGTGCTAGGCAAGCGCTCTGCCACTGAGCTAAATCGCCAACCCCCTCAAAAGACATTAACTTCTACTTAAGAACTTTTGCCTAAAATTCAACATCTTATGCAGAATTTTACTCATCCTTCCCCCACCTTCAGTTCCTGAGTTCTAGCTATTTCCAGGATCCTAGAGGACACAGCACTTACCTTGAAGTCAGGACTTGGCATTGTTCAGGCTATGTGACCTGCCTAATAGTCTCTGTGCCTCAATTGCTTCATCTGCAACAAATAACAAAATAATAAATTAATTCAGAAAGTACATATTTGGATGCATTATACTTGTGTCATTTTAAAGTTAGAAACAAAATAAACTTTATGATTTGGCATGGCTCCAGGCTTATCTTTTGCTCTTGTATTTTCCCAAAAGATAAATGAATCATAGCTGGATCCATACCTGCTTAGTACTTTGAGTCTGATTAAGAGATTTTATTGTGAACATTTTGTTAATCAATATTTTACTATTGTGCTGACTGGAAGTCAGACACACACACACACACACACACACACACACACACACACACGTTTATCTGGATAAAATGTTTCTTTTATAACAGCTAGAAAGTTGCAGTAATAAACATGAACTATTTTTCTTATTGCTCTGTATTTGTGAGGAATGATTAAAGCAGCACTTCAATTAATTATGACTTGGAAAATTTGAAAGTAATAAAAGCCTTGCATTTCTTTTTCTGCATCATTCATGTGACTTGAAACTGAAAAAAATCTTAGAAATGAAATTTGGAGAAAGAAAAATCATTGTTTTTGCCTATTCAGTGCATGTGTAACCAATGACAATGAGAAAAGAGAAAGAAGAGAAAGAAAAAGCAGAGTATAAAATTATTTTTATATATTTAGTCATCAACTATATACATATATGACATGATATATTGCAAAGATTATCTAACAATTATGTAAAATAATTTGATTTTTTCAATCAGCTGTTAAGTGTATATTTTCTATTTCCTAGCTTTAAATGTTTTCAATTCAAAAGATATTCATATATATAGCATCCCAGGCAATCTCTTATCTAGAAACTATAAATACATGATTTTAATGGATTCTGTGCCCTAACTATCTCCGTCACTGGTCTCTTCCAGTACCTGACATTTCCAGCACTTTTATACTTTTTTACAAAGTCATTGAAAGGTGTTATACTGGAAATTGTATTTGAGATGGATAGGTCATTATTATTAAACATTTCTAGCATAAATTAGTTAAACAGATGTGGCACTTCTTGGATCATTGATCTTCATGGAATTTTGGGTTCCCATCATAGTACGTAAGGCCCAGTTGGTTTTAATCTTATTTTTGTGCACCCAACTCAAGGGAAGACTTAGTTTCATTGATAAGTGGGCTTCTTGGGATTAAGCCTAGTCCATCTGTAATCACAAAAGCATCCTTAATCATATGTTGAAGGAAGAAATATTAATTATAGCAATCAACGTTTATTCATTGTTGTCATTTCTTTTTAGATCTCAAAAGAACAAATGAAATTCAAAACATTATATCAGCCAAAGACAAATACTACAACTATGAAACAGATACCTTTATTACGTCCAAAGACTAGCCATTATTTGAAGTAGGCACCTAAGATTTTCATGAAGAATCCTTCCATCCGGAGGCCAAATTTAAATAGTTCTAATGAGCTCTATATTTAAATGAGACAGTGTGTTATCTAGTGTTTCAGTATGAAAATATTGGTTCAGTTTAGTTCACTGATACAAAATGTGAAACATGTGAAACTCAACCATATTATGGAAGTCCTATTTTTTTAAATGAGGGTTTATACTGACTTATAGTCAAGGTACAGCCTGGCATGTAAACAATTACCTTGAGTGTTAACAAAAGAAGACAGTTTATTAGTTGGATAATTGTTAGTCCCTTAGAACATGAACTGTAAATTGATTTTTAGCCATATTAGGAATTGTTAAATAGTAATGTAATTGAGAATAAGAATGGAAGGTCAGTGTGAAACACTAACTAAATGCAAATTTGTTCAATTGAATGGAATTTATATCTATTTGACCTTCCTTCTCTGTAATTCTAGCAATTCAGGAGAACCAGATGAAAAGAATTTCAAGACAAGGTTCAGTTCTTGGTTCACCTGCATTTCATAACATACTTAGCACATTGCTGAATTATGCTTAGTCATGAAAATGAATACATAGCTGAATGAGAAGGAATCAAGAGATGTTAGTTTCTGAGTTCCACTTAGATGTTGTTGAGAGCATTCAATTACTTGTCTTTATCTCCATTTTGAGCTTCAGTGGCTACCATTCCCACATTTCATTTTCTGCATCAAAACATTCAACTTTTGTAGAAATGCATTAAGATCAAATTAGATATTTCTGGAAATACATGGATTTGACTTGGAGTGAGTTAGTTATTCCAAAGAAGGAAATATTTTGTTGATTTTACCCAACAGCTTATTTGAAATAACAGTCCATGCTTTTCAGTGAATAATTATCTAGTAATAGATGAAAACAACTATAAAATACATAAGTAGTAGATATTTTATATGTTTTTTAAGCATGGACTACACTACTTTTATAATTAATGTAATTTAAATAGCAAAATCACATGACTAGAGTAGTGTTAAGAGCAAGACTTGGCTATTCATTAAATTCAGTTTTCCTTTTTATATCACTTTTTTCTTCTGCAGGCATGTGACAAAATCCAACCAGCCAGGATCTAGGCAGGTTCCCTGGTTTGGCTGCCAGTAACAGTGGTAGAATAAAACCCTTTCAATTCATATGCTAACATGAGAAGTCATATATTAATGATTACTCCTGAGATAGCAAACTTACTCCTCTGACTATTGGAATAGTAAAACTCCAAACTGAAGTATCTCATTAAAACATTTTTTTTACATTTACAACTGTTTCTCCTTGCTTTGCTGGTTGCTTTGCTCTCACACTGAATTTACATTATGTGTGTATGTGTTGATATGTCCCTAGACACACTGATACCCTGGAAAACCTACAAACTCTCAACTAATATATTTTTTACAAATTATAAATTTTTCATCATAACATTAAGCACAGGAAAATGATGCACTTTTGCATAACACATTGCCATGTGCACCATCTTGGCTTTCCAATTTAACAATGAAATTAATAGACTTATTGATGCCTATGCCCCTGAATATTCTCTGAAAGCTAGATTGAGAGATTTAAATAATATGAGACTGCACAGAATCATAAAATTAATTTCAAAGTAGGAAGGAACCTACCTACACAGTTATCTAATCCAATCTGCTAGTACCAGTTTCCTTCACTATCATAGTTGCCCAACTTTTTTGCTTGTGACCCAGAATAAAAAAATAAACATTTTAAAAACATGATGTTCCAGTACTATAACAAACTGTCGTCACATAAACAGAATTTCCATGAAATCTTATTTTAGTGTATGCAAATAATTCAGATGTTTTTCCTTACTATTTTGTTTTTAATCTTTGTAACAACCCATTATATTGATTTATGATCATTAATGAATTGAGACTTGCTCTGAGTCAGTCCCTGCCTCTCAAGTGCCTCCTCCACCCCCAACCCCTGACCAGTAGCAGCAGCATCTAAAGTTTCTTAGAAATGCAGACTCTCAGACCATTTTGACAAGTTCCCAGAGGAATTCCCAACACCTTAGTTTGAGAAGCATTGTGCTATATACCTCAAGTAAGGGCAAATAACCTGAATGATCTCGAACCCATTCATTGTTAAGGTGTTTCTTCTTTTCCTGGGCAGCACATTTTATTTTCAAAGAACTATGCTTTAAAGAAGCACTTTTGTTATGTTAAGTGAAAACCACAAGTAAAGCGTCAACTTGGAGATCAGCACTGACAAGGAAATGGCATTTCACAAATGTTAAGCCTTTCCCTTCCTCACAGGGATTCCACCAGGCATTAGTACATCTACTGACAAATACCCATAAAATTGTTCTCAGCTTCTTTGAACAGGAAAGTCTCTGCTAAAAACTAAGAAGTCTGAGATTCTTCACCTTCCTTCTTATCCTACACGTAAATAATCAACAATCCTAATGAATTCACCTTCCATGTATTTCTCCTACTAAGCATTTCTCAAATTAGCATCTGAGTATCTCTGGAAAAATGAGGAATGGTCAATAAACAAAGAAAAGTCATGACAAAAACAAATTCAAGGGCTGGAGTTGTGGCTCAGAGGTAGAGAGCTTGCTAAGAGGTGTGAAGCACTGGGTTCAATCCTCAGCACCACATAAAAAATAAAATAAAGATATCAAGTCCACCTATGGCTAAAAACAAACAAATAAATAAATAAATATAAAAAAATATTCAAGGGCTGGAATTGTGTCTCAGAAGTTGAACACTCACCTAGCAAGTGTGAGGCACTGGGTTTAATCATCAGTACCAAATAAAAATAAATGAATAAGATAAAGGTTAAAAAAAAACAAATTCAATATTCACTATGGTCATATAATCCACATTCTGAAAAAAAATGAAAGTTCTCTCTAAATTTTATTAATAATGAGCTATTGTTTTGGCCTCAAGAATCATTAATGCAGATGGGCATAGTGCACTTGCCTGTAGCCCCAGCCCTTAGGGGCTGAAATGAGAGAATTCTTGAGTCCAGGAGACCAATCTGGGAAACATAGTAGACCCCAACTAAAAGAAAAAAATTAAAGGAACACTAATGCTTGACTTGGTGCCATCCTGTAAGGTCCCCTGTTATCAACCTTTTCTTGACAGAGTCTGGCCCATTTCCCTGGTTACTTGCTCATCCCTCTGGAAAATCTGGAATAGTCTGCAAACTATTGCAATGTATAGTTCCTTTCTCCTCTGCTTTCCATTAGGCCCACCTGGAGCTGATTAACTGTTCCCACTGTTCATTTCAAATTGTGCCTCCCTCGTGTCAGCTGTTGGATTAGAGATAGGCCTCTCAATTATCCAGCTGTGATGCAAATGTAATTGAGAAATCTTCCCTGGGCCATTGCATTTTCTTCTCCGGAGACTCCACAGATTGAAGCTGGGTTACATACAAGTGTGAGTATAAACATATTTTCCATATCTTTTTGACATTCAGAATGGCTTGTATTCTTAAGAAAAAGAAGAGGAGTTGATATTCAAGGGGATGTTGCTGAGCTGATAAGATAAAGCTGTGAAAATACTTTTCCATTCTTGGGAAATGTCTGGGATGTATGTTGAGGGGTGAGGGAGTTGTTAGCCAGTTATGTGATCTAATTCCCTGGAGATGAAGTTTCCTTCTTAAAGTCAGTTCTTGGCATTACTTATTACTTTACTGTCATTGGGTCAAGGAAAAAATGTTTTAAGCTTCTAAGCCTAAGAATCTAAGGCATGAGGCTATCAAATGAGCTAGAAAATGGAAAAGAGAAAATTTTCCCTTTGTGCAAATTCTTAATGGTGATCTAATGTGACAGCCAAAGCAGCCCTGTGACTGGAGAAAAGGGGAATGCTCTGGTGAGAATTATTATTATTATTTGCCTCATATCCAGCAATTAACTGAGGTGAGAGGTGCTGAGGAAAACAAGACAACTAAATTCTTGTATCGCTGCTATGGTAACCTATCAAGTTACCTAATGTTTACAAGTTTTATTGGGAGTAATGGTGAATAAACACTTTTTAATAGATTTAGTGAGATATAATTCACACACTATATACTCACCCACTTAAACTGTATAATTCAATTATGTTTAGCATACCCACAAAGCAGTGTATCCACAACCATAATCAATTTTAGAAAATTTCATTGCTCCAAAAAGAAACTCCATAGCCTTTGCCACTCACCTCCCATTCTCCCCATCCCCCAACAACTGTAAACAAACACTAATCTATTTTCCATTTGTGTAGATTTGCCTAATCTGGAAATTTCCTCTAAAACGTAATCACATAATACACAGTGTTTTATAAGAGGCCTCTTTCATTTAGCATAATGTTTTCAAAGTTGAACCACATGTTACTCCATTCCTTCTTATAGTGGAATATATGGATGTGCTACGATTTGTTTTTCCATTCATCAATTAATGGACCTTTTGGTTGTTTCACTTTTTGGCTACTATGAATAAGGCTGGGATGAACTTTTCACATACATGTTTTTGTGTAGATTCATGGTTTCAGGTCTCTTTATTATGTACCTAGCAGTGGAGTTGCTGAGTCCTATGGTTCCTCTTATGTTTAACTGTTTGAGGAACTGCCAACTTTTCCAAAGCAAATTCACCATTTTACATTCCCACTAGCAATATATCCTGCGTTCCCATTTCTCCACATCCTCACCAACACTTGCCATTATCCACCTGTTTTATTAATTTCATCTTCTGTGAGCATGAAGTGGTATTTCAGTTTGGATTTGCATTTCTGATAATAAGCATTATTATGGTAGCTCCAAATCACCTCCATGTAAAAAAAAAGTGAATATTTATGTTCAATTAATTCCTAGATGGATCATGTCTAGAGAGGCTGCTAAAATGTAAAAAAAAAAAAAAAAAAATAGACTGACTCATACTCAGTCTTTATGGGGAAAATTTAAATTTCACAAGAGAATATCTGGATTTGGGACTCAGAAATCATTTTACATAATTATATCCTGAGAGCCAGTCCCAGAGTTAGCTCTAATTAATGATTCTGTTTTTATTAAGGGTAGAGGTGGTAAAAATTAGGGGAAAATTACTCATGCATTCATTTGACAGGTTGTACAAGTTGTTTATCTTCTTTGAGGCTCAGTTTTCTTATCTGTAGGATTAATAATAGTACCTATCACACTGCTATGTGAGGATTAAATGAGTTCTTTTTTCCATGCAAAATGTAGTGCCTAACTAAAAATAAATGTTAGCTACTATTAATTTACAGAATGAGTCATGGGAGATCATCCCTATTGTAAGAGTTTTAAGAAAACATCCTTTGTGAATATGGAGGATTTAATGAACATTTTGATCAGCTGTTTTCCACATCTACAAAAGGTATTTACATAAATTTGCATAGTGGCACACTCCTGTAATCCCTGTGCCTAGGGGTGGGGGTGGGGCTGAGGCAGGAGAATCAAAAGTTGGAGGCCAGACTTAGTAATTTAGCATTGCTCTAAACAACTAAGCAAGACCCTGTCTCAAAAAAATAAAAAAAGCTGGAGATGTGGCTCAGGAATAGAGCATGCCTGGGCTCAATTCCCAGTATCAAAGAAAAAGAAAAAAGAAAACTTTATTAGAAACTTGTTAGTCTATCAGGAAGAACATCATGTGAAACACTCTGTTAAGGGAGTGATATACTTTCCGTTCCCAGAGTCTTTAGTGACAGGGAAAATATGCAGGTTTTTCAGCAAGTTAGCTACATTCTATCAAAGGATGAAAGTGGTATCTAGTTCCCTCAAGCTAATAATTCTTTGTTACAGATTGATGGGCTTTGGATTCCCTAGAAATCTAGGAAATATAGCTTTGGAAGCTAGTAGGATTTCTTTTCTTTTCTTTCTTTCTTTCTTTTTTTTTTTTTTTTTGTCTTTGTGTTTGCTGCTTCTTCATCCTTTCTGTTGCCCTTTGGGGAGCCAAGACCCCCATGATGTCCTTTGCTTACAAAGGTTCTCCTGGAAAGGATCCCACTCTATCCTTCCTTTCCCCTCAGAACCTCATATGCTAGCCCACTCTCTTTTTCCTCTATCCCATTGCATCCCATCCAAACCCACATTAACTCTGAATGACTTTTTACAGAAGTAATAAAAAAAATGTTCATTTGGCAAACCTTTATTGAATTCTTACTATGTGTCTAGCCCTGTCCTAGGCACAGAGATAAATATAACAATCCATGCCCTCCACTAGAATGGAGAAGGTCAACAAAAATGCCAATGATTATAAAATAGTGATAACAATGAGATAGAATATGTATGTCAAAAGTTGCTCAGAAGATTATGAGAATTAATAATTACGAAGAACTTGGAATAGTGCCTGGTACATAATGTGTTATATGCATATTTATAAATAAGTTATATGCAAGAAGAGAAGCACAGAGTAGAACAACCCATCCCAACCTGAGGCACTAAAAGCCTGAGGTGAGTCTAAAGGATATTTAGGGTTTAGCCAAGTTAACATGTGGAAGAAACACCTTCCTCATACAGAAAATAGCATTTGAAAACACAAAGAAACATGAGAGAACTTGACATAGCTCAAGAAGGTTAATTAAGGCTAGAATATAGGCAAAATGAAAAGGGACTGAAGATGAGATTCAAATTGTAAAAAGCCTATTGTTGATTAATAAATTACATTAATGGCCTCGAATTTTAAATCTCTTTGTATCCATGACCTTTGGAGGTGCCCTCCTACATAGATTGCCAGACATAATTACACTGAAATAATTACTAGCTATTTATCTGAAAAGCAAATTTAATTGGGTGTCCTGTAATTTTATCTTGCAATCCTATTCCCACAATTACTCTGGTTTGGGCCACATGAACTGCTTTGGCCAATGGGTCACTATCAAATTTTGCATAAGCATAATTTTGAAAAAGTACTAGTATCCTTTGATTTTTTTTTCTTTTCCCAGGCCCTGCCACTTCCATGAAAATATGCCTGGACTAGCCTTCTAAAAGCCCATGAGGAGCAGGTAGAAGAGAGTCTAGATATCCCAGCTGGGCTATTCCACAACAGACAAGAGCCACATGATCCCCAACCATATGTGAAGTCCCACCTAAGATCATCAGAGTCACCTACCCAATCTGCAGTTGATCACAGATGCATGAATGAGTATAATGAAAACCAGAAGAAACCCCCAATTCTACCAATTCTCATATGCAGTAATAAGTGGTTAGTTTTAGAGTAGTTTATTATACAGAATTATTAGCACAGTAGTAAATGATATAGAGCTACATCTACCATGCCATGGAATTTACCAATGCATCAAACGTTTATTGAGCACCTACTAAATACAAAATACTAGCAATAGAAGTGGGACTCAGAAAACGGTCAACCTGACTCCCAAACATAATAAGGACACAAAGATAAAAGTTTTGTTGAAATATAAATGTGGGTTTTTATTATAGGTGTGTTGAGAGCCACAGCCCAAGGGGCCCCAGCAAACTTTCAGACTGCCAGCTGATGATTGGCTCACAGCGGCCCCAACAACTTCTAGCTGATTGGCTCCTCTGTGGTGATGCTCATTGGGCTGTTTCCCGCCCTTTCAGACTACGGAGCTGCTCATTGGGGGACTTTTTTTGGCTCCGCCCATGCGACCCAGTCAATTGGCCTCAAGAGGAGGAGGAGTGGGGGAGGTTGAGAGGCTTGTAGGAAGCCGGTGCTGGCAGTTGGGCTCTGAAGGTTTTTCCTGAGGAGCAGTTTTGTTTGGCATGTGTGGTTCTAAAAATAAAGTTCATTTCTTTTGACAAGTGGCTCCTGATTTTGCCCAGCCAGACTGTGGCAAGGTTACCTTATGGTAAAAAAAAATTACTACTGCAACTCCAAGTATCACATCTTCAACATAACTATCCTGACAAATAGAAGAAGACCAGAGTAGCCAAAGAGAAAGTTTACTGTGTTTCATGCCTCTCTATTTTCATTCAGGACGTGGGCAATCTTCCAACATCCCCAGAAAACATCTCTTTTCTTCTCATTGGTTAGAAGTGAGTCACATGTTTACTCCTTGCTGCAAGGGAAATTAGTGAGTAAGGACACTCTCAACCCTTGTAACAGTGGGTAGGGAGCTGGGTGTGAGGTATGTGAATAATAGTATTTGCCATAGTAGAGTTATCAAGTAAAATATTAGGAAATATTTGGAAGTCTGAATTACCCTTAAAATTAAGCTGCTTACCTATTTATACTGATTTTCCCCAAATATAATTAAAATTGCATAAAGCCACATCATATGTGAAAAAAGTATAATAAAATCATTTAACTTAAAAGAAAAAAAAGTGTGTCACATTAGATTGGATAGAGAGAAGTGATGGGAGGGCAGCAGAGTATAATAGACATTATGATTGCTGTATGTATATAGGTGACTCTATGACCAGTGTGATTCTACAATCTGTACAATCAGAAAAACGAGAATTTATATCCCAATTGATTCAAATGTATGAATTGCCAAGATCATTGTAATGTCATGTGTAGCTAATAAAAATAAATAAATAAAGATCATTTAACTTTCTGGAACTTACAAGAGGAAGTCTAACAGTTTTTCCAGTTAAGTGCCCCACTTTCCAAGTATTGAACAGTAATAATGCTGTTAGATCGAGGTGAAATACTGAATAAGATAAGATGTCCTGGGTTTCTACTTAATGAACTATGCTTGGTTAGTTAATTAGCTTGCTTTGCCCTTTAGAAAAAAAAAATCCTATTGAACTCCAAATTGGTGACATTTCCAATATAAATAGGGCTACCTTTCATTTAAGTTCCAATTGAAATGATTAAGGAATAATATGTATGTGTTAAAATACTCTCGGTTAAAAATGAAATTGGCAGCAAGAGTCACAGAAACATATACAGCACATCTTGTGATAGTGGGTATAATTCATTTTTATAATCACTCCACATGTGTCCTATGCCCTGTAAAAATGTTTTAAAATCCATCAACTTTCCATTTAAATGTGATTATTATTTAGTTAACCAAAATGTTTATTGTTATGTAGCAGATATTCTGTTTTTTTTTGGTTTTGGGTTTATTTGTTTGTTTGTTTTTGGTACTGGAGATTGAACCTGGGGGCTCTGAACCACTGAACCATATCTCTACCCCTTTTTATATTTTATTTAGAGACAGGGCCCCTAAGTTGCTTAGGGCCTCACTAAATTGCTGAGGTTGGGTTTGAACTCGTGATCCTCCTGCCTCAGCCTCCTGAGCCACTGGAATTGTAGGCATGCGCCACCGAGCCCGTCTATGCTGTTGTTTTTAATGATAATATTTTCCAGTGGATTAGACAAAGAGGAATTAAGGGAAGGGAGGGGGAAATGGGAATGGGAAAGACAGTAGATGAATTGGGCATAACTTTCCTATGTTCATACATGAATATATGACCAGTGAAACTCCACATATGTACAACCGCAAGAATGAGATCCTAATTAGAATAAGTTATACTCCATGATTGTATAAATATGTCAAAAAACCTCTACTATCATGTATATTTAAAAAGAACAAATAAAAGATGATAATATTCTCAAAATGAATAAAACTGGCTAGATTGTCTAATTTTTCAGGATAAATTTAATTATTTTGTCAAAATTTTTGTGGTGTTCTAGGAGTTTCATAAACTATCTGTAGCATACTTTCCCAGTATTATCAGCCCCTAATCCTAAATGTATTCTCTACCCCCATAGTCCAAGAAGTACTGACTCTCTTTACACACCTACATCTGTATCTGCATACTGTGTGACCTCATTCAATTTTTTTCTTTCCCATGTCTAATCCTTTGAATCCTCACCATTTTTCAATGCTACTCTTTCATGTAGGATTCCATGGTTCTTTCACTCATAAGTAAATTTACATTTTGTATTCCAAAATTCTTTTTTTCTCTATTACATGTTACCTAGATTTACCTACTTTTCTGTCACTGCACTGGACCTAGCCTTCAAAAAAGAGTCTCATTCTCCTGCTTGCCAAGTCCTGCAGAAATTTCTCAATCCCCATGATATATTTACAATTCCTTCATTTAAAAATCCTCTTGCCTTTACTAGTCCAATCCTTTAAATGAAGGCTCAGCTATTGTGGTTTTACTTTGTACAATATTTGGGCATTAGCTTTACTCTCTGAGCCATAGGTTGTTGTACCATGGGTAGATAGGTCCACCATAGCCCTGAAGGAACCCTTACCCAACCTGATGAAACATATTATATATATGCTCATCAGAGTGGCAAAGGAAACAGAGTAGGCAAAGATACAGATGAAGGTGAGTAAAAATAGTAGCACTTCAATTTGACTACAGAGTAGAATATACATTTGGGTTTAGGGGCCAGTAAGATTGGGAGTAAGCAACAGATAGATCAATGAGCTCCTAGAATACCATAACCTTCTGGGGGAATGGAGGTGATCACAGAGTTATCATTCAAATCTTCTGAAATGTGGAGTAACAACTTTCATTTTTTTTGAAAAGGAAGATTTCTTTTTTTAATTTTTAGAATTTTTTCCTAATCAGGGGGCTGGGGTTGTGGCTCAGTGGTAAAGCACTAGCCCCTAGCACATGTGAGGCCCTGGGTTCGATCCTCAGCACCACATAAAAATAAATAAATAAAGATATTGTGTCCAACCAAAAAATAAATATTAAAAAAAAAATTGTTCTAATTAGTTATACATGACAGAAGAATGCATTTTGACACCTTGTACACAAAAGGAGCACAACTTCTCATTCCTCTGGCTGTATATGTTACAGTCACACCAGTAGTGTAATCATACACGTAATAGGGTAATAATGTCTGTCTCATTCTACCATCCTTCCCATCTCCACAGCCCCAACCCTCCCCTCACTCCCCTCTGCACAATCCAAAGTTGCTTCATTCTTCCCTATCCACCCCCCCACCCCCAGTATGGATCAGCATCCGCTTCTCAGAGTGAACATTTGGCCTTTGGTTTTGGGGAATTGGCTTATTTCACTTTCCATGATATTCTCTAGTTCCATCCATTTACTTGCAAATGCCATAATTTCATTCTTCTTTAAGGCTGAGTAATATTCCATTTTGCATATTTACCACAGTTCCTTTATCCATTCATCTGTTGAAGGGCGTCTAGGTTGGTTCCATAGTTTAGCTACTGTGGATTGAGCTGCTATAAATATTGAAGTCACTGCATCACAACTTTCCTTTCTTAAGTGTGTTAGGATTATCACTACTTAACATGTTACCTTTCTCACTATTTAATTTGTTCCTTTTCTGTATCCTCACTAAAATGTAAAATCTCTGAAGGCAGGGAGTTTTACCTGTTCAATTCACTATTGTACCCCTAGCTCCTAGAACTGTGCCTGGAGCATAAGATATGGTAAAAAAAAAAAAAAAAAAAAAAAAAAAAAACAAGTTTTTAACATACAGTAAGGACTTAATAAATTATGACAATATTGAACCTTGGGAAATTCTATATGGATGTTAATGATTATAATTTAGATAAACTGCTTATCTATTCCTCTCTGGAAATCTGTTTATTTAGTCTATTGATGTGATGTATTACATTTATTGATTTCTGTAAGTTGAACCAACCTTGCATCCCTGAGATAAACACCACTTGATTGTGGTGCGCTATCTTTTAAATATGTTTTCGTATGCAATTTGCCATAATTTTATTAAGAATTTTTGCATCTATGTTCATCAGGTATATTGGTCTGAAGTTTTCTTTCCTTGATGTGTCTTTATCTGGTTTTGGTATCAGGGTGATACTAGCTATGAATGAGTTTAGAAGTTTCCATCCTTTTATATTTCATGGAATAATTTAAGGAGTATTGTATTAATTCTTCTCTGAAGGTCTTATAGAACTCAGCTAAGAATCAATCTGAGGCTTTTTCTTGGTTGGTAAGTTTTTGATGGCATCTCCTATTTCCTTGCTTGAAATTGATCTGTTTAAATTGTGTATGTCCTCCTGATTTAGTTTGGGCAGATTCATAAACCTCTAGAAATTTGTCTGTGTCTTCAAGATTGGAAATCTGTTTATTTACAGTTTTATGCTTTTAATATAGTTTCTCATTTTTATTGTTTTCTCTTAATATGACTTTATGATAATTTTCTGTTATCTTATAATGGCAATTGAATATAAAATTATGTACTTAAAAAGGCATAAATTCCCTTTTTAAGACCATAATTTTACTTTCAATTGCCATCATTTGCAAAGAATAGTCTTGATTTAAAGAAGTGCAGGTGAAGGAGGTGACATAATCTGAGATCATATAGCCAACTGAATGGCAGATATCTTCAAAAACCCATGATTTAAAAAAAAAAATTAGTTATTCATGGACGCAATATCTTTATTTTGTTTATTTATTTTTATGTGGTGCTGAGGATCGAACCCAGGTCTCACACATGAGAGGCAAGCGCTCTACCACTGAGCCACAACCCCAGCCCCCCCACAAAAAAACCCACATGATTGATGTCACTAGTCTGATGATTTCTGAGACTCCAAGTTCTTGTAGCTGGATCATGTGTCCCCTCAATTCTCTAATTAGTTAATAGCAGAGAGAAAGAAAGAAATATGCCTCTTATTCAAATAGAGGCCCACCATACCTTGTGTGATGATGTGAGTAGTACTGTGTGACATTATCTAGAATAAATGGGTATTCCTGACAGTACAAAACCTTTCAATCTGTGCAAAAAGGTTTCTCTGGCAGTTTCAACCATATTCTAGAAATATAAAGTAAAGTTGTATTATAGATACAGATGTACCTATAGATAAATCTATACATATTTTAAAGTGCTAATCTTGTCACTTTATTCCACTATAGATAGATAGATGATAAATGGTAGAGATATATAGATAGCAACTACATTTATCTGACCAGAAAAGAACCTGTGTCTTTCTGTGTATATACATGTAAGCATTTTTTAAGCACACAAGTACTAGGTTCTGGGATTCAAGACTTTACATAATTTTTCCATTTAATACACCATTATTAATCTGCCTGGTGGTTCTTCAGATTGTCCTAAAGTATGCATTTTATTTACCAAGTTTTCTACATTGAGCATATATATTATTCAGGGATCACTAAAATGGCTAAGGACATGTTTATTACTTCTCAGGAAAGAATTCATCTGTAGTTAAATGTTTATGAAATTCCTAAAACTTCTCAAGAGCCAAATTTCAATTATCTTATGCACATTATTCTATGTAGTCATCACAGAAACTCTATGAGGTTATCTTGAATTTTTAGAGAATGAGGTTCAATAGAGTAACTAGTTCAAGGACATATGTGTAGTAAGTAGCATAATCTCATGATTTTTAAGCCATACATCATCAGAAGAAATAGAGGGAAAATAAAATGATAAAATTAAGATTTATTTTTGGCAATCTTTGAGTGAAGGTTGAATATGTTTCCTAAAGTTGTTTCCATAATACTATCTGTAACTTTAATTATCTTCATTCCCTGAAAGCAGAAAGTATAATAATAACCGTATTTGAAGGGGAACAGTCATGGCTGACAGGACACGTAAGCAATTCAGAAAATAATTTAAGTGAAGTTGAAACCAGTCTGAGCATATAGCCATTATTCTATTCACCTTAGAGTTTGCTAGTCATGATTAATTGCAGAGGAAAATGTTTGAAGAATATATCCTTTGAAAAAGTGACAGAGGTGAATGAACTCAAAAGAGAGCTAAAGATGATTCACATTATTGAAATATAAAATTCTCATGATCCTCAAAGACAGAATCTGATTCATTTCAAGCAGGTCATATGCTACTTCAGCTGACTCTTACTTGCTTAATTTATAAGTAGTGCAGGCATGGACTTCACATCACATAAGGTATTAACTCTGCTCAGGTATTCTTGTAGTTCCAGAAGTAATTTCTTGCGTGCTTAAGAATATTTCATACTGAATGCTTAACAATTAAGGTAATCAAAAAATAGATTCTAGCTTCAAACTTAGTAAGATAGTCAAATAGAAAGAGAAAATGACTCTAAAACATTCTTCTTCTCTCCTTGCTATAGTTGTAGTCATGATTTCAAACTAAGACTTGAAGAATTATTAATAAATATTATCCCATACCTGAAATTTACTCAAAATTCAAGTGAGGTCTTTTTTATTGTAATATGATGAGGTAATTTAAAACAAAATAAAATACATTTGCTTTACAGCCAATCCATTAAAATTACAATTGAAAAGAGAAAGCCCTTAGGTTTTTTAGGCACACTCATACACTGCTGGTGGTACTGCAAATTGGTGCAGCCAATATGGACAGCAGTATGGAGATTCCTTGGAAAACTGGGAATAGAACCACCATTTGACTCAGCTATTCCACTCCTCAGTCTATACCAAAGGACTTAAGAACAGCATACTACAGGGACACAGCCACATCAATATTTATAGCAGCAAAATTCACAATAGCTAAACTGTGAAACCAACCTAGATGCTCTTCAGTAGATAAATGGATAAAGAAAATGTGGTATATATACACAATGGACTATTACTCAGCAATAAAAGAGAATAAAATCATGGTATTTGCAGGTAAATGGATGGAGTTAACCAATCCCCCCCCAAAAAAATGCTGAATGTTTTCTCTGATATAAGGAGGCTGATTCATATTGGGGTTGAGGGTGGAGTATGGGTGGATTAGATGAACTCTAGATAGATAGAGCAAAGCAGAGGGAGGGGAAGGGAAGGGGCATAGGGGTAGGACAAATGATGGAATGAGATGGACATCATTACCTTAAGTACATGTATGAAAACAGGAATGGTGTGACTCTACTTTGTGTACAAGCAGATACATAAAAAAAACTGTGCTCTATATGTGTAATATGAATTGTAATGTATTCCACTTTCATACATAACAAATTAAAATTAAAAATAAAAAAATTAAAAATCAACTAAAAAATTATACAAAATTGAAAGGAAATGGCGTAGCCCCAGGGTATTTAGTATAATACTCCAGAGAACACCATAATTATCCTAGAACCTCCAACTTCACTGTCTCCACTGCAGAAGGACATAAATTCACTCTCTCTAGTGTCTCGTACCATTTTAAGTATTATAAAGGATACTAAGAAAAAGCGCAGAATGGCAGAATTTGTGACTAACTAGCATAAACAATCAGGTTCCTCATACTTTGGAACAGAGAAATGATCATTTCCATAACAGACCAGTAGCTATGTGAATTGATTTATCACAGTTAAAAATTCTTTCATGCCTTTCCTTCTCCTTCATCTCTGATTTCTAGCTATTTGTCCCATCTCTGTCTTCCTCCAGAGCCAAACTGCTCAATAGACTTGTCCACCTTAGCTGCCACTTGATTTCCTTTTCATCTCTTATGCTCTTCTTCTCATTCCATCTATCTGTCACCCCAATTTCTGTACCAGGATTCCTCTGGTGAGGTCATCAATGACTTCCATTATTATATGCACTGGCATTATGTCAGGAAACAATAACAGACAAGAGACAATATCCAAATTTTTGAAGCCATAAAATAGATGAGGAATGATAACATAGAAGACCAGAGAAAGGCAAACACCAGCAGTGGGTAGCAGAATTCAAAAGATACCCAATCGTACCTACAGAGCTCTAGAAAGGTTATGAAATCATAGGCTTGAGGAACTATGGCAGAGATACAGGTAAAACTAAAAATAGGAAACTATGTAAAGACTTTATAGATTCCTAGATCCCCTCCCTAATCCATGCTGCCAGGATCCCTATAGAATTACTCACCTCTAAGAATTCATATGATCTTTCCAATACTCAATCTAGAGAAATACATTGCTATTAGTCTCTTTTTTGTAGATGAGGAAACTGAGTTTTCAGATAGTGAATCACCCAATAAGAGATCTGTAAAGTGGGGAAAAAGCCAGAGTATTCCTCTTGGAATTCAGATTCCAAACCACATTTTTTTCTTCCATATCTTGCTTCTCTTCAAATGAAAATCTTTCCCAGGAATTGGATTCCTCAATCCTATACTTAATTTTGTCAAGGATGAGTTGGCTGCACACTGCCAAGTTTTCAGTTGATAATAGTCTTCAAGGGCCAACTGAAATATCTCTGATTTTCAGTCTTTTGTCAAAAGTAAATATCTGTCAGTTTGCTACAACTGTCTGAAAAGTAGATTATATGAATTATCAAATTGTGCATTTGTGTGTTGATTCATATTTAATGGCTCATTCTTGAAGTATGTTCCTATGGAAACTTAAAGGACTTTCCACATGAGACCCCCCCCCCAAAACAAGCACCTTAACAAAGTATATTTAAATGGAAAAAATAACAGTAGCTTTTACTATCATCTAGGAAAACTCTTACTGTCAATGTCATGTGTTAAAATTTTACATATTTTATATCAGTTTATTCCAAACTTTGCAGCATACTGAAGCCACCCAAATGTTTAAAAAGTGCATCTAGCATAAAACATTCTGATTTAATTTGATACGACATAACTTGAACATCAATATCTCAAAAATATTCTAAGTAATTTTCATGTACAACAAAATTTGAGAAACACTTCTCATGGTTTGCTTTTGGAAAGTAAAAATAAAAAATCTCTTTAATAAGATAATATCTTTGATTTTTAAAGACAATTAATTAGTGTCTGGTAATTTCAATTTATTTATCTCCTGATTCAGATGATCGTATACAGTCAGAAAATTTTAAAAAAATCACTCAATGATGCATGATTATACATTAATATTCAACTCAATATGAAGACAGCTTTTTGTTCTCCAGGATTTCATGTTATATGTAAAAATCTAACAATTCATGATGAGATTTGAGGGCTAAACAACATATGCTGTTTGGGCTTTAGCTAATCTCATGAACCACCTAGAAAGTACTAGGTAACCACAATGCATTAATAAAGTCTGTAAAACTAGCTAGAAAACTGCATGCTTGGATAAAAAAATAACGAAAATGGCAAAATGTTTAAGTAAACAAATTTCACTAAGGGCTGGGGGTATAACTCAGTGGTAGAGCACTTGCCTAGCACATTCAAGGCCCTGAGTTCAATACCCAGTACTGCAAAATAATAGTAATAATATATATTATAATTATTGTTATTGATATGTATAATAATAATAGCTATTATTATTAAATTGCACGAAAAGGCATATTATTTTATTTCTTCATATTACTATTGCCATTACAGGATTGGGTTCAAGTTTAAGTATTTTTTAAATCACTACTTTTTTGTTTGTTTGTTTTGGTACTAGGGATTGAACCCAGGGGTGCTTAACCACTGAGCCATATTCCCAGCCCTTCTTACCTTTTATTTTGAGACAGGGTCTCACTAAGTTGCTTAGGGTCTCACTAAGTTGCTGAGGCTGATTTGAATTTGCAATCCTCCTGCCTCAGCCTTCAGAGCCACTGGGATTACAGTGACACCACAGTGCCCAGCTAAATCACTATTTTTTTAAAAGAGAGAGAAAGGAGAGAGAGAGAGAGAGAGAGAGAGAGAGAGAGAGAGAGAGAGAGAGAGAGAGAGAGAGAGAAAGAAAGAATTTTTTAATATTTATTTTTTAGTTCTCGGCGGACACAACATCTTTGTTGGTATGTGGTGCTGAGGATCGAACCCGGGCCACACGCACGCCAGGCGAGCGCGCTACCGCTTGAGCCACATCCCCAGCCCTAAATCACTATTTTTAACCTTACTGTCTTAGTCTATTTTCTGTTGCTATAACAGAATACAATAGACTCGTTAATTTATAAATAATAGAAGTTTATTTGGCTCATGGTTCTAGAGGCTGGGAAATTCAGGAACATGGCACTGGCATCTAACCAGGGCCTTCATACTGCATTATAACCTGGAAGAAGGGCAACTGAGCACTCAAAAAGCAGAGAGAGGAAAACTGGGCCAAAGTTATCTTTTTTTTTTTTTTTTTTAGTTCTCGGCGGACACAACATCTTTGTTGGTATGTGGTGCTGAGGATCGAACCCGGGCCGCACGCATGCCAGGCGAGCGCGCTACCGCTTGAGCCACATCCCCAGCCCCCAAAGTTATCTTTATGTCAGAAGCTCACTCCCTTGATATAGCACCCTTGTGATCTAATCATTTCTTTTTAAAAAATATTTATTCTTAAGATTTAGGTGCTGAGAATTGAACCCAGTGCCTTGTGCATGCTAGGCAAGCACTCTACCACTGAGCCACAACCCCAGCCTCTAATCATTTCTTAAAGGTCCCAACTCTTCATACCATCAAATTTCAACATGACCTTAAGAAGGGATATTCAAACCATAGCACCTACCAAATACTGCTTAGAATATTTAAGTAGAAAAATCAAATCTAATTTGACCATTGACTTGTATCTATTTTCATTTTTATCAATTATATCAAAGCAAAAACAGATACAGTGCTTTCCATCTATGAAAAATGTTAAAAGTAACACCAATAATAATCATTTGTGCATTATAAATATATATACACAATTGTTTTATTTATAAATCATATTAGTTGTATGTATGTATGTGTATGTGTGTATATATATATATATATATATATATATATATATATATATATATATATTTCATCCCTGTTTACTTGACAGGTTAATGTTTACTTGATTAAAATTTTCAGTTTTTAAGAAAGTGGGCCATTATTCCCTAAGTCTACCATCAGGCTTCTAATATTGCTAGGAAAGTAAAGTTACTAAAAACAAAAATGGAGTTATTGCGCCCAATCCTTACTGAAATATATTGTTCATTATTATGTCAAAGCTAGAATCTATTTATGTGGAATCTATACCTTTCTTGGTCACCATGGAATAGGAGTTTTTCTGTAGGGAAGAGTTCCAAAATGTTAGAATCATTTGTGTGGCCTATTGCATTGGTTTTTTAAAGTTGAAGATTTCTAGTGAAGTACTATATTTTAATATAGTAGTAAAATACTATGTATTACTAAAGTATATTACCAACGAATAAAAATGTCTCTTAGAATGGATACAAAATATGATACATATGTCAGAGATTTATAGGTGTTTCCCAAAATATAGAATTTTGAACATAGAGAAGTAGATGATTTGTTCAATTTTACCAATTTAAAACTACCAAATTTTGACTTTCCATTTAAAATAACTCGGTTATCATAAGAGGTGCCCAAGGAGGGAAGGAGAAATACTGGGAAACAATATTAGCCAAAATGTATTGTCATGTGCACATATGAATATGTACTAACAGACCCCACCATTATGTACAACTATAATGCAACAATTTTTTTTAAATGTGGAGAAAGCAAAAAAAGGAAAGAGTGAAAAAAGAGAGGAAGGAAGGAAGGAAGGAAGGAAGGAAGGAAGGAAGGAAGGAAGGAAGGAAGGAAGGAAGGAAGGGATGCCAAGGAGATCATCAGTTTTTTGCAAAACTCGGCATTCCTTCCTACCAAACTGGGATGACAGGCACTATAATTAAACAGAAGCAAAGATTTGGGAAGTATGAGGGTGATGTTGATACACATAAATTAGGGGAACTGAGGAAGGTGAACAGCAAAATGTTAAAGAGGCCTGAGAGCACCACAAATGCAAACAAAACTACTTATTATAGATCTTTTATTCTAATTCCCAAATGAAGTATAATAATGCCAAATAACATGGAACCCTTTATGCGGCTCACTGTTGTGATAGCACACAGATGAAAAACAACACCTAATCAAGTCAAGGGTTAAAAGAGGAAGTTTGCAAGTGCCAGGCTAAGATGGTATCCCAATTGTATCACCGACAACCTGAATTCCTTCTAGCTTTGAGTATATAGGATGTGACCCTCTTTGTATGCTCTCAGATGGCTGCTAGAGTTCTGATCATTATGTTCCAATCTCAGGAAGAAAAAAAACTGGGAAGGGTGAAACTATATGGCATGTGACTCAGTCCTCTTTAAAAACTTTCCCATAAACCTCACTTACATTGCTTATATTTACAGTCTATTGGCCAGAACCATATCTCATGAGTATTCCATGGGTATTTGTAATGCCTTATTCAGCATAAATACACTCAATTTTAGAATTTAAGCCAGTAATTGTGATGGGCTCACTAACATGGATCAAACAATATCAGTGAGAGCATCTTTGTGTATTAGAATTAGATAAGTCTCGGGCTGGGGATGTGGCTCAAGCGGTAGCCCGCTCGCCTGGCATGCGTGCGGCCCGGGTTCGATCCCCAGCACCACATACAAAACAAAGATGTTGTGTCCGCCGATAACTAAAAAATAAATGTTAAAATTCTCTCTCTCTCTCTCCCTCTCTCACTCTCTCTTTAAAAAAAAAAAAAGAATTAGATAAGTCTCAAGTGATTATTACTGGTTACAGGCACTCAGAATAATAGTGCCCTATTTTTCTATTCCTAAAACATATTGCTATCCTTGAATTAAACAATATGTAAGACAGAAGGAAAAATCCAATAGTAACATGACTAAACTACAGACTTCATCTTTTGCTAATTTTCCCTTCCATCCTTATATTCATTTTGTCTACTTCTTGAAGCTAGGGTAACTGAAGAGGCCAAATCAAAATGTCTTTGAACCAAATGCCATTTGTCCAGAAATTGCCTGAGCTACTATTTCATATATTTTATAAGTGAGTTTATAAAAAGTAATAAACTTTGATGCTTGATAGTTTTCTTGATTGTGACCTTGGGCAATTTCACAAAGTACAGGCCTCCCTCTATGGAAATTGAATTGCAAAGATTAACTATATATGACTTATCTTTTTGATGCTTCCAATCTACTGCATGAAGTTTTTATATTAATTTTTTTTATTCTGACTGAATCACTGAAATTTATTTCAACGTATATTATTCTAGTTTATTTTTCTTTTTATTTACAGAGAAACTGAAGGCTCTGTTAGGGTTTATTTGGGTCCATTCTATAGAACAATTATTTATTGAGCATTTGCTATATTCCTGGATAATGCAGCAAGGACCAGATTGTGGGAAGAGGTCACCCTGAAAGCAGGCAAAAGGGGGTGCTTGTCTGTAGAGAATCTAAAATAATTTTTAAAGTAACTAAAATAGATCTGCTTTTTTTTTTTGTACTAAGGATTGAATCCAGAGCATTTAACCACTGAGCCACATGCCCAGCCCTTTTTATTTTTTATTTAGAGACAGGATCTCGCTAAGTTGCTTAGGGTCTTCCTAAGTTGCTGAAGCTGGTTTTGAACTTGCAAGCTTCCTGCCTCAGTCTGCAGAGCTGTTGAGATTAAAGGTGTGTGCTAAGTCAGCTTTTTATTACTATGTGCAAGTAATTCTGAACAATAGTTCTAAGCAATGGCTGTGAACACTGTTTCCATAATATATAAATTAGCTTCAATTTATTACATTTTTATTCTTATTTATCTTTTAATAAGCATTGTTTTCCACATGAATGTAAATGAGAAGTCCCACTTTTATTGTCATCCCCAACACATATGGACTCAGCTACATATTTATTTCATGAGTAATTTCCTAACAAGTAGAATTTTCCAAATTTCTTTGGACGCAATTGGTGTTTCAAATCCCTGTGGTATTAACTAGTCCTGTAGTTGAATAGTAGATTCTAAACAAATAATAATGATGAATATTAATTAATTAAGCAACAATATTAAAGAAACACAGTTTTCATAGTCCATAGGGCCACTTAGAATTGTATTGTGTTTAAAGTTCAAAATAGTGAAACAGAATGCCAACTGTCAGGTATCATATTTTTGCTTAGAATGTGAAAAGTTTGGTTCATAATGAAATATTTCACATTCCCTCTGTGTTTACATACTCAGTATCAAATACCTTTGAAGTGGTATTTGAATAACCTCTTAACATTAAATTTTGTTCTCGTTTTACACTTGTTCTATGTTTCAAAACTAAAGAATGAATCAAGGAAATATTATTAGTTGTAAATACTACACAGTTATTACTGCTCAATTTAGAGATTGAACTGCAGCCTTGTATTATGTATCTGTTACTATATAACAAGTATCCCAAAACATAGTGGCTTACAAAAATTTATTGTCCCACAGTTGTGAGTCAAGAGTCTGAGTATGGCTTAGTTGGATCCTCTAGATCTGGGCCCAGCTAAAGGCACAGATGACTAAAGGCTAAAGTCATCTCAAGACTCTGATTGTGAAAGATTAGCTTACTAGCTTATTCACATGGTTGGTAACAGATTCAGTTCCTTGAGGGCTCTTAGACTGAGGCCTCAATTCCTCATGAGTTCCTGGCTGGTGGCCTCCCTTGGTTCTTGACTACATGAGCTGAACTTTAGGGTGCATCACAACATGGAAGCCAGTTTTATTAAAGTGAGAGAGAACAAGAGAAAATGTCAGCAAGAGGAGTGCAATCAAGAGACAAGATGCCATCTAACCTAATCACATTCCATCACTTTTATTATATTCTACTTGTTAGAATCCTGATGTTAAGTCTGGTTCACACTGAAAAGAAAGATTACACAGAGTGTAAATATCAGGAGACAAGGTCGTGGGAAGCCATATTCACAAGCTCTTCACTACAAGTTCCAATACAATACTTGAAAAATTCAGCAAAAATTAGATCGCCAGTGAAATAATTATTCATTCACCATCTTGGATAAATATTACCACCAAAAGTTTATCAGAAGTTCTAAAGGGTTTTTTAATTGTATGTATGCATATGTGCATTCTGTTGCATACATAGTACTCATTCTATAGCATTGAACTCTGATACCTCATTTCCTAGGACTCCCCTTTGTCACTAGCAGCATCCCCTTCTTCTCTAGGATATCATCCCCTCTATCTAGAATGTACGTCCTCCGGAAATGGGCCTGACTCTCCCTCTGCTTCATTCAAGTCTTTGTGCAAATGCCACATCCTCAGAGGGATCTTCCTTGACCAATATATCTTCACTCACTGTTCACTCTCCTGTTTCTTCCTAACATTTATCACTGCCTGACAGTCTATAATGTGTTTCGTCTTTGTTGTATGCCTCTTCCAACAAACTTGTGCTTTTGGCCATGAATGTCAGAGCCTAGAGTAAGTAGTACCTGGAACAAAATAAACACTCAATAACTATTTATCAAAATGGTAAAGGAATACTTTTTATTTAAAACAGGGAAAATCTGTATTTAATAATTGTGTTCCTGCTGCTTTTCTTTTTTTAAAAATATTTATTTATTTATTTTTTAGTTTTCGGTGGACACAACATCTTTGTTTGTATGTGGTGCTGAGGATCGAACCCGGGTCACACGCATGCCAGGCGAGCACGCTACCGCTTGAGCCACATCCCCAGCCCCCCTGCTGCTTTTCTGAGATGATACATATCCATCTCTGGTTAGTAGGAATTATGACATGATTTTACGGCTTATGGCAATGAGAAAATGAATGATGAAAAATAAGAGTGCTTTCACAGCATGAAGATTCCTCAGAAACTTGGAATGGAACCACCATTTGACCCAGTTGTCCCACTCCTCAGTTTATAATGAAAGGACTTAAAGTCAGGGTATTACAGTGATGTGGCCACATCAATGTTTACAGTAGCTCAATTCATGACAGCTAAACTATGGAATCAACCTAACTGCCCTTCAGATGAGTGGATAAAGAAAATGTGATACACACACACACACACACACTGGAATATTACTCAGCCTTTATAAAAAGAATAAAATTATGGCATTTGTAGTTAATGGATGGAGCTGGAGAATAAGCCAAACCCCCCAAAATCAGTGGCCAAATGTTTTCTCTGATAAGTGAATGCTAATCCATAATGTGGATAGGGAAGAATGAAGAAACTGTGGATTGTACAAAGGGAAGTGAAGGAAGGGGAGAGGCTGTAGGGATGGGAAGGACAATGGAATGAGATGGACATTGTTACCCTATATACATGTATGATTACACTATCCATGTGACTCTGCACCATGTTCAACCAGAGGAAGGAAAAGTTGTGGTCCATTTGTGTACAATGTGTCAAAGTGCATTTTACTATCATGTATAAAACTAATTACAACAAAAATTTAAAAAAAAAAAAGAAAAACAAGAATGTTTTCAATGACTTATTTTGGAAAAGGAGTTAATATTTCACAATTTGAATACTATTAACAGAATGTCTTTGCCTTTTATTTTTAAAAAAGAACTTTAGAACATACTATATAAAGAAATTGAATTCCTGATATTTTCCTTTGTGATGATTTTCTGTCTGAACTTTGTTATGGAAAAACAGCTATTAAAATGCAAAAACTTATTGGCAAGATATGTTTTGTTAGTATCTACAAATTTATCTCACTCTGTACTGAAAATTTATTTGGCTAAAACAAAGAATTGAAAGCTTATGTAAGACTCATCTTAGATGAATAAATGAATGGCAATAAAATTTCCTAGGAGCCAGATATGCTCCTAGGATGCCTATAATCCAGGCAACCAGGAGGCTGAAGCCGGAGAGTTGCAAGTTCAAGGCCAGCCTCATCAACTTAAAGGAGTCTCAATTTTTTTTTAATTGGAAAGAACTGGGTATGTAGCTAGCTCAGTTATGTCCCTGGGTTCCATCGCCAGTACTTTAAAAAAAGGTGGGGGGTTCTTTTGTCAAAAACTGATGAATGCTTTATTTGGTCTGATTAGTCCACATCAATATTTTAGGGGATATATATGAATCAAGAACTACATGCAAAGCATTGTTAGGCATTATGAAGAACACAAAGATATATAAGGCTTATATACTGATCAATAGGCAATAATGTAGAGTTAAGAATATGTACTCTAAAGACAAAACTTGGGTGACCTCAACTCACTTCAGTTCAACCTCTTTATCTCAGTACTGACTTCATAAGTGTTGTTGAGTTCATTCAATGGAATAATTTGAATGTGAAGCTCTTGGTACTGTGCCTGGCATATAGCAAGCACTCCAAAATGTTAACCCCCAAAAAGGCATATTTTTGAGCATTACTTAAATCTTTGAGAGGTTGAAAACTCAAAGTAACAATAGTTTAAATTTTAAAAGAAGGTTAAATCATTCTCAGATAAATGACGATCCATTTATGGCATGATGACTGTCATCAAGCAGCCCAGTGCTAATACAGCTGTTAGACTCTCATCAGGAAAGCAACCTCAGTTTATTCTATCAAATGGCCTCCTTACCCTATGCAGAAAATATTACTATCAAGTTTGCCATACCCACTCTCAGCAGTTTGTAGTTTGGGTTAGATAATCAAAATCATGCAACTACAACAGGCCACACTTGGTTTCACCTAGAAGAACAGTGATCTCATACATTCTCACCTGCATTTTATGAGTTAAAATTGTTCCACACTCTCACTACCAATAAATCTTGTCAGACTCTAATTTTTTCTCCCAACTCCACAGCTATATTTTGGTATCTTAATGTAGTCTAAATTGGCATTTCTCTAATTATAAATGGAATTGAGCAATCTTATATTCTTTTATCATATGATTTCTTCTTTGTGAAGTGACTGTTCATGATTTTGAGCGACACTACTATTGGATTGTTTGTATTTTCTTATGTATACATAGAAGTTCTTTATGTATTTTCAGTGTTAGTCCTTTTATTAGCTATATATACTACAAATCTTTGTTTTTATTTTTTTAGATGTAGATGGACCTTTATTTTATTTATTCATTTGTATGTGGTGCTGAGGATCAAACCCAGTGCCTCATACATGCTAGGCAAGTGCTCTACCACTGAGCCCCAGCCCCAGCCCCTACAAATCTTTAACTCTGTGCCTTTCTTTTCCATGATATTAGTGGACTTTTGAGAAAGTCTTAATTTTAACTTACAGATCATATCTTTCATAGTTAGTTATTTAGTCTAGTGTTTAAGAACAATTTCCCTATCCTAAGAGCATGAAGATATTCATATATATACTTTTTTTAGTTGTTTATGGACCTTTATTTTATTCATTTATTTTTTGCAGTGCTGAGGATCAAACCCAGTGCCTCACACATGCTAGGCAAGTGCTCTACCACTGAGCCACAACCCCAGCCCATCCTATATTTACTCTTAAGAAGTTTTATTTTGCTTTTCATATTTATATTTATGATATATCTGGAATTATATTTGTGTTTCTAGGGTTGAAACTCAGTATTTCACACATGCCAAGGAAGCTCTCTATCTCTGAGCCACATCCCTAGACCCAGGAACTTACTCTTATGTATAGTTTAAGGAAAAGATTGCTGCTTTTGTCCCCCATATGATTACCCAGTTGTCCCAGGTTCACTTATTATAAAAAGTCTCCTTTTTCCACTACCACATTCCACCTGTCAAAAATCAAAGTTCCATTCATGTTTGAACTTATATCTGGATATACTAATATTTTTCATTGTTCTACTTATCTATCTGTATACTAAAACAATAATTACCATAGTTTTATAATAAGCCTGGATAATCCAGTAGTACAAGGCTTCCCACCTTGTCAATACCCTTCAAGATAATTCTAATTTTGGCTTTTGCATTCCCATGTAATTTGAGAATAACCTTGTCAAATTTCACAAGAAATTTTGTTGGGTTTTTTATTGTCATTTTATTGAATCTATGACTATATTTGGAATAACTTACATATAAATAAAAAATAACAAACCAACCAGTCCAGAGAAAAATAGTATATCATTTAATTCATCTAGATTTTCTTCAACTTTTATCCTTAATGTAATGAGAGAAATGTTGGTTTCCATAGAAAATTTCATTTATTCCTTGATAATAGATAATTTTAATCCTTTAATTCTATTATTATAAATTTTACCTATTAATTATTTTCTGTTTGCTGCTTCTACAAAAATTACTTGATAATATGACCAACAAAATTGATTTTCAATGTCAATTTCACATCCAACAATATTGTTAGAGTCTGCTAATTTGTCCTTTGGGATTTTTGAGAGGGGGATTTTTCCATGTATACACATTGATATTATCTGTGGATGACAAATCCGCTTCTTCCTTTTCAGTCCTTCCCAAATTTTCCCAATATGTCTAACTTTCAGATACTTACTAAGTCTTTGTATACTCATACGATTGTATGAGATTTTTTTTGTTTCAAATATTTTTTCATTTGTTCTTTTTAGTTATACATGACAGAAAGTAAGTTTTTTTGGTAGGAATGACACATATACTGAAAATACATAAATCATAATTAGACAAGATGATTAAACACACCCAAGTAACCATCACCCATATCAGGAAAAAGACCATTATCCATTCATCACAAGCTTCCTCTACAAGCACTTAGAGGCCCTCTTCCATGTTTTTTTTTTTTTTCCAAAAAGTAGCAGGTCTCCTTATTTCTAACATTGTAGTTTAATTTTACCTTTTAAAACTTTATCTAAGGGCTGGGGATATAGCTCAGTTGGTAGAGTGCTTGCCTCACATGCACAAGGCCATGGATTTAATCCCCAGCACCACAATAAATAAATAAATAAATAAATAAATAAATAAATAAATAAAACTTTATCTAAAAGAATGCTTAGAGTACTTGATCTTTTGTATTGATTTTTCCCCCCGGTATTAGTAAGTATAGATGGCATAATGTATAACTATTCTGTGCCACACTTATGACATTTTGGTAGTTTACAGTTTGGGCTTAATACAAACAAAATTGTTATGAACAGTCTCATACATGTTTCTTTTTGCAAATCTATGCATTTTTGTACAATAATACCTAATAATACAAATTCTGGGTCAACAAATAAATGAATTAAACATATGCACTCTCAGTATGTACTCTAAAACCATTATAAAATGATGATTAAGAGCACAACAGGCAGAGTTTACAGCCCATGTGTCTGTCAAAGCATGTGAAATCTCTTATCTATAGTAGGGGGTGTGCAAAGCAAGCCTTGCCACAGAGGTTAAGAAATTATATTCATCCAATAAATATTTTTAGACTTCTTATTAATTGCATGGCATTGTTCTAAACTTAGGATCAATGATGAAAAAAGTACAGTCCATTCTTTCAAATTGGTTATAACACAGCATAGAAGTTCTCTCTTTAAGAGGCATATGGGGGCTGGGGTTGTGGCTCAGCGGCAGAGTGCTCACCTTGCACGTGAGAGGCCCTGGGTTTGATTCCCAGCACCACATAAATAAATAAAATAGAGATATTGTGTTCGATTACAACTAAAAAATAAATATTTTTTTTAAAAAGAGGCCTATGGAAATGAGTGGGGATTTTTTTTTATTTGTCACAATGAATATTCCAACCCAAAACACAAATAGCTTCCCAACTGAGAACTACTAACCAATCTAAGATATGTGTGACTCCAATCAGATACTCCTCCTCACCTAAAATGCTTTGTTTAGGGATAATAACAAAATGACTTTTCAAAGTTAATAATGATTTTTTTAAAGTCGGTGATATTAACAAAAAACAAACAAAATCATAATGCCAGTCTCAGTCCTTAGAGAAATGCAATACAACAAAAGAAAAATGTGTGAGAACCAAAGAAACAAGAAACATGGAAAAGCAAAATGAAACAAAAGAGAAAGTTCATGTTGTTTTGAAAAAGACTTATCCAGATGAGCATTTAAAAATATCAAGAAGGGGCTGGGGTTGTGGCTCAGTGGTAGAGCGCTCACCTAGCATGTGCGAGGCTCTGGGTTCGATCCTCAGCACCACATAAAAATAAAATAAAGATATATTAAAAAATTAAAAATATCAAGAAGATACTATTAATCAACTTTGTTACCAGGTGAGATGTAAGAAAAAATGAGAAAGAGAAAATGCACAATGGTGAACAAATGTCAAAGAGAGTGCATTGGCAGATTATGTACTCAGTATCGCACAATTGTGCATAATCTGAGTTCAAAATCTTTTTACCTAATCTTAGAAATTGTTTATATTTGAGGCTTCAAGTTCCTAATTTTTTAAAGGAAAACAACCCTATAAGGTCTCTTTTAAGATACAAAAGTCAGAATAACTTTTAAATGTAGATAAAACTTGAATAAAATATTTTTTAAGAAAATCTAAATTATTCAATAACATATGCATTTCATACTTCAAAAAAATCTCAACAGAAGGTGGAAATATAAATCTGTGCAACAATTCAGAAGAGCAATAGATAATTTATATCAAAATTTAAGCCAGGTACAGTGGCATACGCCTATAATCCTGGAAACTTGGGAGGCTGCGGCAGGACGATCGCCAGTTCAAACCAGCCTCATCCATAGCACAAGAGTTAATAACAAGAATCAACAAATGGGACTTACTTAAACTAAAAAGTTTTTTTTTTTTTTCTCAGCAAGAGAAACAATAAGAGAGGTAAATAGGAAGCCTACATCATGGGAACAAATTTTTACTCCTCACACTTCAGATAGAGCCCTAATATCCAGAGTATACAAAGAACTCAAAAAATTAAACAATAAGATAACAAATAACCCAATCAACAAATGGGCCAAGGACCTGAACAGACACTTCTCAGAGGAGGACATACAATCAATCAACAAGTACATGAAAAAATGCTCACCATCTCTAGCAGTCAGAGAAATGCAAATCAAAACCACCCTAAGATACCATCTCACTCCAGTAAGATTGGCAGCCATTATGAAGTCAAACAACAACAAGTGCTGGCAAGGATGTGGGGAAAAGGGTACTCTTGTACATTGCTGGTGGGACTGCAAATTGGTGCGGCCAATTTGGAAAGCAGTATGGAGATTCCTGGGAAAGCTGGGAATGGAACCACCATTTGACCCTGCTATTGCCCTTCTCGGACTATTCCCTGAAGACCTTAAAAGAGCATACTACAGGGATACTGCCACATCAATGTTCATAGCAACACAATTCACAATAGCTAGACTGTGGAACCAACCCAGATGTCCTTCAATAGATGAATGGATAAAAAAATGTGGCATTTATACACAATGGAGTACTACGCAGCACTAAAAATGACAAAATCATGGAATTTGCAGGGAAATGGATGGCACTAGAGCAGATTATGCTAAGTGAAGCTAGCCAATCCCTAAAAAACAAATGCCAAATATCTTCTTTGATATAATGAGAGCAACTAAGAACAGAACAGGGAGGAAGAGCATGAGGAAAAGATTGACATCAAACAGAGACATGAGGTGGGAGGGAAAGGGAGAGAAAAGGGAAATTGCATGGAAATGGAAGGAGACCCTCATTGTTACACAAAATTACATATAAGCGGTTGTGAGGAGAATGGGGAAAAAAACAAGGAGAGAAATGAATTGTAGTAGATGGGGTAGAGAGAGAAGATGGGAGGGGAGGGGAGGGGGGATAGTAGAGGATAGGAAAGGTAGCAGAATACAACAGTCACTAATATGGCATCATGTAAAAATGTGGATGTGCAACCGATGTGATTCTGCAATCTGTATTTGGGTAAAAATGGGAGTTCATAACCCACTTGAATCAAAGTGTGAAATATGATATGTCAAGAACTTTGTAATGTTTTGAACAACCAATAAAAAAAATAAAAAAAACAAAAAACAAAAAAATAAAATAAAATAAAACAATTAGTTATTGAACAATTAGAGGCAGAACATATTGAATATTCCACATCACCTTGGAATTCCCCTGTATTTGTTGTTAAGAAAAAGTCTGGAAAATGGCGTTTATTGACAGATTTAAGGGAAATTAATAAATGTATTAAACCTATGGGAGGATTACAATTAGGACTTCCCTCTCCTGCTATGATTCCAAATAAATGGTCAATTTCTGTTATTGATTTTAAAAAAAAGTGAGGTGCTAAGCAAGTCAGTGAGACCCTATCTCTAAATAAAATACAAAATGGGGCTAGGAATGTGGTTCAGTGGTTGAGTGCCCCTGAGTTCAATTCCTAGTACCCCTCTCAAAATTTAAGCACACATACTCTTTGATAACTCAGTTCTCATTCTAGAAATTTATCCTACAGATATACCTCCATATGTGTGCAAATGAAATTATAAGGCAGCCAGGAAACATGGAATTATATGTTGCAGAATTTCTGTTATAGCAAGAGAACAAGCCAAGATACATGGCTATCTTGACAGGGAATGACTGAATCAATTATTGTACATCCTTAGGGTATACTATCTGTGGTCTTTGAAAGGCATGAGGTAGAGCATATGTAATGGCAAAGAAAGAGGTAATGGCACAATATTGTTAAGGAGATATGGAACAGCATATGTGGTATATATTTAAACAAATGTCTATGTATCCATGTATTTACTTATATGTGTAATAATATCCATTATCAATAACTCGATTTGGGATTATGTAAAATTCTCACTTTCTACTACATATACTTATATATTGTTTGAATGTTTAATAAAAATGATCATGTGACTTCTAGAATGTTAAAAAGAGGCCTTTCCTTTTTGAAAAACAAATTCTTCAAGGATCATTGTTCCAATTTGTCATGGCCATTTAAAAACATATCTTGTTTTACAACTGTACATAAATCAGAAATACTGATAGATATTCTCCTTGGTCCAGAACATCAATTAAGATTTATTCACAAGATTCATTCCACCCACTTTGGCTTCCTCCCAATCAACTATCGCTGGAGCACTGTTACACCATCCTGGCCTATACCCTCCCCTCAAATGTACCCTACTTCTTGTTGTTTCTTATTCATTTCTTTTATCCACTGTTGTTACCTGACTGGCTTTATTCAAGTGTTCATGTGCATTCCAACCCACACCTTTCCACTTCCTTTTGGACTTAGTGGTGGTCCACATGACATGACTATACATAAATCAAATATATAAAGTACCACCAGGTGTTAGTCAGCTTTGTGTCACTGTAGGCAAAATATGTAACAAGAGAAACTTAGAGGAAGAAAAGTTTATTTGGGGCTCATGATTTCAGAGGTTCATTTCATGATAGGTTGACTCTTGCTCTGGGACTGAGGTGAGGCAGAATATCATGGTGGAAGGGCATAGTGGAGGAAAGCTTCTCAGCTCATGGTAGCCAGGAAGGGGAGAGGGGGACTTTTAGGAGCCAGGGACAAGATATACTCCCCCAAGACATGTCCCCAATCACCCGCTTTCTCCAGCCATACCCTACCTGCCTACAATAACTACCCAGTTAGTCCATACAAATTATTAATCCACCCACTGATGGGGTTACAGTTCTTATTGCCTGAAAGCCCCACCTCTGAAACTTGCCATATTGGGTACAATGCTTTCAAATTATGAACATTTCAGGGGACCTTTCTAGATCCAAACCAAAACAACACCCTATGGCACAGAAATATAACAACAAATATCCATGGTTTCTCATGTTTCCTGGCCTCCTTACAATTGATCAAAGCCAAAACTGACTAGTTCTGAGCAGTAGAATGTAAATAGAAGCAGTTATTTATGTGACATAACAAGTTCTTATGCGAACCTCAGTATTCTTATCTTTTGTTATGATGGTCTGGGATAGCAAGAAGGCAGAAGACAGGATACCTGAGTTACTAAGCTACCATAGAAAATCATAAACTTTGCTTCATTAAGTTATTCACTGAGATTTAGGTATTAAATTATTATCTATACTGTCTAAAACGTTATCTTAACAGAATTAACATAATAACCACTGTCTCTTTTGTGTAAAAGATAATTGGATTATTTGTTTATTTTTCAAATACTTATAAAGCATTTCTATACAATGGTTGAAATTTGGTGGAACAGGGTTGCCCAATTGCCTCAACCATTCAACCACTGAGGGGCACTCAACCACTGAACCACATTCCTAGCCCCATCTTGTATTTTATTTAGAGACAGGATCTCACTGAGTTGCTTAGCACCTCACTTTTTGATGTATTCCCCCTGAGCATTTTTTATTTGAACTACATATGGTTTTTGAAATGTCTGAATTTGTTTCTAATATTTAAAATCAGAATATTTCACCTAAAATGCATCCATATTTTCATATTTTTTTTGAAAAATGAAAAGTACTAGCAACACTGAACCAATATTCTTACATAGTGGCTATTGGGCAAAACTGAGTACCAACAGTCCTCTTTAGACAGAGCGTCAGCTCCCAGATTGCCACAGTTGCCACAACTCTTAGCTTCTGTGCTTGACCCTCTGAATAAATAACAATATTTAGCAAAATGGGTGCCATCCCTGAAATAGATAAGTTCCATCTGCCCCACCATATCACTCTGACCCTTTCTTCTTCACAGATCCTCTTGCCCTCTGGACTCTGGCTGGAAGAGGTGGGTCATTGGAGGAATGCCTTTGAGGTTTATATTTGATCCCTAATAAGCAGAGAGCTAGCGCTCTCTCTCTCTCTCTCTCTCTCTCTTTCTCTCCTTCCTGATTGCTGGCTTTCCTCCACCACTCCCATCTGCCATATGTTCTACCTCTGAAACCATGAGTCGAAATAAACTTTTCTCTGCTAAGTTTTCTCATCAAGTCTTTTGATTACAGTGATGAAAAAGCTGACTAAAACAGTCCCCTTATTAAATCCTCCTGAAATTATCCAACCTGAGAGTACCTTGTCTATCCTGAGGTAACCCTGACTGATTCAATTTCCTGCCTTTGCCAGGCACAATGGCACAAGCCTGTAGTTTCAGCACTAAGGAGGCTGAAGCAGGATGATCAATTTTGACCAGGAGTTTGAGACCAGCCTGAGCAACTTAGCAAGACCCCATCTTAAAAACAACAACAACAACAAAAAAAAAGAGCCAAGTCTGTAGCTCAGTGGTAGGGCACTTGCTTAGCACCCACTAGGCCCTGGGCTCCATCCCCAGACCTGTGCATTGAATAAATAAAGAAAAACAAATCTCTGTCCTTGAAGAATTTATATGATTGGCCAAAACATTTCTGAAAGTCTTAGCTGAAGTCTCAAGTAACTTCCTTTGCCTTTCATCTTTTAAACTTTTAATTTTCCTTCTTATTTCTCCTTTTTTCTACTTGTCTTTCTTGCACTTGCCTTGAGACTAACCTATTTACTCAAGTCTAGATCGTTTCCTAAGATAGATTTATTTTACTCTGCTGGTTATTTTGTGTCCTACAGCCTTAAGTTTCAACCATGGCATTATTATAACACAAAGTATAGCAATTGGTTATCAAGTATGGGCCAAGTCACTGTAATTTATTACTAAAATTGATAAGGCACTAGATTTGAAGAATTATATTAGTCAGAGTTCAATCAAATAAATTGAAGCCAGTCTTGTTACCTTGATAAGGAAGAGACATTATAGATAATAAAAGTCTACAATGATTATTAAAAGGGCTATGGAAACCAAGGTCAGTAAAGTGCCTTTAAGGGAATCTGGGAGTGGAAGAGTTATAGGGGACCTGACGCTAGTGATTCCAATGAACTCCAGCACAGCCGTAGGTGAGTCTCATGATGACTTCTGAAAGTCAAAGTCACCACCAAAAACCTCAGCTATCTGTCTGTACCCCCAAAGAATAATGGCTTTCCTTCCTTTCTCCTCCAGCTTCCAAATACTATGCAGGTGCTTTTTACTAGTGAAATCTAATAAAATGTCTGTTCAGAAAGGATTCTGGGAAACGTAGTTCATAAGATTTGACCTGGGAACATGACAGAGAACTCGGAATGACATAGCATATATGCCAACAAAAGTATTGCCCATGAGTTTGATATTTTTTATACATGAAGGGATTTATTTTTTCCCTTTAATATAAGCATTCTCCTCATTTTCATACAGAAATATCTTGAGTGGGGAAAAATGGATTGAGATTATAGTGAGTAAGTGAAGTGGGAATTCACATAGATGTATTCCTATCTATGAGAGCATTGTTGAAACAAAAAATAAATGCTAAGTATAATTAGACTAGAAAATCTAGAAACACATGATCAAGTTTTCCATCCCACCTCACAGCATCATTCCCATCGACATAATCAAATCAAATCAAAGGTGATAACCATTCTTTAGAAATGAGAGTGCAAACACTGTTTATCATCCTTAAAAGGATATTTGGGGTTTTGGAAATGAGATCATTTGAGATCCTGCCAAAATTTGTGGCTTCAGATTAATCTTAATTTGCTCTCTTGACTAAACTAATACTAGAATTGATTTCTTCTAAATATTTCAGAGCAATTTTTCATTTGTGTTGTGTAAGCATTCATATTCTCAGTCACCACCCTTAATGTTAACCACTTTCTATAATAATAGAATGGACTCTTCACTCATTAAAAGGTGATAGGAATATAATCAGTCATGATCAGGTCTGCATTACTGTCGTGACTTCAGAGAGGCAGTAAAGTTTTCTACTTTTTTTTCCTGAAAATGGATATTCAGCAGTTTGAATATTACTATATTCTATAATATCTCTTCTTTGAGTGTGATGTTTGTGTTCACTTAAATAGCTATTTTCAGGTCCATATTACCCTCATTCTGGAGGCAATGAGTATAGAGGTTAAATATATAGGGACTGACATCAAACTGGATTTAGAACTTGACTTAACCACTACTGGCCATGTGACCCTAAGCAAATTATTTAATCCTTTGTCCCAGCTATTCTACCTGTTAAATGGGAATGATAATAGCATCTATCTTGTAGGGCTGTCACAATGACTAAATATGATAATATTGCAGAGTACTGTGAATAATAATGTGAATAATACTCCATAGTATCAGCAATTATTGTTATTCAGGGACATATTTCTCCCACAGGCTTAATCAAAATTGATGAAACCTCTATTTGAAGCTTCTATACTCTACAGTGGAAGAAGCTCTAAGAATCTCCCTCTGCATCATTGTGCCAGCTTTGTGTACCTGTTGAACTGAATTACACTTGCCAGGAGACATGGTTTTCTGATATATCTCATCAAGCCTTTTAAGTGGAAAATGCTCTGGAAACACTTGAAAGCTGGACTATTTTCTCACACAATAAGGAGCTGCAGGTTCACGGAATTATTTACAATTTTCCAGACACACAGGCCCTCTCACTCCTCTGTGACCTTATACATGCTTTCCCTATATGGAAAGTCCTTCATCCTTCTCCATTTGTATAACACCTACTCATCCCTTGAGACACAGTTTAAACATCGCTTCGTCCAAGAAGCTTTTGATAACATGTTATACCCACTGTCTCTACCAGCCAATCCAGTACCAATCTGAGGGAACAAGCCATCAATTTCCATCCTTTGAGTTTCCATTTACTCTTCTATTCTTGCATGTATCCACTATGTGAACCCCATTTTCTTGTCTCTTTAAATCATTAGCCTATGCCTTCTTTCAATGCAAGAACTAGAATTTCCATCTCTATCCTCTGCATCTAGAAAAATTGTTTCATAGAACAAACTAGAAGTTCAATAAATATTTGTTAATAAATGTATGTCTACAAACACAGTATCCCTTCATCATTCAGGATGTGTGTTATGAGCAAAGAAGTATAGAGACCAGGCGCGGTGGCACATACCTGTAACCCCAACAGCTCAGGAGACTGAGGCAGGAGGATCCTGAATTCAAAGCCAGCCTCAGCAACTGAATGAGGCCCTAAGCAACTCAGTGAGACCCTGTCTCTAAATAAAATATTAAAAATGGGGCTGGAGATGTGGCTCAGTGGTCAAGTTCCTCTGAGTTCAATCCCTAGTACCTCCTCTACAAAAAAAAGAAGTATAGGGTGTGATCAATATGCTAAAGAATGTATACTCTAATTAGAAAAGAGAAGGCACCAAACATAGAAGTGAAAGAAATTTATTCTACAATTACTGCAATAATTACTGCAATAAACAACCTCAAAATCTAATGAACGAAAACAGCAAGCAGATTTTTCACTTTAATGTCTGATGCTCTCTTGATGAGCTTCAAGCTCGGTTCTGGGCTGCAGGGTAGGTTCAGGTTTGACTTCCCAGTAGTTAGCTAGAACATGATCTTCACAAGGTGCATCCCTGGAGCACAAGGGACAAACCAAACCACAAACACACACTTAGCCTTCTGCTTACCTTCCACTAGTCAAGGCACATTACATGACCAAGAACAGCATCAAGAGGAGACAGGGAGCTGGATTTGTGGCTCAGTAGTAGAGTGCTTACCTAGCATGTGTGAGACACTGGGTTCAAGTCTTAGTACCATATATAAATATATGAATAAAATAAAGGTCCATCAATATTATATATATATATATATATATATATATATATATATATATATATATAAAACAAATTATTATAAAAAAGAAGGTAGGGAAATCAGGACAAGGCTATGGAGGCTCTGTGAGAGCCATGGTCATAGCCACATCCCATCCCATAGATCTAGTGAGAGAATTGTGTACTGTTGAAAACAGGATTCTGAGCCGGACATGGCTGTGCATGCCTGTGACCCCCACTCAGGAGGCTCAGGCAGAAGAATTGAAAGTTCAAGGCCAGCCTTGGCAACATAGTAAGACTGTGTCTCAAAATGATAAAAAGGGCTGAGGATGAGGCTCAGTGGTAAAGTGCTCCTAGGTTCAAACCCCAGTACCATAAAAAAAAGCAGGGTTTAGAGCTTACTCCATCAAAGTGTAGCACACTTGGACATTGTCTCTACGGTACCTCAAAAGGGCTGCTGCTGCTGCTTCAGCTGGTGCTCATCTGAAAAATGTAGTCTTAGTAGTGTGTGCTGTCCCACACCTGCTCCAGGTCTAAACTTTGGAACAGGTGCACCTCATCAGTGGAGCTGAGCCACCTTCCATATCTTATCTTCGAGGGCTGTTAGAAAATGAAGCATCTGGGAATATTTGTTAACACTTAGTATTATAAGTATTATTTATACTAGGAGACAGGCTCCACTTCCCACCCATAAGGCAGAAAGGTCTCCAAGAACAGAAAGTAGATCAGAAGTTGGCAGAATATTGTACTAGACTTCTTTTAAAAATCCATTTTTTAAGTATTTACACGCCAACTTCACACATTCTTCCTCTGAAATTCTGTGGCAATTTATTTTAGAACCACTCCTTTGATATTCTTCTTAAGCACCTTTGAATTTCCAGAATGCTTGTGTTTGTCTCTCTAGCTGGAATGTAAGCATTGTGTGGGCAGTGAGCACAAATTATGTTTTTATATACTGAAAGTGTTCATCCCAGAGGCTGTTCATAGGGTCTCAGTGTAATTTTTAAATTGACTAATAAAAGCAGGGAGTGAGCACTGAGAAAGAAAGGGGGCAAGGAGCTATGCCATTCTAACATTTGTAATGTTCTAAGCAAGAAATAATAAAGGCCTGAATTGAATGTTAAAACTGAAGGAAAGAGACAGATAGAAGACATGAAGGTGGTGAGTACTGGAGCTGCCTACTCCAGTTCATGAGAGCCAACTGTGCACATCTCTTCCCTGCTCCTCCAAGACCTGGCATTCAGTGAAACCTTGTCAGTAGCTTGAAATAGGCCACGGTGGGAGTACTTACACTGCAGAATTCTACAAATGCTACAAATCTAGACTTTTCCCCCCAGAGTACCAGTTGTTAAACATTTGCTCATGTCCCACCATTCTAAGGAAAAAGAAAGGCTCCTTTCATTTCTGCAAATTAATATGTAGCAATTGAAACCTTATTGCACATACGTTACTATGTTTTGCATGCAACTTTTCCTAAGGTGAATTTCTAAATCTGAATAATTTTTTTTTAATTATAAGGAAAATGACAGGAATGTATGAAGGAATGGAGAAGATGATATATACATATATTTGATAAGAAAAACCTTTAGTTTATTTTTAAAGATACAGCATATACCTAAACAATAATCCAATGCCAATTTTTAAAAATGTGATTTGATTTTAGGAGATCAGATAGAAAATAAGGACACAGGGAAAAAATAGATTAACAACTAAGAAAAAGTTCCTAATTCCATCATCATCCACCTCTTGTGCTCCACTCCACCAGACAGCTTCCCATTGTTAGTATGGGTATTCTCACCTCGGAAGGGAAAAACAATCCTGTGGGCAAAGGACAACCCTGGCAGTGCACCTTCAAATGAACACTGGCACAAGACAATGGAAAACATCTCCCCTTGAGTAGAAAATAACATGCATCCCCATTTGAACTGCATGATTCCATGACAGCTTCATAACCTTCTTGTTCAAATGTTAATGAAATGCTTTCCAGCATGTTTTGATAGTCAGGATCCGCTCAATAAAAGCTTTACTGCTAAACGGTCGTTGTGTTATTCTCCCAGGGCTCTGTGGACCCTGCTGCCATGTGTCCATCAAAAGGAACAATGCAGAGGGGTCTCCAAAGGACTGCTTTGGCCAGTGTTAAGTGGCAGAATGTCAGTGTTTCCCTTTCTGAGATGAAGGACGTTTGTACTTAAAAGTCTTTAAGAAAAAGAAATACTGAGTGCAATTTCTGTAAAACCTTAAAATTAAATGTGTGGTTTTTCTCTATTGTGCTGCATCTGGTTTTTGTAGAATGAATCTTGTTGATGCCAGTTTCAAGGTTGCTGTTCTTTGTGCTTTTAAACCAAGGTCAAGAGAGAGGCAGCTCAGAGGCCTTGAGATTGTCATTGACAAGGAAAATAGAAGCTTTATTGCTGAAGCACTAATTAATCACTTCTAGAAAAATAGAAATAGGAAAAATATAAACATATATATACATAAATACATATATACACATAAAATTTGGCCTGTCAACAGCTAATAAAAAATTTACTTTGTGATCTTATGCTTGTCATTATGTGTGTATAAACATACTTTAAGATACATAAATATATGGTCTATAACTCGAAAAAATATAGTTCCCAGTATAATACCTTTCCAAATTACTGTTGCACTCAAGGCTGTCCTTCAAGATGTCTCAAGTTTCAGAGTTAACTGTTTCAATTAAAATCTTGGGCTGAAGATAAAGCTCAGTGGTAGAGCACTTGCCTAGCATGTGTAAGGCCCTGGATTTAATCCCAGCACCAAATTTTTAAAAATCTGAATCTTTAGTGCCAATGTGTTTCACTGGATCCCAATTTTTCACCAGTAACTTAAGACAAGAATATTTTTCACATGTTTATCTTCATGTGCCAAATATAACAATACCAGCATGATACACATATGAAACATTTCTCAAAAAATGTGTCTAAATTCAAAACTTGTATATGAAAACTAATTTGCTCCAAAGTCCTAGTTTACTCATTATTTTTTTATTTATTTTTTTTTTGTACCTGGGATTGAACTCAGGGGCACTCTGAACTCAGGGGCACTCTACCACTGAGCCACATCCCCAGTCCTATTTTGTTTGCTTGTTTGTGGTACAGGAGATTGAACTCAGGGCCTTGTGCATGCAAGGCAAGCACCAACTGAGCTATATCCTCAGTGACCCCAGCCCTATTTTGTATTTTATTTAGAGACAGGTTCTCACTGACTTGCTTAGGCCTCACTTTTGCTGAGGCTGGCTTTGAACTCACGATCCTCCTGCCTCAGCCTCCTGAGCCACTGGGATACAGGTGTATGCCACCAGGCCTGGGTATTTACCTTTCTTGACCAAACATTGTAAGAGCACCTGACATGTCAGATGTTGTGAAACAAATTTTGTACAGACAAAAAAAATGTTTAAATATTTTTCTGAAACATCTATCATAGCGCAGAGCATATTTATAAGAGGCTCACAATTAGCATAATTGCTATTTTGAACGTTTAGTTGATTTTTTTGTTATATTTGTCTTAAACTGAAATTCAGAAATATTTTCAGAAAAACAATTATTTTATTTTTATATATTTGTAGGATCATGCTTATATAAGAATACAGCCTCTTCTAATTCAAAAATATGAGTACAGTAATATTGCATCCTTATAGAATATTAAGAAATTAAATATTATTCATAAGTCATTCCTTTATTACACAAACATTTACTGAAAACTGACTGCAAACCAGAAGTTGTGTAAGTTTCTAAACAGACAGAAATGATCAAAATGTCCTTCCTTCTTACCCTCATGGGATTTGGGATGTTATAGTAAGGAAGCTGAATCATTTTTCTGACAGAAGAATCACCTGCTATGAGAAAATATAAGAGGGCCACACAAACCTCATAGGAGTTCAGGAAGGGTTGCTAAAAACGGTAGCCTCCAAATCAATGCCCCAAAGAGAGAAATCTATTGGTTGGGCTAAAGAAAATTGGTGGAATCCCAAGTAGCAATAAGAGCAACTGTTCAGGAAAAGAAAAAGACCTTGAAAAGATTAGAACTTATTTAGTTGTGTCTCGAGTTTAGCATTTGAAGAAAATTAGCCAGATAAGGTTCTGAAAAGTTAACAAGAACAATTATAAAAGCCTTGGTACCCTGCAAGTTCTGTTAAATTTCTATGAACTCTGAGGGCAGCCCCTTGCCATTGAAGAGCTTCAGTAAGGGATTATGATTTGTGTCTTGAAATGATCATTCTGTACATAGGGTGGGAATGTAATAGAGGACAGCAAGACTGGAAAGAGGGAGACCAGACCTTTAAGGTATCAAAGTGTGAGAGTATAGTGACCTAAACTAAAAACGGTGGCAGTGATGATGGAGAGAATAGGATGGATACAAGAGGTTGCTAATAAGTAAGGTAAGCAAGATTAGTGATTGGTTCCATATGGAAAGCAAGGGTTAGATAAGTCTATGCCAGAGTTTCTCCATCTTGGCACTATTGACATTTTGAGCCAGTTCACTCTTTTTGGGGGGATAGGGATACTGGGAATTGAACTCATGGGCACTCGACCACTGAGCCACATCTCCAGCTCTATTTTGTATTTTATTTAGAGACACGGTCTCACTGAGTTGCTTAGCACCTCACTTTTGCTGAGGCTGGCTTTGACTAGTGATCCTCCTTATCTCACCTCCTGAGCCACTGGGATTATAGGTGTGCACCACTGCACCCAGCTCAGATCACTGTTTATTGTGGGGATGGTCTTGTGCATTGTAGAATGTTTAACAGAATCCCTGCCCTCTACTGAAAAGAAGCTCTCTCTTCCTGATGACAACCAAAAATGTGTCCAAACATTGAAAAATACTGTCTAAAGGAGCAAAATTGCCCCTGATTGGAAACCACTGGTTTATTCAAATGACAATATATGTTTTTTGATTTTGTGTTTTTATTGTTGTTGTTTGTTTTGTTTTGTTTGTTTTTAGTTATAGGTGGACACAATGTCTTTTTATTTTATATTTATGTGGTGCTGAGGATCGAACCCAGTGTCTCACGCATGCTAGGTGAGAACTCTACCTCTGAGACACAATCCCAGACCCTTGTTTTGTTTTTTGCCTTGGTTCCACTTTAGAATTATCTGGGAAGCTTTTTTAAAAAAACTCTAATGCTCTACCCTCACCCGCTACCATTAGACTAGAATCTCAGGAAATAAAACTATGGCCGTTTTTTAAAATAATTCTAAGAAGCAGCCCAGTTCAAGAGAGTTGCTGATATAGATTATATTTAAATTTTAAAACCCAGATAGATTAACATGCTTCCACAAATACCACACCTTTTATTAAATTTTAAACACTTTTAAATAAAGCTTTTAAAGGTTCTTTTTCTTTGGAGTGAACATAATGTAAATGTTTCCTTGTGATTCAGAGCCATAATTATGAATGTTTGAAAATATTAATATACAGTATACAGAAACTGTTGTTAGGTATTACTGCAATGGGGGAAAACACCTAACTCCTTCCTACACCAGATGATCCCCAAATGTGATTCATTCATGGTTTTCCTTTTAATTTTCAAATATCTCTAGCAAGTCCAAGAAATTATGACAGTCAAGGTCATTTCTGGTTGATATCTGTATCTCTATATCTATTCCTCTCTTTCCCTGCCCCCTCCAGCACTTTTATTCACTCCACTTCACACTCTAACTTGGGGCTTTAATGAATTGTAAACTGAGAAACTTTCTAAGTCAGATTATTGTAACTGAGCTAAATAATAACCAACACGGATTTTAAGAAGGAGTTAAGAATGTTAACTACAAAATAATATTATAATATTTAACATATAAAAGGCTTTCTAATTCATTCCAAAAGCCTGATATAAGGCAAGCATCAAACTCATCAGGCAAGATATACATAGAGAGAGGTAAAGGAAGAGGGAGAAGGAGAGGGAGAGGGAGAGGGAGAGAGAGAGACCCATCAATGAAAATAGATGCAAAAATATAAATAAAACATTATCAAAGCAATGTATTAAGCAATAATACACTTAGACTCTATGAAGTTTGTCCCAGGAACAAAATTTTTCAAACTTACAAAGTGTAAGAATGAAAAATAGAGGAAAAAAAAGAAAGACATATGATCATACGTAATAGAGACTGAAAACATGATAAAATTTAACAACCTTCCTTGTTTTTAGAAAAAAGTGGAAATTGGTTATCTAGAAATACAAGACTTTTCTAAACCTACTAACACATTTCAAACATAAGGAAAAAAACATTAGAAACACTAATCAGTTAAGAACAAGACAAAATACAAGTCCTCTGTAAGCACTACAATTCAACACTGAGTTAGCAGTTCTGGCCAATGTTTAAAAAAATTAGAAGAGACATAGGAGACAAAAAAGCTAGAAAAGAGAGAGAAAAGCCATGATTTTCACTGTATTTTTTCTGTCTAAAATTTTGAGAATTTTGAAATAACCAATAATAAACATTAAAATGAACATTTAATAAGTTCTGTAAGGTAATAAGAAATAAGATGATCCCATGCAAATAAATACTTTTCTAATATGCTAGTTTAATCAATTAGAAAATATAATACACAAATTCATATTTGTAAAATAGTGTATGGATGAACCAAAAATAAAATACATAAGATTAAATAGGGAAAATGTCAATGTCACTGAAAAACATGAAAAAATAATTGAATAAATGGATATGGCTAGTATGTGCTTGAATATACTTACTACTCAGCACTATAAAAAGATAATTTCTTTCAAAATTAACCTAAAAGGTCAATGCATCACAATCATTGTCCCAATCAAATGTTAAATTAATCTTATGTTTTACCAAAAAAATCTTATTCTGAAGTCCATCTTTAGCAATTACAGAAATGCAAATCTACCCTGAGATTTCATTTCACTCCAGTTTGAATGACAACCATCAAGAATACTGGCATGGATGCAGAGGGAAGAAAAAAAAACACTAATACATTGTTGATGGGACTATAAATTATTACAACCACTATGGAAACCAGTAGGAAATTTCCTTAAAGGACCAGGTACAGAACCACCATAAGACCCAGTTATACCACTGGTGGTATTTATCCTGAAGAATTATAATCACTATATGTATCACTACATGTATCACTATAGTTATAGCTACACAATTCATAATAGTCCTATTGTAGAACCAGCCTAGTGTCTGTCAAATGATGAATGGATAAAGAAAATGTGGAATATACACAATGGAAATCTAGTTGGTTATAAAGAGGAGTGAAATTATGTCATCTGCTGGTAAATAGATGGAAATGGAGAACATCATGCTAAGCAAAATAAGCCAGATTCAGAAAGTCAGGACAGAATATTTTCTCTCATCCAGGGAAACTAAAAATTAAAAAAAAAGAGGGGAAAAAGGAGGGATCTCATGAAAATAGAACAGAGACCATTACAGTAAGAGGAAGGGAGTCAGGGGGAGGTAAAGGGGAGGAATAAGGGAGGTACTAGGGGATGAAATTGACCAAAATTATGTTATGTGCATGTATGAATATGTCACAATGAATCCCACTATTATATATGACTATAATGCACCCATAAAAAAGAACATTTTAAACGATAGAAACTTGTTCTGAAGATATAAAACATAGAACACAAGTTAAAACAAAATGCATTCTGTCATGTATAACTAATTAGAACAAATAAAAAACCTTTTTTTAAAAAAGAAGTTAAAACAATGTGACACTGGCTAGGAAATAAAAATGTAGATCCAAAAAGAAAACAGAACACAAACCCATCCCATATGGGAATTTTTTAATATGAAGAAGATAACAATTCAGACAAATAGGGAAAAGTCTTTGGCCCTACCTCACTGTTCTGAAACTTTGGTCTACAGCTAGGCCTCCATTTCTGAAAATTTCCATGAAATTATGTGCCATAGCAGCTGGCCACTTCTTTCCCATGTCCATCCTAAAAGTGTCATCATTTGGGGGAAAAAATAAAGTAATATACTAACACCATACATAAAATAAATTGCAGATAGGTGAAATATGTTAAAATGTAATGTAAAACTATAAAAGTACCCAAGGAGAACAGAATAAAACATTTTCATATTCTTTTAGTTGTAGATGGACATGATACCTTTATTTATTTATTTTTATGTGGTACTGAGGATCAAACCTAGTGACTCACACGTGCTAGGCAGGCGCTCTACCATGGAGCCATAACCCCAGCCCCCATTTTTATATTCTTGATATAGGAAAGTTTTCTCAACCAAGAGGATGAAAGCAGAAACTGTCAGAAAATGGCAGATATTTTCTAAATAAGTTTTGAAAACTTCTATATCACAAGAGAGCATAAGCAGAGTTAAAAGACAGATAAAAGACGAAGGGAAAATATTTTGAGGACATATATCAAAGAATTTTCATCCATAATATTTTTTAAATACTAAAAATGATAAGAAAATCAAATACATGCACCAAAAAAAAAACAGTCAGACATGACATGAATACCTGTTCTTATAAAAGAAATTCAAATGGCCAGTAACAATATGAAGAAAATATCATCTCACTAGTAATCACAAACATGAAGATTTGACTATAGCTAATTTTAGCCTATAGCTCACTTTTCTTGAAGTATTATAAATACTAATAACCTCAAGATTTGATGGATAGGAGATTCTTATATGTGGTTGGTACAATGAGCTTACATCCTTTTAAAAGGGCAATTTAGTATGGTTATCAAAATTTTAAATAAATTGGACCCAACAAAGTTAATTCCTAATGTTTCTTATGTTTCCAAAGAAATATGGATGTTTTGTGACTTGGAAACGTGGAATCTACATATTTAGGAACATCAATAAAGATTAAATGAATTATGGCACATCCACAACTTGGAAGACTGGAAAAATGTGTCGCTGTTTAGAAGATTGAGAAATACATGTATTAGGATGGAAATTGCTTCCAGATATCCAGTTTACAAAAACAAAAAAGATAATATTTTGTGTTTAGTTTCTTACTCTTTCTTGCCCTACTTCCCTCAGCACCTTATCAGTTTCCCCCAGAACAGTTCCTTAATAAATCACTTACTCATGAATCTTCATCTCAAGGTCTGTTTCTAGGCCAATCAACCCAAGACAGACTCCCACAGGGGTATGGTGGAGTAAAAGAGAAATCTTCACACTTACCTTCTAGGGCTACTGAAGGTAAATCAAACACTCTGCTAAATCAAACCCCTGCTAAATCAAACACTCCCTTGAACATACAGGCAAATGGCCCCAAATGTCTGTGAGGTTACAGAGTACATTGTTATAAAGCAGTTATCCCTGGGAATTAGGGGAATCCCTGGGAGTTAGCAGTTATCCCTGGGAAGGTAAAGGGGAATTTTTACTTTTTACTCTGTGTCCTTCTATATTGTCTGAATTTTTCCAGTAAGCATGAGTTCAAACATTACTAGTAAAAACAACATTAAGAATTTATTACACAGGTTTTGTCACTGCCATTTTGTCTGTGTAATTGTCTTCAAAAAGGTTTTGGGACTGGGAATATTCAAAGCCTTCCCAAAGGGCACATGAACACAAATAACTTTAAGAAAATCAATTTCCAGATCCTCAACTTCCATGTGTACTCTTATCTTGATTATACTGACCCCTTTTCTGCCTACCTTTGCAGAACTTGACTTCTGTCACTCTACTTCTCCTCCATCCTAAATATTACTGTACTAAATTTCCCCAGAGCATTAAAATCTCTGTGGTGCCAAAAAAAAAAAGGAATAATTAGAATTTTAGTTTTGCTTTTGGGAAAATAAACAAGTTTAATGACTAGGATGACAAATCCTTTAGCATAACAAGTAGTTTCCAGTTTTTTGCTTTCAACAAAATGGAAAAAAATATATTTAATGCAGTTGCCAGCTAATATATTATGAATAACTTGGGTTTTTTTAATAATGTAGGACTATTTTACATTTTTCTTGTAATTCAGAAGGGGACAAAGGACCTGAGTATCATGATTTAAAAAAAAAAAATTTAGTTGCAGATGGACATAATACCTTTATTTTATTTATTTATTTTTATGTGGTGCTGAGGATTAAACTCAGGGCCTCACACATGCTAGGCAAGCACTCTACCATGGAGCCCCAGCCCCAGCCCTTGAGTATTATGCTTTTAATAAAACTTCTATTCTGATGTACTTATTTATTTGAAAGTCTATCAGTACCTGTACCTAGAAGATCAAAGAATGGGTATAAAGTTGATGTTTATTCTTGCTCCTTGTAGCATTTATTAACATCTATCCAGGAATATAAATGAATTAGAAAAAAATTCTAACCATCTCATTAAGAGATGCCTAAAGGCCGGGGGTAATATCTCACTGGTAGTGCATTTGCCTAGCATGCTGAAGGCTCTGTGTTCCATCCTGGCACTGAAGAAAGAGAGAGAGACAGAGACAGACAGAGAAATGAATTGCAATAAATTTTTACTTTTAATCTTTAATAATTATTTATCAATGTGCAATATATTTCTGGGTCCTAATAATAATTGCACAGGTAACCCAATACAGAAGACATTCTTAAACCTAAATATCATGGAAATTTTTAAAAAGTAGTTTTCTATTCATGTACATATTTTTAAACAGATTTCTTTCTTTTTATTATTCCATGAAATATGAAACAAATATTTACATAGTGCTAGGAGCCACAAGCAAATATACAATGTATGGCACCTTTGGTTGTAAAGTGACGCCAGCTAGCCACTGAGATGATTATGTTAAGATTTACATTCATATGCAAATTGGACTCCCGCTGTTCACCTTGGCCTGCTACCGGACTCATGTTACGGACTCATGTTACCAGACTCTTGGAGAGATCTCCAAGAGTCTGGTAACATGAGTCCGTAACATGAGTCCGGTAGCAGGCCAAGGTGAACAGCGGGAGTCCAATTTGCATATGAATGTAAATCTTAACATAATCATCTCAGTGGCTAGCTGGCGTCACTTTACAACCAAAGGTGCCATACATTGTATATTTGCTTGTGGCTCCTAGCAACATAGCATTTACATTTTATTAGGTATTGTAATTAATCTAGAAATGGTCCAAAGTCTATGAGAGGCTATGCATAGTTTATATTCAAATTCTATATCCTTTTTTTATTGGTTCTTTTTAGTTATACATGACAATAGAATCCATTTTGATAAAATTATACAAGAATGGAATATACCTTATTCATATTTTTATAATGGAGAAATATAGCATAAAATCATGTCTATGAAGTAGAAAAAGAATGCAAATTCTGATAAATATGTAAGGTAATGCATATGTTAATTAGCCAAACTGAATAATTCCACAATGTACACGTTTCAATGGATCATATTGTGTGCAATAAATATATACTTTTTTTATTTATTCTTTTTGGTTACATACAACAAGAGGATACACCCTGACATAATGATGAAAGCATGGAACAAAACCTGATCCAATTCAGTTCCCAGCACTCCCCCCACACACACCCTGCTCTCCATTGCACTCCACTGATCTGTCTTCAATCCATTTATTGTTTTTATACTCATGTTAAAAAGAAAAAAGACAGGACATTGTAAAAATGAATTTCAAGGACAAAAGGAAACACAGTAAAACCCCAAATTGTTAAAAAAAAAAAAAGAGATAATTATTTACTTTTTTAAAATATTTTTTTAGATGTTGATGGAACTTTATTTTATTCATTTATTTATATATGGTGATGAGGATCAAACCCAGGGCCTCACACATGCTAGGCAAGTGCTCTACCACTGAGCCACAACCCCAGCCCCTAATTATTTAATTTTTAAATTGATAATGATTGGTATCAAATAGCTATGATAGTCCTCATACAGTACTATGATATTCCATGGATATTTTTACTTATAAGAACCATGTAACATTTTATTTTCTACCAAGTAGGCAATGGCAGCTAGTAAATTTTCATTGAAATAATTACAGTTTGGTGTTTAAAATCGCGAGCTAAAACATGGGCCTTTTGGAGTTCCAGCCTATACGGAAGTCAGGCTTGACCATGAGACATTTTGAAAGGGAGAGAAGCTGAAGTTATTTTAGTCAGCACTGAGAAAGGAACAGTCTCTTCTAGGTTGGGGACTCTTCACTTGAAAGGTTTGGGTACCAAGGTGACCCTGCTTATCCTTGTTTGAAGTAGCAGATTGTAGCAGAAAAGGGGCAGGAAATAGCAGAACAGGTTAGGAAGAAATGTCTTCAGAGAACATTCTGCTCTGGAGACAAGCAAGGGAGTCTTCTTTCTCTGACCAATTACCCATGACCTTTAGAATCTGCTTCTTGGAATTCTGCTATTTTCCATTGTGTGGTTTGAACCCACTCTTTTGTTAACTTCTGAAACACTTGTTGTTAAGATTGGGTAGAATTCTGAAATTTGGGAGTTTTCTTAATGTTTTCATATCTGTTAAAATAAGTATATCGAGATGAATCAAAATGTATTCTTCTGTCATGTATAATTAGAACAAACAAAAATTAAAAATAAAAAAGTATAAATTGAATAATTTTTTAAAAAAGAAACCCAAATAGAAATTCCCATGGAACTCTTAAAATAGCCACATTGGATCTTGCTTTGATACCCAGACAATAAGCAAAAGAATTTATTTCTGATACCTGTTTCCCAAAATGTTCAAATATTCAATAAAACAACTCTGTTCTACTCAATAGCCTGAGTCCTTTTCATAATCACTAATACTAATTGAACACTGAAGACATACTAGGCACTGTGCTATAAGAACTTTACATAGAATATTATATTAACCCTCTTACAGACAACCTTATGTGAAGGTCACATATTTTATCACCATTTTTTACATGAGGTAACTTAAACACAGAACAGCTGTTTGTAGACAATCCATCCAGGATTTGAATGAAGGTGTCTGACATGCCATAAATGGTGGAAAATAGGCCATTTCCATTGCAATTTATCAATTCTATAGCAGCTCCCTGGTTAATTTATTTCACAAATTTATTTTCCAAGATCCATAATGTACATTTAAATTAACAGATAATTATTGTGGGGACGGTTTGCATGTTGAAAATATTAAGCTAAACTTCCTGTTGTGCAAAGTTTGTTTTTCAAACATGTACTTCTGCAAATCAATAATCCTTCTCCTCTTTTTTGCAGGGGAGAGGGTTACTAGGTATATATTTGAAAGGGAGGGGATGTGGCTCAGGGGCACTCGACCACTGAGCCACATCCCCAGCCCTATTTTGTATTTTATTTAGAGATATGGTCTCACTGAGTTGCTTAGGCCTCACTTTTGCTGAGGCTGCCTTTGAACTCACGATCCTCCTGCCTCAGCCTCCTGAGCCGCTGGGATCACAGGCATGCACCACTGCACCTGGCTAATCCTTCTCCTCTTTCTGTTCCTCATCTTTCCTTAGGAGTCATGGTTTGATGCCTAGGCATATTAATATAAAATGAAAGAATTGATCAGAAACATCTTTGCGTTGTAACTTTTAATTGTTTAAGAATTTGCTCTGGAAAGGATAGATGGAGACTATCCCAAAATTATACCCTGAATCCAAGAAATAAGTACAAATTATATAAGCTTATTTTAAAATTATCATAAAAGAAAGAAACCAAGAATTAATTATGATAACATTAAAGAGGTTTATCAATAATTTCTTCTAATAGCAGTAGGGGAAAATGCAGGGTCCATTTAAAACTAATTCCATATTTTGGGGGCTTCCTATTACTGAATAAGTTTTGTAAGGACTAAGTCATGTCTGTTTTATACAATGAAGTCTCCCTCTTAGAACAGGGTCTTGCACATAGTAGATGTTTAGTATGTATTTGATAATTTAATTAATTTACTTAAGTCATTACCATACCAACAAACTAAAATTAATAATCTTATAGGTTGGCAGAAAATGGTATTTATTGCATCCTCTCATTATTACTCATTACTGAATATTATTATGTATAACATTGATATCCTATCAACAATGATGTCTTTATGCTTACCACTTTCTGCTTTTCTGGAACAATAAGGCAGCCCTGATCTTGATGAGGGGGAGTCATAAAACAGCCTGTTTCTAACATCCTAACATCCCCTCCCTTTCAAATATCTCACTCAGTTTCACTCACAAAATATTCTGTAGGCTGGTCCGGGGGTATGAATGCTTTATTGCCAGTCCACAACAAATTTGAATACAGAAATAGAGTAAGCAAATAAAAACTGTTACAGCAAGTGTACAATACAGCATCATCTAGACACTTGTTTTATTATGATTTTCACAATAAAAAATCAGACCTTGATGAATTACAAATTTTAAACAAAAATACTCCTTTAGTGGTTCTTGGGAAATGGTAGTGCCAATGTTAAAAATGGTGTGTGTTGCTCCAATAATCCCAGCAGTTCAGCAGACTAAAGTAGGAGGATCACAAGTTCACAGCCAGCCTCAGTAACTTAGTGAAGCCCTAAGCAACTTAGTGAGACCTGGTCTCAAAATTAAAAAAAAAAAATGTGGCTCAGGGGTAAAGCACTCCTGGGTTTCAATCACCAATAACAACAAAAAAGGGGTAGGGGATAATGTCAACAGTTGATATAACAGAATATGGAAGTGTTAATTTAAATTTCTGAACTCAACCAAAATAGGAACTTAAACTAAATCTACATCTTGCATAATAGAAATCAGTAGTTAATTTTGGAGAATACAGTATAAAGGAATAGCAGTTTTGACATATTATTTAAAGACATATGACAATCACCAATAGAATAAAAATAGAGATGAGGAAAATTTTTTTAAATTGGTGTGTGTTGAATCAATCTATGCTTTTGTGACTTGCATGGAAACAAACCCAAACCACACTTCCTGCCAAACCAGTCTTTGTAGCCTAAATTTGAGTAATGAAGGCATTTGGTGTTTAAGACACCCCCCCACTGAGTACAAATACCTCTAATGGAACTCTCCTTGACATCTCCCACTTTGGCATAATAAAACGGAAAGAGTACTAGACAACTGGTATCAAGAGTGCCTAAGAACTTTGTTGAGTAACACTAATAGTACCAATAGAGATTTCTAGAAATAGGGCTACTGAAAAATTAAAAAGCTGCTGCTACTGCTGAATTCCAATATTTTGCAATGACCCATGATTTCTGTCAGAGTAGTTTTTGAATATCTTTTATTTGAATTTGTCTTAATGTAAAAATGTATCAGTAGATCAAATTATAACCAACAGTTTACTATGATGTATGACTTTGTTTCTTTAAAGAATACTGTTGACATAATATTTTCTCTACATATCTCCACTTTAACTGCTAGATATTACTACAAAAATGTTGCATAACTAGTCACCCTAGCTGGGTGCTGTGATGCACACCTTGCAATATGAGGATGGAAAGGCTGAGATAAGAGGATCCCAAGTTCAAGGCCAGCCTCAGCAAGCTAGTGAGGCCCTAGTTAACTCAATGAGACCCTGCTTCAATTTTTTTTAAAGAGAGAGAGAGAAATAATTTTTAATATTTCGGTGGACACAACATCTTTGTTTGTATGTGGTGCTGAGGATCGAAGCCGGGCCGCACGCTTGCCAGGAGAGCGCGCTACCGCTTGAGCCACATCCCCAGCCCCAGATTTTTTTTTAAATATTTTAAAGGGCTGGGGATGTGGGTCAGTGGTTAAGCAACTCTGGTACCAAAAAAAAAAAAAAAAAACTCAGTGGCAAAAAAAAATAATAATAATAATCATTTCTCCTGGCTCACACATTTGCTTGATTAGGACTAACTGATCTGTGATAACCTCAGACCAGCTTGGTGCCACAATGAAGAGGCATACAGGTGATCTCCATGTGTCTTTAATCTCCTTTTTCACCTCATACAAAGGGACATGAGATTGAGTAGGAGCACATGATGCCTTTTAAAGTTTCAGCTCAAAATTGACACACTGTCATTCCTCTCTCCCTATATTTGAAGAGCCAAGGCAAGCGATATAGCATAACCCAGAAAATTTTCTGCACATAGTGGGAAGAGCTGTAAAGTTTCATGTAGGGGTTGGGGATTTAGCTCAGTAGCAGAGTGCTTGCCTAGCACACGCAAGGCCCTGGGTTCGGCCCTCAACCCTGGGGGAAAAAAAGCTAAAAAAATGATTAAAAAATGTTTCATGTAAAAGGAAATGGATATGAGTAGGAGTGGAAAATTGAAAAACTTACCATATCCATTAAGAACATTACTCAGAAAATTTTTTTTCATAAGGCCCAGAACTGTCCAATTTGTTCTCCACTGAAGCTTTTTCCATACAAACATCTTCTTTAAAACTTAGTGGAGGTAAAGCATCGACCATTTATTAGCTTATGATTATTGGTTTGAAAATTTGGGTTGGGCATAGCTAAGCAGTTTTTGTCCTGGTCTCATCTGGATTTACTCATACGGTTGTAGTCAGCTGAGGAATTTGCTAGAAACCAATTGCTCTAAGCCTCACACACATGCTTGGCAGCTAGTGTTTAGCTATCAGCTGGTACTGAAGTATTGGCTGAAATGGCAAGTATGACAGGGTCATGTATCAGTAGCACACTAATGTGGACTTATTCACATGCTGAAGTGTGTTTAGCTTTCCAACACTATAATCGAATGCCTGAGGCAATTAACTTATGAGGGAAAAGGTTTGAGCTCATAGGTTTGGAGGTTCCAGTCCATAACTAAGAGGCCTCTTTGCTTTGAGCCTCTAAGGAGACAACACATGACACAAGGCATGTGACCAAGCAAACAGCTCAACCTGAGAGCCAGGAAGCAAAGATAAGAAAAGACCAGGGACCCACAGTCTCCTGCAAAGGCTCAACTTCATGACCCAAAGGACTTCATACAAGGCTCTACCTCCTAAAGGTCCATGGCATTTTTTCAATAACTCCACCCTGGGGTCCATATGAGTGGACCATATCATGGAGTTTCAAGATTTCTAGGACCAGCAAGAGAGCAAGCATTTTAATGCACATATATTGTATAAGCTTCTACTTGTGCCACATTTGCTATTATCTCATTGGCCAAAACAAATCATATCACTGTGCCCAGATTCAAAATACACAAGATCATTGATGTAGAAAGTGTGAACAAATTAGGGTATGTTACTGTATGTATTACATGGCGCATTTCCTGACACAAAGCAGTATGATATCAGTGTTATCAGTTGAATAATTAAATGCTGATGACTTGTCTATCACATTTTGTTATCAATTATAGACATATAAAACATTTCAGACTATTCTTGACACAGAATTAGTATGCTGACCTCTACCACAGTGAGGTCTCTAATGGTGTGCTAGCCACATCAAATTAACATCAAAGGCAGGCTTTTCAAATTCTCAAATACCACAGTGTTTGAGAACAGCATATCAGATAATATAATTAAAATCCAAAATGAATTGGTATAAAAACATAACATTTTAAGAGGATGATTAGTAAAAACCTATAACTAGTCACCAAAAATGAATTTTAAAAGTTTAGAATGAAGGGATACACTTGACTTCAAATCATCTGTAAAAGATAAGTGATTTTAGATAATCCCAAATTCAATTGCATCCCACATATAATATGTCCAGAAAAACACACAAAATAAAATTTTAGCCTACATGGATAGGTATATAATATCATTGTCATGGAGTCTAGTGGTACTGATAAGAACAGATTTCACTTCTTTCCTGCATTTCTAGATGTTCCATTTAAAGAACTTTGATAAATTAGTATCTTGCAGAGAGCAGCCAAGATGATGAGTGATAGGGTAATCATTTCATAGGAAGAAAACTTGAGAGCACCACAGATGTTTATCCTAAAGAAAAAAAAACTTGGAGAAACATGACATTGATCTTCAATGAAGATCTATGAAGAACTACACCATGTGGAAGAAAGATCAAGCAAACTGCAATGTTCCAGCAGCTTTTCAGAATCAGTAGCTAGAAAGTCACAGACAGGCAAATGTTTGCTCACTAGAAGGTGCTATAGTTTGGGTCTGAAATGGTCCCCAAAGGCTCATGTGTTAAAACCTTGTTCCCTCAGATTGGTGCTACTAGGAGGTAGCAAAAACTAAGCGGTGGGACCTAGTGGGAGGTATTGAGGTCAATGGAAGTATGCCCTCAAAGATTATAGGACCCTAGTCTCCTCCTCCACCTCCTTCTCCCCCTCTTCCCCTTTCCCCTACTTTTCCTCCTTCCCCCTTCCTTCTCCTCCCCCTTCCTCCCCCTCCTCCTCTTCCTTCTTCTTCTCTCTTGCTCCCTGACTATGAGGTAAGTGGTTGTGCTCCTCTACACACTTACACGACAATGTGCTGCCTCTCCATAGGCCCAAAGCAACACGGCCAACTGATCATGGATTGAAACCTCAAAAATAAAACCTTAGTTAAGGGAACCAAAATATACATGTTCTCTTTGTAACTTGACTATCTCAGGTGTTCATTACAAGAATGAAAAGCTGACTAAAACAAAAGGCCTAAATATTAGACACAAATGAAATGGAACACCTAGTAATGAGTGAGCCACCCTCATTGAAAGCACTCAAGTAGACAATGTTTAGCCATGTCTCAAAGATGTTGCAGAAATATATATATATATATATATATATATATATATATATATATATAGAGAGAGAGAGAGAGAGAGAGAGAGAGAGAGAGAGTAATTTACAACAAGGTTGATCTAGTGTCATTTAAGTTCTCTTCCAGATTTAAGGTTACATCTGATGTTTTGTATGAGGAGGGGAGAATGCAGATTTGGAGAGGGAGAGCTATCAGGAATATCAGAAAACATTCTAGTTTCATTTGTACAAATTAGTTAGAATAATAATGTGCAGAGTACCAAACCGAAAATAAAACTAAGTCAAGGTTATGTTTTACCAGAAACTGAATTACTGACAAATATTGCCAAAATGGAAGCTACAAATGGTTTTCAAAAAAAGAAACTAGAAATATTCTTTTTTTAATAATTTTTCTACACAAGTTCTATTGTTAACATACTCATGAACTTTCTCTATCATTCCAGGAAACTGTATGATTTTTTTCTTTTTTTCCTCTTCTTTCAGTGCAGTGATTTTTATCCTCTTTATTACTGATAAAAGCAAACATTTATTTTCAAATTGTAAAACCATTATTATCCCTCCAGTAATTAATTCTATTTCTGTGGCTGTGGTTTGTAAAGTACTGCTTTTTATTTCTTGAAATACAAACAAAACTGTTTTTAAACTGTTCCCTGTGATTTTAAACACAAAGAATAAAATAAATAAGTTCTGTTCACTGTCAAGATTTATCTGCTTCAAATTTTTCTAAAGCACAAAACATTATTAATGAAGCACTTAACATTAAACTTCCAACAGCCTGGTATAAAAACGACAACAATAATCCACCAGATAAAGAGAAACATGGGAAATGTATTTTAGTGGGAGCCAGGGAGGGATTTATGCACTTTTAATGGAACTTTATAGGCTCTAGTTTCCATTATTTTGTCAGAGATATAAAGAAAGGGAAATTGAGTAATCTTTTTAATTGATTCCATAGAGTTTAGAACACAATTGGGTGAATCTGGGGATGCCTAAAAGTTAGAGCAGGTGAGAGCAAATTCTCTTATTAAATTTACAATCCGAACCCCAGAGATCCAAAGAAGTATAGCAACAAAGAAATTGCAAGCAGTAAAGAGGCCATGCCGGGAAAGAGGGCTGCCAGTGAACTCAAATTTAGGAACCTACTGGATAATCTTTATTAGCAGGAAACAGGGAGTGATCTATCAAGACTGAACTGATGGCCACTGAATTTGTGCCAAAAGTTGCTAAAGGCTCAATTTGGAAATGGTAACTATGGCTTTTGAGTTCAAAATAATATGTAAGGGAAGCAAGGAGGTATGTCTTGGTGGACAAAAAAAAAATAAAGAAAGAACAGGGGTTCTTTGATGTGTATGAGTTTAGAAGCATATTCTACTTTTCTTTTTTTAATATCTTTTAGTTGTTGATGGGCATTTATTTATTTATTTATTTATTTATCTATTTATATGTGGTGCTGACAATCAAACCTAGTGCCTCACACATGCTAAGCAAGTATTCTACCACTGAGCCACAACCTCAGCCTCCATATCGTACTTTTCAAAGATCAAATTTTGAGGGTTTTTTTTTAGTTGTAGATGGACACAATACCTTTATTTTATTTGTTTGTTTATTTATTTATCTATTTAATTATTTATTTTGGGGGTACCCAGGATTAAACTCAGGGGCACTCAACCACTGAGCCACATCCCCAGGCCTATTCTGTATTTTATTTGGAGACAGGATCTCACTGAGTTGCTTAGCACCTTGCTTTTGCTGAAGCTGACTTTGAACTCACAATCCTCCTGTCTCAGCCTCCTGAGCTTCTGGGATTACAGGCACACACCATCATGGCTGGCAATTTATTTATTTTTATGTGGTGCTAAGGATCAAACCCAGTGCCTCACACATGCTAGGCAAGCACTCTACCACTGAGCCACATCCCCAGCCCAAAATCAAATTTTTACATTTATCTTTTTTAACAAATCATAGGTCTTCATCTATAGAGATGATACAACTGGTTTACCTGTTTATGGTACATATATATGGAGTTTTTACATTGGGGAGATGGTATGATCTGAGCCCAACCAAACCCTTACACTTCAGAGCCAAAAGCTGATATTGCGAACTGATTGGTTGTGGTTGATTTCTGTGAAATCTTGATTTCTCCATTTAAGATACTTATTGGCTCCAGTAGAAATTTTAAAGTTAGCCCAAGTCCTACACATAAAGAACTCATAAAAATATCACCCATTTCAAGAGATATTTGCCTTTATCAAAGGTTTTTCTTTCCATGAAAAAATATCCTTATTACTAAAATAATCAGATATACTTATGAAACTGCCAGATTTTTTTCATTTCAAGAATTAACATAATGGGGCTGGGGATGTGGCTCAAGTGGTAGCGTGCTCCCCTGGCATGGGTGCGGCCTGGGTTCGATCCTCAGCACCACATACAAAACAAAGATGTTGTGTCTGCTGAAAACTAAAATGTAAATACAATATTTTTAAAAATTAACATCATTATTGCTCTGGGCATCTTCCATTTGTCCCCCTATATTCACTCTGTGTCCTGGGAGTCTCCTCTAAAAGGACTGCATCAGGGCACATTGCTTTCCTGCAGTTTTAGGTTCAGTTTGGCCACTACAGAACATTAGCAGGAGATAGGAGAGAGAGAGAGAGGGGGGAAAGATTATAGTATACTATCTCCCAGCTACCTCCCTGCATACATGGTCACCAAATATGATCTGCTTTCCTCCAACAAAAACTACTGCTTCTACCACCCTTCTACCTTTTCCACTGCTTTCTCCAACTCCAGATCCCAGTAGCAGTTCCTTTACTTCACTACCTTAAGGCCTAGGGGTGGAATAGCACACCGTAGTTACTACCTCTGGAGTACACCAAACCCTTGTGGTTTCTCTATACTCTGCTCACTTATTTGAAAATTTATTATTAAACAATCTTCAAATGAGCCAGTTTGGTGATGCCATCTTTTTTTTTTTTTAAAGAGAGAGAGAGAGAATTTTTTTTTTAATATTTACTTTTCAGTTTTCGGTGGACACAACATCTTTGTTGATATGTGGTGCTGAGGATCGAACCCGGGCCGCACGCATGCCAGGCGAGCGCGCTACCACTCGAGCCACATCCCCAGCCCATGGTGGTGCCATGTTGACATGAAATTGCTTAAATATATAGCAAATTTATTAATATATGAAGAACAAAGGGTATCTGGGTTAGTTCAAGTTACCTTGACTTACCATCAGTGGCTTAAACAATAGAAATTTCTTGTGCACACTCCTGAAACCTGGGAAGTCCAAGATAAAGGTGCTGGTAGATCTAGTATCTGGTGAGGGCCTGCTTGCAGGTAGCCATATTCTCATTGTATTTTCACATGGCAGAAAGCAAAGACCTAGGAAGCAATCTTTTTCATATCTTTATTTTCTTGTGGGGGTTACAGGTGTGTGCCACCACACCCAGCTCTCATATCTTTTTATAAAGACATTAATCCCATTCATGGAGATTCCCCTCTCATGATCTAATCATCTCCCACAAACTCCCACCTCCTAATGCCATCTCATTGGGTTTTAATATTTCAACAGTTGAGATTTGAAGAGACACAAGTATTCTGTTCTTAATACTATATACGCAAGGGTGAAGCTTTGAGATGCATTTTCCTATGAATGAGTATAAAAATGACTCATGCTTACTGGAAGCTTATTCTGCCAGAACTGTTCTAAAAATTATACATGTGTTACCTCATGTATCCTCAAAATTAACCCTATAAAGATGATGCAAATATTACCAATATAGGCATAGGAAGGTTAAGTGATTCCTCATAATCACACAGCTGGTAAGTGACTGGATTAGGTTATAAACAATAAAAAATATTCTGATTCCTGAGCCCACACTGGTAACAGAGAGAAACAACATCTTCATATAAAAGAACACTAACAGAGTCATTCATGAATTTGAATTCATTTCCCGTGAATTAATGTGATTCAAGAGAAAATTAAGTTTAATGAAAGTTCCAGAATGTATTAAGTTGCTGAATATTCAAATTAGACATACTGGCTTTAATTTTAGCAGAAAGAATTTTAGAAGATGTAATGTTACACAAGAAAAAGCAATATGAGAAATAGAACTTTAGCAATAGGTAGACTAGGAAGTAAATTAGCATTTATTGAGCACCTACTCTATTACCAAAAACTTAACATAGAAACATACATACTTATATATTTTATTTATGTGATCCTTATAAAAGATCTGTGTGGCAGATGAGGAAACTGAGGTTTAGAGTAAGGGGACACTGTCAAAGGTCATTGACCTCCCTAGTTCAAATGTGCTGCCCACTTCTGTGTCAGGAACTGGCAGATTACACCCTATATAGGACAACTCACAACTTGAAAATTAAGTAGGCATACATCAAAAGACGGGTATGAAGCCCTGAATTCTCAAGCCATCATAAAATACTGCCCCATATAACAGAGAATGAAATCATGATGATGACAGAGATGACAATTACAAAAATAGAGCCATCTTCTGCCACATATCGATTTGGTTCTGACCATGTAATCACTCTGAAATGATCCTTCTGCCTAAGGTAGAAGTCAAGTCAGGCCCCTTCATTTTCACAACAAATATTAACTTTGTTAACACAGCTGGTATCTTCAATCAGTAATTTTACACAGTTTTTACAAAATCCAATCTTAAATTGGCCACTACCTATTTTTGCCTAAAGTGCAGTCTAGACAACCGATAATTGAAAACAACAGACTAAGAAGCCTGTTAGTGATGTGTTATATTTCCTTAGCTTCTCTAAACTCTGTTGTTAATAACAAGTTAGCATGTAATGATCCTGGAATATAATGATTCAGTTTTAGGACTGGCTCCATAATTCACAGAGCCCAATTCAAAATGAAACTATGAAACCCCTTTTTCAAAAATTACCAATGATTTCAGGATGTCAACAGCAGAGCAGTAAACTAAGCCCCTCTGAATACAGGACCTCATGCAGCTGCACAAGTCTCATGCCCATGAAGCCAGGCCCACTATGATATATTCCTAGATATGTTTCCAGTATATTAAATAGTTCAATGTGTATTCTTTCCTGCTTTTTTTTTTCTTTTTGGCACCAGGGATTGAACCCAGGGGCACTCAACCACTGAGCCACATCCCCGGCCCTTTATTTATTTATTTATTTATTTATTTATTTATTAGCTGTTGATGCACTTTTTGTTTTATTTATTTATATGCAGTGCTGAGAATTGAACCAAGTGCCTCATACATGCTAGGCAAGTGTTGTACCACTGAGCCACATCCCCAGCCCTTTTTTATTTTTTATTTTGAGACGGTGTCTCAATAAGTTGCTTAGGGCCTCTCTAAGTTGCTGAGGTTGGCTCTGAACTTTCAGTCCTCCTGCCTCAGCCTCCTGAGCTGCTGGGATTGCCGGCATGCACCACTGTGCTTGGCTTCTTGAGTCAGTTTTAAGTAAGATCCTATATGACACACATATTAATGTGTTCATTCATTTATTTTTATTTAAAAACATACAAAGTTTTTCTAGAATTTAATGTTAAGAAAAATGTTTCTTTTCAAACAAATGCATACACTTTTGATCATGTTCATTTCTTCATTTATAGATAGTTTATTTATCACTCTCTGCAAGGACTACTCCAAACAGTGGGATGATCAATGAGCAAGTGAACAGCCTTTTTTCATGCAGTTGAACATTGGGTGGGAAGCAGAGTTACAATTTTGCAGCCTTTCTAAGGAAACTTACAGCTCTTCTGAAAAATGACAAGGCCTACAGCCTTTTTCTCCACCAGATGTTAGCATATTCGACACACAAGAAAGAGGCAAATAAATATTTCAAATTTTATTTCAGTGCCCAGTAGGAGCAATATAGAGAATGTATACTCTGACGTACACCATCCTATGCTTCCTATGATTTTTTTAATGGAAGAACAGGAACAAACTTCTATATATGTGAATCATTTGAATATAACAAAAATGTATTTCCATATAACTCATTGACAGGTGCATAATCAGGGATTTGTGGCAACTTCTACACTTTTCCCAGTCAATCTCTCTCATATTGGGCAAGCATCAATGTTATAGCTCGTCCCTAATTAAATAAAAAAGAAAAAAATGAGCAAAAAAGTCTAATTAAAGCTTTTTCATTGAACATGAGCATTAAAGAACAAAAGCAGGAAATATATTCAGAGCTGGCACTCTGAGATTTTAAAACCCTGCCTTCAAACAAGCATATCTCAAATTCCCTGGGCTGGCCATTGAATAGGCTGGTATTTATTGACAAAGCAACTGCACATAGTTATTAGTGATTATGAACTTTGGAATTAGACATCCTATCATTCTGATTCTGAATTAAAATTATTAAACTCTTCCCACTAGTACTAATTTACCACATACACCATAAAATCCCTAGAAAGGAGATAAGTGGGGACTGGGAGAACTTTTCAAAAATGGAGCTTTATTGGTAAAATGTTTAACTTAGTCAGTTTGGGCAGCCATAACAGTATACCTTAACTTAGATGACTTAAATGACAGACCATTATTTCTCATAATTCAGGAGGCTGGGAAGTCCAAGATCAAGTTGTTGGCATGATAGATTCCATTCCAAAGCCTCTTCTCTGGACTGGTGGTTGGGCACCATCTCACTGTGCTCACATGAACTGTTCCTTGTGCAAGCAGATAAAGAGATTGAGCAAGTTTTCTGGTGCTCATCCCATCAGGGTACTATTCCACCTGAAGGACCCCACTTTCATGACCTCATGTAAATAAATATAAGCACCTCGCTTGGTCCTATCTCCAGATTCCATCGTGTTGGAAGAACTTCAACCTGAGAATTTTGAGGGGACACAATTCAGCCTGTAGAACCATTATTCAAAGTCTGGTCTCTCACCCTACACATAGAAGATGAAGAAGAGAACTTTGCTAATAAAACACTTAAAATCAGCCAGGTGCAATGGCACATGCCTGTAATCCCAGTGACTCAGGAGGCTGATGCTGTAAAATTGAGGGCAGTCTCAGCAACATAGCAAGACCCTGTTTTTAATTTCTTTTAAAAAAGGGCTGGGGGATGTAGCTCATTGGTAGAGTGCCCCTTTGTTCAATCTCAAGTACTATAAATAAATAAACAACTAAATAAATCACTTATTCTATTCTAGCACTGGCCTAAGGACTTCAACACATTATTCAATTTAATAGAGTAAATCACATCATGAAGCTCAGAGAGATGAAATAACTTATGCCAAATCACAACACTTGTAAACTGTAGAGACTCAAATTCTGTACCATTTGACCTGTGTATTTTCATCTTTCTGAGAACCCAGGGGTCCTTTCTAAAATTTCAATATTTACCAGTTAGCTTATTTAAGAGTGATTAAGCCCAAAAAAGACAGCACAAACCTCCAAGGTCACCTGAAACCACTCTGAATCAGGAAGTCAATGTTTTTATTTCATCGAGGTAGTTACAGTGGTCAAAGACCATATATTTGTGTTTGTTCTTTAATCCATAAATGGGTTCTAGAAATTGAATTTGTAAAAAGGCTTAGTTAACATGAAGTCAGGGAAAAGGGAATCAGATAGTCTGTGAAGATATTTCAATACTGACTTGGGTTAGCATTCTTATTCTGCTGGCTATGTGATTTTTCATGTCTCTAACATCAATATCATCTAACTTAGGAGGTAAGGACTATGTCAATCTAAATTATTGTGTACAGCCAAGCATAGTAGCAAAAGAAGTGGCTCAATAACTGTTTGATCAGTACCTAGAGACATCATTTGGTACACCTTCAAATACTTTGCTGCTGAGAAAGAAAAATTTGCAAATGTCCTTCCTTAGGGTGAGAATACCAAAAAGCAAGCCAGATTCTCATCACTCTCCCACCTTGTCCAGGTACTCAGCACTACCTTGCAGATGTCCTTCCCCAAAACAGCCCCAGTTTAGTGGTGTAAGTGGCTGGCAATTTTCTTCTGTAAATGGCCAGATGGTAAACACTTTCAGTCCTGCAATTTGTATGGTCTCTGCTCTACTCAATTCTGCCATTGTAGCATGAAAGTAGCCACAGTAAACAAGTAAATGAATAAGCATGGCAGTGTCCCAATAAAATTTCATTCAAAAAGATGTGGTGGCACAGATTTGGCCAGCAAGCTATAATTTTATTTTTATTTTTTAGTTGTAGTTGAACACAATACCTTTATTTTTTATTTATAATGCAGTGCTGAGGATGGAACTCAGAGCCTTGCACATGAGAGGTGAGTTTTCTACTACTGAGCCACAACCCCAGCCCCAGCCACAACTCCAGCCCCGAGCAAGCTATAATTTGCCCACACCTGCACAGATAAACAATGTACTTTCTCTTCCTATTTTTGTGAATGGCGAAGAGGGTTTACTTCAAACAATTCATACCAAAAAAAATCTCAATTAAAGTCCCACTGAAATTCTCATTTATTTTATCCTTTCTTTCTTTTTCATACTGGGAATTAAACCTAGGGGCACTCTACCACTGAACTACATCCTCAACCCTATTTTTTAAAAAAAATTGAGACAGAGTCTTTCTAAATTGCTGGGGCTGGTCTCAAACTTGTGATCCTCTTGCCTCAGCCTTCCAAGTTGTTGAGATGATCATAAGTATACATCACTGCACCTGGCTGAAATTCTCATTTATTTACTCCAAATCTTTTTGTTTGTTTTTGTGCTGGGGATCGAACCCAGGGCCTTGTGCATGAAAGGCAAGCACTCTACCAACTGAGCTATATCCCCAACCCTATCTTCTTTTTTCTCTTTACTGAAAATCTTTCAAAGACCCCAATATTCTCCAGAGTATTCAATTCCTGCTCAAAGATAGACACAGAAAGAGAGAGAGAGAGAGAGAGAGAGAGAGAGAGAGAGAGAGAGAGAGAATTTTATCATAGAAATTGGCTCACACATTTATAGAGGCTGGGCGGTTGCCCAATCTGCAGTCTGCAACCTGGAGAATCAGGAAAATCAATGGATCAGTTCAGTCTGAATAAGAAAGCCAGATAACCAGGGCAGTCAGCTGTGTAACTCTCCACCTGAGTCTGAAGGCTTGAGAACCAGGAGCACAGATGTCTGAGGGCAGGAGATGAATATTTCAGCTTAAATACAGACAACATCAGCTTCAGCAACTTAGAGACACCTTTCTCAAAATTTCTTAAAATTTTTAAAAATGCCTTGGATAGCTCAATGGTAGAGCATTCCTGGGTTCGATCCCCAGTACAAAATAGAAAATGTCCTAGCACTGGGAATGTTGCTGAGTACTAGAGCACTTGCAAGACCCTGGGTTTGATCCGCTGCACCACAAAATAATAATAACAACATTACAAAATCCTCTATAGCATTAAAAATCAGGGAATCACAAATTTAAATTTTAATCAGATACCACTACATACTCACCAAAGTGACTAAAAATGAAAAGACTTGCCAGATGCGGTGGCACACGCCTATAATCCCAGCAGCTCAAGAGCCTGAGACGGGAGGATAGTGAGTTCAAAGCCATCCTCAGCAAAAGTGAGGCACTAAGCAACTGATTGAGACCCTGTCTCTAAATAAAATACAAAATAGGGCTGAGGATGTGGCTCAGTGGTTGAGGGCCCCTGAGTTCAATCACCAGTACCAAAAAAAAAAAAAAAAAAAAAAAAAAAAAAAAAAAAAAAAGACTGATAATGCCAAAGAGCAAAGACATTACTGGGAGTATAAAATTTTACAGTCATTTCAGAAAAAGCTGTTTTTTGACAGTTATCTTTATAAGTCTGCCTTATGACTCAGCAATGGAATGTTTATTATTTATCCAAGAGAAATGAGACTCACAGGTCCACATAAAGACTTCAACATACAGGTTCATAGCTGCTTTATTCACAATAACCCCAAACTGGAAACATCTCAGTGTTTATCAACAGGAGAATGTATAAACAAAACTGTGGTATGTTTACTTCATAAAATAGTACTCAGAAATAAAAATGAATGAATCTACAACTCTGTGGATGGAGGCCAAAAATATTATGCCAAGTATAGAAGTCAGATGCAAAAAAGAGTAGTACATACTGTGTGATCCATTTATATTAAATCCTAAAGGAACAAAAGTAACCTATGTGTGGGGGGGTACCAAGGATTGAACTCAGGGGCACTTGACCACTGAGCCACATCCCCAGCCCTATTTTGTATTTAAAGACAGGGTCTCACTTAGTTGCTTAGCACCTTGGTTTTGCTTAGATTGACTTTGAACTTATGATTCTCCTGCCTTCAGCCTCCAGAGCTGCTGGGATTATAGGTGTTCACCACCCCACCAGCTCCAAAAGTAACCTATTGTGATACAAATCAGGTGTGCTTAACCACTGAGCCACATCCCCAGCCCATACTATTATTTTATTTTGAGACAGGATCTCACTAAATTGCTTAGGGTCTTGCAAAATTGCAGAGGCTGGTCTCAAATTTGTGCTCCTCCTGCCTCAGCCTGCCAAGCTGCTGGAATTATAGGCATGAACCAATGTGCCCAGCCAGAAAACTGGTTTTTTTTTTAATATTTATTTTGTACTTGTCATTGGACACAATATCCTTATTTATTTATTTCTATGTGGTGCTGAGGATCGAACTCAGGGCTTCACACGTGCTAGGCGAGCACTCTGCCACTGAGCCACACCACAGCCCCCAGAAAACTGTTTTAATAGCAATAAAAGGAGAATAGGAAAACAAATGTTGGTTATTCATTGGTAGATTCAAAAACCTTAAAAAATGTGCATGCAGACAATTTGAATGGATTCATGAACCCCTACTAGATGTCATTTTACCTGAATGATAATTGAACATTACTGATCTGGTGAGTTTGAGCAACTACTTTTTATCAAACACAGTTAATGAAAGGAGTATGAATGGCAAATTCGCTTAGCATTAGGTATTCAAGAGACATAAGATTGGTTAGAATATGCCACAGTCATCCACCTGGAATAAATGTTGTCATCTATGTCTCCCAAAGACTTCACTCCATGAAGTGGCCTATTCTTAATTGATCAGTATTTAATTCTACTACCATTTAAAATTTACAATATGTGACTGTAGGAAGATAGGCCACTTCACATAAGTGTACATTCTACTTACACACTTGATTTGATGACATTAGTTTGCAGGTGTCTCTACTTCAATTAATTGCATATTGGGGAAATGCATAATTTCAACTCAGTACAAAACTGAAGTATTTGAATGATAGTCTCTTTGATATAATTATTTCATGTAAGTTGAGTGCTGACAAAATGTTGTCCTTTATTTTTTAAAATAATAGCTTCAAGTATGTTCAAGATTAGATAACACCAAAAATGTCAAGATATGACAAATGTGAAATAAAAATAATGAGATTAAAACTTTCTATCTTTATCTAATTTCCTCCAAATTCATAAACTGTTTCTCCTTTTGAAATCAGGTTACAAACTCCCTATGTCCTATGCAGTATTTTTCCAGCCTGATTTAAAGAACAGAAAAAGTACCTTTAGAAAAGTCATGTAAAGACACAGTATTTTTGCTGATCAGTAAGCCAAATCCTGAGCTGTAAAAATATACTAACTTCTTTTTACTATAATAGTAAATAGAAAAGGAAAATTATTCAACTCTACAAAAGAAATGCTTAACTTATTCTGTCCACTGTATCTGAAAACTGATTTGAGAGCCTTGATAATTTAGGAAAACCTTATCTCAAAATAAACTTTAAAGGGTTGAAGATGTAGTTAGGAGGTAAAGTGCTTGCCTAGCACGTGTGAGGTTCTGGCTTCAATCTCCAGTACCACAAAAACAAACAAAATTAACCAGACAAATGTGCTCAGCCTGGGACAAACAGGCTGTTTGTGGGTGGGACAGCACAATACCAGCTAGGGAGGAAAGAGGTGAGACCACAATGCTCACTGCTCCAGAAATATTCAGTCCATTAGTAGGAAATTAGTTTTAATCAAAGCCAGATGAGAAGCTCTGGGAGAAAGAAAGATTTAAAAGGAGGAAGGGGATGCATTAGGACAAAAGACAGAATTTCACAAGTCCCAAACAGGTTTTGCTCCTGAGTCATTAGGGCCCAGAGGAATCTTACAGGTTTTAACTCTCTCTGAGTCACCTGAGCTTCCTTATCTCACTGGAACTTCCTGAAACTAGCATAAACATCTTTATACTTTCAGTGGGGGGTGCCCCTAAATTCAGTGTGTTTCAGTATGACTTGAAGACTATGGGCCACTCTCCTCATGGTGAAATGGGCTTATATGAACCATCAAAGCCCATCTCACCATGTATTGTCCCCAAAGTTTTCTTTTCTCCTGTTTAAAGAAGCAAAATCAAAATCTCCCCTGTTACATGCATTTCAAAAGGAAAGTATTTGTTCTAGGCAATGAGTTGATTGAATCAATATTTGCAGGGTCCTAGTCTGTTTCTGTAAGGGGTGATTTCATATTCCAAATTAAACTTTTTTGTCCCAATAGATATGGGAAATACAGTTATGAGGCAGTTTACAAACTCTGTAAACTTACAGAGAGTTATAAACCTAAGAGTGGCCACCCCTCATAGCACAGTTGTTAAAGAATCCAGCCTCTGCCTGAAGGTTTATCTCTATGAAGCTGTTTTGCAGTGGACATGTGATCTGCTCCTCATACAAGCTTTATAAGATGCCTCCTTTTGCCAGCTAAGCTGAAATTCAAAAGAAATTTTCCAGAAACATATTATTTGGGGTTGCATTTATAATATTTGAAAAGTGCTCAATTAAAAGATACCCTCAGAGGCAGGCATGGTGGCAGACCTGTAATCCCTGCAACTCAGGAGGCTGAGGCAGAAGTATTGCAAGTTTAAGGCTAACCTTGGCAACTTAGTCAGTGACTCTGTCTCAAAAAATAAAAGGCTTGGGGATGTAGCTATAATTCAGTGTTAAAGCACCCCTGGATTCAATCCAATCCTTAGTACAACCCCACAAAAAAATTTTTAAAGATGCCTTAAGAAATCTTAAAAGCATATAATAAATTACATAATGAAAAAATGTAAAAAATATTTTATTGGATTACTATAATTATATCTGACCAATGTCCATGCTGTAGTTGTTATTTCAAATTACCCAGAAGGTTCTAGATTCTGTGAGAGATGACCAGATCTTTTGTGATTTGATATTTATTTTTAAAAATTATAACTACTACCAGAAAAACAGTTTTAATGGATGTTTATCAGTAAGTTATTTAAATATCAGCTTTAAACTTTTGCAGAAAAGCATTTAGATATTAGTCTGGGGAAATAGTGACATCTAATGGCAAGAATCAGTAATTAAAAACCCCTAAACAAGAAAAAGTCAAGTCAGGGAAGTCAAGCAAAATAAAAAAGGCAGGAATTAACAAATTTGTGATTTTGTAGGCAAAATAAATTTTTCTCACTTTGGCTTTTGGCTTTGAGAAAATGTGCTGTATTTCTGTATTATAATATATTCCCCCATTCCAGTAGATGAAGGAGTTTAATTTGGAAAATAAAAGCTTTTGTATGGAAATACAACAGGCACTGCTAATATTTCGTTCCATCAACTCATTGTTTAGAACAAAAATATTTTATCTTTGAAAAGCATATAGCATGAGAAATTTATTTATTTTCATTTTCAAATAGAAATAAAGAAAACATTTTCCCCTTTAATGTCTGTAACAAATGCTCTGTAAGATTTCACCCACACTCCCTCTGCCGATCCCAGCAGTCACCTGCAGCTTAGGTGGACAAAAACACATTACATTCCTCATCTCTGCCTGAGGTCTGTCTCTGGCTTGCAGGAATGAGTCCTGCCTATGCAACACAGACTGGAAATGCCTGGAAGTTAACACCCCGCCTGCCCCATGAGCCACTCTCAACAAAGAGGGCAGGGCATATAGAAATAAATACCTCAGCTTCCTCTCTCCCTGGTGGGATAATTGTGTTGTTTACTACAGGATCTGTCCGTCTGTCGGGGGAATCCAGCAGAATGCAATCCCAGTTGCCCACAACAGAAATTTGCACCTTTCATTGTTTTTCCTGTATTCCTAACTCCTCCCATGCTTTCTGGTGTCAACACCCAAATCATTGTGTAAGGATCAGCTTTTAGAGGAATCCAAATGAAGATAGCTGTCTATTTATGCTGTAGACACACATGTTCATGTGTTTCAAAGGAAAAATTGAATTCCAAGTATTTTTCCTACTTTCATTAGCAATACATCAAAATCAAACAAGCAAAGACTAGTCTATTTTTATTTTACTGCAACTTTAAAGACTTTTGCAACTCCTTGAAGCCCTGCTCTCATCCTCCTTTGGGCTTTCTGTTTATGGAAATGGAAGTTCAACCTAGGGAAATTGCCTCATTAAGGAAAGAGGGCACCTGTACACCAGGGATTTATATCCACTCTAAAATCCCTGAAGGAAATTTTGAACTGGATGTTAAGAACTGTTGAACCGATTGACAATCGACTTGCTAATTGTCTAAGACATAGCATATTAAGATTTTGTACTTGAGCCAGGTGCAGTGGCACACACTTGTTATCCCACTGATACAGGAGGTAAGTTCAAGACAGGAGTGAGTTCAAGGCCAGTCTGGGCAGCTTCTCAAGACCCTGTCTCAAAATAAAAATTAAAAAGGGCTGTGGATGTAGCTCAGTGGTAGAGCATCCCTAGTTTACATGCCCAGTATCTCTCACACACACACACACACACACACACACACACACACACACACAAATGATGCTAAGATTGTAAAGTTAAAGACCCAAGGATTAGAAATACATTTTACCAAACATTTATATGCTACAAGTTGTCTTTTTTCTTTTTAACAACCAATTTAACTATTTTTCTTCACTTTCAAGGGCATGTGAGGGGCAGAGAGAACAGCGACTATCTCATATTTTACACAAAACAGGCTCAACCCAGGAGGCAATATACAGAAGGGGAGGTACAGCTAGTAAGTACTTTGACCATCAATCACATGTAAATTTCAACCCCGGCCACAACTTTGCATCAAGAGTCAATTTATTCTGACCTGATGGCAATGAAGGGGGAAAAAAGCTGTTTTATATTGGCATGTGGAAAATTACAAAATAAATCTCAGATGTATTCACCCGAACTCTTGGTCACAAACAAGTCAAACGTGCTAACTATAGCATGTGACTAATCCCACTTTATACACCAAGTGATGTTGGTAAAGTCATGTTTTTATTCCTCCTTTAAAAGAAAAACATTTTTAAGCCAATTATTCATTTCCCCCAGTAGTAGATTTATGAAGTTAAATAGTCATTAAGCTAAAGAAAAAGGATTCGTGTGTCCCAAAATTTCAAAACAATAAATGCCTTTTTTAAAACCACCATATATTCTAAAATCTAAGACCTACCTTGAAATCTATGGGTGTCTCCTATTTCAATAGGTTTTTGAACCCCAAATTATCTTTGTATCTGTAGGTATAACAATATTCTACTGAGGTACTTTGCCTAGTGTTATACATATATTCTTTCATGTAATGTCTATGGTACAGTTATTATGATTATGTATATCATTATGTTTCCATACATTTTTATGATTACATATGTGAATACTGAATCTTGAGGATAGGTGCCTGAACTCAGGTCTGCCAGATTATAAATGCAACTTTTTAAATATGGTATTAGCAAGCTATTGCTGCAAAATACACAAGCATAAAATCTCAGTGGCAAATAACCCTAAACATTTATTTCTCAAAGGTATGCACCGAAGCTGAAGCCTCTCAGCTGTTCTTGGTTGAGCTCACTGGGTGGCTTCTAATCCAGCCCTGCCCCCCATGTCTTTCAATATCCTTGGATCAGCAGACTAACTGGACCATGGTATTCTCATGGTGATAACAGAAGTACAAAGAGTAATTAAAACCCTGGACCCAAAAGATTTAAACTCAGATCTGGCAGGTATTGCTTCTACTTACATCCCCTGGGCCAATGCAAATCAAAAGCCCAAGTTTAAGAATAAGGAAGAATATTCTTCTTTTAGTGAAAGGATATGCAAAGTTACTTTGCAGAAGATGTAGAGACAAGAAAGAGTGAAAGAAAATAATTCAACACAATTTTCTCCTTCTCACTTATTGTTAGTGAGCTCCCAGTTTCACAAATAGTGTGAAATTTGCATTTTGTAGTGAGAAAAGGGAGGCACCATCATTCTGACACAAAACACAGGAACTATGTCTCTAAATTCTAAAACCCTGAAGTCTAGCATCCTTGGTTGTGCTCATAATAAAATGAATCATGAAGCAGGCAAATTTGTCTTTGACATTCTTCAAGCTCACCTCTAATTACCTCCTCCCTTTCACACCTTTGTTTATCTATTTCTCCTGTCCCTATGACAAAATGCTCCATTCTTATACCCACAACCCTCTAAACCCCACCCTATGCATTCCAAGCCTTAGCTCCCTGAAATTAACACCCTCTGAGATAATCACAAGAAAATGGATTTTTGCTGAAAGACATCTACATTTTGACCAGGGATTCCTGGACACAGAGCATATCAGCTTAAATAGTAATTGTCAAAAAAGCACTTGGAAATAAAAATTTTGTCTTCAAATAAACCTAGTTAGAAACCCCATTTATTAAAAGATATTAGTAGGACCTATTATGAGTCAAAGAATGTTAATATAACTTTTGGGAGGTTCTGGTCACTCTACCACTGAGCTACATGCCCAACTGTTTTTTGTTTTTGTGTTTGCTTTTGTTTGGTTTTGTTTGACACAGGGCCTTGCTAAATTGCCCAGACTGAAACTTTCAATCTTCCTATCTCAGCCTTTCAAGTAACTGGGATTACAAGCATGCACCAATACACCTATCAATTAGTATAACTTTTAATACTAAACTATTATCAGTTGACTTAGCAGGGCAGGAAAAAATGAAATTGTGTTCTTGATATCCTTCTCATATTGCCCTTGGGGACCTCTGAAGTTCTACAGAATTCCTAAGTACTGAGAAACACAATTTGAAAACCCATATAAATTATTGCATTTCAGTGTAAAAACTTCTATGTCAGAACTTTAGAGGGAGTGGTATGAGAATTAGCAGGGGAAAGAATGACCTAGTCTCTTACTGTTAAGAAGAGGGAAAACAGCAGATCAGGGGAGGCTCTGTAACTCAGGTGGGCCTTGAAAGGAAAAGAGATATAGCTCAGTGGCAGAACTCCACAATCAGTCTGGACAGCATATAGTGGATAGAGATGGTAATAGGATTGGGGTGCCACTCTGTCAAATAAGAACCCCCTACTAGATGCCAGCACCTAGAACTCTACCTTGCATAGAGTAGATACTCAGAGAATATTTGAGGAGTGAATTAATTTTTAAAAGAAAGTGCAGATATCAATAAAATATAAATGGCTTTCTTGTGATAATTGTAAGAAAACACTAATGACCTCCCTCATATGTTTGCAATAAAAATCATAATGAATATTTTTCATAATTTTTGCTTATTTTTCCCATTTTTATCTTCTGCAGTTCAAAGCACTATTCAGTTCCATTAGAAGTGATCATGCAGGGGCTGGGATTCTGGCTCAGAGGGAGAGCGTTCGCCTTGCATTCATGAGGCACTGGGTTTGATCCTCAGCACCACATAAAAAATAAAGATGTTGGGTTGGGATTGTAGCTTGCAGGTAGAGCACTTGCCTCAAACGCATGAGGCCCTGGGTTCTATCCTTAGCACCACATAAAAATAAAGACATTGTGACAATCTACAACTAAAAAAAAATAAAAATAAATAAATAAAATAAAGATGTTGTGTCCACCTATAGCTAAAAAAAAAATAAATATTTTTTTTTAAAAAGAAGTGACCATGTATTTCAGTTCTTGGAAAAGAATATAGATTGATTTTCCCCTTCTTGTACCTTAATGGAGAAAAAAGAATTTTATGAATAAACAAAATGTGGGAGTAGATTTATACACCCAGTATTAAACAAGGTGAGGAAAAGACTTGAGAAAGTATGGTAAATCATAGTATATGTGAATGATTATTAATGTCCCCACTGTTAAGTAGTGAGGCACAATACCATCAACAGAAAAAGAACTGAATCCCAAAATTCTCCAAAAATAAAATAAAAATGTGACCCACTATGTCAAAACTCAGTGAACATTTTTATGACTCATCAATTGTATCATTGCAAGTCATTAGAGAGAAGATTTTGATGAACATCAATTTCTACATCAAGAAAAATAAATGAGTCTCCATTTCTTGCCTTCCCTTTGTTCTCACCTTCAAGTTGTTAAGGTCTTTGAGAAGAATAAAAGATGACACTTCAGTAGCTCACAAATCAGGCTTAACTGTTCCCATGTCAGTTTGAGTTTAGAAAAGATTACTTTCATCTAACAGCCCTCTCAGATACAGTACTACAGTGGGGTACTCTGTCACCTCCAGAAATGATTTATACTGCATCCATCTAAATTTTAAAATATTAGAGAACTCTGCCTTCTATCTATCTCCATGCTTTTAAAACAGCTCCCAACAGCATCTTAATAGCACAAAGAACAAAAAAGGCATTCTCCAATTCCTTAACTTTCTACAACCTTAAATTAAATTAGTGTCTAGAAAGAGGTTCAAAGCAGAGGTCAGAATGAACACTCAAATACACATACAGCTATTCTCCAAATTCCTAGTTACTATAAGACAAACTACCCAAATCTAAGATTTAATCACTTTTCATTCAAAAAAGCATAGCAAAATGTAAGGAGTCCTTGTGAGGAAAGCAAATATGAATAATCTTTTTCCTCAGTGAGCTCCCAATCAGCAACAATAAGAAATTGCACAAATATTCAAAATATGCAAAATAATAAGATCATTGTCTTAGATGTCAAGAGTTGCCACTAATGCTCAAAGAAAGGAGCAGTGACTTCAGAACTAACCAGGTCTGGGAACCTAATGACATTCTAGTTCAATGAGATAAACATAAGACCAGGGGTGTTACAGAAGACATGAAGGGTCCAGTACCCTGAGTCAAGAGAGCAGAGGGGGAAATTCTGAAAAACCAAGTGTGACATAAATAAGGGGTTACCCTGAGTGCCAAGACCAGGAGTGTGGATTTTATGAAAATCAATGAGACAGCTTCAAATTAAGGAAATGACATGATACCAGCTGCCATTTAGATTAGTTTGGAAATGATGTGGAGTTGGAATAAGGAGAAAGAGGTCTCACTCAGATAGACTCTAATAATAAGAGTTGTTATTATTATTATAATAAAGGCCCAGTAATGAGAACTCTAATTGGGACCCTGGATGGTCACTGGAAGTAAGTGTCCAAATTCAAGAGATATAAAGATACAATCTCCAGGATTTCATAAATGCCAGGATGTGAACACTAAGTGGGTATAGAAAATACGAATTAGCTGTAAAGTTTGTGTGACCAGAAAAATGCTGTGATATTTAATACAAATTAGGAAGCCAAAAAAAAAAAATAGGAAATCTGGAAAGGGGGAGATAATAAATTCTGGTTTAAAATAGGTTGAATTTGAGGCCCCCTTGGAATAATCAAATAGGAAGTCCTGTTTAGATTCAATAATATGAACTTCAGAAGACCTATTAAGTTTTTTTATTTCATCTTGTGTGTGAGCAGAAAATATAGATAGTAGAGTTGATCACAGGCTGGGTATTGTCAAGTCCTGCCTCCACTGAGGTCAAAGAAGATGATTAGTTCAAATTACTAGCAAATATTGTATTGCAATGGCTGGTCTTGGAGCCTAGATTGGAAGGATAGAAGAATATATTTTGTCATTTATTTCCCTATATCAACTCTACTAATTTCCCCTATTCCCATGTCTTCTTTGCACTTGTTATCTAAAATCACTCCATTTTCTTTTTATATTTATTTTATTTTGTATGACAAATTCTATTGTATATACCATGATGTTATCATATATATGATATATATACAATAAAATTGTTACTATAGTGAGAAAAATTAACATAGCTATCATCTCATATAGTTACCCACTCCCTACCCTGTGGCAAAACCATCTATAATCTACTCATGCAGCAAAAATCTTGAATACAATACATTATTAACTATAGTCCTCATGATGTACATTAGAACTTTTGAATTTTTTATCCTACATATTTTCTGCTTCATGTCCTTTGACCATCCTTTACTTCAAGTCTATTAGATCCATTCTAATCTTTCACTTTGTCCCTACTGTTTGTTGATTAGTATAGCATAGAGTGCATAGTCAAATCAGGGTTCCCATATACAGTGGTTACAGTGGGCTTGAGAAAAAATGAGTTTTAGGTGGGAACAGTTTTAGGTGAGCACGCCTGTAATCTCACATATTCTGGAGACTGAGGCAGGAGGATCACAAGTTTAAGGACAGCCTGGGCAATTTAGCAAGACCCTGTCTCAAAAAAAATTTTAAAAGAGCTGAGGATATAGCTCAGTGGTAGAGCACTTGTGTAGCATGTGTGAGGCCCTGAATTCAATCCTCAGCACTGCACAAGCACAAAAAGTCTCCTTTGTCAGATGAAGGAATGAAGTAAAAAAAATAGGATACATTAGGGGCTGGGGTTGTGGCTCAGTGGTAAAGTGCTCACCCAGCACATGTGAGGCCCTGGGTTTGATCCTCAGCACCACATAAAAATAAATAAATGAAATAAAAGTATTGTATCCAACTACAACTAAGAAAAATTCTTTTTTAAATGTGATACATTAGGGGTTGGGGTTGTGGCTCAGTGGCAGACCGCTCACCTAGCATGTGCGAGGCCCTGGTTTCGAGCCTCAGCACCACATAAAAATAAAGAAATAAAATAAAGATATTATGTCCAACTTAAAATAAATAAATAAATATTTTTTAAAAATGTGATGCATTAAGTAAAGCAACATTTTCCTTCCATTAAGTCACCACAGAAATATAAAGAAGGAGTAGGGGAGCAAAAAGAAGAATGATGGATTAGTATGAAAAGGAGGAAAAATGAAGAACAGTAGCAAGAAATGAAAAAAGGAAAGGGAGGGAGAAATGGGTGGTATGATTTAATCCACTGATGTGCATTAGAATCAAATAAATATAATTCTTTTCAATAATCCAAATCAATAGGAAGGCAAGAAATAAAGATATACCAGACCTTACTATCCACTAATCTGACAAAGTGAATCTTTACTCATTAATTCTGCTTCAACCAGAGACCCTATTTGGGTTTATTCAAAATTTTAAAAGGTAGAAAATAGAAAGGATCTTGATTCCAAAAAACTTTGCTGAGCTTTGCTATAGATTAAATACACAAACTAGGCCAATTTGTTAACCATTTTAGCCTTAATTTTCTTAGATATAAAATAGTTATAATAACACTCACCTAGTAGTATTAAATTAAAATAAAAACATATATATAGTTACATGTCACCTACCATAGAGTTCTACATAATCTCAATAACTTCAGTTTCACTTCCTTACAGAATTACTGTTAGAATTAAATGAAATAATGTGTTTGGAGGTACCTGAAATACAGTAGATTAGCTTGGCAAACTTACAGAGTAATAAAAAGATGCTTAAAAAATAGCCTTAGCTATGTACATATCCTCATGATTCTTTTTAAGTCGACATTGAGAATGAACTTATTTTATTGAATAATACCTTGTGGTCTTATTGAAGTTCTAAATATTCTACATGCTAAAATAAAATTGTACTGCCTTCCCTGGAGTATTTTCGATCAATATAAAACACCATCTTTACCACAGTGCATGTTTTTTAGATGCAAGCTATATTTGACTTTGAAACTATGCTAGCTGAGAGAGAAAAATGCAGTGTTGATTAGCTTTCTAATCCCCACTAGATTTTCAAGATAATCATATCCTACTCCACATTTCAGTTGTATAAACATGGCCTTAATCTATGTCTATGTGACTTCTGAAATTTAAATTATAGTGATTCCAAACCTATGACACTCTGACCCCTTGTGGTAGTTAATTGCAAAAGGTCTACACATTCATATATGCAGAGTGTTAATTTCACAGAAACTAAATAATGGGTCTCATGAATATTTGTGCTAATATTTTAAATATTACTTGCTACTGTGATTAGTAAGATGAAATACCATTGCAAAGCATTTATATTAGAAACAAATCTTGCTTTCAATTAACAGAAACCCAATTCAAATGAAAAAGGAAATTGATGGGCCCATTTAACTGAAATGAATATGGATAAATCCAGGCATGAATAGATCTAGTGGCCCAAACTAAGAAAATGGGATCCATCTCTTTAAATATCTAAGCTTTATATATTGCCTTTGAGTTTTATTCCCATGGATACTTTACCATTGTGGTGGTAGTTATCAGCAGCTACAAGTTTATATTAGCAAATCCCAGCAGTCCAGGACAGAAGGGATTTTCTCACTCTCAACAGTCCCAGCAAGGGTTCTGATATTATCTCAAATGGGGCATCCTATGTCCACCCTGATATAATCATTGTGGAAAGGCACATGGGCTATTCTGATAGGCCAGGCCTGAGATATATGTCTATCACTAGAGCCAAGTGTGGTCAAAATCATACAACATGAATGGACTGAGAGTAGAAAAAGGAGGGATAATTCACCTGAGGAAAGTGAATGTACTGGGACTTCAATAAGGGGAAAGGATGCTGACCAGAAAAAATATAGAATATAGCACATGTTTTCAACATGTGTGAATATTTTTAAAAATATATTTTTAGTTGAAGATAGACACAATGCCTTTATTTCATTTATTTATTTTTATGTGGTGCTGAGGATCAAACCCAGGGCCTCACATGTGCTAGACAAGTGCTCTACCAATGAGCCACAGCCCCAGCCCCAACATGTGTGAATCTTAAGTATTGATTAAAAAAGGATTTTCAAATTTGAAAAAGCTGACAATCATATCAATTCTTTTTGGTAGAGAAGTATATGGCCTAACATAGATCAAATACGTGAATGCATTTCTGTCTCTCATGTAGATGATTACTGTAGGGAGTATGATTCCTGAGATATCTGCTTTGGAACTTCTTGTTCTAGAAGTCACTCATTCAGTGAGTTTTCTCGGTCCATTAGGTAACTTCACAAAGCATTGCCTTCTCTAGGGAGAAGAAAACAGTATGAAAAGAACATCTCATAAAGCACATTTTCAGCAAAATTTTCTTTCAGTTGAGATGTTTATTCCTGACTTGTCTGAGGTATCCAGGTGAGCTGCCTACAGAATATGTTGATGAATTTCCTTAGTGCTAATTTAAAATTAGTTATGCACTCTACATTTGAAGGCTTTTACTCTTTTAACACTTCTTTCTATGATATTACTTAATGCAAAGTAATTTTTTGAGGTTAATTATTATGGTACACTCTAAATGAGCACAATTGTTGGAATCATTATGTACTCATGAGTGACAAGGCCCCCCTTCCTTCCACTCCTGTATCCCTCTAGCTACTTGGATGTTCATTCTTCCATGAAAGGAAAAACTATAGTGTTATAAAAGACCACTTTATGATTTCTTTATGCAAAAGTTTTTATAGAAGTATGTGCTTTTATGATAAATTCTGTTTTAAATCACTTTCAGCAATGTGAAGCATTGTGGTTTAAATTTCATATAAGGCAACACGAAGTGAGAGACTATTGTTTATTCATCAAATCAAACTGTGGCCTCAATTACACTGAAATATTTGGACTCCTAAATCCTCTTCCCTAACAGGTTGCAACTAAATGGTTCATTCCTGGTGGTTCACTTTGTTATTAAAGAATATTCTGAGGAGGGTGGGGAGGAGAGGGAGGGAAGGGGGCATGAGCGTAGGAAAGATGGTGGAATGAGACAGACATCATTACTCTAGACACATGTATGATTGCACTAATGGTGTGATCCTACTTCATGTACAACAAGGGAAGTGAAAAAGTATGTTACATTTGTGTAAAAAAAAAAAAAAGAAAAAGAAAAACCTCCCATTAAACCAATCAGAGCCTTTACTTTAAATTTCCCCTTTTGTGGAAATTTTGTGTTCAGTGACAGTGGGTTTTCTTCTGACATTTTCCCATTGTTTTTGCCTTTAAGTTTACATCTCTAGGCAGCTTATCGAGTGAATTCAGTGAAAAATGAGAAAAAGTGGTTGTTCCACCAAATTGACTGCTTGATTATTTAGACGGTTGATCCCATGACCCTTCTACATTATAAACATGAGTGTTTTTTGTGATCCCTGAACATGGCCTCTCTTGCTAAAATAAAGTAAATGGACTTGATTTGGGGGAAAAAAGAGAATATTCTAATATATATTTTTTAATATTTGTTTTTAGTTGTTGATGGACCTTTATTTTATTTATTTGCATGTGGTGCTGAGAATCGAACCCAGTGCCTCATACATGCTAGGTAAGTGAACTACCACTGAGCCACAACTGCAGCACAGATTCTGATATATTCTAACAAAATATTGATCATTCCAGACAATAATGCAAGTGCCATCTGCAAAGAAATAACTCAAATTCACTTGCTTTTTTCGTTTCCCTTTCCTCCTTTCTACCAATATTATTTAAATTGTATGATTTTTAAGTGACAAATAAAATTGCATATATTTATGGTATACAACATAATGTTTTAATATACATTAATAAAATACACATTTGGAAATGGATAAATTGAGCTAATTAACATGCATTACCTCACATACTTACTTTTTGTGGTGAGAACATTTAAAATCCACTTTCTAAAGGACATTCAACTATACAATACATTGGTATTAACTATATCCACCACAATAGAAGTGACCTTATTCCTCCTAAACAACTGAAATTTTGTATTCTTTGACCAATATTCTCCCCACTTCCCCTGCCCCCATGTTCTGGCAAACACCACTATACTCTTACTATATTCATTTCTACCTTCTATTTCCCTATTGCTTATTTACTGTCTATGATCAATTCCTTCCAATTTCACCATTTATTTCTATAATTCTGTCATTTTTTAATACTCTACCATGTTCTGCGAACTCATATTTTTATCTTTCTGGTGTCTTTTCATCTTTTTCCTTGATCTCTCAAACTCCTCCTTTGTGACTTTTCTTCAAAAAGCCAATCATGTTCATTATATTTTTTAAAAATATAATTAGGTCACCAATATTTGCTCATCAAATGTTTGGTCACTATCATGCATTGGGTGTCCTCAGAAGAATGCCCTAAAACAAGGATGTAAGGACAAGTTGATTATTTGGGGAACAATCCCAAGAAACACTGGTGTGAGGTTGGTAAACCAAGACAAGGAAGGGATGTCAGCCATTACAGTGTGCATAATGAGCAGGTTAGTACAATGGACAAGTGGATTTTAAGCCTGCTGGAGTCCTCTAGGAGATTATATATAACAGAGATTCTCAAAGTTTAAAATGCATACAAATTACCTGAATCTCTTTAACAATACAGGTTTTCATTCAGCGCAGCTGAGATGAAGTTTGAGAGTACATTTCTAACAAGGTGATGATGAGTAATAAGGATGTAGAACTCATATCAGCACCAATTGTCATACTACAAAGATGAGGCTTTGCTATCTGTTATTGATTGAGGTCTGTTCCTGAAGATAGAAATTACCTGGCACTTCTACCTTGTCCTGCATGTAGGAAAAGCAAGCAGAGAAGTCACAGGGCCAGGTGTGGTGGCACACGCCTGTAATCCCAGTGATTTGGGAGGCTGAGGCAGGAGGATTGAGAGTTCAAAGCCAGCTCAGCAACAGCGAGGTGTTGAGCAACTCAGTGAGACCCTGTCAGTCCCCCTCAAAAAAAAAAAAGTCACAGGAGTTTTCAGCACAAAGCTCTCCATGTGTTCAGGAGCTATGAGTCCTAAAGGTATCAAGCAGACACCAGTCATGTCTGTTGGTCACAATTTTCCTTGGCCCTTTTTCGTCTATACTTGGGATTGAACCCAGGGACCACTGGACTATATCCCCAACCCTTTTTATTTCTTATTTTGAGACAGGGTCTCACTAACTAGTTGAGGCTGCCCTAGAATCTGCCTCAGCCTCCTGAGTCACTGGAATTAGAGGTGTGTGCCACCATGCTCAGTATAGTTTTCACTGATTATAAGGCAATATCTTTCTGGTGAGTGTTCTTTGTGTGTTAAATTTGTTGCTTGATTGAACAAGGTTTTTGTATAACATATTTGCCTTTTCTTTTTCTATTCTTATGGCATCAGCTGCGGATAGCATAGGAGATGAGGGCAGCTTCACAGTCCAAAGATTGAATCTCTGCTGTAATAAAGACAAATTGCTTCCTGCAATTTTTAACTCATTTGTATAATTCTTTTCATAGCCCCTATTCTTATACTTCTCTGACCCAAACTGAATTTCTCAGAGCTTCTGCCACCAGGACAGTTGACCCAGTTCCTGCACCTATGGTCACAAACAATGGATATAGCTTTACCACATCCAAATAAGTCCCTTACCTTCCTGAAGTATATTTTTTTCTGGAATTTTCCAAGAGTTTCCACTATTGGTCCCTCTCACCATTCTCAAGATTCTGTCCACTTCCTGTCTTCCCTATACAACTTCAGCTTCCTGTATTAGACGTATAAAAATTCATATAAAATGAACTATTTATTGGGCTGGGGATGTGGCTTAAGTGGTAAAGTGCTCACCTGGCATGTGTGGGGCACTGGGTTCAATCCTCAGCACCACATAAAATAAAATAAAGATGTTGTGTCCACCAAAAACTAAAAAAAATAAATATTAAAAAATTCTCTCCCTTCTCTCTCTTTAAAAATTGAACTATTTATATAAATACATAAAAATATATTATTCATCTCCAGATTTCATTCAAAGTGGAATTCATGAAACCTGTTTCCTTCTTCTTGCTTTTTTAATACTTCCGGGAGTTGAAAATAAAAGGTATGCACATTGTTAGTTTCCAAACAGATTAAACCATCTTATGTGCCAGGTAAATCACAATGCAATCAAAGATGTCTATGCCACTGCCTAACCCTCAACTTTCTCCCAATTATATATCTTGCGTTAAGAGAGCTTGGGAGCTGATGTGCTCAACTAGGAAAAGTTTTGCTCACTTCCTTGACTATCATTGTGGCATTGGTAAAAGCATTAAGTTTGTCTGAACTTTAATCTTCTAAATATGGAATAAAAATATTTAAATAATTCAGTATAAGAAATTGGAATGTAGACCAGAGGTAGAGTGCTGGTTTAGCATATGTGAGGTCCTGGATTTGATCCCCAGCACTGAAAAATTTTTCAATAGATGACATCTGTTGTTATTGTTTTCTTTTTAGTTGTAGATGGACACAATATGAGGATTGAACCTAGTGCCTCACTCGTGCTAGACAAGCGCTCTACCACTGAGCTGCAACCTCAGCCTCATATATGGCATCTGTAATCCAATTCTGTTGGATAATATGTTGTAAATTTATAAATGTCAGATATATGAATATATATATGTATATAGATAGATAGATAAATAGATAGATAGATAGAATCTATTTATTTAAGAGGATTTAGAGAATTGATTGATGTTTGTAGAAAACAATAGAAATGCCACTAAAATTTCCATTTAATCCCCAAAATAATACTAATAAGTATAGTTGTCAACAAAGTTTCATAAGTGTTCTCAAATCTTTTTTTTTTTTTTTTGGTGGGGGCAGGTATTTTTGGTCTTTATTATTATTATTATTAGTTTTTTTTAGAAATACATGACAGTAGAGTATATTTTGATACAGTATACATACATGGAGTATAACTTATTCTAATTAAGATCCCATTCTTATGGTTGTACATGATGTGGAGATTTACTGTTGGGTATTTGCATATGAACATAGGAAAATTATGTCCAATTCATTCTACTATCTTTAAGATTCCCATCCCCCCACCCTTCCCTTAATTCCCCTTTGTCTAATCCACTGAAATGCTGTTTACACATCTTCTGTGGACACACAGTAAATAATTTGCTAAACAAACAGCCTCATTTAATTCCAAACCCCATGCTTTTTTTCAAAGCCCAATGCACCAGAGCATCCTTTCCCAAGAAGGTGACTTCTTCCAGAATCTATTCAATAACCACATGACTATCCTAAAAGGCTTCTCATATTTTAGGAGTCAACTAAATGTCTTCTTATTTAAAAAGGAGCCATACCATCTAATGTAGCCTCCAGAGAATTCTCATTATTTGTCACAGAATCCATAGGTAAAAAGATTTTTTTAAAAAAGCGGAGCACAGTAGCACACGCCTATAATCCTAGCAACTCAGGAGGCTGAGGCAGGAGCAAAGCCAGCCTCAGCAACTTAGCAAGGTAACTAGGCAACTCAGTGAGACCCTTTCTCTAAATAAAAATACAAAAAAGGTTGGGGATGTGCCTCAGTTGTTAAGTGCCCCTAAGTTCAATCCATGGTACAAAAAAAAACTTAAAAGAAAAAAAATGGCTTGATAACTCACTCCATAAATTATTTTCATGAGGTCTTCCAGAAGACATGAACTAGATAGTTTCTCAATATCCCAGTAGTTATGTGAGATTATGATAATATAAAGGAGCACTTCTTTTATATCCTAGGATCTTCCATATTTCCTTTGTTAAAAACAGTTAATTGGGGCTGGGGATGGGGCTCAAGTGGTAGCGCGCTCGCCTGGCATGCGTGCGGCCCGGGGTTCGATCCTCAGCACCACATACAAACAAAGATGTTGTGTCCGCCAATAACTAAAAAAAATAAATAAATATTAAAATTCTCTCTCTCTCTCTCTCTCTCTCTCTCTCTCTCTCTCTCTCTCTCTCCTCTCTCTTTAAAAAAAAACAGTTTATTGAGGTATCTGACATTTTACAAATTGCTTATATTTAAAAACATATAAAAATAAACTGGGGCTGGGGATGGGCTCAAGTGGTAGCGCACTCACCTGGCATGCGCAGGGCGCTGGGTTTGATTGATCCTCAGCACCACATAAAAATAAAATAAAGATGTTGTGTCCACCGAAAACTGAACAATAAATATTAAAAAATTCTCTCTCTCTTCTCTCTCTCTCTCTTAAAAAATAAACTGTATAATACAATAAGTTTTAATACATCCAAGAAATCATGGCTACTACAAAAACTGATATATTCATCACTCTCAAAAATGATCTATTGGGGTAGAAATGTAACTCAAAGATAAAATACTACCCTAGCATGTGTGAGGCCCTGGATTCAATTCCCAGAACTTTCAAGAAAAAAAAAATTTATTTATTAAAAAAAGAATGGCTATACTTTATAGAAGGGTAGATTTCCACTCAATTGAAGTAATAATTTTATTATAATAAGTAAATGTAACCTGAAAAAAAAACCAACCACCAAAGATATGTGTTCATACTCACTTGAGATGTTCAGTGAGGTAGGGTTTTTAAATTAGTCAACATTCTTGAGAGTTGCACATATACATTATAGTTAACATATGAGATATAATTAATTGTATAAATAATATAATTGTAAAGAAATATATAATTATTATATTTTAAAATATACATTCTCTTTCTTTCTGAGTCTCCTCCTCTCACCCTTCTCATCCTCTCTTTATATCTATGATCATCACAACAGCCTTGAAAAGGAAACTAAAAATTCTCATAAGAGTGATGATACTATCTATCTCACAGATTTTAGAGAACACGGGGTGAACTCATTGATTAGAAATTCTTTTGTCAATCAAAACGTGCTATACACATAAATACTGTTGTACTGATAGTAGCCATAGCAGCAGCAATAACAGCAGAAGCTAGATTCCTGGCAGCAGATAAAAACCAATCAGGAATAGAGACTTGTCTGCATAATTGTTGAAACAGTCAGAAGTTTATTTGTGTTAAGAGACTGCAAAGCTCCTGGGAAATATCTCATTTTGAGAATAGACAGAAGCACAGCGAATTTGACACAATAACAAAGCTACTGAAAATGACTAATTAATGCTGAAGCACCTGGAGACTATAGAAACCTAATATCAATCATAAAGATTTTCAACTAATACCAAAAGCTGTGGTCACTGAGAGACAGTAGTAATTCTGAGTACAGAGTGATGGCAGTCATTTGAACTCATCCCTCCATCTAAAAAAGATTCTTAGTGGAGGGGGGGGGTGCTGGGGTTATGGCTCAGCAATAGAGCGCTCGCCTTGCATGTGCAAGGCCCTGGGTTCGATCCTCAGCACCACATAAAAATTTTTTTTTAAAAAATGTTATTGTGTATAACTACAAAAAAATAAATATTAAAAAAAAAAAGATTCTTGGGTCCTTAAAAGAAAAAGTGGCTATAATGAAAATCTAGATTTTTTTTAAATGGCTGTAGAACATCGGGACACCTATATCACACTTTGGTATCCCTCTAACAAAAGATAACAAAGTGGAGATCATAAAGCACCAAGAGGTACTGATACTTTAAAGAATCTAGGAGGATTTGAGGAATAATTGCACTAAAATACAAAAGTTGATAGGAGAGGGTTCCTGTATTAACAAATGTATAATTCAGAATGGCAGATAACACTTAACAGGGCTCGGTGGTGCATGCCCATAATCCCAGTTACTCAGGAGACTGAGACAGGAGGATTGTATGTTCAAGGCCAGCCTGGACAATTTAGAGGAAACTCTGTCTCAAAATCTTCTAGAAAGGGTTGGGGACATAGCTCAGTGATAGGGTGCTTGCCTAGCATGTGCAAAGCCCTGGGTTTGATCCCTAATACTATAAAAAGAGAGAGAAGAAATAAACACAAAACTATTTTTAAAAATTATGCCAAATGTCTGTGCATGAACTACTTAAAACTATTTTTCTACTAAAAGTAATCTGCAGAACAGCAGAGCCATGTGGAACACAATTTGAGTGACACTGAATTTGAGAATAAGTGGTCCTGTTCTTACACACACACACACACACACACACACACACACACACAGCATTACCCTCCCATTCTATAAACTTTTCTGTGTTGCTACACTGAAGTTCCCAGACATATCTAATAGACATAGTTTTTCCAAATCTTCTATCCTTGGTGAGATAAGGGAAACAAAATGGCTTCTTCAATTACTTCATTTCTCATGAGTTTTTCTAAATTGTATTGCTAACAAGAAAAATGCTATAGTGCTAAAAATAAATAAATAAACAAGTCCATATTATAGCATCACATTGTTTTTCAGAATTCTCCTGGGGTGTGGGGGGGCACTACCAAAAACGCTATAAAAAAAAAGTACTGGGATGCAAGCCTTTGGTTCTTGGAAACCTGAAGTATCTTTTATATGGCTTCACTTTCTGAATGGCATTTTTTCTCCCCTCTAAACATGCATATCCCCATTGTAGGTCTACCTTAAGTTTAACAAGCGACCTTGTTTCTTTGAAGTTTTTCAGTCTTTGCTTATATCCCAGAAAATAATTACTGTTATTTATAACTCAGAAATGGAGACTTACATTTAGTAGTAGTAGTAGTAGTAGTAGTAGTAGTAGTAGTAGTGATGGAGATTGAACCCAGGGCCTTGGGCTTGTGAGACAAGCACTCTACCAACTGAGCTATACCCCCAACCCCAATTTATTAGACATCAACTATAATAAGCAAAAGTGATTCAAATTATTGTGCAAGCATCATTCATGTCTTTATATGATTTTTTAATAAATGGCTTTCAGTTCTTAAAATCATTGAATCTTAAACCTAGAAGACACTTCAATAATTATATACTCCAATGTAAGTTTTTCAAAATCAACATTATAAATACAGTTTGTTATCATTAAAGATAATGGGTGGCAGGGGCTGGGGTTGTAGCTCAGTGGTAGAACACTTGCCTAACATGCATAGGGCACTGGGTTCAATCCAAAGCACCACATAAAAAATAAAAACAAATAAAATAAAGGTATTGTGTCCATCTACAACTAAATCTTTTTTAAAACAAAGATAATTTGGAAAATAAAAAACAGATCCAAAAAATTATGCCTAGTTCCATTAGCAATAAAATTACGTAGACTACTATGTGTTACTTCTTCCATCCTACTTTCTATGCAAAGGTGACTTCATTTTTAAAATATAAACATTAAATTATGCTGGAGATACAAAATCATGTATTGATTTTTCACTTAATATTATAGCATAATCATTTTTTAAAGAGAGAGAGAGAATTTTTTAATATTTGTTTTTTAGTTTTCGGCGGACGCAACATCTTTGTTTGTATGTGGTGCTGAGGCTCGGACCCGGGCCGCACGCATGCCACGCGAGCGCACTACCACTTGAGCTACATCCCCAGCCCCGCATAATCATTTTTTACACTATGGTGTAATATTCACAAATAGTACTTTACATAAATTTGCAAAATACCTCACTTAATGCTATATATAAACTACGTAAACATTCTTCTTTAATTGATGTTTAATCATACATTAATTGTTGATGATAATAAATTACACTGAAGTTAATAAATGATCTTGCTTATGCTATGTCATTTACAATATGTCTTTTATTTTGTATAGCTGCTATATTTTTCTTCACTCTACAAATAGAATAAAAATTAAATTTTAGTCCAACCTTGTAAATTCCATCAAGTTAATTTAAATAATTTAAATAGTTGTATTTGGATGACTTTAGATTTTAAATCTTCTTCAAATCTACTATTGTTTCTAAAAAGTCTTTAGGGTTTACTTTTCCTCCTGGCATTAGGCAAACAATATGGAGTCCACAAGATGGTGTTGGTCTGTCTTCATCTCTAAAATATGTATTTGTTAATTAGCTTGATTTAATTATTCCAAAAAATAAATATGTATCAAAACATCACATTGTGCTTAATAAACAAATAATATATGCAATTATTATTTGTCAGCTAAAATTAAAAAATAATACAGTAAAAGGAATTATAGGAATTTTTATTTTTTATTAGTACATTATAACTATACAGAATAAGGAAATTAATTATGCTGAATTATAAGAATTTGTAAAAGTTTTTTTCCTTCAAAACTACATTGCTGTGATGGGAAGAGTGGCACATGCATGTAATCCCAGCATCTCAGGAGGCTGAGGCAGGAGAATTGCAAGTTCAAAGCCAGCCTCAGCAAAAGTGAGGCACTAAGCAACTCAGTGAGACCCTGTCTCTAAATAAAATACAAAAAAGGGCTGGGGATGTGTCTCAGTGGTCAAGTGCCCCTGAGTTCAATTCTTAGTCCCCCTTCTAAAAAAAAAAAAAAAAAAAAATATATATATATATATATATATATATATATAGAGAGAGAGAGAGAGAGAGAGAGAGAGTATAATGCTCAAAAAATCAAATCAAATATATTGATGTGTTTTCCTTTTTTGTATTTATATTATGTAACTTTTGCTTTATTTTTTTGGTGGGGGGAAGCTTGCAAAATAGCCAGATTTCCAGCAACATTCATTGAGAGAGAGAGAAAGACAGAGACAGAGAAAGACACAGAGAGGAGGCACCAAAATAAAAGGGATAAATGAAAAAGAAGCACCAACATTATAAAGATAATTAACACCCAGCAACTTTAACAAGTTAGGCAAAATGGAAAAATTCCTAGGAAAGTATAACTTGCCAAAATTGATTTGAGAACATATTATAAGCATGGATAGTTCCATAATATTAAAGAAATTAAAGCACTAATTTAAAATCTTCCTTTAAAGCAAACATCAAGCTCAGAACAGATCATGCTAATCTCATTCAAATTTTCCCAAGAGGATATGAGAAGAAAAAGGATTTCTCCCCACAATTAACCTTGCTAATCTATGATATCAAAACAACATAAAGACTGGGGATGTAGCACAGTGGTAAAGCACATGCTCAGCATGCATGAGGCCCTGGGTTCAATCCCCAGCTCTAACAAAATTAAATAAACAAACAACTACTTTAAATCTACATAAAAAAATTACAATAAAGGAACATAACAAACTTATTTCACCCATCGATGAAGGCTTAATAATTTTAAGTGAAAAGCAGTCATACTTCTATACATCAGTAACAAATTAGTAAAGAATGTTTTTTTTTCAGAATAGCTATCTTTATAATAACCAAAAAACTGGAACCCACCCAAATATCCATTAACAGTAGAATAGATAAATAAATTGTAAATTTAATTTAAAAGAACAAGTAGAGTTTAATTTAAAAGAACACACCAGGAAAAAGTTTCTTGTCATTGTCTTGGCAACAAATTTTTCTATATAACCACAAAAGCACACAAGACAAATGCAAAATAGACAAGTAGATAGATAGACAGAGATAGATAAGATTGGATTGATAGATTAGATAGACAGGAATCATCTTTGATAAAGAAAATCAACATTGGGCACAGTGGTGCAGGCCTGTCATCCCAGTGGCTTGGGAGGCTGAGGCAAGAGGATCACGAGTTCAAAGCCAGCCTCAGCAAAAGTGAGGCACTAAGCAACTCAGTGAGACCCTGTCTCTAAATAAAATACAAAATAGGGCTGGGGATGTGGCTCAGTGGCCAAATGCACCTGAGTTCAATCCCTGGTACCCCTACCCAAAACAAAACAAAGAAAAGAATTATCTGATTTTTATATTAATGGTCTCTTACTTTGACCACTAGTTGTAGTATCCAACATGGCCAAACATATTAATCCATTTGACAGATATTAATTGGATGCCTACTATGTGCCAGAAATGTTTGGAATATGGGGAAGCACATTAAGGAAAATATAAAAATAAGTACTATATCAAGCAAAACACTACAAAGGAAAATTAAGTAATATAATTAAAAATGAGAAAGTCATTCTTAGCTCTAGGAGTTTGAAACAAGCCCATAATTTGTCAACTCTTGAGCTAGAGGAGAGAGCAGTGAAGCCACCATGGAGCTAGAGTTCTAGTGAACGAGTTTACAGAATTTGAAATTATGGGACCCTAGAGTTTGTAACATTCTTTTGAGGATACAGAAGACCCTTTACATGTTCCAGGTCAAGAATACATATAGATAAGGGAGAGGGAAATGGGAAAACTAACAATATTCATAATTTCTTTTGAAGCCTGGTACCCCGATGAAAATCATACACAGAATAATGAAACTAAATGGTCTAGTGCTCACTCTGGTATTTTCCATTTAGAAAGTGTCATCTCCACTAGTAAACAATTAGGGGATTTTCATGGCTGTTTTTTGGTTGAGGATGTAGCTAAGTAATCATTAAAAAAAGCCACAATTGCAATTTGGTACAGTTTTAATATTTACAAAGAATAGCTCTACTGATAAAGAAAACAGAAAACAGCTACAAATGTACTTTTAAAAAATGTTTGAATTTGTCTTTCAACCCAAATATAGCAGCCTTCTGCAGTCCATTTCCCTTAAGAAGAAACAACTTGGAGGAATTTATTTGGGTAGAAAACACTATTTTTTTAAACTTTCTACCCTGAAACTTTTGGGGTTTTAGTTTTGCCATGTTTTTTTTTTTTTTTTTTCTTATTTGGCTTGCCTTTTTTTTCTGATTTTTCTGCTCCCTTAAGTGGATCATAACCTTTTCTTTTTTGATCATTTTTTTATTTTTGCTTTGTTGCTGTGCAAACCTCTCTTTGAAACCATTATGATTTCTCTTCCCACATTCCTTCATCATGTGTAATCTTAAGAGATTTCTTCTTTATTCACACCTAATTTCTATCCAACATTTGCTTTTCAGGTTTTTGACTCCCTTTTATAGCCCCCTCCAGCACATTTTCCAAATAAATCAATATAGTATTGTTTTGGGGTAGATGAAAGAGATGGAAGCATCCTCTCTATGGATTCACATTGCTGTACTGTGAAATGCGAAGACTAGGTGTACTGATCTCAGTTGATGCCAACTGTAATAGGCGACTAATGACTAAATCCCTAGCTTTTGAGGTCTCCAGGTTCTTCTCTCTAGACACTTGAAGACTAATTTGGTCCACACTTGTCATGATGAGTTCAGATGCCAGAATCTGGGTAGGAGAACTGTCATGAAACATGGCATCCATGATGTACTGCTTATATAACTCCACCACCTTCTGCTCCAAGTACTCATTCAGCACTGCATTTGAAATAGGTTTCTGCATTTGCAGGCTGCTTTTTTCTTTGATGCTGGTTATTTTCCAATACGATGAGTACCGCTGAATAGGCTTTTGGGGAAAGTCACTGGGCTGAGTGGAAATGGAATCTTCCATGGGCAAAGGAATCTCCGATGACTTCAGCAAAGGACCACATTCAAAACTGCTCTCAGAGGGAAAATCTGTCATCACTGAGTTAACGGCCATCACCTGTCCCCCTGCAATATGTAAGTCATTGTAATTCTTGCAAATGCTTTTGCAGGAAGGTGGAACCAAGTAGGTCCCTCTACGGAGGTCTCTACATATTTCAACTGCAGCCAAGTTTGGGCTTTCAAACACTGGATTAGGGTTTGTCTGCAGCACTGTGACTCTCTGACTTCTGTTGCATTGGTTTTCTCTTGAGTGCAGTGAAGAAATAAACTTGCCAGAGGATTTGCAGCTCACGTAAAGACTTCTGACTTCCTCTTCATCCACAGAGGAATAGGAAAGAGCAGCAACAGAAGTTGTCTCCTCTTCCTTTTCCCCAGCCACCTGTTCATTATAAGATGCGTGATTCCAGTAGATGTCATTCCAGTAGGCGAGTCCACTGAGATACCCTTCTGACAGCATTCTGGAAAGAGAATTGATGAGTAACGATGGGGAAAAAGAAGACTGGACTCTTTTAAGTTGGCAATTAATATATCAAAAATATAAAGGATGACCAGGCATAGTGGCACATGCCTGTAATCCCAGTGGCTCAGGAGACTGAGGCAGGAGGATCTTGAGTTCAAAGCCAGCCTCAGCAAAAGCAATATACTAAGCAACTCATTGAGACCCTGTCTCTAAATTTAAAAAAATACAAAAAAGGGCTAGGGGTGTGGCTCGGTGGTTAAGTGCCTCTGGGTTCAATCCCCAGTACAAAAAAAATGTAAAAGGTGATGAATGAAATAATTTTATTCACTCAACAAGCCATTACTAATTCCATGCCTCCTGAATACCAGAACTATGGCATGTTCTGGGTATATAATGATGAAATGATACATACCAGTTCCATCCTTCAAGAAGTTTCTCACTATGCAAGAAAATAAACTAGATACAAATAATTCCAATATTATATCATTGGGGATATAATTGTGATAGGCATAAAGAAAGTCCAGAGGAGGGGACTCTAACACAACCTGGGGTAAAAGGGGAGAAGTCACAGGATATCTCACAGGGAATGTGGCATTTCAGTTGAGTGATGAAACCAAGTAGGCATTCCAGCCATTGGCACAGTTATAAGAGAATATAGTGGTACAACCTATTCACCACATACCAAGAAGCTGAGCACAAGCAGAAGAGACTGGGAAAATCATCTGGAATTGTATCATGAAGGCCCTTGACAGCCAGGCAAAGGGATTTATATTCTGCCTCAGAAGGAATGGAGAGTTATTGAGAAGTTGTAGTTTGAATAGCAACATGGCTAGTGGACTATGAGAAAAATAGTGAGGAAATCTGGCAAATTCTACTAAAAACAAGAGCTGTGTCTTACTCATCTTTATATTGTATCCCTGGGAGCTGGATTGTTTTCTGTTTTGTTTTTTAATTAAGGAGGGACCCAAAATGTTTTTGTTAACTTGAATGAAACAATGGCTGCTATGAAATCAATTCACACTCATCACATGATGTAGGATTACAGTTTCTCCTACCTTTGCAGAACAGGGTGGATTTTTTTTTCTCTACACCTTCCACTTCTCAAAATATATCCTGGAAATGTCTCTGCACTCAATTGGTATGTTTACCTCTACCCTAGTTAAGCACAGAGCTTTCCTGATAGTAGGCTTTCCCTACACCTGCCTCCTCTCCCCACCCTCTGCAGTTGTCATTGAAGTCTGGAGTGGCTAAAATAGGCCAGAAACCACAGCTGCATTTTCTAAAAAAGGAACACACTGGCATTCTTGGCACTGGAGCAACCAGCCACAGTGAGGAAAACTGGTCCTCTTTGGCCTCAAGGTCTGGGCTTCTAAAAGAGATCTACCAACTTGACCCTGAAATTGACAAGTCATATTAGAAAAGATGGATCATTTTAAAACCATATATAAAGGTCCTTTTAAAACTGTCAGCCCTTTTTTTACATTCATGTAGTTTTTATTTTCCAGGTAGATAAAATATATCCCTCCTTTTATTTATTTTTATTTTTCCCTCTCTTTTAATTCAATAAGAGTAATATATTTTCTTTTTTGCAAATATTCTAAGGTATAATCAGCAAATTTATCAATTATTTAAATGTTTACAATATTCCAGGCACAATTATGTGCCATAAAGATGCAAAGTTAAAGGTCTTCAATAAATCCATGAATAATTATTGTTTGCTAAATGCACTTATAAAGAAAATGTTGTTCTTTTCCTTAAAAAAAAAGAGAAGAAAATTTTCTTTTTTTTATTGGTTGTTCAAAACATTACAAAACTCTTGACATATCATATTTCATACATTAGATTCAAGCTGGTTATGAACTCCCAATTTTACCCCATATACAGATTGCAGAATCACATCGGTTACACATCCACATTTTTACATAATGCCCTATTAGTAACTGTTGTATTCTGCTACCTTTCCCATCCTCTACTATCCCCCCTCCCCTCCCCTCCCATCTTCTCTCTCTACCCCATCTACTGTAATTCATTTCTCTCCTTGTTTATTTTCTCGTTCCCCTCACAACCTCTTATGTGTAATTTTGTATATCAATGAGGGTCTCCCTCCATTACCTTGCAATTTCCCTTTTCTCTCCCTTTCCCTCCCACCTAATGTATCTGTTTAATGTTGATCTTTTCTTCCTGCTCTTCCTCCCTGCTCTGTTCTTAGTTGTTCTCATTATATCAAGGAAGACATTTGGTATTTGTTTTTTAGGGATTGGCTAGCTTCACTAAGCATAATCTGCTCTAGTGCCATCCATTTCCCTGCAAATTCCATGATTTTGTCATTTAAGTGCCGTTCTGCCCTCAACAAACCTAACAACTGGGTGAAAAGGCAAACTTTACATACTAGAAGATAATTAACAAAGTAAAAGAGATTAGCATAAAGTCCTAATAGTGATGCAATTACTTCCCCCTCAGGTCTCTCTCCTAGGCTGCAGCTAGGGTATTGTTTTTAAGGCCTCAAAACCTCATTGTGGAAACTCAGAGCAAAATTGCACTGTTGTCTTTTGAGTTTCTAAATAAGCTTTAGAAACTCTGGACAAAAACAACAATTTTAGAGAAATGACTTGCGAGATACCATAACTTCAAAATTCAGAACCATGATTCTTCAGCATTGGGGAAGCAAGGACTCGTCACCGGCCAACAACGGTAACAGCTGGATTTACCAGCCTAGAACAACCCAGGCTGACAAACAGCTGTGACTCAGCACTAATCCATCTGGCTGAAACAACTGGTCAGCCCTTCTGATCCTACGGAGGTAAATGCCAACCGAGCCTTCATAGGTAGTGGCCACAGGTTTGAAACGGGGCTTGGGAGAGACAGTAAGGACCCACCCGTTGCATTGGTTGCCCGGCAAGAGACACCACCATGGCAGAGAACTGACGTCATCAGACTGCGGCAGAGGAGATAACTTCATTGAAACCTGTGGCTACAGGTGTGTAATTCCCTAGCCTTCCCTCTCCACACATCGGGGAAACCTTAAGGGCCCCTCCCAGCTCTCCCGTAAGGGCCCCTCCCAGCTCTCCCGTGAGCGTGATAGCCAGACCGAGGGAATCAGAGGTGGTGCGGGACCCGTGGCGTGGAACTACCGCTCCCACCAGTGCTGACAGCTGAGGTCTCTTGCACCAGCTACTGGGGGCGTGGCTACCGGAGGGCAAGTAAAATTCGCTGAGGATTCTCAGCCCCAAACTCTACAAACTTAGGGTCTGAGGGAATGGCAAACTGGAAGAGTGTGCCCAGTCGTCCATGAAAACAGGGCTCCCGGGAGCAGCAGACCTGGCGTGTAGCCAGTATTGTGATGAGCCGCACCCGTGAGAGGGGCCTGGCTAGAGGAAAAGTGGGAAGTGACTAGACACAAGAGGAGGCCCTAGGCACTCAGGATTGGAGACTCGCCCAGTCTGGGAGGAGCTGCTGCACAGTGATTGGTTCCCACGTATTGACAGGAGAAACTTGGCCTGGTGGGCACAGCGCCACCTACTGGAAGAGAAGTTAATCAAACTCTAAGACTGCATTTATTAGTTTTTTTTTCTTCTTTTTGTTTTCTCTTTTGTTTTGATTTGGGTTTTTCTTTCATTTTCATTTTTCTTTCTTGTTGTTTTTTTAAATTATTTTTTACAATTTTTTGAAATTTTTTTTCTTCTAATTTTAATTTTAATTTTTTTTATTTTTTTAATTTTTTTCCTTTTTTTATTTCCTATTTTTTCTTCTTTTGTCTTTTCATTTTTCTTATCCCCCCTTCCTTGAATTCTGCCTGCTTACTCTCATTCTCTTTAGTGACTTCTTCCCTTCCCTTCTAATACCTTTCCTCCCAAGCATCTAATAAATTTATAGGAGTAAACAGTAACTCAGCAGTCAAACAGAACAAGAAGTAACATGAGCAGCTTCAAAAAGCAAGGAAGAAAAGGAGTACAAACAATGCAGGACAGCCTAAATATTCAGGAGGACCTAGAGTCATCAGAAAAATGGTCATATAAAGAACTCAAGGAACACCTTAGACAGATTGAATGGAACCTTAAAGAGGATACAAGACAGCAAATTCAAGCAGCGAAAGAACACATTGAGAATTAATTACATAAACAGATAAAAGAAGAAGTTAAGCATCTTTATCAGGAGATAGAGATTATAAAAAATAATCAAACAATAATTCTAGAAATGAAGGAAACGATAAACCAAATTAAAAACTCAATTGAGAGTATCACTAACAGAGTGGAGCAAGTAGAAGCCAGAGCGTCAGATAATGAAGATAAAATATATCATCTTGAAAACAGTCTAGCCAACTCAGAAAGGCTGGTAAAAAAATCACGAGAAAAACATCCAAGAGTTATGGGATAACATAAAAAAACCAAACTTATGAGTCATCGGGATAGAAGAAGGCACAGATATTCAAACCAAGGGAATGAGTAACCTGCTGAATGAAATAATTACAGAAAACTTTCCAGAAATGAAAAAGGAAACAGATATACAAATTGAAGATGCATACAGGACACCGAGCACACAAAATCACAGTAGACCAACGCCAAGACACATTGTTATGAAGATATCCAAGATACAGAACAAAGAGAAAATATTAAAAGCTACAAGAGAAAGGAGACAGATTACATTCAGGGGTAAACCAATAAGGTTAACAACGGATTTTTCATCACAGACACTGAAAGCAAGAAGGTCATGGAACAATGTATTTCAAACACTGAAAGACAATGGATGCCAACCAAGAATTCTATATCCAGCAAAATTAAGCTTCAGGAATGACAACGAAATAAAAATCTTTCATGATAAACAAAAGTTAAAAGAATTTGCAGCCAGAAAACCAGCATTGCAAAGCATTTTGAGCAAAACACTACACGAGGAAGAAATGAAAAACAATAACCAAAACCATCAGTGGGAAGTGCCTCGGTAAAGACAGAGGGCGAGGGGAAAGATAATCATGGAGAAACAAACTAAATTTTTTTAAAAAAGGATAAATAATCAAACATGGATGGAAGTACAAACCATATATCAATAGTAACTCTGAATGTTAATGGCTTAAACTCTCCAATAAAGCGACATAGGCTGGTATCATGGATTAAAAAAACAAATCCAACAATATGCTGCCTCCAGGAGACACATCTGATTGGAAAAGACATACACAGGCTGAAGGTGAAAGGATGGGAAAAAATATACCACGCACACGGTCCTCGTAAGCAAGCAGGGGTGGCCATCCTCATATTGAATAAAATCGACTTCAAGACTAAGTTAATCAAAAGGGATAAGGAAGGACATTATATACTGTTGAAAGGAACCATTCACCAACAAGACATAACAATTATCAATATTTATGCACCAAATAATGGTGCTGCGACATTCATAAAACAAATTCTCCTCAAGTTCAAGAATCAAATAGACCACAACACAATAATTATGGGTGACTTCAACACACCTCTCTCACCATTGGACAGATCCTCCAAACAAAAGTTGAATAAAGAAACTATAGAACTCAATACCACAATCAATAACCTAGACTTAACTGACATATATAGAATATATCAACCATCATCAAATGGATATACTTTTTTCTCAGCAGCACATGGATCCTTCTCAAAAATAGACCATATATTATGCCATAGGGCAACCCTCAGTAAATATAAAGGGGTGGAGATAATACCATGCATTTTATCTGATCATAATGGAATGGAACTGGAAATCAATGATAAAAGAAGGAAGAAAAAATCCTACATCACATGGAAAATGAACAATATGCTACTGAATGATCAATGGGTTACAGAAGACATAAAGGAGGAAATCAAAAAATTCTTAGAGATAAATGAAAATACAGACGCAACATATCGGAATCTATGGGACACAATGAAAGCAGTTTTAAGAGGAAAATTCATCGCCTGGTGGTCATTCCTCAAAAAAAGAAAAAACCAACAAATAAATGAGCTCACACTTCATCTCAAAGCCCTAGAAAAGGAAGAGCAAAACAACAGCAAATGTAGCAGAAGGCAAGAAATAATTAAAATCAGAGCGGAAATCAATGAAATTGAAACAAAAGAAACTATTGAAAAAATTAACAACACTAAAAGTTGGTTCTTCGAAAAAATAAATAAGATCGACAGACCTTTAGCCATGCTAACGAAGAGAAGAAGAGAGAGAACTCAAATTACTAACATACGGGATGAAAAAGGCAATATCACAACAGATGCTACAGAAATACAGAAGACAATTAGAAATTATTTTGAAAACCTATATTCCAATAAAATAGAAGATAGTGAAGACATCGATAAATTTCTTAAGTCATATGATTTGCCCAGACTGAGAGTCAGGAGGATACACACAATTTGAACAGACCAATATCAATGGATGAAACTGAAGAAGCCATCAAAAGACTACCAACCAAGAAAAGCCCAGGACCGGATGGGTATACTGCAGAGTTTTACAAAACCTTTAAAGAAGAATTAATACCAATACTTTTCAAGTTATTTCAGGAAACAGAAAAAGAGGGAGCTCTTCCAAATTCATTCTATGAGGCCAACATCACCCTGATTCCGAAACCAGACAAAGACACCACAAAGAAAGAAAACTACAGACCAATATCTCTAATGAACCTAGATGCAAAAATCCTCAATAAAATTCTGGTGAATCGAATACAAAAACACATCAAAAAAATTGTGCACCATGATCAAGTAGGATTCATCCCTGGGATGCAACGATGGTTCAATATACGGAAATCAATAAATGTTATTCACCACATCAATAGACTTAAAGATAAGAACCATATGATCATCTCGATAGATGCAGAAAAAGCATTCGACAAAGTACAGCATCCCTTTATGTTCAAAACATTAGAAAAACTAGGGATAACAGGAACTTACCTTGACATTGTAAAAGCTATCTATGCTAAGCCTCAGGCTAGCATCATTCTGAATGGACAAAAGTTAAAGGCATTCCCTCTAAAATCTGGAACAAGACAGGGATGCCCTCTATCACCACTTCTATTCAATATAGTTCTCGAAACACTGGCCAGAGCAATTAGACAGACGAAAGAAATTAAAGGCATAAAAATAGGAAAAGAAGAACTTAAATTATCACTATTTGCAGATGACATGATTCTATACCTAGAAGACCCAAAAGGGTCTACAAAGAAACTACTAGAACTAATAAATGAATTCAGCAAAGTGGCAGGATATAAAATCAACACGCATAAATCAAAGGCATTTCTGTATATCAGCAACAAAACTTCTGAAACGGAAATGAGGAAAAACACTCCATTCAAAATATCCTCAAAAAAAAATAAAATACTTGGGAATCAACCTAACAAAAGAGGTGAAAGATTTATACAATGAAAACTACAGAACCCTAAAGAGAGAAGTAGAAGAAGATCTTAGAAGATGGAAAAATATACCCTGTTCATGGATAGGCAGAACTAACATTATCAAAATGGCGATATTACCAAAAGTTCTCTATAGGTTTAATGCAATGCCAATCAAAATCCCAACAGCATTTCTTGTAGAAATAGATAAAGCAATCATGAAATACATATGGAAAAATAAAAGACCCAGAATAGCAAATGCAATTCTAAGCAGGAAGTGTGAATCAGGCGGTATAGCGATACCAGATTTCAAACTATATTACAGAGCAATAGTGACAAAAACAGCATGGTACTGGTACCAAAACAGGCGGGTGGACCAATGTTATAGAATAGAGGACACAGAGACTAATCCACAAAGTTACAACTATCTTATATTTGATAAAGGGGCTAAAAGCATGCAATGGAGGAAGGATAGCATCTTCAACAAATGGTGTTGGGAAAACTGGAAATCCATATGCAACAAAATGAAACTGAATCCCTTTCTCTCGCCATGCACAAAAGTTAACTCAAAATAGATCAAGGAGCTTGATATCAAATCAGAGACTCTGCGTCTGATAGAAGAAAAAGTTGGCTCCGATCTACATATTATGGGGTCGGGCTCCAAATTCCTTAATAGGACACCCATAGCACAAGAGTTAATAACAAGAATCAACAAATGGGACTTACTTAAACTAAAAAGTTTTTTCTCAGCAAGAGAAACAATAAGAGAGGTAAATAGGGAGCCTACATCCTGGGAACAAATTTTTACTCCTCACACTTCAGATAGAGCCCTAATATCCAGAGTATACAAAGAACTCAAAAAATTAGACAATAAGAAAACAAATAACCCAATCAACAAATGGGCCAAGGACCTGAACAGACACTTCTCAGAGGAGGATATACAATCAATCAACAAGTACATGAAAAAATGCTCACCATCTCTAGCAGTCAGAGAAATGCAAATCAAAACTACCCTAAGATACCATCTCACTCCAGTAAGATTGGCAGCCACTATGAAGTCAAACAACAACAAGTGCTGGCGAGGATGTGGAGAAAAGGGTACTCTTGTACATTGCTGGTGGGACTGCAAATTGGTGCGGCCAATTTGGAAAGCAGTTTGGAGATTCCTGGGAAAGATGGGAATGGAACCAGCATTTGACCCTGCTATTGCCCTTCTCGGACTATTCCCTGAAGACCTTAAAAGAGCATGCTACAGGGATACTGCCACATCGATGTTCATAGCAGCACAATTCACAATAGCTAGACTGTGGAACCAACCCAGATGCCCTTCAATAGATGAATGGATAAAAAAAATGTGGCATCTATACACAATGGAGTACTATGCAGCAATAAAAAACGACAAAATCATAGAATTTGCAGGGAAATGGATGGCACTAGAGCAGATTATGCTTAGTGAAGCTAGCCAATCCCTAAAAAACAAATACCAAATGTCTTCTTTGATATAATGAGAGCAACTATGAACAGAGTAGGGAGGAAGAACAGGAAGAAAAGATTAACATTAAACAGAGACATGAGATGGGAGGGAAAGGGAGAGAAAAGGGAAATTGCATGGAAATGAAGGGAGACCCTCATTGCTATACAAAATTACATATAAGAGGTTGTGAGGGGAATGGGAAAATCAACAAGGAGAGAAATGAATTACAGTAGATGGGGTAGAGAGAGAAGATGGGAGGGGACGGGAGGGGAGGGGGGATAGTAGGGGATAGGAAAGGTAGCAGAATACAACAATTACTAATAGGGCATTATGTAAAATTGTGAATGTAACCGACGTGATTCTGCAATCTGCATTTGGGGTAAAATTGGGAGTTCATAACCCAGGTCAATCTAATGTATGAAATATGATATGTCAAGAGCTTTGTAATGTTGTGAACAACCAATAAAAAAAATAATAAAAAAATAAATTAAAAAAAACAAAATTCAGAACCATGAAGAATTTAGGGCATGATATTTATGCATTAACAATAGACGCAAGTGATCTGAATCTACCGTGGAAGAAAACAGTATGACTTGAGAAAGGTTTAGGGAGCCAAAAACAGATGAAGTCTGTGCCTCCGGCCCATGTAGATTCTGAGCAAGCAAAAAGCCTGACAAAATTCTTTCATGTTCAACAGTGGTGCAGTTGACATGGTGCAGTGGACCACCCAAAGGACAGGCCTGAAGTCACTTCATCAAATCTTACACACAGCATGGTACTGAGAGCTTGAAAACTGGAGAATTCCTAGAATTGGGATACAAAGATTGCAGATATGATCTCCATGGAGTACTAACCAGGGGCTAGGTAAATGAATGACAAGAAGTTTCCATGTGTATCAGTGTGACTACATAGTAAAAAACAAAGATTGCCCCCACCTACCCCCATTCCTAACTGATCCTATGATTCTATATAAGCAACCTGGAACTTAGAGGTAAACTCCAGGAGGAAGTAATCCTAAAGTGATTAAGGAATTTCTGATTGCCAGGGAGAAATTTTCCACCTCTCCAGAGAATGTGAGCCCAAAAAAGATAAATTAAGGTAGAGAAAAGCAAAGATTAGCAGAGAAGATAGCAGAAGAGGCATATGCATGTGTTTTTTTTTCCTCCTGCCCCAACCTTCACCAAAACAACAGTAAATGATGCTTGTAAAAGATATAACACATAAGAAAAGAGGAAACATGAGGTGAAACAAGAGCAATTACATTTTATATGCTGAAAAGTAGTGGACCAAGGGTTAATGTCTTCGGAGACTGGGAAAACTTACAAGAGCCATGGGAAAATACAAGTGCCAAAGTGCCAAAATGATTTAAATTCCCCTAAAATTGAGGAATTTCTTTTTTTTGAGAGAGAGAGAGAGAGAGAGAGAGAGAGAGAGAGAATTTTTAATATTTATTTCTTAGTTTTCGGCGGACACAACATCTTTGTTGGTTTGTGGCGCTGAGGATCGAATCCCGGGCCGCACGCATGCCAGGCGAGCGCGCTACCGCTTGAGCCACATCCCCAGCCCTGAGGAATTTCTTAACACTGCATACCTCTGGGGGTAAGGGCAAAAAGGCTATATGGTGTATCTAAAGTTAAAAAAAAAAAAAAAAAAAGATTGATTGAAAGTCTATTTAAAAGGAAATCTGACACCCAAACCCTGTGTCTCATTCCATGCAGCCAGGTGATCATCTGCTATCATCAACCCCAAAGAAAAACTTGAGACTTAGTCTCTGAAAAATAAAAGAGGACCCCCCTAGACCAGAGGATACTAGCTGAGGATAGAATTACTGAATTGATAAAAGATAGATTAAATAAATATATGAATGTTGGTGCAGAGATCCATGATCCCAGATCTTCCCTTACTCAATTCCCAGAATGCTTGCAACAGGGTCATCCACTTTCTAGGCAGGGTATTAGAAAAAATGTTCTGAGTAATCTATTATAGTTTGAGAAGAGCCATTGACATCAGAAGTTCCCCAACTCAACTGGGCAATTACCCTTCAGTTAAGCTTACAATCGATTAAGCCCATTGAGCTTTTTGGATTCCCATCCTTTAAGATGACTGGAACTTTGAAACATCTGAGGAAAGATCTGCTTTGAGAGAGTCAAAAACAGCCACTTAGAGGATAAAGCTCTATAAGGGCAAAATCTGCTATCAGTATTTCCAGAGTTAAAAGATCATATCACAATCATGAATTGCAAATGGGATGTTATAAAAAAGAGATATTTCTTAATAAGAATTCTAATGCTCAAGAAACAAAATCAAGCATCAATAAGTGAGGACTGGAGTTGTGGCTCGGTGTAGAGCTGTTGCCTAGCATGCATGAGGCCCTGGGTTTGATCCTCAGCACCACATAAATAAATAAATAAAGGTATTATGTCCATCTACAAGTAAAAAAAAAATATTTTTAAAAAAAAGAACCAATAAGAGGGGTGTCATCAAATTAAAAAGCTTTTGTACAGCAAAAAAACAAGAGTGTGAAGAGAGAAACTACAGAATGGGAAAAGGTTTTGGCTAGCTAGTCTTCCAAAAGAGAAATGATATTCAGAATATATAAAGAATTAAAAAAAAACTTCAACACAAGAAAAACAAAGAACTAAATAAATTGGTATATGATCTAAACAGACATTTCTAAAAAGAAGAAATACAAATAGCCAAAAAAAAAACTATTTAAAAAAATGTTCCATATCCTTAGCAATCAGGAAAATGGAAATCAAAACTACAGTAAGATTTCATCTTACTCCAGTTAGAATAGCAATCATTAAGAATACAAAAATAGGGCTAGCACTGTGACTCAGTTGTAGAGCAGTTGCCTAGCATGTGTAAGGAACTGGGTTTGATTTCAACCACCACATTAAAAAAAATACTGAAAAAAAAATAAAGGTATAAAAATATTTTTTATAAAAAGAATACAAAAACAGCCAGGCACGGTGGTGCATGCCTGTAATCCCTGTGGCTCAGGAGGATTGTGAGTTCAAAAACAGCCTCAGCAAAAGCGAGGCCCTACGCAATTTTGGAGACCCTGACTCTAAATAAAACACAAAATAGGGATGGGGATGTGGCTCAGTGGTTGAGTGCCCTTGAGTTCAATCCCTGGTACCTCTCCTTCCAAAAATTAAAAAATAATAGAAGGAATACCACCAGAGTAGAGGAAGGGGATCAGGAGAGAGAAGGTGAAGGAAGGAGAAAGTACTGGTGAATGAGATTGATCAGATTATTTTACATGCATATATGAACATCGCATAATGAATCTCACTATTGTGTATAATTATAATGTACTGCTAAAGTATGAATTAAAAAGTACACTGAAGCTTTTGGAAATTAAAAATCATTATTTTAAAGTTCAATACAAGGATTGGAAGGTAAAATTAAGGCAATTTTTTTTATTTTGAACGTAGACCAAAAATACAAGACAGAAAATGGTAAAGATAAAATTAAAGAACAAGTCCAGGAAAACCATTATCTGAATAATAATAGTTCAGAAAGACAGAGCAGAGAAAATAGGGAAGAAATACAAATAAACAACTCAAGAATGCTTCCCAGAACTGAAGGACTGTGAGTTTCCAAAATACTGTGTAAAAATAGACCTGCACCCCCCTCTCATTGTTGCAAAATGGTAGAACACTTGGGACAAAGAGAAGATAGTTTGCAGAAGGGAAAAATGTCATAGACGGAAAAGACCAAGAACCAGAATCTTCAGACTTTTAAAAAATATATATTTTTAGTTGTAGGTGGACACAATGCCTTTATTTTATTTATTTTTTAATGTGATGCTGAGGATGGAACCCAATGCCTCACACATGCAAGATAAGCACTCTACCACTGAACCTAAAAGTCATGCAGCAACAAACAAAAAAATCTATGGTTTACTATATGGCTGAGTTGTAAATAGTTTTTATATAACCATGACATTAAATAAAGCACTAAAAATAGAGCTAACTACATTTTTAAAATAACCATAGAGTGACTGTAAAGTCAGGAAAGAAATATTATTTTAGTATGTGTGTTAATGTAATACCAATAAAAACTATCCTAGGCATTTGCCTATAAGCTCACTACATATGGTGAGAGTAATGGAATAAAGTCACATATACTTGGTGGAAACCAGGGGAGGAAAGAGAAATCCTTTTCCAAATTCTCTTCTTCATAGTGACAAGTCAGTAAATTGAAAAAAAAAAACAAAAGTACATCAGCATGTTATTGAAAGAAATTGTGGCAAATACTAAATAATTAGTTAATGGAAATAAAAGTTGTTGTTTCTGGATAAAGGCACAGGAACTGCTGTTTTTTCATAACAAACCTCAAAGAATTATGTGATTTTTGCAAGGCACTGTGATGCACAACTGTAATTCCACCAAGTTGGGAGGCTGAAGCAGGAGGATCATAAGTTCAAGGCAAGCCTTAGCTAAGACCCTCAGCAACTTATCAAGACCCTGGCTCAAAATAAAAAATAGAAAGGGCTGGGGATGTGGCTCAGTGGTTAAGTGCCCCTGGGTTCAATCCCCCAAACCAAAAATAAAAAAAATTGTCACCCAAACTATGTACATATGTGATTTTGACCCAATTTTTTAATTAAAATTAAAAACTAAAAACAATTTTTAGAGTAACTAAGAGGAAAAACAAGAAGGTGGCCCTTCCTGTACAGTTGAGTTGTGTATAAAGATACTCTTAGACTGAAGAAGAGAGACAGAAGTCTGGGGCAAGTAAACCTTTAGTGCTATAGAACAAAAAGCTTTGAAACAAGCAGCAAGCAAGGGCAAACGCACTGCAGACAGGGGAGAAGGGTGACACAATGAAGTAGTCTATATCGTCATTTTCACGTGGCAACAGTCCAGGTACAATCAAGTGTTACTTTTGAACCATGCTTACCTAAGAACATTTCCTAAACTATCACAATTCACAGAATCCCCTTTTATTACCCCTTTTCCCTTTCAGACATATCCCACATCACCCACCATTTATCCTCTTTCTCTTCATATTAGTCAATGGGCCCTTTATCTGTGGATGCTGTTTATGAAAACTTCAGATATCCCCACTCCTCTGCAACAGTGAAGGAGGAAGTTTTTGTTTTGTTTTGTTTTGTTTTTGTTGTTTTTAATGAGTAAACAGAGCAGGATTTACTTAGGCAAGAAGAGATGAAACTCCTGGTAGGGGAAAGGGGCCTATTTCAAATGTAAAAAACCTTGAGGCTCAACTGTGGAAATACCTCCAGCCAACTCCTTTGTCCCAGAGGTAGAAAACAGAAGGTAGGGATAAACCCAGATGGAAATTACAAGAAGAGAGGGTAGGGGGAGCCCAGATGGAAAAGAAGGTGTGATAGATAGCCTTAATATTTTACAATGCCTGTTTAATGTACATTTTGCTCCAGGTTCTACATAGAACCATAAATAAACTCCTAAGGAAGGTTTTTTGCTTTGAGTTATGGGCCTTTCTCTCACTTTGTAATCTACAGAGAGGTTTGTTGGTGCCTTAGTTCAGGCAAAATAAACACCTTACCATGCTGATGTGTGGGGCCCAAGGAAGACCAGGAAAGTGGGAGGCCCAATAATAAAAAAGCATAAAGTACCTCCCAGTGTATAGGGATACATACACTCCTGAGAAAAGGAAGATATTCCTGTGAGGGAAGACTGAGAGATGAGGTTAGGGAGATAAGTTGGGACACACGTAAGGCAGGAAATACATACCCTGTAGGCAATTAAGGGTTGAGTATCCTGAATCCAAAAATCCAAATCTGAAAGGCTCAAAAATCTGAAACTTCTTGGGTGCCAACATGACAGCACAAGTCAAAAATTCCACATTGGACCTCATTGTGATGGGTCACAATCAAAACTCAGGTACACTTAAAATTCATATGAAATTACCTTCAGTTAAGACCTGTAGAGTAGAGGAGGTATAATAGGAGTAGGTAAAGGGGAGGCATCAGAGACAGACAAGGAGCAAATCAAATTCCATGTATGGGGGCTAGGGTTGTGGCTCAGAGGTATAGTGCTTGCCCAGCACATGTGAGGCACTGGGTTTGATTCTCAGCATGGAAGAAGAAAGGAAAGAAGGAAGGGAAGGTATTGTGTTCATCTACAATTAATTTTTTTAAGTTACATGCATGTGTGATTTTGTCAAAATAAACCCAACTACTATGTATAACTAAAATACACAAATAAAAGTAAAAATATACAAAATTTTAAAAAATGAAAGTTATCTTCAGTTTATGTATATAAGGTATATATGAAACTTAAGTTAGGAGGCTGCTGGATTCATCCCCATCTGGGACAGTAACCAAGAGGCAGGGAACAGTTAAGAGAAAGAATGAGTATGAATGACCAAGACTCCCAGACACAAAGATAAAGAAGAGAGATGAACTCTGAGTCTGGATTTGTTGGGAAGTGGCACCAGCACTTACCATCAAATCAGGAGGAGGAGCTAGGAAGGGAGATAATGTGTTTAGCTTAGTCCATCTTGACTAAGATAAAATATCTGGGTGCAAGTGTCTAGTTATCCATTAGAGTCAGGCAGGAAGCACATTAGAAAAGTTACTTGAAATCATCATCTAAGTGTAGTAGGAATTCATATTGGAGGAGCTATTGAGTGTTCATAATAACTTGTGTGGGGAGCTCTCCTTGAACAGTACCAGGAAGAAGGAGTAGCAGCAAAGGCTGCAGTATCACATATCTTTGTAAAAAATTGAAAGGGCTTCAGATGCATTGAATAGATCATTTTTTTTTTTTTGGTACTGGGGATTGAAGTCAGGGGCATTTGTCCACTGAGCCACATCCCCAGCCCTATTTTGTATTTTATTTAGAGACAGGTCTCACTGAGTTGCTTAGGGCCTCGTAGTTGCTGAAGCTGGCTTTGAAGTCATAATCCTCTTGCCTCAGCCTCCCAAGCCGCTGGGATTTACAGGCTTGCGCCACCACACCCATCTTAGATCACATTTTTTAAAACTGTATTTGAAGGTAAAATTTAGCCATGTATTCAGACTCACTGATGCAAAAAAAAAAAATTAACTTAGTAGGTAACGAAGCAGAGTTCTAGTTCTGACTTTGTCACTAACTGGTTTTAGTGTAGTTAGTGCCAGGTATATAAGATACAACCCATATAATAATCATATAATAATGTACTAAAGAAATTGATCTTCCCTGACATAGTGGTGCATGATTTTAATCCCAGCAACTCTGGAAGCTGAGGCAGGAAGATGGCAAGTTTAAGGTCAACCTAGGCAACTTAGACTGTCTCAAAATTAAAAAAAAAAAAAATCAAAAGCTGGGGAATGTAGCTCAGTGGTAGAGAACCCCTGGACTCAATCTCTAATATCCCAAGAAAAATTTTTAAACATAAAAATTAAGAAATTTACCCTCACAAAGATTCTAAGATATAGGTATTACTAGTCTCATTTTACAGATGACAAAATTGAGTAATGTGTTCAAAGTCATCAGGCATTCAAACACTGTCAAAAAGCAGAGGCCACGTTTAGATTACTTAACTCCTCAAAGACTCAACTTTTCATCAATAAGGTGAGAATGTAGAATTAGGGGCTGGGGATATAACTTGGTTGATAACCCCCACACCACCAAAAAGAGAGAGAAAGAGAGAGAGAGAGAGAGAGAGAGAGAGAGAGAGAATGTGCAATTAAACCATATCTTAGAGTATCCTCAATCTTTAATATTGAATGAGTTTATGAAGAGTTAAATGAGCTTTACTCCTCTGACATTTCTGAAAATTAGCAGCAGAGGGCAGCAGAAAGCATGCTAAGGAGGCTTCTGAAAATAGTTTTAAAGCTGTGCAAAGATTAATGCATAAAATTTATAAACAAAAATTTTACATATATTAACACATTTAATCTTATAGAAAGCCTTAAATGCACCAGTAGAATAAAAACAGTGCTGCACATCATAATATCCTAAAATTTAAAAATAGAGAAATAAAGAAAACTTACTTGGGTGTATTTTAATTAATAGTTGGGGGTTTTTTTCTTAATAATTTTAAGAAATTTCAAGAAGGTATCCATGGATCTCTAAATAATACACTTCAAATAAATATTAATGTATCTTGAGGAGTCAACATGTGCAGAAGTCCTGCTAGTCTGGTCCTTGTTCCCGTCTGGGTACCAGCTCCCTTCTGCAGTGCAGGCAGCAGCACTGGAGGCCAGTGGAAGGACTCAACTTGCTGGAATTGTGCAGGTCTGTTAGAACTTTCCAAGGCCATAAAAGTAGGAGAAAGAAGCAGACCAGATCAATACCAGTAATTGCATTCAAAGAGGAATAAGCAGGAAAGAAGAAAGGGAGGCACAAGATGAAACCCTGTCAGAAAATTGAAGAAAAACCAGACAATGAGAATGAACCAAAGCTGGAGGAAGAGCCAAAGCCTGAGGAACAGCCAGAGGAAGAGGAAGAACAAGAGGAGGAGGAAAACGCAGAAGAAACTTTTAGAGAAAGGCTGATTCAATCTCTCCAGAATTTTAAAGAAGATATACATAACAGGCATTTGAGCAATGAGGATATGTTTAGGGAAGTGAATGAAATAGATGAGATAAGGAGAGAAGAAACAAACTTATAGTGATGCATTGGAAGGTCAATAGAAACCATCCTTACCCTTATTTGATGCAGTTTACCTTGATTTCTGTTTTATATTAACATTGCTATATAGCTTTCGTTTTATTAGCATTTTTCCTGATATATCTTTGCCCATCTTTCTACTTTTAACCAGTTGCTATTAGTTGTTTTAGATATAGCTCTTGTTATCTGCATCTCATTGTTTATTGTATTTCGAACCTATGTACAAGTCTCTGTCTTTGAATAAGAGAGATTTACTCACTGTAAAAAAAAGAGGTCCCTGTTAGCATATAAAATGGGGGGAAAAGTTACTAAATAATATGTGAATATCATATTTTTGAATAAGGTAAAAGTACATTTGTATATTACATATATGCTCATTAAAACTTGGGAAGGATAAGAGACAAAAAGTTCAGGCAAGCTGCGCATGGTGGCACAGGCCTATAATCCCAGCAATTTTTGAGGCTGAGGCAGGAGAGGAGGACCACAAGTTCAAGACCAGCTTCTGCAACTTAGCAAGACCCTGACCATAAAATAAAAAAGGCTGGGGCTGTAGCTTAGTGGAGTAATTGCACTCCTTTGTTCAATTCTCAGTGCTGCCAAAAAAAAAAAAAAAGTTCAGTTTCAGTGCTGGGATTATGAATACAATCTTCTGCTTGTTTGTATTTTCCATATTCCTAAAATGAATACACATTATTGTTGCTAAAATAATAAAATTTTATAACTAAAAAGCAAAAAAAAAACATTAATGTATCTTTTAATTTCATCTGAGACACTAAAATTTAACCTAATGGTTTTCTTTGGTTGTTCAAAAATATTTTATTGCTTGAATTTTTGTTTCATATCTTAGTGTGTGTGTGTGTGTGTGTGTGTGTGTGTATAATTTCTCCATGACTGGTTAAGTGTAAAGAAAAAGACATTCAAGGACATTTGCAGATGAGATGTTCTAGGCATATTTAGCCTACATTAATCATGACCAGACAGGGGAATACCAAAATTAACCTTATGTGCAAATTCACAAGTTAGAAATATGTGCTAAAGTACAGCACTTGGTTAAATCATTTACTTTGTTTTCAGAAGAAACTGCAATATAAATTCTTCCTTCTATATTAATGTTTGTGTAAGTTCTCAGAAAATTGTTGTTATTGCTTCTATGCTTATGCTTAGATACACTTTTAATTTACACCCAAACAACACAAGCATGGAGTCAAAAGGAAAACCTAAAGAGGGAGGAAATGTGCCCTTTATAAAAGGGCACATCTGAAAAAAAAAAAAAAACTAAATGACCTGCAAACTTTGGCTTTGCAGATCATATGGAGTCTTGCAAATCTGCCATCATAGCACAAAAGCAGCCTTAGACAATATGTAAACAAATTATTGTAGCTATGTTCTGATAAAACTTTACTTACCAAAGTACAGGGCCAATTTAGTCCTAGGTCATAGCTTGCCTACACTTGACCTCAGTCAAAAAGCAGATGCAATATATTGGATAGGCCATCATAATAGCCACCACACATTGAGTGGTCTTCATCCATTACAACTAATCTTTCAACAACACTACACATTAAGTATTATCATAATCTGGATTTTCCAAATGAGAAAACTAGGTTTCAGTTATGACAAATGCCCTTTCCAAGGTCATATAGCTACTAACTACTAGAGGCAAAATTCAAGCCCAAGTTTACAAACTCCAAAGTATGTGTTCAATTCTTAGAACATCTTGCTCTACTGCATAGATAAGAGGAGTTAATATCACAAAGCCATGATAACAAGCAATTAGTACTTCCAGAAAAAGGATATAAGCCCTGAATCCATTTAATAACAGCAACATTTGCCAAATAAAAGAAGGAAGGTGCCATGAAGTACAGAAAGAAAGGCTCCAAGAGGGACACCCAGCACCTACCCCGTATGTTCTAACTTCAGGTCAATGCTCATGTGTCTTTGAGACATACAAATAATTTATCTTCTATTTTTTGTATTTATTTATTTATTTTAATATTCCTGTTCCATTGTATTTTTAAAAATAATTCCACCATTTTATTTTTTAAAATCTTTATTTTATGTATTTATTTTTATATGGTGCTAAGGATTGAACTCAGGACCTCACACGTGCTAGGCGAGCACACTACCACTGAGCCCCAGCCCCAGCCCTGTATTTATTTATTTTTGTAGTTGTAGGTGGAAAAAATACCTTTATTTTATTTATTTATTTTTATGTGGTGTTGAGGATCGAACCCAGTGCCACACGCATGCTAAGCAAGGGCTCTACCACTGAGCCACAGCCCCAGCCCCTATCCTCTATTTTTAAAATCCAACCATATGACCATTTTCCTGAAACGGTCTCATTGCTATAGCCTAGAATCGTATCATCTCTAATTTTACAATCACTTTCCCCTGGGTTATTTAATAATTTAATATTTCAGATGCCCTGTCTAAATATCACCTATGCCCCGTATCCTCCAGGACAATATCCAAACACATTAGACCCTTATAATATGGAATACTTTGTCTTCTTTTTAAAAAAATATTTTTAGTTGTAGATGGACAAAATAACTTTATTTTGTTTATTTAGTTTTATGTGGTGCTGGGGATCAAACCCATGCTAAGCAAGCTCTGTACCACTGAGCTACAACCCCGGGGCCCCTTGTCCATCTTTTAAACCTCATCTCTGCCTGTTCTCCATTGGACCCAGAATGCCAGCCATGTGAAGCCTTCCCAGTTCCCAGAAATCCTACTCCTATCCCAGGGATTTGTAAATTTTTTCTTCTGTCCTGACTGCTCTGGTTCAATGTCCATCCTGTGGCCCACCACCCATAACCTTCAGGTTTCATCTCAAATATTAACATTTCAGGGCCATTAGCCAGCCATTCAGAATCTTTATCCCTAAATTAGAAAGGGTTCTTCCCTCCCTTACCCCAAGGCATTCATCAGGATTGCATGGAAATTTCAGAAAACCTGGCCACTACCATAAGCAGTGAAATAAATCATTGCAACAGTCTTTGGCGTGAAAAAGTAACTGGCAATAGCAAAAGAAAGGAGAGAGAGAAAGTAAGAAGGAGAGGGAGAGAGAGAAGAAGGAAGGGAGGCAGGGAGGAAGGAAAGAAAGTTCAAGATTGATGAGAAATGAGAAAATTTGGAGTGAAAAAGAATAAGAAAAGATCCAGCTTCTTGAAGACTATTTTGGGCAAGGGCAAACTTAGACACTTTAAGATGCAAGATCACGGGGCTGGGGATGTGGCTCTAGTGATAGCGCGCTCCCCTGGCATGCCTGCAGCCCTGGTTCGATCCTCAGCCCCACATACAAACAAAGATGTTGTATCCGCCGAAAACTTTAAAAAAAAATAGATATTGAAATTCTCTCTCTCTCTCTCTCTCTCTCTCTCTCTCTCTCTCTCTCAAGATGCAAGATCACTGGTGGCACAGGCCTGTAATCCTAACAGCTGGGGGAGGGCGCTGAGACAGAGGAGCAAAAGCGAGGCAACTCAGTGAGACCTTGTCTCTAATAAAATACAAAATTGGGCTGGGGATGGGGCTCAGTGGTGGAGTGCCCCTGAGTTCAATTCCTGTTACAAAAAAAAAAAAAAAAAAAGATTTTGGGTTGAGATGGGTACAAAGGATACCTCCAGTGGCCAAATGCAAATGAAGGCAGTGGGATGGAACTGCCAAGCAGCATCATGGAATACAAACTCATGGAATGAAAGACATGCCAATGTTATCTTATGTTTCATGGAAAATCTTGAGCCAATCTGGCCTGGGAGCAGTTTGCCTCTCACCTAACAGCATGTCTGCTTATGTAGATCTATTTTTAGACAGTTATGAAATAATACATCTGTAGGTACATCTTATTTTTATTTAGTGAACGTTGAGGTTTTTCTTGCTTTTTACTATATGTAATCCTGGCACATGCTTCCATGACTGTTTCCTCAGGCCAGATTTGAAGCAGTAGAATTACTAGATCACTGCTATTAACAAACTGCCTTTCAAGTAGCTTGGAACAATTTCTTTTCTCATCAGCAATGTTTAAGATTGTTTCTACTAGATGCAGTGGCACACGCCTGTAATCCCAGCAGCGCAGGAGGCTGAGACAGGAGGATCTCAAGTTCAAAGCCAGCCTCAGCAACAGCAAGACATTAAGCAACTCAGTGAGACCCTTTCTCTAAACAAAATACAAAATAGGACTGGGGATGTGGCTTAGTGGCCAGGTACCCCTGAGTTCAATCCCTGGTATCAAAAAAAAAATTGTTTCCACTGATAATCTTCAGCACTTTTTTTTAGTTCTCCAATTAGATAAGCAAATTTATACTTGTCTCGAATTTGAGAGTGAAGGAAACTGTTTTTTAAGATCATGTGAAGTCATATAACAGAGATGTTATTTGTTAATACCCCCAGACCTCCAAATCCTCTATTTCATCTCTTAATTTCTCCTGTAATATAAATTCTAGATCCTATAATTCCAATTTAATATTTTAAGACCATATTGAATTGGGGGACTTGCAGATAAACCACTGTTAAATTATCATTGAAATTTTTAGAAAAAAAAGACAAAAAATAAAAATTTGAATATTGTTTTGTTTATGAGCTAATTTGGACAGTATCACCAAATCTGTCTTATGTGTTTTGTTTTCAGTGAATGATGCAAATATTTTACTCAAAAAAAGGAGCTTTTTGTTGTTGTTGTTATTGTTGTTATTTTGAAAAGTCCTCCCTCTATAAAATAGCACTGACAGCTTCTTTAGTCTTATCTTTTAACATACCTGTTCTTTAGGGCTAGAAATGACTAATCATGTTATCACATGTCCTAGATCATATCCCTATTATTTTACCTCTTACTGCTCTAAAGAATCACTCATCCCTATTTCAATTCTTGTTACAAAACATAATCTGGGATTATCTACTTTTCCACCAAATGTAAAATGATTTTTAAGGGAGTTCTTTGCATCCTTTATCTTCCAGGCTTAGCAGCCTTGTAAAATAATTCTTACATAACAAATTAATTTCTGGAAGTCTAACTTGGCTAAGACAACACAATTGTAAACCAAAGATCATCCTTTTGTCCATATTAAACTCACCAAGTAAATAAATGATCTTCTATTTGGTTCTGCTTGGATTTTTATGTCCAAAGGTAACAGCTACTTCCAAGGGCTGAACCTGATGTGTGAAATTCCTTATTTCATAAGATGTAAAATTTAGTGCAGAAATATTAAATTTTTGTCATAATTGGGTTTTTTGTTCATATTCTTTCTTACCATTTCACAATAGAAAAATTAAACTTTATGATCACTTTTTCGGGAGTATTTTGACAGAAAATAGAGGACTAAAAATAATAATTTCCTTGAAGATATAATTGTTAATTATTGTTAATTATTCTTATTAACATTAACATTTACTTAATAATAGGCATAACAACCAAATGCACTGAAAGATCCTTGATTGGATCTGGGACTTAAAAATTTAAAAAGCTGGGCTGGGTATGCAGTTCAGTGGCAGAGCACTTTCCTAGCATGTTCAGGGTCCTGGGTTCAATTCCCAACACCAAATATACAAATAAATATTAAAAAATAAAAACTTCTGAAGAACATGTGGCTAATTGGAGAAATTGAATGTGGGTCATATGTTAGATAATAATATTGTATTGATATTAAATTGCCTTGGTATCACAATTGTGCTGTGATTATGAAATAGACTGCCCTTATTCTTAGGAGATATATACTCAAGAATTTAGGGGTGACATGTGTCCTACAGTCAACAATATACTCTGAAATGGTTCAGAGAAAAAAAAAAACTGAGAAACACATACAGAAAGAGAGAGTAAATGTGGCAAAATGATACAACTGATTAATCTACATAATCGAAATAAAAAAAATAGGTGTCCATTGTACTATCCTTTCAATTTTTATATATGTTTATAACTTTGAAGAATAAAAATGCAGGGGTCAATGAATACAGGGACAATATCTTATATACCTAAAATAACAATTATATATGTATTTGGAAATGTTCTGGTGACTTTATGTAAGTATTTCAAACATCACTTTGCTCTAGATAATAAGTAGTGCACTACTCTTGTAAATCTTCAAAATCATCAGCATGATATGGATGTTTAACACAGATTTCAAATACTCTTTACTCTTACAAGCGTCTCAAGCTATGAAACAATTGCCTTACACTAAACTATGCAAGGAATGTTATATAAAAAATAGTATGTGTATTCTGACTAAACAAGGTCTATATGCAAGCATATATTCAAGAAGCATGTGCACAAAGCAAAAGAATGCTTCAGCAGGTCTAAAGATATTTCTAACAAAAGTCTTAATATCCTAAAGCAGGCTTTTCCTAAATCACCCAGATGGCAATTTGAAAAGCATCATCATTATAGATCAGATTCACTTTGAATATATGCTGCCACATAGAACAACACTATCAAAGGTTGGTGAACTGAATAATTGAGAGTGAAATCCAACTGGAATGCATTGTGATTGTGTTTGTCTCTATAACTCATTTCTGTAACTGAATTCAAGAGCCATGTTGTCACTGCAAAATCCTACTTAAGTTTTTAGGCCTTCTGTTAAAAATGTGGAAACTAAACTGGCACAGCAACCAATAAGAGGACTGAATAAATTATACAACAAGGAATTTGATCAAACCAGTCAAAAAATTTTAGGTTAATTTTTTTAAATGTCAGGAATCACACAAGGAGATAAGAAAAGAAAGTGTTTAGCTGAATTCCTTTTTATTGTCCAATCCCATTCAACGCTTGCTTCAACTCCTAGTCACCTCTGATTTGGTGAGCTTTAAAAATATTTTAGATGAACTGTGACAATAAAGGGTTAAGAAAGTGAGAAGAGAAATGGAAGGAAATGTTACCAGAATCGGGTAGGACCCATTGCCTCCTTTTTCTTACCTTCACTAGCCAGTCTGCTACTTTGGTCCTGCAGAAACACAATGATTGTCCCAATAGAAATGAACAAGCCAGCCAACACTCTTTCCAGAATGTTTGCAAGTCTTTGACTGATGAGACTGAGAAAATAAGCTGCTCATTTCATTGCAGTTCTTTTTATAACTGATCCTATGGAAAAAGATTTGTTTTTGCACAAGTCTGATTTGTACAAAGAAGCAGTGGGAAGTCCCAGGAAATGGGGGGTGGGTAATAACTGACGAACCCACATCGAGCCACAGAATGCACAGTGTTTCTTCCCCTTTTTCGAAAAATGAAACCTATCTATGAAACTGTCTCTTGCTAAAAAAAAAAAAGAAAGAAAGAAAAGTTTATTTCTATGCATTATGCAAGCACCCTATCAACACAATTAATTTGTCTTTCTATGATAACTAATTCTCTGGGAACCCTTTACTGAAATTCAACCAAAGCCATTTATGACTTTAGAAATTTCTCAGTTTTATCACTAATTTATATTTTTAAGAAGTATTATTTATCAATCATGTTTATAATTCTAAAAATGCAATGAAAAAAAAAGTTTTCTCTTTCCAATTACCTAAAGTTAAAATTTTGTGGGCAAGGTTGTGGAGAAACGGACACTCCCATCCACTATTAGTGAGATTGTAAACATATTTAGAGAGCAATGTTTCAGTATCAGTCAAAATTTATTCCTTTTAAATGCAACTATTTCATTTCTATAAATTTATCTTAGCTATATATACATACTTGTGCACAAACATGTATATGAACATATAATTTGTCACAGCATTGTTTGAAAAAGTAAATGACCCCCCCATCCTCTCCCTGTGGAGACCGAACCAACCCCTTGCACATAATCACATATGTATTTACAGCAGCACAGCAAGCTGTGCTTGAAGGGCTTTGAACCTGGCTGGCCAGGGAAGCAGAATGGGTGGATAGAGCTGTTTTTCCTTCTGGGCTGTTCTTCATCTGTCCCTGCCCTTTTCATGCCCCACCCCACTACCAACAAAAGTATATTTTTCACTGTCCATTGTTTTATGTTTGAATAAACAATTTATAGTGACAATAAAAAAGAAAATGAAGATGACTGAGAAAAAATGTTATCCATAAGTATGATATTAGCTAAATAAGTAAGAATGTATCCCTCTTGTGGAATATTATGCAATTGTTAGAGTGAGGTAGATTTATGTCTACTGATAGAAAAGGATATCTAAGATACATTCTTTAGCAAGAAATTATGTTCCAATTTGTGTTTTTAAAGGAATACACACACACATACATACACACACACACACACACACACACACACACACACACAAATTATTTGCTTACTAGAATATTTCTTTTTCTGTATGGATACACAAAAAAATTAGAAACAAGCAATAGCCTTTCTAGAATGAGGTTACTTTTCATTCTCTACCCCTTTGAAATTTTTATCTTGTATATGCATGTCCATTTTACAAACTTGTATTTTAGTCCTATTTAAATTTATTTGATTTTACAGTCCAAGTATATTATAATCTGTCTTTTCTAGATGACAGACAAGTCTATCTGCAAATGAATCAGTTCTTCTTGCCCCAAAACAGAAAATTAAAGTTTTCAAAAGCCCTTACTTGTTTTACCCTGTTTCAATTTAACTGACAAAGAATAACCCTGCTCAAATGATAACCATTTCATTATCTTTTTCTACGTAGACCAAAGCTATTTTCCAAATCCTTAATTGGTGACCATTTCCACTTAGTGAGTTTGATTGTTTTGTTTACCTTTGTTCAATGGCTTATCATAAAAACTCACTTTTAAAATTATACTAGCATTTTTATTAGAGTCTTTCATAATTTTCTGCATTATGTCATGGATATAGATCCAATTGAAAAGGCAGTTTACATATGAGCCATAATAAGGACAGTTATCAACTAGTTTCAAATCTGACTTGATCTGCTATAAGAAACACAGACTCATGGACTCAGGGGTAGGCTCAGTGGCAGTGCAATACTATAAAATCTGACCTGGGATGTCTCCAGGCTTTGGTAGGTCATCAAGGATCTAGTTGTGATCAAGAGATCATAGAAACTTCAAGGCCAAACATTGTTTAATTTCACCTTTGTGTAGGTCCAACCACAATCATGTGGATACCCTAGAGTGAGTCTTACCTAACTCCAGAAACACACTTTGGTGAATTCCCCAAGAACTCACTTGGCAATGCCATGAAATAACCAATGAGGGGTGATTCCACCCCACTGCAGGTTTGCTTACATCACATGTATTAAATGAAGAATTTGATAACACTCTTGATTTTGTATCTTAAACTGAAAATCATCCTTGCCAGGAAAAAGTTTTCTGTAATAAAATAGTTGGCATATGAGAAGTTAGCTTACATCTCTCTTTGTATAAAACCTGAACATAAGAAATTGGTTTTGGGGCTGGGGATGTGGCTCAAGTGGTAGTGTGCTCACCTGGCATGCGCGGGGCACTGGGTTCGATCCTCAGCACCACATAAAATAAAATAAAGGAGTTGTGTCCACCGAAAACTGAAAAATAAATATAAAAAAAAGAAATTGGTTTTGAACTGCTTTTCTTTGTTGACTATAATAAAGTAGGATGGAAATTTCCTCAATAGCTGAAATCTTATAATATGGGTTTCCATTAATCTGCTATATTGCCTTGATTTCTGTTTCTCTAAACGGATACTATTACCCAATTACCTCTGCCAGTGTAAAAAATATCTTCTATGCAATTTCCATCATATCATCCACATCTAGCTCACTCTACAGTGGCCACCCTATATTTACTTCTAACTGTTCTAACACTAGTTGATTTTGTGTCACCGCACACTGCTAGTTATTCTCCTTCCTCCCCACTTTCTCCTTTTTAATCTCTTTCATTAGTTTCACATCAACCATCTATTTCCTAGAACTAAGGTTTCTTGCCTTTTTTATCTTATTTTAAATATCTTATCTTGGTGAACTCATCACTTTCCACACCTTCCACTATCTTCTCTTCATGACCTGTATTGTATATCTGTATCTCTAGGCCTGATTGTTTTTCTCTTATGATCACAAAAAGCTTGTTTATGGGCATTTGACTACTTTAATTATCTGCCTCAAAGGTCACATTCTCACTTATCTTTTTTTAATATTTATTTTTTAGTTGTAATTGGACACAATACCTTTATTTATTTATATGAGGTGCTGAGGATAAAACCCAGGGCCTCACACTTGCTAGGCAAGTGCTCTACCACTGAGACACAACCCCAGCCCACATCCTCATTCATCTTTTTTTTTAATATTTATTTCTTAGTTTTCGGCGGACACAACATCTTTGTTGGTATGTGGTGCTGAGGATCGAACCCGGGCCGCACACATGCCAGGCGAGCACGCTACCGCTTGAGCCACATCCCCAGCCCCCTCATTCATCTTTATGGCAAGACCTAAACTCAAATTCCTACCTTGAATTCCTCTCTAATTTAATTTAATCCTTGATCTCTACAATTAGTCACCAATGCCTGCCAATTTGATACAATAGACCAGAGTCATTTATAATTGGATTTTCTTTGCACTTCTAAGAAAAGTAAACAAAACAACAACAAATAAAACAACAGTGCCCATATGATAGTACATAAAAAAACCCTTTTTCATAATAATGCATAATATAACATCTTTAAAAACACAATTCACCAGAAATAGCAGTGCATGCCTGTAAACCCAGCTACTCAGGAGGTTGAGAGTGAAGGCCAGCCTGGATAACTTAGCAAGACCCTGCCTCAAAATTTAAAAAATGGGAGTGGGTGGGGATGTAGCTCAGTGACAGAGTACTTGCCTGGCATATATGAGGCCCTGGGTTCCATCCTCATTACCACAAAAACAAAACCTGTAATCCTATCTACACAATATACATTTTTCATAGTTTATCTTAATAATTACTTTTTCTGCAGATATAATTATAATATTCTACATAAGTTTTTAATGTACTTTCTCTGCAAAAGATTAATTTTAGTTGGCATTCTATAAAATTAACATGAACATATTAGAATTTAGAAACATGTTACATATCCCATAGAGTTAAATTAATATGACATTTAAAAATTCTTAGTTATACTCCAGTAGGTTTAATTTATACCAAAGAAATCCATGAGGTAAGCTCCAGGGCAGTACTGCTTATCTTGAAGATGGAATGACAGATTATAATTGCTTTATTAAGTACAACATTCTGAATTCCTATGAAGCTGTAATAGCTTGTTGTGCACTAGAGATTTTGTTATTTAGGATATAATTGATTGTAATGTATACTGTTTGCTCTTGAATAATTCCCATTTTCCACCTCAGAAAGATTTTCATTTCAGTATCAAATAATATGATTACTGCATTTGTAAAATTTCTGAAGCATTTTGAAATGCTTTCAGTTGAAAAATGATTTGAAAATGAAATATGATAAAAATTGAAAGGCAAATTGAATTTAATCCTATATAATCTCATTTTAAAGCCATGTATAGTACACGGAATAGCTCATCCTTGTCGGCTATTACTCTTTAGTTGGCATCAATCAAAGGTAGCAAAGAAAGTACCTGAATGCTTAAGGAATTAACAATCCCACAAATACTTGGGTTTCTGCTTTCTAATTGTCATCCTTTGATTTTTTATGGACACTGTCTGCCTTAATGATCTAGTAAACATTGCTAACACCAAATTCAAATCTGTATCATTAACTCTAATTAAAGTATACTGGAAACTGTAGCAAAACTATTTGTTTTAAGCCCATTTTAACAAACTTCTGCTCTTTCATAGTTCTTATATTTTCCTCTGTTGATCTCTTATTCCTTCCCTCAATCTGATTTTCAGATCTTGAACATGGAGATATTTGCTTCTTCAAGCTAAGATAATGTCTTACTTCATCTACCATAAATTGATTTTGAAGAGAATATTATTCTGTTCTCTGGTTGAACAACTTAGGATTTCCATTTAACTGATAATGTTTACTTACCTATTTTTTAAAATATTTTTTAGTTGTAGACGAACACCTTTATTTTATTTATTTATTTTTATTTAGTGCTTAGGATCTAACCCAATGCCTCACACATGCTAGGTGAGCACTCTACCACTGAGCCAAAATCCCTACTTACCTATTTTTTGAAGCTCACACAAATGAGTATTTGCATGAATACTGCTCTGGCCTCATATTAATTTACTTCTGTTAAGACTAGGAGACAAAATACTCAGCCAATTTTATAAAGAATCTTAATTCTCATGCATTGATTTTTATCCTAAACTGTAGTCTGGCAGGGGTTTTATTGTTTGGTTTGGTTTATTTATTTTTTATTTGGTTGGTTGGTTTTGTTTTGTTTTGTGTTGGTTTTTTGGTCTGCCTTTCAGACTTTTGAAAGGAGGGAAAGAAAAGGAAGGTCAAATCTGTTGGTATCTTTTTTTGTTGGGGTCTCTCTAAAGGACTGAACTAAATGAAAAGGATAGATTGACCCAATAGATTAAAATTGTATTTTTAGATAGAATATAAATTCCATTTTCTTTAATGTCCTTGCCTGCACAGTTTTAGATAATCTGAACTATAAAGGACAAACATAGTAAATTTTCAAATCCAAAGGTGATAGTGGCCTCTCTCTTTCAACCTGTTTAGGACATATATATATATATATATATATATATATATATATATATATATATATATATATATTTAGTTGTAGTTGACACAATATCTTTATTTTATTTATTTATTTATATATGGTGCTGAGAATCGAACCCAGTGCCTCTTTGCATGTGCTAGGCGAGCGCTCTGCTGCTGAGCCACAACCCCAGCCCTACAACCAGACTTCTAATGATAGTTTTAGCTTCTGTCATCAAGTAGGTTATAGAAGTTCACAGACTCTAGATTGTGCAGTTTTGGTAATTGTGTGCATGCATGCATGTGTGCTGCTTGGGATCAAACAACAGGTCTCACGCATGCTAAGCAAGGCTCTACTACAGACCTAGGATAGGTTTCTTAAGGCAGAGAAACAACAAGCTCTGAAGCCAAGCAGGGATTTTTACACCCAAAAGAAAATTCCAGATTTACAAAACTGACATTATCTTTGGAATGGTTCTTCTGACTTTTTCCCCTTGCTTATTTTTATCATGCCATAGCACCGGTTCATGTTGATGAAGGCAGCCAGAGACATGTGAGGTCTACGGATGAGAAACTGAAACTTTGGTCCAGAGCGTTATTTCTCAAAGCAATGGAGAAGTGAAAATAGTGCCTGTGAGCTCTTCCCCCCCCCCTTAGTACTGGGGATTGAAGCTGGAGGCGGTCCATCACTGAGCTTCTGAGCTACATAATGGCCCTTTTTAATTTTTATTTTAAGACAGAGTCTTACTAAATTGCTGAGGTTGACCTTGAACTTACAATCCTCCTACTCAGCCTTCTGAGCAGCTGAGATTACAGGTGTGTGCCCTGGCACTCATCTTGTGATATCTTAAATTTCCATAGTTCCTCCCTTCTGGGACAGAAAGTTTTCATCTCTATCTTCAGTAGACCACATCCTCCTTAAAATCCTGTCCCTCTTTGAGTAAAACTCAAGCACATATATGTATTAAATTATAGGTCCAAGAGCTAACGTTGTCTGAGCAGCTTCTTTCTATTTATAGTTCCTGCATTTATAAAAACAAAGCAATTTCTATTGTTTGCACCTCTTTTCCTTTACTCCTAGGGACAAGAAGAAAGATGTTTAAGGCTCATAAAAATGGGATAACTTTCAACATAATTTTTTCAAGATAACTTTTATTATTGTGTCCACCCAAAATTAAAAAAATAAATATTTATTTAAAAAATAAAATTTTACATTTATGTGGTTCTGAGAATGGAACCCAGTGCCTCATGCATGCTAGGCTAGCACTCTACCACTGAGCCACAACCCCAGCCCCTGTTTTCTGCATCTTAACATTCTTGGAGGAATTACTATGATGCATATGATGATCGATCCTTTCTTTTGAAGGCTTATTATTAGAAATTCCAACTAAGTAATAAGATTAGATTAGAATTTAATGCAGGAGACATAAGAGCTCATTGCACACATATCATGTCAAATTGATTCACAGGTCTCTTGGCTTTTCTTCAAGGTCTTTTAGATTTTAGGTATTTTGGCCACAAACAAGAAAAAAATAAAGAAAGAGAAAAGATAACTCTTGTGGATGATGAGTATGTTAATTTGCTTAATTGTAATAATCATTTAACTATGCCTATGTCTTTCAAAATAAGTATACTAAAATATCCAGGTATACATCTTAAATAAGTGCAATAAAATGGCTTTTTAATATATTGCTTCTCAAACTTTGACATGCACATAAATTACCCAGGAATCCTATGAAAAATCAAATTAGTAGATCTGGAATGGAGCCTAATATTCTAAATTTATTCAGTCTCCTAGAGGATGACAATACTGCTTATTTACAGAGGACCACATTTATTTATGCTGCTTATCTAAGAAGGCACTTGTTTTCTGCATTTTTATATAAATATTTATGTTTAGTTTTAGTGGACACAATATATTTATTTTACATTTATGTGGTTCTGAGGGTCGAACCCAGTGACTCATGCATGCTAGGTGACCACTCTACCACTGAGCCACAACCCTAGCCCCTGTTTTCTGCATCTTAACATGAATCTTTATAAATAGCAAAAGGTTTTATTTGCATAATGTCTTCTATATGGTATAATACAAACTTAAAGTTTTGACTTATGTAATTTAATCCACAAAATATCCCTAAAAGTAACAATGATTATTTCAAAAATTAAAGTTTGGGCAGGGCGCAGAAGCACACACATGTAATCCCAGTGGCCTGGGAGGTTGAGGCAGGAAGATCAGGTGTTCAAAACCAGCCTCAGAGAGATCCTGTCTCTAAATAAAATACAAAATAGGCCTGGGGATGTGGCTCAGTGGTGGAGTGCCTCTGAGTTCAATCCCTGGTACCAAAGAAAAGAAGAAGAAGAAGAAGAAGAAGAAGAAGAAGAAGAAGAAGAAGAAGAAGAAAGAAAAATTAAAGTTTGGTTTCCAAATAAGTTATTATTTGCCCAAGGTCACACATCATTTAGGTGCCAGGGATTTAGACCCAAGTATTTACTGACTCTAAAGCTAGAGCATCATATATAATATGGTCTATGTGTTATATACAAGGTCTTGAACACAGCATTTTGAGGGAGAAATGATGAACAGTTTCTACCTATCAGGATCAACAGTATAATAGCAGAAATTGGACAAATACATGAGAATATAAATTACAGTTTTTAAAAATTATTGTGCAAATATCAAAGATGAAGCATAGACTATTGAGTTAAATAGTAATAAAATAGGAAAAGAAAGTTAATAAGGGAGGGAAGATGGCGGCGAAGGGAGTGCATCACCCCCGTGTACCGCGTCACTGTTCGGGAGAATGATGAGTTAGAACAGCTAAAAACTATCTTGTTAGGAATTTCTAGCAAAACTGGGGTGCTCCAAAACCTAGTGGAAGGATTTTCATCGCACAAGGATCAGCTACAGGGGCTCAAACTCGAGCAATATGTCCGCACGGAGGGTCACGCTGCTTATTCAGCAAATCGCCCCGTGGCTAGAATCTGCGGCACGCGCTGGGAAGCAACGAGATAGCAACGCAAAGATACAGCGCTGCGGATTCTGTGGGCTCCTGCCAGCTGTGCAATCACTGTACACAGTGCTGAATTCTGGCTTTGAGACAGGGGAAGGAAGCGGTCCAGTTCGGTTCTCCACACCGGTCAGACCACAGAGGAGGCCAGCGGCCACCATCTTGGAGAGCTGATGTCATCATCCCTGTTTTCAACTGATCGCAGCTCATTCACAGGTAATTTCAGGCTGCCATTCGCCTGCGTCTCACAGACAAATTACTCAGGCTCAGTGCTAAAGAACCCGCGGAAACTGCTTCTTGGAGCCTGCTCCTATCAGAACATACACCAAGCCGGAGCGGCCGAATTCTGGCTCCCGGAACTGCTCTGGCCCAGGGCTAAAGAACCCGCGGAAACTGCTTCTCGGTCCGGATCCTGCTGAATACTGTGGAGGCCAGAGGGGCAGAGCAGAGCCGCCGCCCGCGCCCGGAACAGCCCCAGCGACCCGCCGGCGTGGTATCACTTCACCCCAACTGCAGTAGGGGCCGAGCAGAGCCGCCACCCAAGCCCACAAGGTAGGCAGACCTGCGACCGACCGGCGGATCAGGCCCAGCGGCCTGCCGGCGTGGTAGACATGTCACACCAATTGGAGTAGGGGCAGAGCAGAGCTGCCGCCCGAATCCGGAACAGGCCCAACAACCCGCGGGCATGGTAGTCACGTCACCCCAACTGGAGTAGGGGCAGAGCAGAGCCGCCACCCGCGCCTGCAAGGTAGTTAGACCTGCAACCGACCGGCAGAACAGGCCCAGCGGACCGCGGGCATGGTAGACACATCATACCAATTGGAGGAGGGGCAGAGCAGAGCCTTCGCCCACACCTGCAAGGTAGGCAGACCTGCGACCAACCGGCAGATCAGGCCCAGCGGCCTGCCGGCGTGGTAGTCACGTCACCCCAATTGGAGTAGGGGCACAGCAGAGCCTTCGCCAGCGCCCGGAACAGGCCCAGCGGCCCGACGGCGTGGTAGTCACGTTACCCCAATTGGAGTAGGGGCAGAGCAGAGCCGCCACCCGCGCCCGCAAGGTAGGCAGGCCTGTGACCGACTGGCTGAACAGGCCCAGCGGCCTGCCAGCGTGGCAGACACGTCACCCCATTTGGACTAGGGGCAGAGCAGAGCTGCCGCCCATGCCCACAAGGTAGGCAGACCTGCGACCAACCGGAGGAACAGGCCTAGCGGCCTGCCGGCATGGTAGACATGTCACCCCAATTGGAGTAGGGGCAGAGCAGAGCAGCCGCCGCCCGTGCACGGGACAGGCCCAGAGGCCCGCCGGCGGGGTAGTCACGTCACCCCAATTGGAGTAGGGGCAGAGCAGAGCCGCCACCCGCACCCGCAAGGTAGGCAGGCCTGTGACCGACCGGCGGAACAGGCCCAGCGGACTGCCGGCATGGTAGACACATCACCCCAATTGGAGTAGGGGCAGAGCACAGCCGCCGCCCGCGCCCGGGACAGGCCCAGAGGCCCACCAGTGTGGTAGTCACGTCACCCCAATAGGAGTAGGAGCAAAGCAGAGCCACCGCCCGCGCCCAGAATAGGCCCAGTGGCCTGCCGGCGTGGTAGACACGTCACCCCAATTGGAGTAAGGGCAGAGCAGAGCCGCCGCCCACGCCTGCAAGGTAGGCAGACCTGTGACCGACCAGCAGAACAGGCTCAGGGGTCCGCGGGCATGGTAGACACATCACACCAACTGGAGGAGGTGCAGAGCAGAGCCTCCACCCGCGCCTACAAGGTAGGCAGACCTGCGACCGACTGGCAGAACAGACCCAGCTGCCCACCAGCGTGGTAGACAGATCACCCCAATTGGAGGAGGAGCACAGCCACTGCCCGCCCTGCAAGGGAGACTTTTCAACTATACAAGAGCAATATAAATATATAGGGGCAAAATTTCAAAAACACAACAGTTTCACCAAGCAGAAAGAAACGCGAGCAGTATGAAACAACAAGAAAAGAAAGGACCACAAGCAATGCAGGTCAACTCAACTTTAGAAGAGGTAATAGCTGCAGCAGATGGAATGTCAGATAAAGAATTCAGGATATACATGCTTCAGATGATCTGGAGTCTCAAGGAAGACATTAGACAGCAAAATCAGACAATGAAAGATCACTTCGACAATGAATTACATAAACAAATCCAAAAAGCAAAAGATCAACTATACAGGGAGATAGAGGTAATATAAACAAACAGAAATCCTAGAAATGCAAGAAGCAATAAACCAACTTAAAAACTCAATTGAGAATACTACCAGCAGAGTAGAACACTTAGAAGATAGAACATCAGACAATGAAGACAAAGTATTTCAACTTGAAAAGAACATAGACAGCTCAACAAGACAGTTAAGAAACCATGAGCAGAACATTCAAGAGATATGGGATAACATTAAAAGACCAAACTTAAGAGTCATTGGGATACAGGAAGGCATGGAGGTCCAAACCAAAGGAATAAACAATCTATTCAATGGAATAATACGAGAAAACTTCCCAGACTTGAAGAATGAGACAGAATCCCAAATCCTAGAAGCCTACAGGACGCCGAATGTGCAAAATCATAAGAGATCCACACTAGACACATTATAATGAAGATGCCCAACATACAGAATAAGGAGAGAATTTTAAAAGCTACAAGAGAAAGGAAGCAGATTACATTTAGGGGTAAACCAATCAGGATAAAAGCTGATCTTTCAACACAGACTCTGAAAGCTAGAAGATCCTGGAATAACATATTTCAAACACTGAAAGAAAATGGGTTCCAACCAAGAATCGTGTATCCAGCGAAATTAAGCTTCAGGATGGAAGATGAAATTAAAACCTTCCATGATAAACAAAAGTTAAGAGAATATTCAGGTAGAAAACCATCTCTTCAAAACATCTTTGGAAAAATATTACAAGAAGAGGAAATGGAAAATAACAATGAAAACCAACAGTGGGAGGTAGGACAGTAAAGTGGGGAAAATAATCAAAGAGGAAAACAAACCATGTTTAGTAACATAAATAAACAAATGTGGCTGGAAGAACAAACCATATCTCAATAATAACCCTAAATGTTAATGGCTTAAACTCACCAATTAAGAGACACAGGCTAGTAGAATGGATCACAAAACAAGACCCAACAATATGCTGCCTACAGGAGACGCATTTGATAGGAAAAGATATACATAGACTGAAGGTGAAAGGTTGGGAAAAATCATATCACTCATATGGATCTCGGAAACAAGCAGAAGTGTCCATACTCATATCAAATAAAATAGATTTCAAGCCAAAGTTAATTAAAAGGGATAAAGAGGGACACTACATACTGCTCAAGGGAACCATACACCAACAAGACATAACAGTCATAAATATATATGGCCCAAACAACGGTGCAGCTATGTTCATCAAGCAAACTCTTCTCAAGTTCAAGAGTCTAATAGACCACCATACAATAATCATGGGAGACTTCAACACACCTCTCTCATCATTGGACAGATCTTCCAAACAAAAGTTGAATAAGGAAACTATAGAACTCAATAACACAATTAATAACCTAGACTTAATTGACATATATAGAATATACCACCCAACATTAAGCAGTTACACTTTTTTCTCAGCAGCACATGGATCCTTCTCAAAAATAGATCATATGTTATGTCACAGGGCAACTCTTAGACAATATAAAGGAGTAGAGATAATACCATGCATCTTATCTGATCATAATGGAATGAAACTGAAAATCAAAGATAAAAGAAGGAAGGAAAAATCATGCATCACTTGGAGAATGAACAATAGGTTACTGAATGATCAATGGGTTATAGAAGACATCAAGGAGGAAATTAAAAAATTCTTAGAGATAAATGAAAACACAGACACAACATATTGGAATCTATGGGACACATTGAAAGCAGTTCTAAGAGGAAAATTCATTGCTTGGAGTTCATTCCTTAAAAAAAGAAAAAACCAACAAATAAATGATCTCATACTTCATCTCAAAATCCTAGAAAAAGAAGAGCAAAACAAAAACAAAAGAAGTAGAAGGCAAGAAATAATTAAAATCAAAGCTGAAATTAATGAAATCGAAACAAAAGAAACAATTGAAAAAATTGACAAAACTAAAAGTTGGTTCTTTGAAAAAATAAATAAAATTGACAGACCCTTAGCCATGCTAACGAAGAGAAGAAGAGAGAGAACTCAAATTACTAGCATACGGGATGAAAAAGGCAATATCACAACAGACACTTCAGAAATACAGAAGATAATCAGAAATTATTTTGAATCCTTATACTCCAATAAAATAGAAGATAGTGAAGGCATCGATAAATTTCTTAAGTCATATGATCTGCCCAGATTGAGTCAGGAGGATATAGACAACCTAAACAGACCAATATCAATTGAGGAAATAGAAGAAACCATCAAAAGACTACCAACTAAGAAAAGCCCAGGACCGGATGGGTATACAGCAGAGTTTTACAAAACCTTTAAAGAGGAACTAATACCAATACTTTTTAAGCTATTTCAGGAAATAGAAAAAGAGGGAGAACTTCCAAATTCATTCTAGGAGGCCAACATCACCCTGATGCCTAAACCAGACAAAGACACTTCAAAGAAAGAAAACTACAGACCAATATCTCTAATGAACCTAGATGCAAAAATCCTCAATAAAATTCTGGCGAATCGGATTCAAAAACACATCAAAAAATTGTGCACCATGATCAAGTAGGATTCATCCCTAGGATGCAAGGCTGGTTCAATATACGGAAATCAATAAATGTTATTCACCACATCAATAGACTTAAAGATAAGAACCATATGATCATCTCGATAGATGCAGAAAAAGCATTCGACAAAGTACAGCATCCCTTTATGTTCAAAACTCTAGAAAAACTAGGGATAACAGGAACATACCTCAACATTGTAAAAGCAATCTATGCTGAATGGAGAAAAATTGAAGGCATTCCCTCTAAAATCTGGAACAAGACAGGGACGCCCTGTCTCACCACTTCTATTCAATATGGTTCTAGAAATACTGGCCAGAGCAATTAGACAGATGAAAGAAATTAAAGGCATAAAAATAGGAAAAGAAAAACTTAAATTATCACTATTTGCAGATGACATGATTCTATACCTAGAAGACCCAAAAGGGTCTACAAAGAAACTATTAGAGCTAATAAATGAATTCAGCAAAGTGGCAGGATATAAAATCAACACACATAAATCAAAGGCATTCCTGTATATCAGCGACAAATCTTCTGAAATGGAAATGAGGACAACCACCCCATTCACAATATCCTCAAAAAAAATAAAATAAAATACTTGGGAATCAACCTAACAAAAGAGGTGAAAGATTTATACAATGAAAACTACATAACCCTAAAGAGAGAAATAGAAGAAGATCTTAGAAGATGGAAAAATATACCCTGTTCATGGATAGGCAGAACTAACATCATCAAAATGGCGATATTACCAAAAGTTCTCTATAGGTTTAATGCAATGCCAATCAAAATCCCAATGGCATTTCTTGTAGAAATAGATAAAGCAATCATGCGGCAGGACGATCGCCAGTTCAAACCAGCCTCATCCATAGCACAAGAGTTAATAACAAGAATCAACAAATGGGACTTACTCAAACTAAAAAGTTTTTTCTCAGCAAAAGAAACAATAAGAGAGGTAAATAGGGAGCCTACATCCTGGGAACAAATTTTTACGCCTCACACTTCAGATAGAGCCCTAATATCCAGAGTATACAAAGAACTCAAAAAATTAGACAATAAGATAACAAATAACCCAATCAACAAATTGGCCAAGGACCTGAACAGACACTTCTCAGAGGAGGACATACAATCAATCAACAAGTACATGAAAAAATGCTCACCATCGCTAGCAGTCAGAGAAATGCAAATCAAAACCACCCTAAGATACCATCTCACTCCAGTAAGATTGGCAGCCATTAGGAAGTCAAACAACAACAAGTGCTGGCGAGGATGTGGGGAAAAGGGTACACTTGTTCATTGTTGATGGGACTGCAAATTGGTGCAGCCAATTTGGAAAGCAGTATGGAGATTTCTTGGAAAGCTGGGAATGGAACCAGCATTTGACCCTGCTATTGCCCTTCTCGGACTATTCCCTGAAGACCTTAAAAGAGCATGCTACAGGGACACTGCTACATCGATGTTCATAGCAGCACAATTCACAATAGCAAGACTGTGGAACCAACCTAGATGCCCTTCAATAGATGAATGGATAAAAAAATGTGGCATTTATACACAATGGAGTATTACTCTGCATTAAAAAATGACAAAATCATAGAATTTGGAGGGAAATGGATGGCATTAGAGCAGATTATGCTAAGTGAAGCTAGCCAATCCCTAAAGAACAAATGCCAAATGTCTTCTTTGATATAAGGAGAGTAACTAAGAACAGAGTAGGGACGAAGAGCATGAGAAGAAGATTAACATTAAACAGGGATGAGAGGTGGGAGGGAAAGCGAGAGAGAAGGGAAACTGCATGGAAATGGAAGGAGACCCTCAGGGTTATACAAAATTACATACAAGAGGAAGTGAGAGGAAAGGGGAAAAAAACAAGGGGGAGAAATGAATTATAGTAGATGGGATAGAGAGAGAAGATGGGAGGGGAGGGGATGGGGGATAGTAGAGGATAGGAAAGGCAGCAGAATACAACAGACACTAGTATAGCAATATGTAAAACAGTGGATGTGTAACTGATGTGATTCTGCAATCTGTATAAGGGGTAAAAATGGGAGTTCATAACCCACTTGAATCAAAGTGTGAAATATGATATGTCAAGAACTATGTAATGTTTTGAACAACCAACAATAAAAATAAAAAAATAAAAAAGAAAGTTAATAATACATTTCTGTAAAATTACTTTGGATTAATTAATTTCTGTTGTGTTAAAATATAAAAATATTTCCAATAGAATTTAAAAATTGGTACCGGATTATTAAGAGATATAAAGCCTATTTCAGAAACTTAGGAAAGAAAGTTCTTATTCATGGAGAGGTAGGAGAATTGAGGACACCTCCATAGAAAAGCTGGGATGTTGATGAGTGAAGAGAAGGTATATGAGGAGTGGTGTTTTGTGGAAATGGAATGAACCCATTGGGCACAGTAGAGAATTTCATAATTTGCAGAGTGTATCAGTTACCAGTTGCTGCATAACAAAATATTCCCAAACTCTGCATTTTATATAGCCATTTATTTAGCTCACAATCCTGTAGGTAGCTTTTTCTGGTCTGCACTAGGCCTTGTTCACTTCTCTGTAGTCAATCAGAATGTCAGATGAGGAATAACTGGACCCAAGTGGCCTCATTCACATAGCCAGTGATTGACTAGCACAATGAAGGAGAACAGGGCATTTGTTCTTGGACAAGTGATAAAAGCACCAAGAAACCAGGCCCCCACTTGTATTAAAATTGTTAACATCCCATTGATGTTCAAAAGATTGTACCTCTTTTATTTCTGTACCCAGGATTGAACCCAGGGGTGCTTAACCACTGAACCACATTCCCAGCCCTTTTTATCTTTTTATCTTGAGATATTGTTTTTCTAAATTGTGTAGGGCCTCACTAAGTTGCTGAGGCTGGCTTTGAACTTATGATTCTTCTGCTTCAGCCTCCTGAGCCACTGGGATTACAGGTGTATACCACTGCACCCAGAAAAATTCTACCTGTTTTTATTGTTGTTCTGGGGATGGAACCCAAGAACTTGCACATGCTAAGCATATGCTCTACCACAGAGTTACATCCCCAGCCCAGATTACATCTCTTGATGAAAGAAGTACAGAATTGTGGGCATTCTAACAACTTCCATTTATAAATAATAGGGAAGAGGAACTTGAAGAAGAACAAAGAGTGAAGTTCTGAGAGTTGGGGGCTGAGGAAGAGGGAGAGATAAACATCTCTGAGGTCATTTCAAGATCTCTACTTATAAAATAAAAATTCTTGTCAAAATTTAAACTTGCAATTTTAAAATAATTTCTATTAATTATCTGCTCATGATTTTTAAAAATATAATACTATAGAACTATAAAGGAAAAAAACCCTTCCCCCCCAACCCCCTCATTATCACTCTCAAAAGGAAAACATTGTTTCCAATATTATGTTTATTTTTTCTGGCAAAATAAGGTTTTTCTTTTTTTTAAAAAAAAAAAAAGAGAGAGTATTTATTTTTTAGTTTTCGGCAGACAGAACGTCTTTGTTTGTATGTGGTGCTGAGGATCGAACCCGGGCTGCACGCATACCAGGTGCACGCTACCGCTTGAACCACATCCCCAGCCCCTAAGGTTTTTCTTATAGATTTTAACAAATTCGCAATGTGAACCTCATTGAATACAAGTTATATTAAAGAAATGTTCCATATAGAATTATTAATATTTGTACCTTTTTAACATTGAGATGTAGACTTGATCACTATCATAATCAATCCAAAATATACTTATTGAGCGTTTATTATGACCAGGCATTAGGCATTTACTGTATAAAAACTATTTAGGTTCAATTCCCATCTCCAAAGGGTTTGTAGTTGAGTAACTTCTATATATCTCTAACCAGGAAAAAATGACTGTTGTGCAGCAGACAGGAAATTGCTATTTAATACTGACTACCTTCTTCCTGTTTTAGCATGAGAGAAAAAGTCAGAATTTAAGGATATATTCTCTTCAGTCAAGTTTCACTTCTCCACTGTGATTCTCATAAACCACTGATTAGTTGCTTTCCAAGGTAATCCATTAAAAACTCTCCTTTTACCTATTTGCTTTCTTACAATTCATAAGGAAATGACACATGACACTGTCTTTACAAAACTTTTATTCTAAGTATGAAATGAACAAAACAAGAAAAACTGGTTCTTGCTGGTTCTCTGACAAGTATCCCTCTAAACACTTGAGCTAAGGAGTCAGATACAGAAGTTGCTCATCCAAGTTAAATTTGTAAAATGCCTTCCACAAAACTGTGTGAAACTTGAATAGCCTGAAAGAAGAGTCCCTCCACACAAGAACAGTACCTTGTCAAACTACTCTTTCTTCCTTCAAGTTTTGTTGTTGTTGTTGTTGTTCATGTTTTTTTATGTTTTTGTTTGTTTTGCGGGTGCCTGAGTATGTGTGCGTGCATGTGTGCGTGTGTGTGTGTGTGTGTGTGTGTGTGTGTGTGTGTTGTTTTCTTTTCTTTGTTTTTTCTTGCGGGGGGGGGGGGGGGTACTGGAGATTGAACCCAGGGCACTTAACCACTGAGCCACATCCCCAGCCCTTTTTATTTTTTATTTAGATACAGGGCCTCACTAAATTGCTGAGGACCTCATTAAGTTGCCCAGGCTCACCTCAAACTTAGAATCCTTCTGTCTCAGCCTCCTGAGTTGCTGGGATTACAGTTGTACACCACCACGCCTGGCTCCTATAAGCTTTAAAGTCATTTCTGCAGCAAAATCTCATTAACAAGTAGTGGCCCAGTGAAAGCTTTAAAGTGTATAGTACTCTTTTTTAAAAAATATTTTTTTAGTTGTTGATGGACCTTTATTTTATTCATTTATTTGTATGTGGTGCTGAGGATCAAACCCAGTGCCTCACACATGCTAGGCAAGCACACTACCAGTGAGCCACAATCCCAGCCCCAGTGCATAGTACTCTTGAGGATTAAATTTAGTTGAATAATGCCTTTGTTAGTAACTAACCCCTTAGCAAGCCAGCCATTAATATTGAGGAACATGGGGAGAGAATGGTACAACACTTCCAAAAGTTGCCTCATTTTAAGAATCCCTGAGATACTTATTAAATATGCAGATGTTTAGGCCTTTCTCCTGGAGATTTGGTTTACTGTATTTGCACCTGGGATTGCTACAAATAACAACTGTCTTCCATGATTCTTATGATAACACAAGTTTGAAAAACACTACAATAGGGCAATAGTTTTCAAACCTGGATGTATAGAGTATCACTTGGTGGGTTTTAAAATGTACATAGTATACATATTAATGCTCAGGTTCCCAACCCAGAGATTCCAGTTTAACTTATCTGAGGTGGGGCTAGATACTAGTTATTTTTTAAAAGCTTTCCAATTCATTTCATTTTGTTGTTGTTATTTGGTACCAGGGATTGAACCCAGGAGTGCTTAACAACTGAGCAAGATTCCCAGCCCTTTTTTTTTTTTTTTTATTTAGAGACAGGGTCTTGATAAGTGGCTTAGGGCTTCTCTAAATTGCTGGGGCTGGCTTTGAATTTGCAATCCTCCTGTCTCAGCCTCCCAAGTAGCTGGCATTACAGGCATGTCCCACCATGTCCAGCAAGATCCTAGAGATTGGATGCAGAAATTATTTTTAAAAAATAGTGAGAAAATATCATTTTCTGTTTTTAGAAATCTCTTTAATGTCTGGCTTATAATAAATTGCTATATTTTGCATTTGATCAATTGGAATATGTTGTTTTGGTTAAAAACTTCAATTTGAACATTGTAAAGAAAATCCAGCCCCCCACCCCAGAGACATACAATTAGAAAAGAGAAAGATATTTCAATATTTTCAGATAATTGTGAATATTCTTTTTTCTTTTATTTATTTATTTATTTACTTATTTATTGGTACAAGGGATTGAACTCAAGGGCACTTGAGCACTGAGCCACATCCCCATCCGCATCCCCATTTTGTATTTTATTTAGAGACAGGGTCTTACTGAGTTGCTAGCACCTCACCATTGCTGGGATTACAGGTCTGCGCCACCACACCCGGCTCAACTTCTTTCTTTTGGTTGGACTTGATGTGGAGTTACACTGGTCATATATTCATATATGAACACAGGAAAGTTATGTCCAATTCATTCTACTGTCTCTCCCATTCCCATCCCTTAGCTAATATTTTAAAGGTAGTTTGTAATGTGAAATTATCAACAAACTTTTCATACTCTGTTACATTAAAATCCAGTAGTCTACCTTATACTTTGAATGTAAAATATGCACAATTTTATATCACATATTGATCATTTGAAAAAAAAATAGTGGTTCTCCATGTAATGTGGCCTCCATCTTCCTTTATAATATGACACATTTCATACTTTATAATATAAAAAACACATTTGTTAATATCATGATCCATATTATCAGAAAAGTCTCAATATTGAGATGCCATCAAGATCACAATAGTGGAACAAGTTTTCCAAAAATTTAATTTTCACTTAAAAACTTGAATTTTATCCTTGGCAATAGACACTGTCAGCTGTTGTCCTCAAAGTAACCAACACCCTTCCTTCATTTTCAAGAAAATGTCTATCAAATCCCCAAGTCAGAAAAACCATAGTATGTCTGTCAGTTGTTCTTTCAAATAAAAATAGTACTTTATGAGAAAAGCAGCTAGTTTAGCTCTCAATCACTCAGACACTTTTCCTGGAGGTATCTCTTCTACTTCAATATTCAGCAGAAGTGCTTTATGTGTGTGTCACGTTTCATCATAGAGAATATTTATTTGTGTGTGGGGAGGGTATATATCTTGTGGTGCTGGGGATTGAACTCAGGGCCTTATACATGCAAGGCAAGCACTCTACCAGTAGATATATTCCTCTAAATCCCCATCCTTAGAGAATATTTTTAAAAGTGTACTCAAGGGTCAAGACTTTTTTAAGTTATAGATGGACTTATTTTTTTAAAATATTTATTTTTTAGTTGGACATAATATATTTATTTTATTTATTTATTTTTATGTGGTGCTAAGGATCAAACCCAGTGCCTCACATGTGCTAAGCAAGCACTCTACCCCTGAGCTACAACCCCAGCCCCAAGGATCAAGAGTTAATAAAAGTAATAATTTGTGATGTTTCATTAAGGATAGATATATAATTTTTTTGGTACCAGGGATTGAACTCAAGGGCACTCGACCACTGAGCCACATCCTCAGTCGTATTTTGTATTTTATTTAGAAACAGGGTTGCTTAGTTCCTTGCAGTTGCTGAGGCTGGCTTTGAACTGGTGATCCTTTGTGTCAGCTTCCTGAGTTACTGGGATTACAAGTGTGCACTACACACCTGTCTCATTAAGGATATTCTTATTCTTAAGTATGAGAGACTTATTTTACCATGAGTGTGGGATGATGAAAAATACAATGGCTACTAGGAGAGTTTTGTGCCACTGCCTAGATTCATGCAAAGGAGTTTTTTGTTGTTGTTGTTTTGTTTTGTTTTGTTTTTGTTTTTTTGCTTTTGTGTCATCTGTGCAAATGTCAATACAGTGAAAAAGGCAAATAGTATATTGGTAGTATTAAGATAATGGTTTTGACTTCATGAACCCTATGAAAGAGACTTGAAGACTACACTAGCAGATTATATATATATACACACACACACACACACACACACACACACACACACACACACACACTGGGGATTGAACCCAGAGGTACTTAACCATTAAGCCACATCCCCAGCCCTTTAATTTTTTTTTTTTATTTTGAGACAGGTTTCACTAAGTTGTTTAGGGTCTCTGCTGAGGTTGGCCTCAAACTTGTTATCCCCCTGCCTCAGCCTCCCACATTGCTGGAATTACAAACATGTGCCACCATGCCTGGCTTATTATTTCTATTTTACAAATAAATAAATAAATAATTTTCTAGGATCAAGAATGGAGATATAAATCCAGGTCTTCTTGAATCTAAGTTTGTTCTGTTGCTACTATAACAATTCATTTTTCTTCTATTGAATGATTTTGGGTAGGCATGGTAGTACACTCCTGCTGAGGCAGGAAGATCGCAAGTTTGAAGCCAGCCTGGGCAATTTTAGTAAAACCCTGTCTCAAAATAAAAAATAAAATAAAATAAAATGACCTAGTGATATAGCTCAATGGTAGAGTGCCCCTGGGTTAAATCTCCAATATCACAAATAATAATAATAATAACAATAACAACTACAACAACAACTAAGATGTACTAAGCACTTATGTAATAAAAATTTCTCAAAACATCAAATGTGCTTGGCACAGAGGCACATGCCTGTAATCTCAGCAATTTAGGAGGCTGAGGCAGTATGATTACAAGCCCAGCCAGGGCAACTTAGCAAGACTTTGTCTCAAATAAAAATGTAAAACATGCTGGAGGGCTGGGGATGTGGCTCAAGTGGTAGCGCACTCACCTAGCATGTGTGAGGCACTGGGTTCGATTCTCAACACCACATAAAAATAAAATAAAGATATGTGTCCACCTAAAACTAAAAAATAAATATTTAAAAAATAAAAATAAATAAAAATAAAACATGCTGAAGATGTAACTCAGTGATACAGATCCCCTAAATTCAAACCCCAGCAATGCAAAACAATTTAAAATAAGCAAAACAAATCTTCAAATATATTAACTCATTTAACCCTCTCAACAGTTGAGTATTACTATTAATGTGAGTATTCCTATGAGCCCTATTTTAGACATAAGGAAATGAGATTCATAGAGGTAGTATAGTTTTTCCAAGGATGAAGAGCTAATAACTATGAAGCTAATATTTTAACCCAAGAAGACTTCTTTCAAAACCATTTCACTGGGCTGGGGTTGTGGCTCAGCAGTAGAGCACTTGCCTAGCATGTGCAAGCTCCTGGGTTCAATCCTCAGCACCACATAAAAACAAATAAATAAAATAAAGATATTGTGTCCAACTACAACTAAAAACTAAATATTAAAAAAAAACATTTTACTGAAACATCTCCTAAGCAAAAACAATGATGAGAAGTCCCAAATAAAAAAACAACTGTCTGGGCTGGGGTAGTGGCTCAGTGGTAGAGCACTCACCTAGCACATGCAAGGCCCTGGGTTCGATCCTCAGCATCACATAAAAATAAATAAATAAAGGTATTGCATCCAAGTACAACTAAAAAATAAATATTAAAAAAACAACTGTCATAATTGTAATTCATTTCTTAAATATAAAAGCTATTTAGATGCTCAAAATAAATACTTTTGCCTATTTGTGTCTAAAATGTCATGTAATCAAAAGGTGTTGGTTTATGTATTTCATTTCTCAAGGAGAGGCAAGACCATGCGTGTCAAAGCCTTCTGAAAATGTGTGGAAATTTTAAACAAGTTAATTCACAGAAATCATCAAGCACAGAGTCCTAAAAAAGGTATACTTCAGTTTACATTTTTAGATTTTTGAGATCAGGATGTGGTGACCAAGTGTGCAGATGGGAAAATGATGCGGTCTGCATCACACTGAGCATATGACAGATGCCCATCAAAGAACACACCTGTTCCTGGAGAAGCCTGGGGTACTGGAACAATCATGGGTATAACAATAGAACTCTTTCCTTTGCCATTTACCACCACAAGAATTAGTTGTCTTGGGGTATATTTCCTTTTTCTAAAAATAATGGCAGTGATATTGCTACTCAACTTACTAAAATGGGTTTGTATGTTAACTTCCAACACAAGAGCTTTTCCTAAGTGAACCTCCATTTTTCTGTCTGATGCCAGACTAGTCATTTTGGGGGAAAAAAGGTTATTTATTTTTAATGTATTAAAAAAAAAACACAAAAATGCCCAGCCCAGTGGTGCATGCCTGTACTCCCAGTTACTTCTGAGGCTGAGGTAGGAGGATAACAAGTTCAAGGCCAGCCTGGGTGACTTAGCAAGAATGTGTCTCAAATTTGTAAAATAAAATAATAAATAAATAGGGGAGATTGCTGGGGATGTATCTTGGTGGCAGAGCACTTCCCTAACATGCTTGAGGCTATGGGTTTTATCCCCTGTACTTTTGCCATGGCCAGGCTAAAAAACAAAAAAAGTCATAAAAATGCAAACAGTCCCCAACTCAGGAAACCACCTCCTTCTAGACCATGCCTGAGGTTGGGAAACAGAGGTCCCTCCTTGATCTTCTCCCCCTCCCTTACTCTACACCCCTGTGGGCCCATGCTCCTTTCTTGCCACCCCCAAATCTTTTCACAGTCTCATTTCCTGAGTCCTGATAGCTCCTTCTTGCCTTTCCTAGGTAAAAGTAGGATGGAGCATCTCTGCAAGAAGGAAAGGCATTTAAGGGCCAGAATTACCCTCTCTTGGTGGTCAACAGCATTTACCAGCAAGAAAGGAGGAAAGAGAAAATTCTGTTCTGCAACCAAGAATTCCAAGTTTTTAGGTTTGTTCCTTCCCTCCACCCTCCTCCCTCCTCCCTCCTCCCTCCTCCCTGAAGATAACTCCCCTAAGAAGTTTGCTGCAGCTGGTGGTTCTCCCTGGTGGTTTTCCTCTATAGTTCTCCTAGCAAAGACTCTATCCCCATTCTGCTTAAATTAGCCTTTCTGCTCTATCTTGGGACACTATCTTCATAGTTATCCATTCATTCTTTCAACAGATATTTTTTAAGGAACACACTATCCCAAGTTCTGTGTTAGGTATTGTACAAAACAAAGTCCCCACATAAAGAAGACCTAATTCAAAGACTATCATTGGGATAAGCATTCTCTCACCCCAACCTAAGAGTTATTGCACAGAGGATAACCTGAACCCTTTAAAAAGCAGGGATCAGCCATTAATTTTCCAATATTTTCCACCTCTATGCAAATAACAGAGGAGGATCTGTGAAGACAGCTCCACCACAGTGCAGGAAAGATACCAAATGAAGGTTCTGAATCCCCTGGGAGGGCAAGAGAAGAAAATAAGAGAGGTGAGGTCGAGTTCCTCCTGGTATGTCTCAGCCTGGTGAAAAATTCACCTTGAGAAGAGTGATAGAAAATAGACTCCAATAGGTGAGGGTGCCCTCACATTAGGGCAGTTCTGCTGTGGGGCAGAGGACTGCAAGAGGCAGGAGAACCAACTAGGCCAGCTACTGAAGGTCAGGCTATACAGGCCTGAAGGTCAGGCTATACAGCATAAATCAGGGATTGCAACTAGGCAGAAATTTCCCCTTTCTACATGGAAAGGATGATGGATAAAGAATCATGGATTCTTGGGCTGGGGATGTGGCTCAAGCGGTAGCGCGCTCGCCTGGCATGCGTGCGGCCCGGGTTCGATCCTCAGCACCACATACCAACAAAGATGTTGTGTCCGCCGAGAACTAAAAAATAAATATTAAAAATTCTCTCTCTCTCTCTCTCTCTCCTCTCTCTCTCTCTCTTAAAAAAAAAAAGAAAAGAAAATTAAAAAAAAAGAATCATGGATTCTTTAGGCTTTCTGTAGTTCTTACTCATTCTCCACAAATTTCTCTTTCCCTTCCTAACTCTAGGCACTGACACTGATATCAGCCACTCCCTTTGTTTCCTGTCTCCCCTCTTCCTAGCTAAAACTGGGCATCTTTTCCCCCAGGATTCCTTAGGCTTTCACTCTCCCACCCCCTCTAAACCTCTCCTTCTTTGCCTAATCCTTTTTCTGTATACTTACTGAGGCTTAGAGTGATGAGTATCATTCAAAAGGCCGTTTCTTCTCTTTAATTGCTTCTTTCAATTAGTCTCACTCAAAAAAAGGTGATTTCTATTTTTATAGTTCTTCCACCTAATGAAAGTTTTAGAAATTTCAGTGACATAAAATGTAATAATCCCCAAGATTTAGTGTAAGTAAAACCAAATAAGACATTGACTAATGTTTGCAGTGTGCTATTTATGTGAGAATATAGATATTTCTAAATATATGCAATATCTCTGGGAAGGCCTACAAAAAAATTGCATACCCTTTGAAATTTACATTATGTGCATGTATTACGTTTAGCACAAAAGAGTAAATATTTTAAATAAAATCATTAAAAGAAAGTTATTAAATAAAATCATTAAAGGAAAGTTACCATTAAAGGAAAGTTATTTTCCACTCAATTAAGTTATAAACAAGATTATTAAGGGAAATTTTTATCTATCTAGCCACCAATATCTAACACTTGTTCTCCTTTAAAGACAGTATTTAGAAAAATTTTCCTCTCCCTTCCTTTTTGCTTATGTGAGGTTTCTATTTTTATAATAAGTATGCTATACTTGTATATTAAAAATAAAATTAGCTGGGCATATTGGTACATGCCTGTCATCCCAGCTGCTCAGGAGGCTGAGGCAGGAGGGTCATGAGTTCAAAGCCAGTCTCAGCAATTTGTTGAGGCACTAAGCAACTTAGCAAGACCCTGTCTCTAAATAAAATATAAAAATGGGCTGGAGATGTGGCTCAGTTGTAAAGCATCCCTGGGTTCAATGCCTGGTACCTAACAATAAAATAAAATAATTGGAAAATTGCCATATGTAAAAAGACAAAATTATAGTAATTCAAAGAACAAGAAAAAAGCAAGAGAAAATAGAGAAGGGACTATTTACAGAACTATACCATACACTTGTCCACATTTATCTTCCTAATGGTTTTGCAATTTAAAGCTAAAACTGTTTTATATTATTTATCCATCAAATATGCTAAGTGACTCATTTTTACTATAATTACACACACATAGGGTGTAGCCTTATGTCTGTGCAGACATCCTCAAAACTGCAAGAGACCATTTAGATCTGAGAGCCCCTTCCTCAGAATATTCTCAGTCCAGGATCATGTAGAACATCTCTTCCCCAAAGTAGCTACTATATAAATACCTTTGGCCCACTGCCCAGACTAGGTCAAGTTCTCATTTGGGGAATGCCTCCTCCTTCCCTTGAATGCACCATCAAATTTGATGCCTTAACTAATAAGTCAAACATTTCAGCAGACCCCCTTCTTAGTTTTCTAAAATAAGTTGTCACGCCCAGAAGTAGGGCAGCTCTTGTCATTTTTACATGCTTTCTGCTGTGACCCTGCCACTTACCTCCTGAGTGCTGATCCATTATCCACTATTCCTTCTTTATCTATTCAATCACTTAGTCATTCATTTTATAAGTACTTTATCTGAATTATGGATTGAACCCAGGGGCACTTTACCACTGAGCTACATCCCCAGTCCTTTTTATTTTATTTTTTTTATTTTGAGACATGGTTTTGCTAAATTGCTGAGGCTGGCCTTAAAATTTTGATCTTCATGCCTCAATCTCCTGAGTCACTGGGATTAGAGGCATATGCCACCATGCCCAGATCATAAGTACTTTTTGACCATACCCTCTGTTATAGTAGCTGGAAAATAGCTCTTACCATTGAACAACTATCTGTTCTTGACTTCCCAATTAGAAACTTCCAAGGTTGAACCAGGAGCAATGGTGTCCACCTGTAATCCCAGTAGCTCAGGAGGCTGAAGCAGGAGGATCATGAGTTCAAAACCAGCCTCAGCAATTTGGTAAGGCCCTAAGCAACTCAGCAGAACCCATCTCTAAATAAAGTATTTAAAAAAGAGCTGGGGATGTAGCTCAGTGGTTAAGCACACCTGGGTTCAATCCCCTGTACCAAAAGAGAGAGAGAAACAGAGAGCGAATAAATCTTCAAGTAAAAATTGGTGAAAAAAGATTCCAGTGACCCTATTTTATGTACAGCTAAAGAAGTGAAAAATTGTGCTCCATTTGTGTACAATGAATGAAAGAGCATTCTGCTGTCATGTATAACTGATTAGAACGAAAAAACAAATTAAAAAAAAAGATACCAGGAAGAGAATGGTATAGTAAAATTAAGGAGATGTGAAATGTGATGTACTTTGAGGAACTGACTAGTCAACAATTCACTATAGCTATAGTACAGAGTCCCAGAGGTACTGGGTAAGCTAAGAGGTAAAGGTAACAGAGGAGCTAGGAATGCAGGGAAAAGACCCACACCGGAAAGGATCTAGCATGCCTTTATAGACCTGTGACCCAAACTTTTACCCAAGAGTTTGGGCTGTAACTCAATGGCAGAGTGCTTGCCTAGCACACATGAGGCACTGGGTTCAATCTTCAGCATCACATAAAAATAAATAAATAAACACATGTTGTCCATCTACAACTACAAATAACTAAAAAATAACCTTCACCTGAGCTGGTATTTATATGATATACTGATGAGTAAGGTCAGGAGGAGTCAATTTGTGTAAGGATACCCTCAGTCCATGATAGAAGTATTCTGATGTCAGCCCAGGTTCTAGTACATCTTCCTGGGCTCCAGCTTAGGCTCAGGTTCAGCTTATTCTTGTTTCTCCCACATCATGGATATGTTTCTTTCCTGCCTATCACATACAAGTAGATAGACCCAGAAAGGATGTCAAACAGGGAGGTATCCCAGAAGATAATAGATTTAGTGTGATGAGTGCACAATCAGTGTTAAGGATGGCACAATGAAGAAGAAATATTAGTAGGGAATGATGAAGAGACTTACATGGCAAAAACTAATCAGGCTGATAGAATAGTGGGTTGGGGACATTGGTGTCTATATAGTGAGAAATAATCAAAGCCTTATAACAAAAGAAGTTTGGGTCAGTCACAAAGGCAATGAGGTGCTGTGCCTGGTGGTGCCCAGCACCTCAATTATTGGGGAGGCTGAAGCAATAAAATCACAAGTTTGAGACCAGTCTGGAGAATTTAGCAAGACCCTGTCTCAAAATTTAAAAAGGTCTGGGGATGTAGGTCAGTAGTAGAGTGCCCCTGGGTGGTTCAGTCCCCAGTGTCACAAATATATATATATTCAATGTACAGACAGGTACACTCCACAATTTATCAGTTCTATTTATATCACAATCTACAATGAATTTCTCTGGACTTTTCATATTCTTGATGTGGGAATAAGTGTTAGCCACACAAAATTAGGTTGTGCCATGTATTTTGGTTGTAATGCAAAACACAAATAGTCCCAATCATATTCCAGTCTATGCCATGGATCTTCCTAATCTCTTCATATGCTTAATGTGGAGATAAAAGATGGCCACATGGAAATACATTTACCCATATATTTTTAGAAGCACTATATACTGAAGAAGTGTCATTCACTATCTGGTAAGCTCTATAGTTCTTTCTGAACTGCTCATTTACTAATGTAGTAGGAAGTGATGGTCTTCTGAGTGTAGACTTATTTCAATTATAGATGTAGTATATAAGGCACTATTCAAGGTGTGATAATCACAGTCTCTTCTGCGTCATGGATCTTTCTGGAATATTCATGTGGTCAATGTGAAAATTAATGACAGTCATGAAACTAGACTTATTCCATACATGGCTATATACTGTACAAGTTAAGGAGTGCTACACGTGTGATCAGTTCTGTACCCACTGAACTGCAGAACTTGAGGGATGACAGTCACATTCTAATCTGTGACATATATTTTTTAAATGTATATATTATTTATTTATTATTTAATTTATCATTTTATTGTTTTATTGTTTTATTTCATGCCACCAGGGATTAAACCCAGGGGCCTCTACTGCTGAGTTACACCCCAAGTCCCTTTTTATTTTTTATTTTGAGACAGGGTCATGCTAAATTGCATAGGCTGGCCACAAACTTAAAATCATTCTGTCTCAGCCTCCTGAGTAGCTTAAATTACAGGCATGTACCACTGTACCTAGCTTGTTCTGGTTTTACTCTGAGGCAAAAATAAATTCTTAAGTTTTTGCTCTTATTGAGCTATTACTAAGCTCTTTACATATTTGATTTCATTTACTTATTGCCATGAACCTACGAGTTAGATACTATTTGCATGAGGAAACTGAGGCAGTCATACAGCTGGTAAATAAGAAAGCCAAAATTTAAATTCAATTCAATCTGAAACCAGAATTTAAGGTCTGTTATATTGTTAATAGCTCTTTGAAATATGTTGTCATTCTACAAATGGTCTTTGAGCAGAAAAATTATCTGTTCTGTAAATATTAATTTTGAAAAAAATGAAACATCTATTGAAGGAAACTAAAAAGTCAGAAGATCTTAGACTGACATAACAATCATCATGTGTGTTAATTAATATAATCTGGTAACTAAGATTTTGTTCTATTCAAAGGAGACAAAATTTAAAGTTAAAAAATATCATCTTGATTGTAGCCTGCACTTGGATCTATGCCTTAAACAGATAAAACAGTCAAGTATGACTGAAGCAACAGTTCACACACCCCTTCTTTGATTTATTGGTTACTCAGAGGAAGCCCAATCCATACTGGGAAAAGTGAATTACTGCAGAGATAAAAAGAGGTTTCTTGAGTAAATCCTTGAAAAAGTGTTTCGTTCCTGATGGGTCTGAGCCTTCAAGCCAATCTTGAGATACTATACCAAGACCTCTCTCAAAGCATAATTATGTAAATTAAGGACTAAATCACTGAAAAGTAAAACTAAACTAAATTAAGATCACTGGGAAAAGAAAATCAATACTCTAGAACAATGATTCCACGACTCAATTAGGCTGACATAATTCTAAAAGTTCTAGCTCTTGGGCCACTCCATTTTGTCTATCAATTCAGCATTGAATTGACATGCTTTCCACCCACAAGATGCCATTTATAAATACCAGATGTTTCTGGAACCACCACTTCTGCTAAGAAGGTTTAATGTTTCCTTGCAATTCACTAAGAAATAAAAATTGCAGTGGGCATGGTGGCTGAAGCAGAAGGATCTCAAGTTCCAGGCCAGCCTGGTCAATTTAGTAAGATCCTATCTCAAAATAAAAGGGCCAGGTGAGGTGGTGCACACCTGTAATCCCAGAGGCTCTGAAGGCTGAGGCAAGAGGATTGCCAAATTCAAAGCCAGCCTCAGCAATTTAGTGAGGCCCTAAGCAACTCAGTGAGACCCTGTCTTTAAATAAAATACAAAAAAAAAAAGGGCTGGGGGTGTGGCGTGTGGTTCAGTGGGTAAGTGTCCCTGAATTCAATCCCCAGTACCAAAAAATTGTTTTAAATAAATAAAATGGCTGAAGATGTAGCTCAGTGGCAAAGAACATCCCCAGGTTCAAATCCCCAAGCCAAAAAATGAAAGAAGGAAAAGTAGTTAAGAAAGGAAGGAAGGGAGAATAAAAGATACAGTGGGAGGGAGAGAAAAAAGAAAAATTTCGATAGCTGAAATATATTCTGTAGACTGAAGCATCCCTGAACTTGTGGAACAACCAGTAACAAGTATATTTATTCAAACTTTAAAGTTGAAGTTTTGTGGATAAGCAATTCTATGAATATTGAACATCTTTTTAAATAAGAAAATCCCACACTGATTGATTTTTTCAAAAGCCTAGGTTTGATTGAAGTATATCTCCATGAAGCATATCAATTGATGTAAAGCTTTTAAATTTTAAAAAAATTTAACTGTTTCCTCATTCTTTTGTGTGTGTACATGTGTCTACATATTTGGGAAAAAAATACACAAGCCATTATTTTATTTATTTTTTGAAGTATTTATTTTTTAGTTGTAGTTGGACACAATCCCTTTATTTTATTTATTTATTATTACATGGTGCTGAGGATTGAATCCAGGGCCCCCCCAAACGCTAGGGTATGGTGAGTGCTGTACTGCTGGGCCCACAACCCCAGCCTACAAGCCATTATTTTAGACTAAGCTCTGTGCTACCCTCTAACAAGCCATACTAAAAATCAAAATAGAGTCACTTGTACTAAAGATCCAAGTCACCAAACTAAAACTAAGTAGTTTTCTTGGCCTTTCCAGAAATCAAAATGACAGCCAAATTTCCAAAACTAACCATCAGCATGACAATGAAGTTCCCTCTACTTTAATCCTTATAATCCTTACAAAAAATAACTGAGAATCAATTAGTTATTTTTCTAATGTTCTGGCTGCCTGTCTCCACCTTACAAGGGAAGTAAATTTGAAAATGTCCAATCCACTGTACTCTGTCTATAAAATCAACCTCTTCTGCTCAGTTCATTGGATCACATTCTGTTTTCTAGAATTAAGTGTTGCCCAATTCTAGAATCACAAAATAAAGACTATTAAGTTCTCCCAATTAAGGGGTAGGAATGTAACTCAGTAAGTAGGTAGAACATTTGCCTAGCACAAGTAAGCCCTGGATTTGATTCTCATTGTTGCACAAAAAAATCCTTAAACTATGGTTTTTTTTTTTTTGTAATTCTGTTTTTGACAACACTTGTAATCTTCTCAAGGAACAGAAATATGAATAAGATCACTTTAAAAAGAGTTTTCTGTGGTATATTTTCAAAATAAATTTAAAACAGCCAACAATTCTGTCAAAGTCTGGCTTCCACAAACCCACAGAAGCCCCTTGAGCCTTGAATTTGCATTCCTATTTAATTTGTTCCTGAGTCTCTGCTGTGACTATTTAGTGTGGAAAAATACAACTATTTTAACTAGTGATCCAAAAGAAACAATATTTTTGGTCACAATTCCTCTAGAACTGGAGTTAATAAAACTACATTTGAACTTACTATAAATTTGCAGTGGCTATTGGTGAAAAGACTAATACATACATCAATTGACAGAATAGGATATGTCTAAATAGACCCACACCTATATAAGCAATCATATATAGTTGTCAATGGACCTTTATTTTATTTGTTTATATGTGGTGCTGAGAATCAAACCCCCAGTGCCTCACACTTTCTAGGCAAGTGCTCTACCACCGAGCCACAACCCCAGCCCAGCAATTGATTTTTTTACTTGTTTCTTTTCTTTGTATTTTTGGTACTGGGAATTGAACCCAGGGGTGCTCAACCACTGAGCCATATCCCCAGACCTTTTTCTAACATTAATTTTTTTAGTTGTAGGTGGACCCAATACCTTTTATTTTATTTTTATGTGGTGCTGAGGATCGAACCCAGTGCCTCAGGCATGCTAGGCGAGCACTCCTCTTCTGAGCCATAATCCCAGCCCCCAACAATTGATTTTTAACGTAAAAAAGATCAGTTGCTCTTTAACAACATTAAGAGTTTCAATTTTTAAAAAAAGGCTGTTAAAAAGTAAAATAATAAGACAGATTAGGATAAAAATATGCAACTGCATATCTTTGTTTTTGCACTAAAGACTGAACCGAGGGGGCTGGGGATGTGGCTCAAGCGGTAGCGCGCTTGCCTGGCATGCGTGCGGCCCGGGTTCGATCCTCAGCACCGCATACCAACAAAGATGTTGTGTCCGCCAAGAACTGAAAAATAAATATTAAAAAAATTCTAAAAAAAAAAAAAAAAAAGACTGAACCGAGGTCATTTAACCACTGAACTACATCCCCAGCTCTTTTTAAATTTTTTAATTTTGAGACAGGGTCTAAGTCCTTAGGGCCTTACTAAATTGCTGAGGTTGGTCTTAGAATTTGCAATCCTCCTGCCTCAGCCTCCTGCATTGCTAGGATTACAGGACTAGCAAGCTCATTGTAAAGTGCATATCTTATAAAGAATCAACTATATTAAAGAACAGTCAAATTTTGATAATGAGAAAACAAAACAAATCAATTTTAAAATAGGCAAAAAATTCGAAAAGATACTTAACCAAAGAAGACATATGTATGTCAAACCTGTAAACAGATGGTTTAACATCATTTGTTGAGGGAAATGCAAATTAAAATCACAATGAGCTACTACTTTAACACATCTATTAAGATATCTAAAATTAAAATGACTAAACATGGGATGGGGGGAAGATGGTGAAATGAGAAAGACATTATTACCCTATACAAGGGAATGATTGCACAAATGGTGTGACTCTACATCATGTACAATCAGGGAAATGAAAAGTTGTGCTCCATTTGTGTAAAACATAAAATAAATTTATTTAAAAAATGAGCATACTGTTGGTGAGAATGTGGAACAACTGGAACTCTCAGAAATTTCTGTTGGAGGGGCTGGGATGTGGCTCAAGCGGTAGCGCACTCGCCTGGCGTGCGTGCGACCCAGGTTCGATCCTCAGCACCACATACGAACAAAGATGTTGTGTCCGCCGAGAACTAAAAAATAAATATTAAAAATTCTCTCTCTCTCTCTCTCTCTCCCCTCTCTCACTCTCTCTTTAAAAAAAAAAAATTCTGTTGGAAACGTAAAAATAATGCAATCACTTCAGAAATTGGACCTTTAGCTGGGCATGGTGGTGCACCCCTATAATCTCAGTGGCACTGGCCACTGAGGCAAGAGGATCATGAGTTCAAAGTTGGCCTTAGCAACCTGGCAAGGCCATAAGCAACTCATGAAGACGCTGTCTCAAAATAAAATATAAGAGGGCTGGGGATGTGGCTCAGTGGTTAGGGCCCCTGGGTTCAATCCCTGGTACCCAAAATAAATAAATACAAAGAAACTGTACACTTTATTAAACAAACATACACCTACCACATATATGATTCAGCTATGCACTCCTAGGTATTTGCCCAGTGAAAAAGAAATGAAAGCATATATCCACACAAAGACTTGTATACAAAGGTTTGTAACACTTTCACTTGTCAGTAGTCAAAAACTCTTACCAGAATTAAAGATTCATGTTGCTCACTGGGAAACAGAAGTTAGTGAAAGGAAATAGGTTTATTCCAGGCCAGCACTGAGGAAAATAGAGGAAACTCTTTTCTCAAATATCCATCTTCCAGGGGCTCAGTGACGCAAAAGATTTTTATGGGAGAAAATGGAGTAAAATAAGACAATGAGCAGGAAATCTATGGGCTGGGTGGGGCTTTCCTCTCCAAAGTACACTTGTCTCTGTATCCTCTTCTCCCTCTCAGGAATGTGGAAAGGAACCTTGCTCAACCTCCTGAGGACAGCATCTGCATTCTCTTTTCAGACAGACAAATTGCTTTTCTGCAAGTCAATTCATATGAACTGAGGAGAGGAGAAGGCCTTACCAGAAGGGCTCCATTTAAAATTTAGAATATGCTGGGCATTGTGGCCAATGCCTGTAATCCCAGCAGTTCCACTCAGGAGGCTGAGGCAGTAGGATCAGCAATTCAAAGTCAGCCTCAGCAAAAGCAAGGTGCTAAGCAACTCAGTGAGACCCTGTCTCTAAATAAAATACAAAATAGAACTGGGGATGTGGTTCAGTGTTCCAGTGCCTCTGAGTTCAATCCCTGGTACCCTAAATAAATAAATAAAATTTAGAATACTATGTGAAAGGGGTGGGTACTTAAAAGATTAGGGAAAAGATTGCAGAAAATGGTTGGAAATAATGCTGTTAAACACTCTTCCAAGCTGGGCGTGATGGTACACGCCTGTAATTCCAATGACTCGGGAGGTTGAGGCAGAAGATCACAAGTTCAAGGCCAGCTTCAGCAACTCAGTGGGGGCCCTAAGCAACTCAGTGATGCCCTAAGCAACTCAAGGAAACCCTGTCCCTAAATAAAATATTAAAAAGGGCTGGGGTTGTGGCTCAGTAGTTGAGAACCCCCAGATTCAATCCTCAGTACAAAAAAAAAAATCTTCTAGACGGAAGTACTCTGTTACACTAGAGCACCTGCCTAGCAGACACTAGGCCCTGAGTTCAATCCCCAGTACTATAACAAGCAAACAAACCTGGAAACAAATGTCCATCAATAAGTGAATGAACAGGGGACAGGGATATAGCTCAGTTGGTAGAGTGCTTGCCTCGCATGCACAAGGCCCCCTGGGTTCAATCCCCAGCACCACAAAATAATAAATAAATAAATAAATATAAAAAGTAAGTAAATGAATTAAAAAATGTAGTGTATCATACAATGGAATATTATTAAACAAACATTAAGAAATGGATTCTTGGGCTAAGGTTGTAGCTCAGTGGCAGAGCACTTGCCTAGCACATGCAAGGCACTGGGTTTGATACTAAGCACCACACAAAAATGTGAAAATAAAATAAAGGCATGCAGTTCATCTACAACTATGAAACAAATTGTTTTTAAAAAGAAATGGATTATTGGTACATACAACAACATGGATGAGCCTTGAAATAATTTTTCAATGAAAAGAAAATGTCAAAAAATGAGTATATACTATATAATTCCATTTAAATGAAACTCTAGAATATACTAACTAATCAATAGGAGCAGAAAGTACATCAGTATTTGCTTTGGGATGGAAGATTCAGGAGAGGTTTACAAAAGGATACAAAAAAGCTTTTGGGACTACAATGTTTATTATTTTGATTATGGTGATGACTTCATGTGTGTATAAATATATCAAAACTCATGGGCCTGGGGATGTGGCTCAAGCGGTAGCGCGCTTGCCTGGCATGCGTGCGGCCCGGGTTCGATCCTCAGCACCACATACAAACAAAGATGTTGTGTCCGCCAAAAACTAAAAAATAAATATTAAAAACTCTCTCTCTTCTCTCTCTCTCTTTAAAAAAAACTCATAAAATTTTACCCCTTAAATATGTGAAGCTCACTATATAACCATTATATCTCAATAAAGTATTTAAAATAATATACCTTTTTATTTCTGCAACAGAAATTTTTATTTCTGCACTGTTAAATTTGGCTTCAGTGCAAGAGATTCAAAGCGATAAGCAAAATGAGGGACATGGTCAAACAGCAGCTGATTCATGAATTAAAAGAATATATAAAAAACACTTCAATCAAGTAAAAAGATAGTACAGATAGAGGAAACAATTTTAGGAATAAATGCAATCACTCTCAATTTCATAAATTATTTCTAAATATATTATGCTAGTAGCCTGTTTTGTTCCTTGAAGTTTTTTATTATTGTTTAACACTTTGAAAACAGAAATACCCACATCACATCTCAATAAGGAAGGAGATAGCAATCATTGTAATGAGTCACCAAGAACTCTAGCATGTTTTCCAAAGTAAATTAGGACTAAGAGAAGAACAAAAAAAAAAAATCTCTTTCAGTACTGAGGGTTGAACCTAAGAATGTTTTAGCACTGAGATACACCTCCTGCCCTTTTTAGTTTTTGTTTTGAGACAAAGTCACTCTAATTTGCCCAGGCTACACTCAAATTTGCAATCCCCCTTCCTCATTTATTTTTTTTATTTATATATGACAGCAGAATGCATTACTATTCATATTATACATTTAGAGCACAATTTTTTATATCTCTGGTTGTATACAAAGTATATTCACACCAATTTGTGTCTTCGTACATGTACTTTGGAAATTATGTCCATCACATTCCACCATCATTTCTAATCCCTTCCCCCTCCCTTCCCCTCCAACCCCTCTGCCCTATCTAGAGTTCCTCTATTCCTCCCATATTCCCTTTCCCTATCCCACTATGAGTCAGCCTCCTTATATCAGAGAAAACATTGGGCATTTGTTTTTTGGGGGAGGATTGGCTAACTTCACTTAGCATTATCTTCTCTAACTACATCCATTTACCTGCCAATGCCATGATTTTATTCTCTTTTATTGCTGAGTAATATTCCATTGTGTATATAGGCCAAATTTTTTTAATCCATTCATCCACTCTGTAAAAGGATTGACTTATAACCAAATTCGATGTCAAGACCACTCAGCATAACTCTTATTTAGAAGTAATTATACTTCCTAGGTGCTCTACGTGAATTGTCAAATATTCATTATTGCGACTCTGTGATAAGTACTTTTTTAATTCACATTTTATAGGTGGTGAAGCCATGAGCAGACAGACTAAATGACTTGCTGTTCCTCACTAGGCAACTGAGGTGGGATTTTAACTCTGGCAGTCTGATTCCAGAGTCCTTCCTCAGAACTAGGATACTAATAATTTCATGTTAGGATTTTTAATTTTATTTAATTTTATTTATTTTTTATTATTAGTTGTTCGAAACATTACAAAGCTCTTGACATATCATATTTCACACTTTGATTCAAGTGGGTTATGAACTCCCATTTTTACCCCAAATACAGATTGCAGAATCACATCAATTACACATCCACTGATTTACATATTGCTATACTAGTGTCTGTTGTATTCTGCTGCCTTTCCTATCCTCTACTATCCCCCCTCCTCTCCCCTCCCCTCCCATCTTCTCTCTCTACCCCATCTACTGTACTTCACTTCTCTCCCTTGTTTTTTTTCCCTTTCCCCTCACTTCCTCTTATATGTAATTTTGTATAACAATGAGGGTCTCCTTCAATTTCCATGCAATTTCCCTTCTCTCTCCCTTTCCCTCCCACCCCTCATCCCTGTTTAATGGTAATCTTCTTCTCATGCTCTTTCTCCCTGCTCTGTTCTTAGTTGCACTCCATATATCAAAGATGACATTTGGCATTTGTTTTTTAGGGATTGGCTAGCTTCACTTAGCATAATCTGCTCTAATACCATCCATTTCCCTGCAAATGCCACGATTTTGTCATTTTTTAGTGCAGAGTAATACTCCATTGTGTATAAATGCCACATTTTTTTTTATCCATTCATCTATTGAAGGGCATCTAGGTTGGTTCCACAGTCTAGCTACTGTGAATTGTGCTGCTATGAACATCAATGTAGCAGTATTCCTATACTACGCTCTTTTAAGGTCTTTAGGGAATAGTCCGAGAAGGGCAATAGCTGGGTCAAATGGTGGTTCCATTCCCAGCTTTCCAAGGAATCTCCATACTGCTTTCCAAATTGGCCACACCAATTTGCAGTCCCACCAACAATGAACAAGTGTACCCTTTTCCCCACATCCTCGCCAGCACTTGTTGTTGTTTGACTTCCTAATGGCTGCCAATCTTACTGGAGTGAGATGGTATCTTAGGGTGGTTTTGATTTGCATTTCTCTGACTGCTAGCGATGATGAGCATTTTTTCATGTACTTGTTGATTGATTGTATGTCCTCCTCTGAGAAGTGTCTGTTCAGGTCCTTGGCCCATTTGTTGATTGGGTTATTTGTTATCTTATTGTCTAATATTTTGAGTTCTTTGTATACTCTGGATATTAGGGCTCTATCTGAAGTGTGAGGAGTAAAGATTTGTTCCCAGGATGTAGGCTCCCTATTTACCTCTCTTATTGTTTCTCTTACTGAGAAAAAACTTTTTAGTTTGAGTAAGAACCATTTGTTGTTTCTTATTTTTAACTCTTGTGCTATAGGTGTCCTATTAAGGAATTTGGAGCCTGACCCCACAATATGTAGATTAGAGCCAACTTTTTCTTTTATCAGATGCAGAGTCTCTGATTTGATATCAAGCTCCTTGATCCATTTTGAGTTAACTTTTGTGCATGGCAAGAGAAAGGGATTCAGTTTCATTTTGTTGCATATGGATTTCCAGTTTTCCCAGGACCATTTGTTGAAGATGCTATTCTTCCTCCATTGCATGCTTTGAGCCCCTTTGTCAAATATAAGATAGTTGTAATTTTGTTGATTGGTCTCTATGTCCTCTATTCTGTACCATTGGTCCACCCGCCTATTTTGGTACCAGTACCATGCTGTTTTTGTTACTATTGCTCTGTAGTATAGTTTGAAGTCTGGTATCGCTATACCGCCTGATTCACTCTTCCTGCTTAGAATTGCTTTTGCTTATCTAGGTGTTTTATGTTTCCATATGAATTTCATGATTGCTTTATCTATTTCTTCTTCTCTTTGTTAGCAGGGCTAAGGGTCTCTCAATCTTATTTATTTTTTCAAAGAACCAACTTTTAGTTTTGTCAATTTTTTAAATTGTTTCTTTTGTTTCAATTTCATTGATTTCAGCTCTGATTTTAATTATTTCTTGCCTTTTACTACCTTTGCTGTTGTTTTGCTCTTCTTTTTCTAGGGTTTTGAGATGAAGTGTGAGATCATTTATTTGTTGGTTTTCTCTTTTTTTAAGGAATGAACTCCAAGCAATGAATTTTCCTCTTAGAACTGCTTTCAGGGGCTGGGGATGTGGCTCAAGTGGTAGCACGCTCACCTGGCATGCCTGCGGCCCGGGTTTGATCCTCAGCACCACATAAAAAGAAAGATGTTGTATCCGCCAAAAACTAAAAAAAAATAAATAAATATTAAAACTCTCTCTCTCTCTGTCTCTCTCTCTCTCTCTCTCTCTTAAAAAAAAAAGAACTGCTTTCAATGTGTCCCATAGATTCTGATATGTTGTGTCTGTGTTTTCATTTATCTCTAAGAATTTTTTAATTTCTTCCTTGATGTCTTCTGTAACCCATTGATCATTCAGTAACATATTGTTCATTCTCCAAGTGATGCAGGATTTTTCCTTCCTTCTTTTATCATTGATTTCCAGTTTCATTCCATTATGATCAGATAGGATTCATGGTATTATCTCTACTCCTTTATAATTTCTAAGAGTTGCCCTGTGACATAATATATGGTCTATTTTTGAGAAGGATCCATGTGCTGCTGAGAAAAAAGTGTAACTGCTTAATGTTGGGTGGTATATTCTATATATGTCAATTAAAGTCTAGGTTGTTAATTGTATTATTGAGTTCTACAGTTTCCTTATTCAACTTTTGTTTGGAAGATCTGTCGAGTGGTGAGAGAGGTATGTTGAAGTCTCCCATAATTATTGTGTTGTGGTCTATTTGACTCTTGAACTTGAGAAGAGTTTGCTTGATGAACATAGCTGCACCATTGTTTGGGGCATATATATTTATGATTGTTATGTCTTGTTGGTGTATGGTTCCCTTGAGCAGTATGTAGTGTCCTTCTTTATCCCTTTTGATTAACTTTGGCTTAAAGTCTATTTTATTTGATATGAGTATGGACACTCCTGCTTGTTTCCGAGATCCATATGAGTGATATGATTTTTCCCAACCTTTCACCTTCAGTCTATGTATGTCTTTTCCTATCAAATGCGTCTCCTGTAGGCAGCATATTGTTGGATCTTTTTTTTTTTTTTGATCCATTCTACTAGCCTGTGTCTCTTGATTGGCGAGTTTAAGCCATTAACATTTAGGATTACTATTTTTTTTAAATTTTAATATTTATGGGGCTGGGGATGTGGCTCAAGCGGTAGCGCGCTCGCCTGGCATGCGTGCGGCCCGGGTTCGATCCTCAGCACCACAGACCAACAAGGATGTTGTGTCCGCCGAGAACTAAAAATAAATATTAAAAAAAAATTCTCTCTCTCTCTCTCTCTCTCTCTCTCTCTCTCTCTCTCCCCTCTCTTTAGGAAAAAAAATAAATTTTAATATTTATTTTTTTTAGTTCTCGGCAGACACAACATCTTTGTATGTGGTACTGAGGATCGAACCCGGGCACGCATGCCAGGCGAGCGTGATACCGCTTGAGCCACATCCCCAGACCCTAGGGTTACTATTGAGATATGGTTTGTACTTCCAGCCATATTTGTTTATTTATGTTACTTAACATGATTTGTTTTTCATCTTTGATTATTTTTACCCTTTTTACTACCTCCCACTGTTAGTTTTCGGTGGGGTTCTTTTTTTGTCTTTTTTGGAACTGGGGGTCGAACCCAGGGCTTTGCAAATGCAAGGCAGACGCTTTGCCACTGAGCTACATCCCAGCCCCCGCTGTTGGTTTTCATTGTTATTTTTCATTTCCTCTTCCTGTAATGTTTTGCCAAGGATGTTTTGAAGAGCTGGTTTTCTAGCTGCAAATTCTTTTAACTTTTGTTTATCGTGGAAGGTTTTAATTTCATCTTCCATCCTGAAGCTTAATTTCGCTGAATACACGATTCTTGGTTGGAACCCATTTTCTTTCAGCATTTGAAATATGTTGTTCCAGGATCATCTAGCTTTCAGAGTTTTTGTTGAAAGATCAGCTGTTATCCCGAATGGTTTACCCCTAAATGTAATCTACTTCCTTTCTCTGGTAGCTTTTAAAATTCTCTCCTTATTCTGTATGTTGGGCATCTTCATTATAATGTGTCTTGGTTGTTGGTCTCTTATGATTTTGCACATTCGGCGTCCTGTAGGCTTCTAGGATTTGGAATTCTGTTTCATTCTTCAAGTCTGGGAAGTTTTCTTGTATTATTTCATTGAATATATTGCTCATTCCTTTGGTTTGGACCTCTATACCTTCCTGTATCCCAATAACTCTTAAGTTTGGTCTCTTTATGTTATCCCATATTTCTTGGATGTTCTGTTCATGGTTTCTTCACAGTCTCACTGAGCTGTCTATGTTCTTTTCAAGTTGAAATACTTTGTCTTCATTGTCTGATGTTCTATCTTCTAAGTGTTCTACTCTGCTGGTAGTACTCTCATTTGAGTTTTTAATTTGGTTTATTGCTTCCTGCATTTCTAGGATTTCTGTTTGTTTTTTATAACCTCTATCTCCCTGCATAGTTGATCTTTTGCTTCTTGGATTTGTTTATGTAATTCATTATCAAAGTGATCTTTCATTGTCTGATTTTGCTGTCTAATGTCTTCCTTGAGACTCCAGATCATCTGAAGCATGTATATCCTGAATTCTTTATCTGATATTCCATCTGCTGAAGATATTACCTCTTCTAAAGTTGAGTTGACCTGCATTGCTTATGGTCCTTTCTTTCCTTGTCTTTTCATACTGCTCACGTTTCTTTCTGCTTTGTGAAACTGTTGTGTTATTGATTTTCCCCCTATATATTTATATTGCTCTTGTATAGTTGCAAATCTCCCTTTTGTGGAGAAAGACAATGTTAACAGTTCCCAATATCAATAGTACATCATCTAAGTACACGTTTTCCTTATTACTACATTTATAGCTAGACTCTATGTCTACAAATGGTGGTTTCCATTATCATTTACAAATATAGTCATTAGTTTCATGAAAGTCATACCATTTCTGGTAGCTTGAAGAGAATAACTGAATTTCAGGTGTAGGATGTTATGTTTAGGGGGAAAGGAGTGGGGATATGGGGTTAATCTAACTTAGTAACTTTGGAAAGCTCTAACCAATAGATGGGTAATTTATGGAAGAATGAATAGATTCAAATTCCTATCTGTATTTATAAGATTACCCTAATTATAAATAGTAAAATTTAGGGGGTTGCAAGTGGGATAGAGGGAGTAAGAAGGAGAAAAACAAATAACAAGGAAAGAAAGAGAAAAAAGAGAGTGGGAAAAAGAAAATAAGAGAAAAAAGAAAAGAAATAAAAAGGGGGAGGGAGGTGGGGAATATGCAATTCCTCTATATTATATTATTCTGGTGATTCAGTTGTTAAAGACCTTTTTCATGCACAATTCTTGGTTTCACATATGTTGTGGTTGTGAGGACCAGAGGGGGAAGGGTAGAGGAGACTGGATGAATGGATGAAAAGAGAGAGAGAAGAGGAAAAAAGAAAGAAAAAAAATGTCTCTCAGAACTCTGTTTTCTTTTCTTCCAGTTGGTGGCATTGTCTATTCCTAGCGTGATTCTCTGGGTTCAGGGTGGCGGGGGTAGTCAGTGTGAGAGGACATGAGCTTCCAACTGTGGCCTCTCTACTCTTATTCTCTGAGATGTAAACCAGGTGCCTGATCCACTGTAGAACTGAGCTGGTAGCCATGCCCACCAGTTAGTGGGTTTTAAGGGTTGGTGGGATTTTCCAAGATGAGTTCCATCAGTTTTTCTCATAAGGTGTTTGATGAGGAGCGGGGTGTTGGGGAGACCTTATGTTGTCCAGAGCTTGGTCAGGTGACCGCACGGGTGGACGGCTGGGCCCTCCTCCAGTTGGGGTGGTCTGTCTACCGTGAAGGCGGGCGGCTGTCACATGGTAGGATTTTTTAGTTATCATTCTCTCAATTCAAGTGTAATTGAGATAATTCAAATCTGAGAGAACATTAAATTAATAAATCGTGGCCTTACAACCAAGCAATTGAACTCCCTCACCCAGGTAATTGGTTTTTTTGCCCCTCACCCGGTCTTCCATAACTACCTCTTAATTTCCAAAGAGCAATTAACAAATCCATTAAATATTGCCCAACAGAGACAAGATTCACACAAAATCTAGTTCTTTATTAACTTACATTAGGAGTCTCTGCAGGTTAGAGCATTGGCTGAACTTTGATTCTTCCTATAAAATACAAAATGAGAAAGACATAGGTTTTTAATTTTCTCATAACCTTGAAGTGGCTTTACTAAATGACCTTCATTAAAAGGTGACTAAAAGTAATAATCTTTTACTTAAAATAAATATTTAATGCTTATAATAGAAATGTAAACAGAGCAATGAAGTGTGATTTCTCAATATGTTCTTCCTCACTGAAGGACATTTAACTAGCTTTGATCCGTAGTCACAATAAACAGAGTGCTAACCTAATATTTCTAACAGTAAGGACACACAGACAGGAAAGACAAACTATAAAATAAAACTTATTTGGAAAAGAATCATAGCACCATTAAATTTCTAATACTAAAGTTTTTTTCCCATTTACTGAGGAAACATAGCTTTATGAATGTCACCAGGTTGATCTGGGGGTGTTAACTTTCTTTGGATTTTAACAGAATAAATTTTTTTAAAAAATTGTTTTGTAGTTGTAAATAGACAGAATGCCTTTATTTTATTTACTTATTTATTTTTATGTGGTGCTGAGGATCGAACCCAGTGCCCCACACATGCTAGGCAAGTGCTTTGCCACTGAGCTACAGCCCCAACCCCAGAATAAAATTTTTTTTTCAGTTGACGTGCTTTTTTTTTCCCCCTGAATTCCAAAGTCAATGAGCAAGTTGATATTCAACTTTGAGTGAAGGGGAAAAAAAAGGTATACCACTTATAAACAGCTGCCAATGAAGGTATTGCCTTTCTTTGTTGTGCATTTCACAATCAGATTACATAACCTTTCAGGATATGGCAGAAGCAACATATTTAAATAACATAGGCTAAGTACATGAGAATACTTGGTTTTTCAGCAAGGGTGGTTTGAAGTGGGCCTTGTTACTTCCTATCTTTCCTCTTAGTGAGGAGAATGGAAAGAGAAGGGAGAGAGAGACAGGGATGACAGAAATGTTCTTATAGGTTTGCTTAGAGTAAGTCATGAATGTGTTCCTTATTCATCCCCCCCAACTTAACACCCACACCCACACCCACATTACATAAGGAACCCCATACAGATGAAAGAAGCTCTTTATATTGCCTTGAAAATGACACAATAATTGTGTGCTTCTCAGCTGTCTTTTCCTGTATTTACATGCCCAAAGCCACACAGAATTTCCACTTCTTATCAAACCCCAACCCTTCCTCATCCCACACCCACACTCTCTTAATACCATTTCCTTGAGAATCAACCATTGTGGAGGCTGTTGCCTGGTTTCTAATATTGTTCACCTTTAAACCAGATGAAAAAATATATTACACTCAAGGAGAAACATGTGTCAAGCTTCAAGCAAATATTTGCTGAGAGCCTGCTATAGGCCCACACCTTACCTAGTGCCAGGTGGACAAAATACAGAAAATGCTCTCTTAAGCAAGAAACTATAACCCTGTCTTTTGTCAGTAATGAGGGATTCTGCTCTCTGCATAATCACCTTAGCCTTAAAGTTTTTCCTATCCCTTCCAGATAAAACAAGCCTGAATTGTGTCTCCACCTTATTTTTTAGTTTTTTTGGTACCGGGGAGTGAACTCAGTGGCACCCAACCACTGAACCACATCCCCAGCCCTGTTTTGTATTTTATTTAGAGAAAGGGTCTTACTGAGTTACTTAGTGCCTTGTTTTTTGCTGAGGCTGGATTTGAACTCATGATCCTCCTGCCTCAGCCTCCCTAGCCACTGGGATTTTAGATATGCACCATGGTGCCCGACTGTGTCTCCATTTTAAAGAGTACAACCTCTGGAATTAGAAGTTCTGAGACCTGCACTTAAGTTCTGGCTGAGTTCCCTAATAACTTATACCACCTATGTAGACAGGTCACTCTTGTTCATGATTAATCACCCCCATTTTGATTCCATTAACTTCATTTCAGATGATGATATCTGTAGGGCATGAAATAACATGTGGGGCATGTTGCATCAGAAAAGAGGAAACCTAACTTGCTACCCGCTTCCCAGTCCTGGGGCCACATCTGACTAAGATAGTGCCTGGCGATTAGCCAGAAGGCTTGCCGTGGGTGGTGATGAAAAATCAGATGACCTCTAGGATAGGCTCAGAACCCTTCCGCACATTATGGCCTGTAGGATGGGTGTACATGTGAACTCTCCCCACCCTGCTGGCCTTTATCCTGATTGGCTCCTGTACATTATATTAGCTGTGTGCGTTTTCTCATTGAATGAGGTCCTGCTTTGACTGGTCTCCTTGACACGTCTGATTGTCCTCCGGGAGGGAGGGCTGGGTGCGGGCGGTCAGTCGGCCTTTTCCTTTCTTGGTTCGTCCTGGTCGGGGTGTGCTTTTCCCATCTCTCCCACAGGTCAGGAGGAAAGGGAGGGGGTGGCTAAAAACCCCAACAGATATCTTTTTATAGCCTTATTTTCAAATTTTGGGTTGGGTACTACTAATGCCACAAAACCAGGAAGGAAGATTAAGCTAGTGGAAAATCATATAATTATTGAAGAAAATGTGCACTTCTGGAACTAAGGAAGGAATTGATATTCCCAAACTATGATTTTATCTAATCATAGAATCAATTTCTTTATTACCCCTCAATTAACTTTTACTCCTGAATTTTGCATTAGGTTTTCATTTTAAGCCACACTGAATTCTTTCTTTTCTCACCCAAATCTCCAGAGTAAAATTCATGTATATGTGTCTATGTATATTACACAGACATACCTCAAATAAACCTTATAAACCCTGCCTTTTGTCAATTTAGAATGATGAGAAGTGTGATACAGCAGAAGCTCTAGAAAGTGGTATAACTTTCTCAAGAGGTGTGCCAAGGACACAAGGAGAAAATACTTGTTTTCTGTGAGAAGACCTTTCTGTCTTCGAAAGTTTTAGGTGTTCTGATGGTTTACAAAGGACTCTGCAAAAGAGCAAATGTACTGATGGAGAAGCAGGGGCAGCAAACACATCTTAAAACAAAAAAGTAGCCAGGCTTGGTGTTGCACACCTGTAATCCCAGTGGGTAGGGAGGCTGAGGCAGGAGGACTGCGAATTCAAAGCCAGCCCCAGCAACAGCAAGATGTTAAGCAACTCAGTGAGACCCTGTCTCTAAATAAAATATTAAAAAGGCCTGGGGAAGTGGCTCAGTGGTTGAGTGTCCCTGGGTTCAATCCCTGGTACAAAAAAGGGGTGGGGGAGGGATGAATTAAGCATTTAGAAGTCCTATTGCTTCCCAAGATCAATTCAGGTATGAAACTAGCATAACAGGTTTTCCTTCAGACTATACTGAACTAAGTACAGTCAGGGTGAGATCATAAAGCCATATTCAGCCTCTCCAGATAAATAACCAGCATCCCAACCCTTCTGCCTTACATTGGAGACATCTCCACATAGTCCCAGAAGTGGTCCTTGCCTTTAGGTGCTCAGAAAGCAGAATAATGGTATCTGCAAAATGTCAGTATTCTAATTCCTGGAAACTGTGAATATGTATCCTTACATGGCATTAAGGTTACAAGTTGAATTAAGGTTAATAATTAGATGACCTTATGATGGGAAATTGATCCTAGATTATCTGCTGGGCCGAATGTAATTATGGGCATTCTTAAAAGTGGAAGAGAGTAATGTGATGTGAGAAATACTGGGCTAGACTCATAATGCTGACTTTAAGATTGACCTGAACCAAAGAAAGTAAGCAATCTCTGTAGTTGAAAAAGAAAACATATTCTCCCCTCGAGCCTCCAAAAAGATAATGAAATCTTGTCAATACCTTGATTTTAGCCCATGAGATCCATTTTGGAATTCTAGCCTCAGAAGTATAAGATAATAAATGTGTGTGTGTGTGTGTGTGTGTGTGAAGTCACTAAATTTGTGGTAACTTTCTACAGCTGCCATGGGAAACTAAATAGGTACCATATGACCTGTTTGGTTTTTTTGTTGTTGTTTTTTACTTTCTTGGATTTTTTGTTTGTTTGTTTTGTTTTTTTAAGAGACAGAGAGAGAGAGAGAATTTTTTAATATTTATTTTTTAGTTCTCGGTGAACACAACATCTTTGTTTGTATGTGGTGCTAAGGATCCAACCCGGGCCGCACGCATGCCAGGCGAGCGCGCTACCGCTTGAGCCACATCCCCAGCCCCTTTCTTGGATGTTTATAAATTTCTTGCTTTATATATAAAGGAGAAGTGGTTTTTCTGTTCTTCCTTACTTATCTTATTCATCTTAGGTTATGAATGAACAGCTATCCTTTCCCAGGTCTTTTTTTAATTTTAAGCTTTATTTATTTATTTATTTATTTATTTATTTATTTATTTATTTATTTATTTATTTAGTGTAGCACTGAGGCTCCAACCCAGAGCCTCACCTGTACTAGGCAAGCAATCTACAACTGAGCTATAGCCCCCCAGGCACCCCCCACCCCAGGTCTCCTCAACTTAGTAAGACCCAGTCTCAAAATAAAAAAAAAGACTAGGGCCAGGCATGTGTGTGGTGGCACATGCCTGTAATCCCAGCAGTTTGGGAAGCTGAGGCAGGAGGATCACAAGTTCAAAGCCAGCCTCAGCAACCTCGAGGCCCTAAGCAACTCAGTGAGACCCTGTATCTAAATAAAATACAAAATAGGGCTGGGGATGTGGCTCAGTGATCAGTGCCCCTGAGTTCAATCAATCCCCAGTACCAAATATAATAAATAAATAGATAAGAGCTAGATGTGTGACTCAGTGGCAAAACACTCATTGGTTTAATCCCCAGTATTGAAAAATTCTATGGACAGATTCATATGGATATAACTCAATATAAAAGTTAAAATTTTTTATCCATCTAGGGGCTGGGGTTTTGGCTTAGTGGTAGAGTGCTTGCCTAGCATGCATGGGGCACTGGGTTGGATCCTCAGTACCACATAAAAACAAAATAATGTGTCCACCTAAAACTAAAGATACATAAATAAATAAATAATTTTTAAAAAAATTTATTCATCTAAATGGAGAAATATAAAGAAAACATACAGAGAAGTTGAAACCATAAAGAAAAAATATTGGCCCAAGACTCCATAACCTATGGAAACTCTGTTGGTAATTTTTAAATATTAGTAATACATGTAAATAGGCAGATTGATACAAGATGTTAAGTGAAAGCTTTCATCTTTCCCTTCTTCCACATTCCCTCTCTTCAAAGGCAGCGAATGTTCAAAGTTTCTTCTGTTTTATTCTAGAATTCACACACACACACACACACACACACACACACAAACACACACACACACGTACATACACATGCATGCTATGCTTTGGATGTCTAAAAATTTTGCAGTACTGGGAATTGAGCCCAGGGGAGCTGTACTACTGAATTACATCCCACTTTTCCAGCCCTTTTATTTGATTTTGAGACAAAGATTTCTAAGTTGCTGAGGTTGCCCTTGAATTTAGGATCCTTCTGCCTTAGCATTCAGAGTAGATGTGATTACAGCCATGCACCATCACAAGGTGCTGCCCGGCTTATACAGCCATTCTAAAAGTTTTAAGAAGTGAGGTCTTAAAAAAGTTCTAGACTGTGAGGACTTCACCCTCATGGTGTCTTTATAAAAATCATTGATGTTGTTATGAAAGGTTGGGTTTGGGCCCCCTCTTGCTCTCTTTCCTCCTGCCACATATTGACTCAACAGAAGGCCCTTGCTAGATACTGGAACCTTGATATTGGACTTTCCAGCCTCTAGAACTGCGAGCTAATAAATGTGTGGTCATTAAAATTACCCAATATTGGGTATTCTGTGATAACAGCATAAAATGGATTAAGACAACATATATACACACAAGGGTTCATTCGTGATAAACCTGCTGTTAATTTATTTTATAAGCCTTTCATAATTTCACATATATAGTCTTCCTTATTTTTAGTGGTTGTATAGTATTCCATCCAAAGGATATTCCATACTTTGTCTAACCAGTCTTCAATGATAAATGGGAGTCATTTCTTCCACTCCCCATACAATAATGTTATAACAAACATCCTTTTGAACACACCTTGAAAACTTTTGCAAATATATCTCTAAGATAAATTCTTAGCAATAGGATTTCTGGATGAAAAGCATGTTTAAATGATTGGTAGCTAGTCCCATACTGCCCTTCATAAATGACTGCCAAATAATTCTGTCAGTTGACACTCCCTCCAATAGACCATAGTGATGCCTGTTTCCTCACACTATCACTATCACTAGATACCATAATGTATTTAAAAATTTATTGCTAATCTTATAGGTGTTGCATAATGTTTCATTATTTTGATTTTCATGAACAAGGTTGATGCAATAATATTTTTGCAAATGAGTAACTATTTGGTGGATCACATGCTCATTTGGAGGAATAATAAATCAATTTATATGAAAGCAAATACACACACACACACACACACACACATACATATACATATACACATACACTGGAGATTGAACCCAAGGGCACTTAACCATTGAGCCACATCTCTAGTCCTTTTTGTATTTTATTTAGAGACAGGATCTCACTGAGTTGCTTAGAGCCTCATTACTGCTGAGGCTGGCTTTGAACTTGTGATTGTCCTGCCTGAGCTGCTGGGATTATAGGCATGCACCACCACACCGGATGCTAATATATAATTTAAAAATTAATTAGCAACTACAGGGCATGGTGGCACATGCCTGTAATCCCAGCAGCTCTGGAGGCTGTGGCAGGAGGATCAAGAGTTCAAAGCCAGGGGGCTAGGGATGTAGCTCAAGTGGTAGCGCTCTCACCTAGCATGCGTGAGGCACTGGGTTTGATTCTTAGCACCACATAAAAATAAAATAAAGATATTGTGTCCACCTAAAATAAAAAATAAATATTAAAAAAAGAGTTCAGGGCTGGGGATGTGGCTCAAGCGGTAGCGCGCTCGCCTGGCATGCGTGCGGCCCGGGTTCGATCCTCAGCACCACATACCAACAAAGATGTTGTGTCCGCCGAGAACTAAAAAATAAATATTAAAAATTCTCTCTCTCTCTCTCTCTCTCTCTCTCTCTCTCTCTCTTAAAAAAAAGAGTTCAAAACTAGCCTCAGCAAAAGTGAGATGCTAAGCAACTCAGTTAGATCCTGTCTCTAAATAAAAAAATAGGGCTGGGCATGTGGCTCAGTGGTTGAGTGCCCCTGAGTTCAATCCCCTGTACAAAAAAAAAAAAAAAAAAAAAAAAATTAATTAGCTACCAACAACAAACAGTCCTTTAATCTCCTTGGGCCTCAACATTCTCATTCTCAAACTCAGCATATTGATCTAGATCATCTCTGAAAATATATTTATTCCATGTCTGAAAGTTTAATTGAGAAAAGAAGAAAGGATCAAAGGGAATCACAATTATAAATAGTAAATAAAACTATAATTTGTAAATGTGAAATATTTTACAAGACAAAAATGATGCACAGTGCCAGGACAGAATTTTAGTCATCTCTGACTTTTTCAGGTACTTTTATTTTTTTCGGGGAGGGGGGGGCTGAAGATTAAACTCAGGGAGTCCACATCCCCAACAATTAACCACAGAGCTACATCCCCAGCCATTTTTTAATTTGTTTTAATTGTGAGACAGGGCCTCAATAAGTTGCTTGGTGTCTCAATAAATTGCTGAGGCTGCCTTGAACTTGGAATCCTCCTGCCTCAGACTCAGGAATCATTGGAATTACAGGCCTATGCCACCACACCCAGCTCTCATTTTTATGCATTAACTTTTAAGTTAGATGGTATCATATAAGATCAAACCAACGTATTTAAATAAGAGGGAACTTTCATTTAAAAAGTATTTGTTACCTGAGGCAGAAGAATCAATTGAGTCCACGAGTTTGAGGCCAGCCTAGGCAGTACAATAAAATTCCATCTCATTAAAAGTAAATAAAATAAAAATCATATTCAAGGGGCTCGGAATGTGGCTCAAGTGTTAGCACACTCTCCTGTCATGCATGAGGCACTGGGTTCAATCCTCAGCACCACATAAAAATAAAGTAAAGATATTGTGTCAATCTAAAACTAAAAAATAAATATTTAAAAAAATCATATTCAAAATCCCACTCATAAATTGATAAAAATCATAATTTGGAGTCATAGAATTTCCCGTTTTATAATAGTATCATTGTGTTTAATAAATTGCTGTAATAAACCTATAGATAATATTAATTTTAAAAAAGTAAATAAATAATATAAACATTATTTGTTACTTTTCAGAGTCCCTTCTGATCTTATTGTTTATATTAGATTTGGAAAATGAAAAAAACCCAAAATAGTGAGACCCCGGGAAAGGGAAGTGAGAAGAAAGCCATACATTGAGACCATTGATCCTTTCCAAATACATTCTTTCCCAGTGACAAAACAAACCCTGGGAAAGAGGCATGTGTCTATCAAACCTAGAAAGGCAGTCTCTGGGAAGAGGCCAAAGCATTAATCCTTCCATAAACAAATCCTTTCCAGATGCCAACCACTGACCCCAGGCCCTCCATGAGGTCCAGTAAAATAAATCCCAGAGACTGACCAATGACCTTAGACTCCCTCCCATTTTGCCCAGTAAAACAGACCCCAAATTCCTAAGCACTAACCCCTTCACTGATTGATAGAAAAAACCCAAATTCCTGGGTGCCCAAGAAAACTGATATGCTCAATAGACCACCTCTCAGGCTAACCTATATAAGACCAGGCCCTTCCTTTGTCCAGGGGCTCATTTTTTCACCAGGAAAGTGGGTCCCACCACGGCAATATTTTGTCTCTGCATCCCCTGTTCCTGTGTGAAACTTCATTCCTGAATAAAGCACTGAGCTGATATGTGAAGTTTGCTTTCATCCTGGTTTTTTTGTGCTAACAGTTTATGCTATAATTTTTTTGAGGCTGGTACCAAAGTATGTACAGATTTTATTTAACATTAGTTTATATATTTATTTTCAAATTTATATGGTCTTCACATTTGTAGAGACAGGGAATATTAATCAATTGCCTAAATATATTACAATTTGTCTAGCCATTTCTCCAAAGGAGTATTTCAAATACTTTCCAATTTTGAATAGAATACGATGTGAAAATGGGCTGTGGCTGTAGCTCAGAGGCAGAGTGCTTGCCTAGCATGTGTGAAGCACCGGGTTCAATCCTTAGCACCACATAAAAATGAAATGAATAAAATAAAGACATGCTGTCCATGACTACAAAAAAAAGAGATGTAAATGTCTTTGCACAAGTGGATCATTTTCTCTTCTTTTGAAGTATATCCTTGGTATATATGGCCAACATTCTATCAGCAATGTATAAAAAATACCTTTTTCCCACAACCCTGTTAACAATGACCCATTCAAGTTGATTTATATTTACTAATTTAATGTAACTAAGATGACACTTCACAGTTGCTCTAAGTCATGAAATTTAAAATTCTCCTGGAAGCTTAACTTTCGAATAATGATTACTTACTCCATATATTTCTTGTTGTATAACTTTACATTCATATCCTTGAACATTGCTTCCATTAGAGTGATTATTACTTTTAAAAACCAGTATCTCTTTCTCATATATTTTGAGACTAAAACTTCTGTTCCTACATATTAAGTAGGAATATGATTCTTGCTCAGTTGCTCTCATTTTATAATTTATATGTTGTCTTACAATATTCTTTTAGCACAGATATTTTTATTACTTTAATTATCAAGGAATTTTATTCCTTCTAAAGTTGATTTAAGATCTGTGATTTCATTTTCTTCTAGTTTTGTTTATAGATGTTTTTAAATATTTATCACTTTAACTAATTTAAAATGTATTTTGGGGCTGGGGATGTGGCTCAAGCTGTAGCGCGCTGGCCTGGCAAGCGTGCAGCCCGGGTTCGAATCTCAGCACCACATACCAACAAAGATGTTGTGTCCACCGAAAACTAAAAAATAAAAATATTAAAAATTCTCTCTCTCTCTCTCTCTCCTCTCTCACTCTCTCTAAAAATAAATAAATAAATAAATAAAATAAAATAAAATGTATTTTGAATGTAACAAAATATATTACTGCATATTTATTTTTCTCCATATTCATATCCATTTTCCTTAACACAATTGTTAGTAATTCATTTTTATTCCTTAATGTCACCTGATTTGCCATATATTCATCTTAAAATGCTTTTAGTCTGTCTCCAGAGAAGGGTCCTAGGCATTCCCAGAGAGGAGGGGGAACTCACTCAGTACTAGCAAGGTTCTAGTCCTGAGAACCAAAAAGAATTTTAGCATGAACCAGAGAAAAGGTAGACGGAGGTTTACTTAGGAAGGGGGATACACATTCAAGGGAGAATGCAGGCTGTCTCCAGAATGAAAAGTAGCCTTGATTTGGGCTGGGGGGTCCAATATTTATAGAAAGGCTGTATCAGGGACCAGACTGGAAGTGGATCCAGAGTGGAGCTGCACTCCCGCCAGTTTTCCTGTGCTTGCCTATTTCCCTCATTATACAAGAACACTGGCCAAGGATAAGAGCCAAGGCTTAACATCTGCGTTTTCTGAATCTCAATTTGCTTAATTCTGCATTTCAATGGCTTGATTCTTCATTTTAATGGCTTAAGGGTGTTTCCCTAAAAATTCTGTATTTCTCTCTCCTTATCCTAAATCCCTATCTCAAATCTACCTTTTATATGTATTCTACTTCAACATTCCATTTTTTTTCTAGTTAAGATAGTACCATGGGCTGGGGATGTGGCTCAGGCAGTAGCTCGCATGGCATGCGTGCGACCCGGGTTCGATCTTCAGCACCACAAAGATGTTGTGTCCGCCTAAAAATTAATTTTCTCTCTCTTAAAAAAAGGATAGTACCAGAAAATTGTGACAATTGTTTAAAATTTGACACAGTAAATCTTACACTTTTATCTTTTTTCTAAAAATATTGCTTGGTGGCATGTTTTTCATAAAAAGTTTACTGCAAATACTCAAGTTCTGTTAACTACTCTGTTGAAAATTTAATTAATAATTTACTGAATCTATAAATTAACTTGGAAAATATCTCTTTATCATACTATCTTCCCAAAGAAGAATGCATATATTTTTTCTTGTGTTCAGAGTTATCATTTCTGCTGTCTGAGTTGCCAAATCTTCCTTTAAAAATTACAGATGTATCTCACTAGATTAGTACCTAAAACTTAATGTTTTTATTATTTTCTACATTTCTAAAGCATGAATCAAATCCAGACTTGTTTTGACCATATAATCACTGAATATTTTGTTGATAACACAGCATTTTCCCATTCATTATCTCATTTGAGCCTCCTACCAATCCTGTAAGACAGGTCCAGTTCCAGGCATGTGACTTCAGAGAAGAAGATTTGTAAGAAGTTAGTCCAGGGTCGCTTAGCAAATGACTACTGGAAATGAGTTTTAGGACTCCAACCTAGACATTTTCTGACCTTCTTATTGAATTGCATAGGAAAACACTGAAACACTATTTTTTTTGTTGTTATTATTCCCTATTATAATTTCCTTCAGAGCAATTCAAATTCATGAAAAGTCACATGGTGGAATTAAGAGCACAACATCCTGGCATGATGATTTATTAATGCTGTGTTAATCAATTAGCAAGTCTCAAACTCTTTGAACCTTAATTTTCTTAGCTATAAAATTGAATACCACTTGTCACGTCTGTAAGGGTCCGGCAAAACGTCGGAGGAAGAGACCACAAGAGACCAGCTTCATGCAATGAGCAGGAGGGAGTTTATTGAAGAGGATCCTAAGTCAGCGCGCTGAAGCCCAAGGCTCACTCAGGAAGGGAGAGCGGCCCAGAGTCCAGAGCAGAGGTCAAGCAGAGCTTAAGTACACTTTTTGGGGAGGGGGGGGGCTTTGCATACATCAGAACAAATCATCATGAGGCGCGGGAAAATTGAACAACAACTCTGAGACATGATTAGCACATTCATTGGCGGGAACAGGTCGGGCGGGGGTGATTGGTCACTCCTAATCGGGGTACACATTCAAACTGATTGGTTTGGGCCCTGTGACAAACTGCACAGGGCCCTGGGCTAAATGGCCAGTAGGGCATTGTCTTAACTATCTCAGGAATTTCAGGTTCTGGCTGTAGCAGAGGAACTTAACAATACCTAGTCTTTTACATTTTAATTCAGGCTTTTCAGCTTAGAAACTTTACAATGCCCTGTCTTTTACATTTTAATTCACGCTTTGCAGCTTAGAAACTTTACCCTTTCAGTCTACTTTGCAAGGCTTCAAAGATAAAATGACACAAATATACAAAAGAACCCCCAAATGTTACTTAGCAAAGTCACCAAATTTCTCTTAATCTATTTTCAATGTAGAAAATTATAAGTTATCTCTAAGGTTTCTTCCAACTCAAATATTCTGTCATTCAAGACTGCTAATTAGAACAGCCATTTATATTTATTTTTTTTTTTAGAGAGAGAGAGAGAGAGAGAGAGAGATTTTTAATATTTATTTATTTATTTTTAGTTTTTGGCGGACACAACATCTTTGTTTGTATGGGGTGCTGAGGATCGAACCTGGGCCGCACGCATGCCAGGCGAGCGGCGCTACCACTTGAGCCACATCCCCAGCCCTGGCCATTTATATTTAAAGATACAATATTGGGCTGAGGTTGTGGCTTATCAGTAGAGCACTCGCCTAGCACATGGGAGGCCCTGGGTTGGATCCTCAGCACCACATAAAAAATAAATAAATAAAATAAAGGTATTATTTCCAACTACAACTAAAAAAAAAAATTAAAGATGCACTATTTGTACTTGATAATTGCAATTTCCACCTCTTACTGAAGGTGGCAATGCTGGTCTCTATAGAGAAAAAAATATTGCACAATGGAACAGCAACCTTATTATTTGTTAGATTTCCACAAAATCCTTAGTACCTCTTGTTAACATTTCATATGATACCTATATATTTTTTTTTCAATGGAAATGAAGTGAAGCTCTGTTTTGTGTTAGAATGTGTTGTTGTTTTAAAGGCACACCACTGGTGTGACATTAGTACTGAGGTTAGAATTTCTGTCCAGTTATTTTTGCAACTCTTCCAAGATAATTTTTTTATGCTTACTTGCCATGTTATGACATTCTTGTTGGCTATGATCATCGCATCCACGTTAGTTAAATAGGTTAGAAGTCATCCTGCTTCCCCGTCCCTTTTTATAACCTATGTAAATGGTAATGTCAAGTATTTAAAGCAGAGAAGAGTTCGTGGAAAGGGTGTAAGGTGCTCAGGTCTATCTACATGTACTTGGTATACCTTATTAAGCAGAATTAACCTTTGGGCAAAAATTTGGAAGGTCATATCATTTTTCCTCCAGTTCCTAACTTTTCTCTTGGAGCTCCTGCCTAACCTTTTGCCCAGTTCTCTCCTATCAGAGAGAACCAGATTTGAGAGGCAGAATGTAGAGGAAAGAGCATGGCTTTGGCATCAGAAAGCCTGTGTTGTCATCTTTACCACTCTTAATTTGATTTACTCTAAAGCAATCATTTGAACTCTGAGCCTTGGTTTTCTTGCTTAGAAATTGAGGTTAATGGTAGCTAACTGAAGACTGCCAGAAGATATGACAATTAGGAAAGTATTGCATAATTTATCTAAACATGAATATCTAATGTATTGCTCCTTATAACAATTTGTAAATAACCTCAGGGCCTTCGCACATATAGCTGGCTCTGCTGGAATGACTTATTCCCTATTTACTCTCAGGATTCTCACTTTTAAAAATTGGTTAGCATTACCTTCTTAGAGTCTCTATAGCACTTATGCTTTACCATATGTTGCTATTCTAGTTTACCTGTTGCATCTCTCTCTAAAGCAAATGGAGTCTTTTGAGAGCAGAAACTTTGAGGATGTGCATCATAGTATGTCCAGAAAATATGGGATTCCCAATAGAGAACTAATACAGAAAGAAGCTGGGGAAAAGATGGGTAAAACAAATACTGGTAAAATAATAATATAAAGCTGACTATGAGATGTGCTATGGGGGTTCAAGGAGGAACAGGTCATGTAGGTTTAGGGAATATACTTTATAGAAGAAGTGGAATTAGAGATAGGCCTTGAAGAATGAGACCATTTTGATGGACAGAAACAGGAAAAGGTAGAATCCCAGATGGCTGGAACAGCATGATGTAAAGCACAGAACAGGGAAAGAGCAAGATGTCTCCAGAGAATGGGAAGCACTCTCCTTGTCAATGGTTAGAGTACACATGGGGAAGTTGTGATACATAAGGCTCCAAAGGTAAACAGGAGCTTACTCTGAATTCAGAGATGAGGAAGTGCAGAGTTCAACCTCCTACTTGGCATATGTCAACTTCTTCCCCTAAGTGCTGGAAGTGAGCTCCTCCCCTATTTCTTCTAATGCATAGGCCAGGGCATCTTTTCCTCCATTAGTAAATAGCTTGCATCAGGGACTTGTCCTGGGACTATCAGAGTGAACCTCTGTTCACAATTTGATTGCCTCTTACTCCCTACTGGGTCTTGTGACTTCATGACACTGATTCTTATCTTTAAATAACCAAGATCAACCATATAGATAAGGGCCTATTCTGAATTAGATATTTTAAATCTATTTTTTAGTTGTAGATGAACACAATATCTTTATTTATTTTTATGTGGTGCTGAGAATCGAACCCAGTGCCTCACAGTAAGAGGCAAGCTCTCTACCACTGAGCTACAGCCCCAGCCCCCTGAGTTTGATTTTTTAAAATAGTTACTTGATTTACCATGTAATCCACACATAACAAATTAAAGTAATGCCAACTGAGTCATGTAGAGAATAGTAAAGTGAGCAGGAGTGTGGGAAAGCTGAAAGAAGCTGATTATTGATCATAATCAATAAAGAATGGAGCCTTTCAGTGGGGGAGTGGGGTGGTGGGTGGCAAGTTTTGCAGGACAGAAGAGGCACTATTAGTAGCAAGATCAGTCTTTTTTTTTTTCAGTCCTTAAGGACCTTTAATAAACTTATGCATCTCACTCTAGTCAATCCTGATCAAAGCAGAACTTCTGGTGCCTTAATTGGTCTTGCCCTTTTAGTCTCAGACCAGTGCTTGCTGTTATATTGACACCTTGCCTCTGACCTCTATTATGTTGGCCTGATATATGATTGCATAGTTATGTTGCTTTCCTGATATGCACAGCACTTTTCTCATTCTATAAAGTATAGCTCTCCTCTGGATCAGCCAGCTCTCCACTGTGGGGCCATGTCATGGCCTAGAGATTTCAGCTATGGCACCATATTGAAATAATAGTATTGATCCAGAGCAAGCCCATACCCACTGTGTTCCTTTAAACTCTGACATTTTGACTGGTAACAATCTTAAAAGTCAATCCTATAGACAAGTTAGTCCCTCTGTTTTGTGGACCCATCTCTTCTAACTCTTTATCAGTAGTCACCACTACTACCATCCCTGCTAATCCAAACATGAGTATTCAAGACATGAAAAGAAAAAGGTGTACTAGGTGGCATTACTAGCCTCATTTTTCCAGCCCTACTGGCATGCACCTACTTGTCATGGTGTCATCCTGAGTAAAGTTTACTTTTCTGCCCCTTGACTTTGGGCTTAGTCAAATAACTTACTTTAGAGTATGATATCTGAATGAATTTCCAGTGTGACAGTTACAAGTCTAGGCCTTAATGGGCTTGCATGTTTCCACTTATTCTTTTACACTTTTGCCATCACCATGTAAACACATCCAAGAAAAGCAATCTCATTGGTCCAAGGAAGTTGAGAACACATACCCATACACAGTCTGCTGAAAGACTAAAGGTCACCCTCATTGCCAGAACCTCAAGTGGGAACTCCCAGCTGAACCCCGCCTAGATCAGCAGAACTCTAGCCAACAAGCAAATGCACAAGATCTTCTTTCATACTCCATCTATCCCATGTCACCACTATTGACCAGATCATGGTGATCACTTGACTACAGGAAGTAAGAAAGTGTTGAGATAGTCAGATCTTCTTCTTCAAGGTTTAATTTGCAAAATTGATCATAATCAATAAAGGATGGAGCCTTCTAGACTTGGAGACTGTGGTGTCATTTGGAGCCCTGTGCTACCTGAGGAATGGTTGAGAAACCAGTCTTCAGAGTGAAGTAGGAAAATAGAAAAGATGTTGAAAGAGTTTTAGAAAAGAGTGTGCCAGAGGGAGTTTTGTTTTTAGTTAGCATAAATTGTTAGTGATTTTGTTCCTTGCAACTGAAGAACTAAGATACTTTCCATAATGACAGAGGAGGAAATGTTATCACTGTTTACTAATGATGAGTGCTTGTTTCCCCAAATGCTGAAGTATAACACCAGAGAAGCACTCCGAGGCAAGTGTAGAGTGGAAAGTGGAAGGCTTTATTAAAGGACAGCAGAAAAGACTTCTCCCCGGAGGAAGAAGGGGACCAGAAAGGCAAAAGGCAGAATCTGTGGAAGGGGGAGGTCTTCCCTTTTTTATAGCTAAAGTCTTCTTTCAGCTTTCCCACATTCCTGTTATCCTTTGTTTCCCTTTATCTTTCAGTGTTAGAATGCAGGTGGAAAGGCCCAAAGGGTAGGAGATAGGTGGGCCGGAGGAGTAATCTGGGCAGGAAAGGGCCTGGGGCGGCTTTTGATTAGCATTTCCTTGTTTGTTGCTTTAGGATGGGTTCCAGGGCATTGGGGACATTGACATTTCAATTTCCCCAAGTGCTGCTTTGCTTTCCAGGACTCCATTCTCAATAATGGCCTCCATTTTCTTTATCTTACTTGAGTTAGACCTGATTTACCTAACAACCATAACTACCTATCTTTAAATCTGGCTTCAGTAAGATGGCATCCCAGGTGCATAATTAGATGGTATTCCCATCTAATTGACATAAGATTCAAATTCCCATCAAATAAGACATAAGTCTCTGCTTATGTCATATTTACCATTGCTTTCATAGCCAAAAGCAAGTCATTGGTTAGGTGTAGACTCAGGGCACACAAGATGTTAGGGATTGGATATGAGTTATCCCCCAAAAAGCTCAAGTTTTAGGCAGTGCAAGAATGTTCAAAGGTGAAAGGATTAGACTGTGAAAGCTATAGCCACATTGGTGAATTAATCCATTTGATAAATTAATAATTTGAATGGACAACTGGGTGCTAACTATAGGCAAGTGGAGCATGGCTAGAGGAAGTAAGTCACTATGAACATGTTTTGTTTTGTTGTTGTAATTGGACACAATACCTTTATTTTATTTATTTATTTTTATGTGGTGCTGAGCATTGAAGCCAGTGCCTCACACATGCTAGGCAAGCGCTCTACTGTGGAGCTGCAATTCCAACCCAGGACGTGGTCTTATGGACTATATCTCTCCCCATTCCCTTCTTTTAAGGTGCCATGAACTAAGTAACCTTTTTCCATCATGCCCTTCCACCCTTATATTCTGCCTTACCTCAAGCCCAGAACAATGGAGTCGGTCAACCATGGACTGAACCTCTGAAACCATGGCCCAAAATAAACTTTTCCTCTTCTAAGTTGTTCTTGTCAGGTATTTTGGTCATAGCAATGAAAAGCTGACTAACATAGAAATTGGTACAGAGAAGTAGGGTCATTGCTATGACTAGCCTGGCCATTTAGTTGAGAGGCGTTTAGAACTGGTTTGTGGGAGGTTAGAAATGTTTGGAGATTCAGGCTGGAAAAGGCTTAGAATATTGCAAGCAGAACTTTCTGGGTGATTCTGACAGAAGCTCAGAACAGATTGCCCACAGGAAAGAGAACAGCAAAGACTGCACATGAGATTTCAGATGATACCAAGGACTCTATTGAGAATCGGACTAGAAGTAGTCCAAGACTTTTTGTAAGGCTAAATTTAAAGGTGATGGACAAATTAATTTGGTGGAAGAAATCTCAAGGCAGTGTAGCATTCAGTGGTAGCATGGATATTACTATTAGCTTTTAGCTAGGTTTAGTGTGATAAGTGGAAGCAGATAACACAGTGGAAGAATTTCAAAAACTTATAGTTTGGTCAGAAAAATGTGCATAATATTAGGGCCAATGAAAATGAAGAGATTACCACCACTAGAGAGAAACTAAATATTTTTCACAGAAATATGGGAAAATGCCTTGAGGGTATCTTATCAAACTGCAAAACCTTACCTGTCACAGACTCAAAGGTGTAAAAGTAAAAACTCCTTTGGGAAGAGACCTTGGGGCAACCTTGCATGGGGAAATCTAAAAAGTTGCTTCCCTATGATTTGTTTCATTATGTTCAGATGTCTAGCACTCAGAGGCCATTGCAGCTATGATCCGAGGGGTGGCAACTAAAACAGGCAGCAAACCTTGATGTCATCCATATGGTGCTGGTTCTGCAAGAATGCAGAATGCTGGAGTTAAAGGGTCATGGAGATTTTCACTGTGATTTCAAAGGAAGGCTTGGGAGGCCAGGCAAAGTGTAACAGGGTCAGAATTCCTGGGGGCTACTGCTAAGAAGGCAATGTGTGAAGCTGTGAGATAAACTGAAACTAAAATGGAGAACCCAGGAATTAAGAGATGCCAGAAGGGCTGGGGATGTGGCTCAAGCGGTAGCGTGCTCGCCTGGCGTGCGTGCGGCCCGGGTTCGATCCTCAGCACCACATACAAACAAAGATGTTGTGTCCGCCGATAAAATAAAAAAAATAAATAAATAAATATTAAAAAAAATTCTCTCTCTCTTCTCTCTCTCTCCCTCTCTCACTCTCTCTTTAAAAAAAAAAAAGAAAAAGAAAATACCAATGAACTGTCTAGATCTGATCTAAAATAGGCTTTTAAAAAAAAAAAAAAAAAGAGATGCCAGAAATGTGAAATGCTAGCTAAGGAAAGCTGTAGTAAGGGAGCAGAACCAGATCAAGAGACAGATCATGTGGGCTACAACTGGCAAGGTTGTACTGCTGGGGCTGCCCAAGCCCTTTGGAGATCACATCTCACTGCCATGTAACACAGAGTCGGACATGGAGCTACAGGTCTTAATATTTGCCCAGCTGAGTTTCAGTCTTTTTTTTTTTAATATATTTTTTTAGTTGTAGATGGACACAATACCTTTATATTATTTATTTTTATGTGGTGCTGAGGATTTAACCCAGTGCCTCACAAGTGCCAGGTGACCACTGAGCTACAACTCCAGTCCTGGGTTTCAGTCTTGCTTTGCTTCCATTGATATACCTAGCCTAGTTATCTCATTAAATCAGAAGCCAGCTTGTCACAAGTTATGAAGGATTCATTTCTGTTTTCTGTAAAAATATCAGGGTGTCTGTATGGCCTGGCCATTAGTTGATGTTGTAAAGCTGATTGGAATGCTTGCCTGTGCCCTGAACTCACCCAGGTCCGGTTTTCCCTGACCATATAACAACCCTTTCCTAAACCTTAGTGATGCCTCATAAATTCTGGCCTTCCCTGGCTGGATAACGACCCTCTCTGAGTCTCTAAGATCTCCATAAATTCTGATGCCGGGGACAGCAAAAATGTAAACTTGTGTTATGCTCTTCAGAGTGTTGTTATCTGTAACCCCCCTTTGTGTAACTTTTTGGGCTATAAAACTGGGCCACAAAGAAGCCTCGGGGCTGTCCTTGGCTCCCATGATTTTGAGGGGCAAGGCAGCCCAGCCGGTAGAAATAATAAGCTTGCTTTAATTTGATTTTAATTGGAGTCAGTGGTCTTTTCTTGTGTCGTGGTCTAACACCATCCTTTATTTCTATGTCCCTATTTCTCCCTTTTAGAATGGGAATGTTTACTCTGTTCCATTTTATATTGGATGTATGTAACTTGCTTTTGAATTTTATAGGGACTAACAGCTAAGAGTTTCTCTTTAGTCTCAGAGGAGAATCTGGACTTGGAATTTGGGTAATGTTGGAACTATTAAGATTATAGGGGCCCTTGGAGATGGAATGAATGCATTTTTCATTGTGAGATGGGCATGAACTTTTGGGGGCCAAGGATCAAATATTATAGTTTGGAGATGAGGTGTCCCATGAAAAGCTCATGGGTTAGGCAATTCAAAAATATCATCCAGTGATGCCGCAAAGGACACCACTTGAAATGGGGTTTGTCCCTTTAAGCTTCATAATCACATAGCTGTGAATCATAATTTAACACTGGACATTCTGTTTCTTATTCCTGAATACATGCCATTCTGGGTCTATATTGATACTGCCAGTTACCGGTGCTGAGTCCTGCTTCCCCACATGTTGAACATTAGAGAAGCATGCTGAGGCAAGCATATAAAGCAGGGTTTATTTAAAAAGAGGTAACACAGACTTAGGGAGAAGGGGGCCATAGCTGGTATCCTGATATCCTGATATCCCAAGAGGAGAGGTGTTCCACCCTTTTTATATGTCCTAGGATTCCTTTGTTCTCCTGCTTTCCCCCCTTATCTTTCTCCTTCCTGCATAGTGAATGCTCAGTGGGGTGGCCAAAAGGTGAGAAATAGGCTGAAGGGGGAAGGGCAGGATGGAGTAGACAAAGACACATTAACAACCTTATAGCTCCCTGTAGGGAGGGGAAATTTCTGGGACAGGTTACCTTGGCAACAGGTTGGAGCAGGGGCAGGTTCTTGATAAGATCCCTCAGGGTACAGTCTCCAACTTCCCAGACTCACTCAAAATTGGCCTCCTAGATCCAACCTGACTCCATTTACCTATCTATACTGACTACCTAACTACCTGTCTAATATCATTGCAAGATGCTCAGATCAGAGGTTTCCAATGCTTGAAACAACATGGGCTCTGTAACCATGTAATATGCAGGTATCCGAAAGTGTGTACACATAGACACTACATCAAAGCAAATTCTCTTCAATGGAAAGAGATAGCATATCACCCTATCCAGAAGGAGGAGTCAGTCAGGAGTCATACAAGCTTATGTTTTCTACATTGTACAAATACTAATTTACAAACAGAGGTTGTTTCCCCTTTAACCATGTTCCTCTTATTATGTTGCCTAACTTCAAACCAATAATTGTGACATCACCATTTCCAGGCAGTCAGACACAAACAACAAAAGAGAAAATTTCCATTTGTGGACAAAAGTGCTGTTAACCAGCAATTGGGGGAAGGGGCATGAAGGGGAGGGAGAAATTAAGGTACATTTGAAAATGTAAAGAGAAAATATACTTGAAATTGTTCTTAATGGTAGGGAATTGGGAGCCAATTGTCTTTAAAAAGAGAAAAAACTATTTTATTCTCCATAAGTTAATGACTTCATGTTGTGCTAATAGTTTACAAAATAGCTAAAATAGTCTTAGCTTTTAACAATATAATTTATTAATTTAATAATTTAAATAATTATTAATAAGTTAATTATAACCAAAAAGCATTCCAGTAAAATCAATGTCATTATAAGCAAGGAAATATATCAATGCAAGCAATGTGGCCAACAATAAGGAAGGTTAAGTCTGGGGAAATAGAAATGGCAACTAAAAGGGGAAAGTGGTGATTTCTCAACCAAGGTAATGAATGCCTAGCAATAAACAGTCAGATGAGGATGAGTAAGTGACAGAACCATCCATATCTATCAAAATAAACTCTTTAAAATAAAGTCTTTAAAATACACTTTATTTTGAGAGCAGTTTAAGATTCACAGTGAAACTGAGCAGAAAATACAGAGTTTTCCCCACATGGACCCTACCCCCAGAAATGCATAGTCTCTCTCACTGTCAACATCTTATCCCAGAGTGGGTGCATTTGTTACAATCAATAAATCTACACTGAGGTCTGGGATTGTGGCTTAGAGGTAGAGCACTCACCTAGCATGCATGAGGCACTAGGTTCAATCCTCAGCACCACATAAAGCAAAATAAAGACATTGTGTTCACCTATAACTAAAAAATAAATATTTAGGAGTTGTAGCTCAGTGGTAGAGTGCTTGCCTCCCCCAAACTACATATAAATAGGCAAATAAACAATTTAAAAAATTTAGAAAATATAAATAAATATTTTAAAATAAATAAATAAATCTATACTGAAACATCATCATTCATAGTTTGAATTGGGGTCACTCCTGGTGTTGTAAATTCTGTAGATTTGGACAAATATATATTGACATGTATTCACCATTATAGTATCATACTGAGTATTTTACTGACCTAAAAATCTCCTGTGCTTCATTTATTCATCCTACCTCTCTTTGCATCCGTGATTATCAAAGACCTTTTTCCTGTCTCTATAGTTTTGCCTTTTCTAGAATTTCAAATAGTTGGAATCATGCAGAAGGCAGCTTTTTAGACTGGCTTTGTTCACTTAGTAATATGCATTGAGTTTTCTCCATGTCTTTTCATGACTCAAGAGCTGATTATTTTTGTACTGGGTCACTCAACCACTGAGCCACATCCCCACTCCTTTTTGTGTGTTTTATTTAGAGACAGGGTCTTTATTTAGAGACTAGGGACTCGCTAAATCCCTGAGACTGGTTTTGAACTCATAATCCTCCTACCTCAGTCTCCAAAGCTGCTGGGATTACAATGGTGTGCCACCATGCCCAGCTCAAGAGCTAATTTATTTTTATCACTAAATAATGTTCCATTGAACAGATATACCACAGTTTGTTTATCCATTTACCTACTGAAGGACTTCTTGTTTGCTTCCAAAATTTTGGAAATTAGCAATAAAGCCACTGTAACTATCCCATGCAGGTTTTTGTGGGGACATAAATTTTCAACTCACTAGGTAAATATCAAGAAGTGTGATTGCTGGATCATATGGTAAGAGTATGTTTAGTTTTGTAAGAAATCATCAAATTGTCTTCCCATGTGTCTATAACATTTTGTGACCTCACCAGTAATGAATGAGGGTTCTTGTTGTTCTAAATCCTTTCCAGCATTTGATGTTCCTCTACAGTTTTAATCCCCATCTCTAACGTCAAGAGATTAATGACAAGGATGAAGACCTAGGTTTTGTAAAAGTGGTGAGGAATGGGGCATTGAGACAATGGAGTACTGAAAGTATAATAGAAAGTTCTCTGAAAAAAATTACTTTTTAAAAGTCATGGCTAAATTATTTATACATATTATGTTTATATGTATTCATTATATTAATTTATCCAAATAATGTTTATAATATCTTTGGGGAAATAGTATTGTTGGTTGATTATAGGTTAGTGTATGGAGTGAATGTTAGTATTAGATGTTATATGGAGTGAATATCAGCCAATAAGCATTAGATATTAAGTTACTATAGTGTGTGGAGTGAATATTAGTTAATAAGTATTAGGTATTAGTATTAGGTATTAAGGTACTTTAGGTAAAATGTGCTTTAAGTAAAAATGCTTTGACATTAGCTATAGCAAATGTGCTTCAGGCAAACATGTTTCTCTGTTGTAAAAACATGTTGGGACAAGTATACAGCGTGTTAGATATAGATAATATTAACTCTAGGCAAATGTGTTACAAGTGCGCAGTGTGGATAAGATAGTGATGAGTGCGAAGTGTGTTAAGTATGGATAAGGTAGTGAAAAACAAATGATGTAAAGGAAAAACCCCAATAAGATGTAAACAAGTTAGGCTTAGTATAAATATAAGGCACGGAGGACAGGCAGCACCTCTCAGGTTAGGCACTGACACCAGCCGCCTGATTGGTCCGTCCGGTCTCTGCTCCGCTGCTGCTGTGTGGACTGCTGTGAGAATAAACGAAGCATTGGAAAGACATCTCCGTGAGTCGGTGTGGTGTGTTCGCGTCGCCGGGATTCTGGTCCGGGTAGGACACGGCCGGGGACCCGCCTGCGGTTGACCTCCGAGACCAAGGCCCGCTCTAGCTTCGGAGCTGCTCGCGACAGTTAGGTATGTTCTTTTTATTTTCATGAATAGTGATAAATACAAAAGACATACATGTGCATATCACCACCTGGTGACCATTTATTTAAGTGACCTTGAACAAATTACCCTGATTTTTGTCCTTATTTACTTCATCTCTAGTAAGTATAGTTGAGCTACACAATCTAGGGAGCTCCTTCTGATTCTTTAATTAATAAAAACTAAATCCATACATTGCTTCACAAAGCAGAAATGCCTCCCAAAACAAATGTGATCCCAGTGGAATATTTCAAAAAGGTGTAGTACTTTCCCACTAAAAAGATAATACACTTCAATTAAAATCATCATTCCTCTTTCCCTACATGCCATTAAGTAGTGAATGATTCGTTTTCTTCATAATCAAGTCTAAATATGAAGTCTAAATAAATAAAATATAAAGTTGTTTTCAATATCACATTGTTTAAAGAGCAAATGAATGATTGTGATCTCATTGATTCAATCCATTGGATATGCACTTCATTCTTACTATATTACTTGCACAGGAGGCTGAATATTCTTTCCTTTGTATGATTTGAATGTTGGATGAAGTATTGAAATGTCAATGCCTCAAAATTATATAAGTAAAATAATTGAACACAATAGTGGTTAAGGCTTCATTTTGGGGGGGAGGGTACTGGGGATTGAACTCAGGGGCACTAGACCACTCAGCCACATCCCCAGCCTTATTTTGTATTTATTTAGAGACAGGGTCTCCCTGAGTTGCTTAGGGCCTTGCTTTTGCTGAGGTTGGCTTTGAACTCACAGCAAGGCTTAATTTTTATCAGCATCCATGTTGCTTTGCTTCTATCTATATAGTGGCAAAAGGCAAGAAATCAAAAAGAACATACATCGTTGTCTCTCTTCAGTAGCCAGTGGTTCCATCTTAACAGAACCAACTATGATTTTAGGGCATTCCTGGTATCATTCTTGTCCCAGAACCTTATTAGGAACAGGTTTTTGAATGGAACATGTCTCAAATTGTACTAGTTACAAGTTTTCCAAAAATATTTGAGCGATTATAAAGTTTCATATTTGTAATTTTCTGAAAAACCCAGTGCCTTTGTTATAACCAAATATGACCAAGAATTAAATTATGGGGGATGGGGTTTGGCTCAGTGGTAGAGTGCTTGCTGAGCGAGTGCGAGGCCCTGGGTTTGACCCTCAGCACCATATATAAATAAATAAATTGGGGCTAGGGATGTGGCTCAAGCGGTAGCGTGCTCGCCTGGAATGCGTGCGGCCCGGGTTCGATCCTCAGCACCACATACAAACAAAGATGTTGTGTCCACCGAAAAACCGAAAAATAAATATTGAAATTCTCTCTCTCTCTCCTCCCTCCCCCCCCTCTTAAAAAAAAATAATTAATTAAGATATTATGTCCAACTACAACTAAAAAATAAATATTAAAAAAGAATTAAATTATGAAGAATAGAGATCACATCAAAATTATACTGATCAGGCTATTTATCTATTGCTGCATCAAAAATGACTTCAAGTTGAGCATAGCAGCACATGCCTGTAATCCCAACGCCTAGAGAAGCTGAGGCAGGAGGATCTCGCATTCAAAGCCAGCCTCAGCAAAAGCAAGGTGCTAAGCAACTCAGTGAGACCCTGTCTCTAAATAAAATACAAAATAGGGCTGGGGATGTGGCTCAGTGGTTGAGTGCCTCTGAGTTCAATCCCTGGTCAAAAAAAAAAAAAAAAATGACTTCAAGCCAGGCATGGTGCATATGCCTGTAATACCAACTTCCTGGAAGGCAGGAGGATCACAATTTCAAGGCCAAACTGGGCACTTTCAGAGACCCTGTCTCAAAACAAACTTAAAAAGGGCTGGGGATACAGCTCAGTGCACAAGGCCTTGGGTTCAATCCATAGTACCACCAAAAAAAAAAAAAAAAAAAAAAAAAGAAGAAGAAAACTCCAAAACCAAGTGGCTAATAACAATAATCTATTATTTCTCATGAGTCTGTGGATTCATTGGACTCAGCTGTGTAGTGTTCTGTTGCAGGTGCTATCTAAGGTCGTTCAGTAGCTGGGTTGCTCATTCGGCAGCTGCATTTGGCTGGGAGCTTGGCTGGAGCTAAAATATCCAAGATGGTTTCATACATATATCTAAAGTTGGAGCTGGTTACCTGGGGTGTCTTTGTTTTCCCCAACATGGCCTCTTATTTGGTTGCAGATTACACTGAGTTCCAAGAGGGAAACATTCACTTCTGCACAAGTGCTATTTTCGGTTCCTATCATGTTTCCTATTATCCCACTGTCTATGCATATCAATGGTCCAAGTCAGAAGGTCATTGTGGGATGGCACAATAAAAGGACTTTATTACTAGAAAGCATGAGTCATTAGGAGCCACTCATTTGGTTTTTCAGTCTACCATATTTATTCATTCTTTTGATAATCACTTATCATTCTTTTGATATCACTTATAGTTCCTGGGATCATAATAATGATCAGGACAAAATTGCTGGCATCAAGCAGCTTACCTCATTGCATTTATTGGGGTGGGGTAAAAGAGAGTGGCACAAATAAGCCTCCTTAACAAGTGCCCAAGATGATTCTGACATAAACTAATGTTTGAGAACCTTTTTCCTTAAGCCTTCATCTACCATTTTTTAAAATTTAAAATTAAAAAAAAATTACTTGCCAATTGATCATTTATTTATTTATTTATTTGTTTATATGCAGTGTTAAGGATCAAACCCAGCACCTCACACATGCCAGGCAAGTGCTCTACCACTGAGCCACAATTCCAGACCCTTATCTACCAATATCTTAAGTAGTAGACGACTTGATTCTTAGCAGAGACCTGAGGTTTAGGAAAAAGGGACATTAACAACTCATAAAACAGAGACCTCTTTTTACCTCAGGGTTTTACTACAGTTTTGTCAAACTCTACCCAGAGCCTAATTGTTCTCAAAGTGGGGTCCCTGTATCAGCAGTATCAGCACCACCTGGGAATTTGTTAGCAATGCAAATTCTCAGACCTCACCCATGAAACAAATTGTGGGGTTGTGGCCCAGCAACCTGGGTTTTAACAAATCCTCTAGGTGGTTCTGACACAAGTAGTTTGAGAACCACTGCCCAATCCTATTTTTTTTTTATGAGTTCAACATTGTGTAAAGTGACACACAATTTTAGGCAGTCACGTTTAGATGATTAACATGCATGTGAGTGGATTCTCCAATCTGCAAGTGGAAGAGAGAGGCTCCCAATTTGGCTATTTTTAACAAATACATTTAAATTATTTTTTTTGTGTGTGTGGTGCTGGGTATTGAGCCCAGGGTCTTGTGCATGCAAGGCAAGCATTCTACCAACTGAGCTATATCTCCAGCACCCCTATTTAAATTCTTAATCTGTTTTTAACTCCCTCTAATTAGCAGAGGCAGATTACTCCATATATCTGCTTAAAGCATTTCAGTTCTATAAAATAATAAAGTGCCTGGGTTTTTATTGTAAATCTTTCTAGCACTAACTTTCCATGTTATGGTTTTCCTATCCATACCAATTCATATTCAAGTCAATAGAATAGTCAGGAGGAATTAAGGAAAGGCTAGTTTTCCAAATAGACTAGACTAGAAAAAGTAAGTGCTACAGCTCAGGAGAACCTGAGATCAAGAATTGATGCCAGAAACAATAACAAAAAAAGATTCTCTAGGGAAATGTAGGCTTTTTCTGCTTATATAAATTCTGTGTAAGTTAACAAAGAACAGGAAAAACTAGAGGAATAAGCGAAACACCTAGAGACACTCTAAAGGGGCTTAACTTTGATTTCCTGCTCTACTAGGCAGAAATTATCATAGCAAGCCTTAGATGACTCAAACTACTTAAATCATTTGCCTGAAGAACTTTGGTTCTTCACCTCTAGATCTCTTTGGTAGAAAACAGAAATGACAGGGATACTGCATCTTGCCTTTCATGACACAGGCATTACATCAGTCAAGTCACATTAACCCATCCACGTCAGTATCAGTGACATTTTCCCTATTTTACACATGAGCAAAAGGAAGCCCTGAGAGGAAGTGAGTTAATCAAGGTCAAGAAGAGTAAGAGTTGAATGGCAGGGCCAAAATCAGACCAAGTCCTTACATTTCCACTTAAGTGTTTACTCCTCTGCTACTTTGCCTTCAGATCTGCAGTGCATGGTGGGGAAATAAAGGTGGACCGCATCCCATCTTTTCTCTTTTAGTCCATTTTCCTTCAGCTTCCATTGCCTCCGTCTGCTGTAAAAGGTTTGCTGCACTAGGTTTGATGTCAGGAGGCTGAAATTCAAGTCCTGGTTCTGCCACAGAGGAGGGCTGGTCTCAAATATGTCTATCACTTATCCTGTTTGGGCCTCAGGCCATTGTTACTTCCAATTCTGTCTCAGTAATAGTATGAAAAATGGAATCAGAATAGGTATTGGTTGATTTTTACACTTATGTAAAATTTGGGGGGCTGGGGTTGTGGCTCAGTGGTAGAATGTGAGGCACTGGGTTTAACCCTAAGCATTACATTAAAAAAATAAATAAAGTTATTTAAAAATTAAAAATATATTTGGGACTGCAGCTGGGGCTTGAAGGGATGGATGAGAAAGGGCAAGCAAGAGAATAATCCTAAAAGGGTAACAGAAAATAGATTTATGGGAGTTTAGAGTAAATATTTAGAGTGTGGAGTTTAGGCAGGCTGAGGTTGATTCTTCCACTTAGGATGCTTCCTTTTGTCTTCCCCTTGTCTTTTATAGGGCACTTAGATGTGTGTAACTCCTGAAAATTCAAATAATATTTTGGCTTTTCAGTTTTGTTTTGGTGAAAGGATTGAGGATGTGGGGTACACACTGCTGTAGGAACCAGAGGACCAATAAATTTAAGGATCTATCATGTACATACAGTGCAACTTATTTTGAAATGACTGAGTTCTGATCCCCACTGTGCCGCTAAACAAATAATTTGCTGTCCTAGTAGAATCTGAGCCAAAAGTGTGTGAAAGTTCAAACATGGTCAGGGCCTTTTTTTTTTTTAAATAAATGGATCAATGTGATAGATTTGGCGGCTTTGTTTTTACTGACTTCTAGAACCAAGCAAATCTTTATTTATATATCACTTATTCAATTAATGCCTTTCACAATTTTTAGAGGCAAGTTGACCTAGTTCCTCAACATTTACCTATATGCCTGTCTCTTTTTCCTGTTTCAAGAAAATTCAGAAATACTTACCCATCTGCCCTTCTACCTCAAAGCAAGTCAGTTTATTAATAGTTATCAAGTCCAGTAGCTCCACAAGCAGGCTTCATTTGGAACACCAGAATCTAATGGCTAAAAGGAGTATAGAAAAATTTGCTTCCAGAACAACTGTGGTGTAACTAAATAAATAAATGGAGAAGTAAGGTGGTATAGAGTAATGCAAGAGGAGGAAAAAATAGAAATGATGTTCCAAAAATACTGGGAGATTTGGGAAAGGGATGGAAAGAAATGAGAGAGCTTTTGAAAACTGATAAGCACATATGATTTACTTAATCAATTTAGTGATTTTTCAACCAATATTTCTTAAAAGTGATACACTATAATATAGACTGTATAGAGCATGGAAAGACAAAAAGTGTTTAGGAAACATAATACATACAAATATATATAAAATGTATCTATATATGTAACTGTTATATATTTATATAATGCATGCACGCTCACATACCCACAATCCCCAAGTTGTTTGGAAATTATTTCACATTATGGGTCTGGGTCCAAAATTTGAAAGCCCCTAGAACACACGACTCAACAGGATCTTGGCAAGGTAAATTCAAGGTCAAGTGAGAATCCCTTTTCTCTCCCCTTGACGGTCCAAAGCAGTTAACGAGGGGAGCGGAAATGGCGTGTGGGGGAGGGGACACAAGACAGAAGCCCAGCCTGGAGCAAGGGCGCGTCAGGACAGGGAGGTGCTGGGTGTCTTCTGTGTGGTTGGTCAATTGAGGGACTCGGGGAAGTTGCTTTTGAATGTTTCCCTTAAATACTAAAACGAAAGAATTACGGTATTTCTTGATTCTGAAAAATCTACAAAGGTGAGGGATTCGCATTGCTCCTTGTAGTGGTCCCACGTGGAGCCAGTCCCAGTAGGCGAGATTATAACTATTATTAACAGGGGCCAAGTGCGGGAGGTGGGCGGGGCGTGGGAAGCGCGGGAAGGTCGGACCCCCGGGAGATTCCCACCGAGATTCACGTCGTTCTCAGCACAGCCCACCGGGGGGAACAAGCAGTTCTGCACTTTTGGACCCATTTGTGGGCTCGGGCGGACTTTTGTTCTTTCTGCGAGTCAGAGGCGCTCCGAGCCAACGGCTAGTACTCGCCTCCGCCCCAGACACCGCAGCAGGCCGGCTAGGCAGCCGGCTCCCGGGCCTCCTCTCATGTGACCTGCTGCGCGGGCCACCGCCTCCGCCGCGCCCAGACCCCGCCCCCATGACGTCTCACCGCCCTCTGACTGTCCGAATGTTCTGTTTCTTTCCGTGTTCGCTAATTGGCCTGCCCAGCAGACAGCGCCCCCCCTCCACCACGCCCCCGAAGCAGTGGGGGAACGCTCTGGGGGGCGGAGTTTGGGCCGGAGGGGCGGGGTGAGAAGGCTCCGCGCGGGTAAAGGGGCTGCCTCCAGCGCGGTCCGAGTGTTCAGCAGAGCTCGCCGTCTTAGCCTCCGGTCTCTCCGCCCGCCCCTCCCCCGCCAACCGCGGTCACCCGGGAAACCGGCCGCGACAGCCGGCCGACTTGAAGCTGGTTTCATGGCAGCGGCGAAGAAAGCAGTTTTGGGGCCGTTGGTGGGGGCAGTGGACCAGGGTACCAGCTCGACACGCTTTTTGGTGAGCCTGGGGTGATATCTGAGGAGGCGCTGAGCCGGGGCGGGAGCCTGAGGACTCTGGGGCTGGGTATCGCGTCCCCATCCCGCTCCTCTCGCGGCCCTGAATTCTGATGGCCGGGCAAGGGGGGGAAGGCCGAAGAGGGGCTTGCCACGCTGGGGCTGCCCCGCCCGGGCCTGAGGAACTCAGCTTCCCAGGACCCCGGAGGCACAGTTGAGCAGTTGCAGCTTTGGTCTTGGAGCTGGGTCACGCACAATAGGGGGACTCTTTGCCCAAATAGAACGAGGATTATCTGAGCATCCGACGCAGAGCGGCCCGCGTGCAGCAGGGGACAGGTGGCCAAATTGACCGCTGCAGCGGTTTTCCCCAGCAGCATTTGGCCTGAGAGGCACAGGACGTCCTTGGATGGAGGGAAAGCTGTGTCACGGCTGTGGTAGCTCAACCCAGCGTCCTTTCCAGCAGTAGAAAGAATTAAGTATTAGCGTGATGATGCGTTGTCATTCTCTCCCACAGAAATTGCAGAGGGTAGCAAACTGAGGGGGTGGCTGAAAAAAATTAGGAAACAGTCACACTACACTGCTTTTTCAAGAATCTATTCAACTTCAAAGATTCGAAAATTTTGGTTTGGATACTTTACCCATTATAAACAAATATTGTCCTCTCAGTGCTTCCCAGCATAATGTGTCAGGGAAATTCTTTGTTTCTTTATTTACCATGTATAATAGTAGAGTTTTACCATGTAAGAGTGCTATTTAAGTAACTCTGCTACCATTAGGAAAGTTACTCTTAATGTAGAATTGAGTTCATGCTTTCAATGGACATTTGACTAGCCTGGCAAGTTGATGTAAATATTTAGTGATTATTTAGCTCCCTCTTCATGGTACTTCGAATCATTTTTCCTGTTTTATTTGGCATGTATGTGCGTATATATGCATTGTGAGCGCGCATATATTATTCTACTTAGCTGGCACTTGACAAAAAAATGCATATGTGCTTTGAAACTGAGAAACTTTCAGTCCACTTTTAGTTTGAATCTTATTTAATAACATACCCTGGTTTGAGCTGCCACACTGACAAGGCATAGTTCCATGTTTTCTGTATTGTGTATCTTTTGATCACCCAAGCCAGGTTTCATTTTGTCTTAAATTTATATAAATGTTCTAATCCTGAATCTTAAGTAAGTCTGCTTAACTGGATTTGATTAATATATAAAATACACAATCATTATTATCTTCCCAACTTAAGACCATTAAGATGTGTGGGTTGAGTTTTAAAGCCATATTCAAAAATCGCTGACAAAAATGCCTGTAGGGGTCAGGAAGAGGGCCAGCAGATTGGAGGCTAAGGGGATAGCCAGCAGCCAGTAACTGCTAAGTAGAAATGCAAGCACAGGGCTGCTAGATCTTCAGATTGTTTAAGAAAGCCAGTAGTTAGAGTTCTCAGTGAACTCTTCCAGTTTTGGGGGAGGGGGTACTGGGGATTGAACCCAGAGGCACTTGACCACTGAGACACATCCCCAGCCCTTTTTTATATTTTTCTTAGGGACAGGGTCTCACTGAATTTCTTAGGGCCTTGCTAAATTGCTGAGGCTAGTTTTGAATTTGGAATCCTCCTGCCTTAGCCTCAGGAGCTGCTGGGATTACCCGCGTTGACCACCCACCCAGCTGAACTCTTCAAATTCTTAAGTGATGGCAACTATTTTTTTAAGCATGGCAATTGTTCTCAAGTTTATACAGTGTTTGCCCTATGTTAAAATGGATACAATATTTCACAATTTTGTAAGCTTCCTTTTAAGGAGTCAGCCTGAACATGCTTGCCTTCCTTTTTTAGTTTTTCATTGTTGCTGTCCATGTAGCCTAGTGATTGTGGTTATCCACTACAGGTTGTTCCTAGTCCTTATGATTCTGTTGCCAAAAGGCATCTGTCTACACTGATAGAGAAAGAATTGATCAACTTCATAATGCCACAATCATTTGTTCAGCATGTAACATGAACAATATGAACTTTGAAAGACTGGGTTCCCTTTACCAATTTCCACAGGGCATAATCTCAGGCAGTAAGCTAAGTTGCAAATTCAGAAGATTCCCATCCTGCTTAGAGAATGATGTATAAAAGTTAATCAATAAAATCATCTGTTCCTTGAGAAACAACCATGAAATAACTCTTCAGAGACAGATAAAAGACTTAAGGATCATAAGTGAAAGCGGAAAAACTTAGGAATGGTTTAGCAAGGGAGATTTTTCCCTTTGGTTATAAGAAAGAGGTTGCTAAACCACTCCCTGTGAAATGCAGATAATAGATTTGCTGAACCAGTGCTTCAATCACAAGGTGATTCCCGGGAGTTATTCCAGTCATATTGTTCTACGTTGTAATTATGACTCAGGAGAGAATATAGTGGATAAGAACTGTCATAATGAAGCGTATGAATTTAAAAGCATTTAATTTCCTGGCCATTATTCATCAATTTGCCTTAGATTTCACAAGACCAATAACCTCTTTCTTCTCCCCTTTTCTTTATTAGTAATATTAGCTTTCTCCCATAAGGAGAAAAAGCCTTATTTGTGCTCTTTCATCAGAGTAAAATGCCTCCTCCCCTGTCCCCATATCTGCCTCTTGAAATTCTATCCTATCTCTAAATAATGACTCAATCGCCACTTTTTAGTAAAAAATTCCTTAGTTGGATTTTCTCTCCCACCCTATAGCACTTTTTTATACCTCTATTAATAACTCTTTAAAAAATATTTTTAGTTGTAGTTGGACACAATACCTTTATTTTATTTATTTTTATGTGGTGCTGAGGATTGAACCCAGGGCCTCACAAATGCTAGGCCAGCACTCTACCACTGAGCCACAACCCCTGCCCCATCTATTAATAACTTTTATCACCTTCTCCCTTGTATTTGTATACCTTCTATACTTAGGAGCAGAGATCTCCTTTTAAAGTTTGTTCTTCTTTGAATTCCTTAAAACATCTTGATCAAAATGACAAATGAACACATGTTTTGTTACAGAAAGAACTTTATACATGTTTATCGAATAGATTTTTTAATTTCTCTTAATAGGTCAACCAAATTTTATCCCTGGTTTTCTTTCTTATGTTGCCAAAAAAAAAAAATCTGAAAACTTTCTGACTTGGATATATTTGATTAGTTAATTTATTTTAGTGTTAGACCTGTAATTTTAAAATATGTTCATTTCGGGGCTGGGGATGTGGCTCAAGCAGTAGCGCGCTCGTCTGGCATGCGTGCGGCCCGGGTTCGATCCTCAGCACCACATACGAACAAAGATGTTGTGTCCGCCCAGAACTAAAAAAAAAAAATAAATATTAAGAAAAAAAAAATTCTCTCTCTCTCTCTCCCTCTATCACTCTCTCTTAAAAAAAAAAAAATATGTTCATTTCTTCATTAGGTGGAGCCCTATGCATATGTTTTGAGCTGGAGGAAAATTTCCACCTTGTCTGATAGGAAAGTGAACTGAGGTTGGCACATGGTTACTCAGATTTCAGAATAGGAACTTCCTGGAAAGAATATTAGTGTAACAGGTTTTAAGGAGGGGCCATTTCTTTATGAGACAAAAGTTTCAGCTTTAACAGTCAACTTCCTTCTTTAATTTGGTAACTTAAATTTTCCCCATTACAGAAAGGCTTGAAATATGTTGTGACTTGAAATTTCATCAGGTATTGTGTTGGGGACTTCTCCAGCATTATCTCATTTAATGTGATGTAGATGATATTAGTAAGCTCCTTTGCTGTGGCTGAGGATAGTGTCCAAGGTCACAGAGTAATGTTGGAACTAGGATTTAAGTCCAGATCTGTCATACTCTGAAACCAGTCCTCCTTACTACTGCCTTGGGATCCCCAGCTATCTGGAGTACTGTGAAGAGGAGATGGAAGAATGGGGAAGACTATCTCCCCATCTGTCACTCAAGTGTCAGTTTTGATTATGGGATTAGGGTTACAAATGAATGGCTCTTCACCAAGAAAAACATACTTGCTAATTGGTTTCACAAAATATAAAAATGTTGCTTTGGATAAGAACTTTAGGTTAAGATCATCTTGTGACTCATATTCAGTGGGTCCTGGGCAGGGCTTAGGTGTGTCACCATGGATAATGGTTGCATAATCATTTTGTTCCAACAGCCAGTGTATATGAAGAATGACTAGAATTGTAGTTCTGTGCTTGTTTTGGCAGGAAACATTGCCTTGGCCCCAGATGTCTCATCATACCTAGAAATCTCATAAGGTTTATGGATAGATTTCCTCCTTTGTCGCTTCAATTTATTTAACACGTATTTATTAGGTACCTGTTATGGGCCAGAGACTGAGAAACAGTAAGTTTCTTAAAACGAATGTGGCTTGCAACTGGAATGAGACCACTTTTATAACAACTGGAACTTGTGATTCTTTTGTTATTTTTTTCTCCACTACATTGGCTTGTTTTCTTGCCCATTGTATTATACAAGGTGTCATGAACACATTCTCCTCAGACAGCTGCCACCTGCACTTTTCCTATTGTCTCTCAGGCCTAAATTTTTATTGATTGATTAATTGATTGACTGATACTGGGTATTGAACTCAGGGGCACTTGACCACTGAGCCACATCCCCAGCCCTATTTTGTATTTTATTTAGAGACAGAGTCTCACAGAGTTACTTAGTGCCTTACCATTGCTGAGGCTGCCTTTTGAATTTGCAATTCTCCTGCCTCAGCCTCTCCTTAACTTCTGGGATTACAGGTGAGCAACACTGTGCCCTGCTCTCAAGCCTACTTTCATGTTAAAACATTTCAACTTTGAGCCCCTTGAGGATCAAAACAGTGTCTTTATTTCTCCCAAAGGCATGTAATAGGTGATTATATCATGAACTGACCTCAGCAGTGAGGGGGCATGTAGGGCTCAAATGTGTTGACTAGAAGTCTTGTATTAGAAGAATAGCACAATAAAACTTGAAAGGGTCTTTGAACATAACATATTTGGCAAGTATAACTGTGTTAGATACATGCATACCATATTTAATATGATTTCATGTAGAAGAAAAATATGTCTTGTGATGTTTTCTTTTTCTTAATTCTGCGGCTTGTTGGAAGATGCCATTAGGACTTTTCTGGTAAAATTTGCAAAGTGATATATTTGTAGTTTGTATTTTTATTCTTGGTCATTCAAATTTATGCAGTCATGGTGTTCTTGAGAGAGTTTACATTCCTGAACAATGTCTTATCACATAGTGAAGTTTAGTGTGCCATAAAAGACTAGTCTAGTGGGGAAGTCACATGGGGAGGGAAATGAATGTGCAAGTTTATGATGGGATGACCGAATTAGTAATAGGATGAGAGAGGCAAACCTATAAGACATTTATTTAGTTAGGAGAGCATTTTGTCTGTCTACAATTCTCCTTATGAGACTGGTAAGGCATGCATTTGTTTCAACAGGTTAATTTTTTAATACATTTATTTTATTTATTTTTGTGTGGTGCTGAGGATCGAACCCAGTGCTTCACATCTGCTAGCAAATTTTCTCCCACTGAGCTACAACTCCAGCCCCTCAACAGGTTATTTTAAAACTTATTGTATAAAAACAAATTTTCTTGTTTCTTTAATTTTTAACTACTTCCCTACTCCAAACCTAGAATTGAGTCATAATTTAGGCATGGGGTGAATATACACCTGGTGACTTGTACCACTTATAGGTACTAGTGGTAATAAAATACAATAATGTAACAGTAATGGTAGCAGCTACAGTAATAGTAATATCACTTCAGTGTATACTGTGTATCTGCACTTTACTAAATTCTTTTCCTACATTAACTTCCCTTGTTTCTTTTTCTTTTTCTTCCTCCTCCCTTTCTCTTCTTCCTCCTTCTCCTCCTGCTGCTGCTTCTCCTCCTTTAGCCCAGGGCCTCCCACATGCTGGGCAAGTATACTACCACTGAGCTAAAACCCCAATTCCTCTTCTATTTTTAATTGTCCTTCCCCCAAAACAAAATCTGGAATTAAGACATGATTTACGGTGATGAATCTAGAACTGACATATTGATGTTGTTGGTGGTTGTACTAATAATAGTAATAAGTACTAGCAGTAGTAGTACCAACTGTAGTGATAACATTTATATATAGTATGATGTGTATGCATGTGTATATACATATATGCATACAATATATATATATATATATATATATATATAATGTGTTTGCTCTGTGCTAAATAATCTTTTTTTAAAAAAATATTTATTTATTTTTAGTTTTCGGTGGACACAACATCTTTATTTTATTTTTATGTGGTGCTGAGGATCGAACCCAGCACCCCGCACATGCCAGGCGAGCACGTTACCGCTTGAGCCACATCCCCAGCCCCAGGTCATTCCTCTAAATAATCTTCTTAAATTATTTTACTCAGTCCTTTTACAGGTGGAAAAATTGAGCCTCTTAAACTGTTGACATGGGCAGGACCGGGGGCTTGACCTTCCCAAATCTGTGTGCCTCTGAGCCCTGTGTTCTTCACCTTTACATTATGGCAGACATGAAATTCTCATCTGCCTTCCTGGCCCACATGAAATTCTGAGAATGAATCTCTTTCTTTAAACTTATGACCTAAAAATAGAAGCAACTGACTGCTGGACATCTCCACTCTAACAGAGCAACACCTCAAATACACAATATCTAAAATGAAGTTTGCAAACTCATTACCTATTCCTGTCCTGCAGCTACTGCTCTACCCTGTCCCTTGGCTTGGAAACATTGCTTACTTATTTGTGCTAACCTGGAATCTATCATCCCTGAGTGTTCCTTCCTTTCCTGTGTATACTTCTGCATTTACATTTCACTCTTCTCAATCCCTATTTCTGCTGCTGTCCTAGTTGGAGTCTTGTGCAGCTCACCAGGATCTCTACAGACACACTTTGACTGCTCTCCTGGCCCCAGCCTCACCTCCCTAAACAGTAGCTAGCAGTGTGTACCCTCGCCCACTTGTACACCCTGTATATCTGTACTTTGTCTCCCACGTGAATTCACTTCTGTTTAATTTGAAGTCCTACTTTAGAAGTTACCTGTTTGGGGAGCTCTTCTGACTCCCACATGTCCTAATCAGAAGATGACTTTTCTCCTCTTCATAGCCCTTGGCAGCCCTATGCAATTATAAGGCTTATTTGTATTCACTGCCACTTAATGGGTGATTAAAAATTGTGAATTGTATCAGTATGATTTTGAACCCCAAAAGTATTGAATTAGTATTCAAAAAACCTGGTGCTTAGTTCTGTTTTTCAGTATTGTCTAACCTCCTGGATCTCACCTTGTAAATATGAGAGTATTATATTAGGGCTATGGGTTTGAGTTGGTGGTGTCATTTAATTTTCACCTTGGAACTCCATTGCTAACCATTTTTTTTTCCTGCTCCCTGTCCCTCTTTCCCAGCTTCTGGAGGTGCAGTAAGCACATTCTGAAAATGCTGGGCCACAGGATTTCTAACATGCCTACTAACTCCCATGAACTGCTGTGTCTTAATTATTCCTTTTAATTTCTTTTAGAAAATTTTGTAGTTGTAGACGAACAGAATGCCTTTATTTTATTTGCTTATTTTTATGTGGTGCTAAGGATCGAATCTAGTGCCTCATACATGCTAGGCAAGTGCTCTGCCATTGAGCTATAGCCCCAGCCCTTAATTTTTTTTCTTAAAGATACTCTTCTAGTCTATATTGTTGTGTATCAGAAGCTTTAAGTGACCTTTAAGTTTGGTGAATTTCAAACTTGAAAAGTGAGTTAAAAAGTAAGGAGTATCTGTAATTCTGCAATGTTTGGCCATTGCCATCAAATGATTTTTAAAAAATATTCACTTTTTAGTTTTAGGTGGACACAACATTTTTATTTTATTTTTATGTGGTGCTGAGAATTGAACCCAGTGCCTCACACATGTTAGGCAAGCACGCTACCACTTGAGCCACATCCCCAGCCCCCATCAAATGATTTTTAAACAAATGCCCATGCTGGGCATTTTATAAAACAAATTATACAGCTATTGTCGTCTTTAATCTGCATTCTTTTTGAAATCTTAATGAAACCCAGCTAGTATTCTTGCTACTGGGCAATGTGTTCTCATGTGGAGATAGTTACTCTCCATCATAGAATCTTGTGGAAACATCATTAGCTTTCTTTCTACCTTTTTCCAGCTGCAGACAAAAGGACATCCAGGAGGCTTCATTATAATCCTTAATGTAAACCAAGATAATGTAAGAAAAAAGTACTCTAGGAGTTTGTGCAATACAATAGTCATTAGCCACATGTGGCTAGTTCTGGGCTGGGGAGTGTAACGTGGTGGGAGAATGCTTGCTGAGCATGTATGAGACCCTGGATTTGATCCCCAGCACTGCAAAAAAAAAAAAAAAAAAAAAAAAAAGCCAATATGCTAGTTCGCATTTAAGCATTATATATATAAAATGTATGTGTGTATATATATGCTAGATTTCAAAAACAGCATTAAAAAAGTGAATGATCTCATTAATAATTTTTTAACATTCATCACATGTTGAAATAATCATGATAGGCATATTGACTTAAATAAAATGTATTATTAAAATTAATTTCACTGGTTTCTTTTTACTGGTTTTATGAGAAAACATAAAATTACACATTTGGATGCCTATAATCCTAGCTACTTGGGAGTCTGAGGCAGGAGGATTGTAAATTCAAGGCTAACCTGGTCATCTTAGTTAAGACCCTGTCTCAAAATAAAAATAAAAAAGGATTGGAGACATAACTCAGTGGTATAGCACTTGTGTGAGGTCCTGAGTTCTATCCCCAGTACCTAATTACATATTTGACTTGGCATTTATGGCTTGCATTATATTTTATTGGAGAGTGCTATATTGAGAAGTTTCATTTTCTGAAAATATTAAACCTATAAAGTATCCCACAAACTTGGTAGTGGTACCTGCCTAAGGTTCAGAGCTCTATAAAGTAGGGTTACAAATACTGTGTTATTGGATGGCTTCATGTTTTACCTAACACAACAAATAGAGCTTGCTAAAATTCTTCTGTTTTCTGTGTCTATTTCAAATGCCTGTGAATTCATGTTTAGCACGAGGTCCTGAAGTTCATTTAGTTAAAACTAGGAGATGATGGAAGAGGGATCTCAGTTCATTCAGAGTCCCCTCTGTCTGCTATGAGGTCTTTATTAATTCAACCAGCAAAAAGGGACACCTCATGTCCCTTGACCCAAACTCCTTTGGGGAATTGAGAGTTAAAAGGGAGCAGCAGTGATATGAATAAAAATAATATAATTGTTGTTGATAATTCTTTTATTTGATTTGATAATTTTTCTTCTAATAAGTGCTTGTGACAGACCATTTTTTAGAACTTTAACAAATATTTGTGGTGTACCAGTTCTATGCAAGATACCTTTCTAGGTCTTAGGCATGCTTCAGTGAATAAAACAGAACAAATGGAGCTGACATCCTAGATCTCATACCTTAATGCAAAGTTATAATTGCAGGGATGTTACTTGGGGTTCTGCCAGGTGTCTTTTATTTAGAATGTGTTGGATTAACCTTTGACTTGCAAGATATTTTATCTCCTCTGAGAACTTTAGAATTTGCCCTCTGGGTTTCATTATGTTTATCCTTTTTTCCCAGAAAAGAGGGTGTGCATATGAGGAGGGAGGGAGGCAACAGGTCACAGTGTGTTTTCTCTTACTTCATCTTTTCCTAGCCTTTGTTGAACAGGTAATTTTCTCCCACAGGAAACCTAGACATGATAACTCTTTTAACTAATTGAAAGTGATTTCACTGCTATAACTACAGTGATTTGGGGAGTTAATTTTAATTAAAATATGCATTCTTACTCTGAAAAAGTAAGCGCTTTGGTACTCAAGTATAGGGACTACCAGGTGAAAATATATAAGAAAAAATCTGCCATTTTTTTAAAAAAAGTTAATGATTCAGTAGCACTAAAATTACGGAGGATTATGTAGCAAGCAGTTCTTTGTTAGCATTCATCCCTTGATTCTCATGTTTTATCTCAAGGGTCAGGAGTTTATGATAAGGATATCACAGAGAATGCTTGGTTGGTTGGGGCCAGTATATTCTTTGCTGATTGTGCTGTTACCCTCTCATGATAGCTAGAGGCATTGCAGCACTTCCCTTCAAAGGAATCCACACAGTATGCATCCTTGCCTGTGTGTCATGTGACCCTTCCTGACTACATCTCCAACATGAGTGAGGAATGAATCCTTAAGCCATAGCTATTAGTATTGTATCAGCTCACTTTTATTATTAAGTTTTCCTATTCTTGAAAGGAAGTTCATACTATTAGTTGGTTGATGTATTAAATTTCTTAAAACCAGAGTCATTTTGGTTTATTAAGGAATTTTCTCTTAAATTTACCTTTACCCTCAATAAGTTTCATTTCTTCTAAAGGAAAGTTATTTCTTTTGATTTCATTCAGGTTTTTTGTTTTATTTCCTTTTCTAAGGAGAATTTATTTCTTCTTTCTTTTTCTTTAGTCTCTATGTTGCCTACTCTGGCCTCAAACTCCTAGGTTTAAGTGATGCGCTCACCCCAGCCTTCCAAGTGGCTGGGACTATAGACATGTGCCCTTGACCCTGGCCAGGAGAAGTTATTTCTGATGCTGTCTTATAACTTTTACAATTCCATGTGAAGAGAAAATCTTGTGTAGCATTTAATCTGATTGGACTTTTTAAAATCTGTGAACAAGAACTTCAGTTGCTGAATAAATTTAGACATGTTTAATATCTTCTTGCATATTACACTAATATTGCAATATGTTTTTTCAGGTTTTCAATTCAAAAACAGCTGAACTACTTAGTCATCATCAAGTAGAAATAAAACAGGAGTTCCCAAGAGAAGGGTATGTTTCCTAATTTGATTTGTGAAGACAAATTGTGTTTATTGGTTCATTTTACCCTTCCCTGTAGATTTGTAAAGTAACCTTCCCTGGGCACCCTCCTGAGAAGACTTGAGGGATTGGTATTAGTCAAGAAAAAAAGTAATAACTTTAGGTCAGTAAAAAACATGTGGGTAATTCGTGGTTTATGAAATCAGTGACACAAAAGGAATGAATAATAAAATAATAAGACAAAAGAGTGTGTGTGTGTGTGTGTGTGTGTGTATGTGTGTTGGGGGGCAGTGGTGATGAGGGCAGGGAGAGAAACTGAACAAGATATAACCTTCCAGAACATGCTCCCAGTGACCTACTTCTTCCAATTAGGCCCTACCTCCTAAAGTTTCCACCACTTCCCAGTAGTGCCACCAGCTGGGGACCAAGTCTTCAACATATGAACCTTTGGGGACATTCTAGATCCAAACTATAGTAATTATTAAATATCTGAAATTCTATATTTAGTTTTGTGTTCCCATCATTGCCATATGGAGTTTTTACTAATATGAGTATAAGCTTTTTAAAAAGCATGTATATCCTATCACTAATATGAAATAATCCTTTTTTATTTTTTAAATATATTTTTTATTCTAATTTGTTATGACAACAGAATGTATTACAATTCATATTATACATATAGAGCACGATTTTTTATACTTATTCTTTTTAGTTGTAGTTGTACACAATAACTTTATTTCATTCATTTTTATGTGGTGGTGCTTAGGATCAAACCCAGGGTCTCACACATGCGAGGCAAGCACTCTACTGCTGAGCCACAAACCCAGGCCTAGAGCACAATTTTTCATATTTCTGGTTGTATACAAAGTATACTCACACCATTCGTGTCTTCATACATGTACTTAGGGTAATGATGTCCATCTCTGAAATAATCCTTTTTTAGAATAACATGTAAGAATTGTAATTAAATATAATGTTGTACATTATTTAAAATTTAATGATACTCATGATACAACCCCTTTAAAAACCATATGGTAGTTTCTTGTAATGTTAATCATATATCTGCAGCATTTCAATCTTTTTTTTTTTAAGAGAGAGTGAGAGGGAGGGAGGGAGGGAGGGAGGGAGAGAGAGAGAGAGAGAGAGAGAGAGAGAGAGAGAATTTTTAATATTTATTTTTTAGTTCTCGGCAGACACAACATCTTTGTTGGTATGTGGTGCTGAGGATTGAACCCGGGCCGCATGCATGCCAGGCGAGCGCGCTACTGCTTGAGCCACATCCCCAGCCCAAGCATTTCAATCTTATGAAAACATATAACTATAGAAAGACTCACACACAAATGTTTATAGCCATTTTATTCATAATAGTCCCAAACTGGAAACTGCCCAGATGTCTGTCCTCAGTACAATGGATAACAGTGGAATGCTATTCAGAATTTTTAAAAAGTGAGCTGATACTTTCAACATGGATGAATCTCATTGAAGTAATGGATGTTGAAAGAAGTACAAAAAGTATATACTGCATGGCTCACTTTATCTGAAATTCAAAAGTAGACTAAATTAATATAGGATGATAGAAAAGTGATTGCCTATGGGGTATATGATTGAATTGAAAGGAGCATGAAAGAACTTTCTGGGATATGGATTGGGGGAATAGCTCAGTGGTAGAATGCTTGCCTAGCATGTGAGGGAGCCCAGGTTCCATCCCCAATACCCAGGTGTGGGGGAGAATTTTCTGGGGTATGATAATTTTTTTTTAATCTTGTCTGGGGCGTTGATATTATTTATATATATATAATTTGTCCAAACTTGGCCAGTTGTCAATTTTAAATACATGTGTTTGAGTCTAAACTTTAACTCAATTTGAGAAAAAAGAAAAATACAATGTCTTAACAAATTGTATTATTTTTTTCCCAAGAAAAAATGTTTTGTTTTTTTTTGGTACTGGGGATTGAACCCAGGGGCTCTCAACCACTGAGCCATATCCCCAGCCCTTTTTATTTTATTTTTAAATTTTTATTTATTTATTTTTGATGGTGCTGAGGATGGAACCCAGGGCCTTGGGCATGCTGGGCAAGCACTCTAGCAACTGAGCTATATCCCCAGCCCCTTTATATTTTATTTTGAGACAGTGTCTCATTAAGATGTTTAGGGCTTAGCTAAATTGCTGAAGTCACTGCGCAGCAAAAGACAGCATCCCTGGATGGGCTCAAACCACCAACCTTTCAGTTAATAGCCGAACTTGCTAATGGATTGCATCACAGAGACTGTGGTTCTCCTATTTTAAAAGCATTCCTTTGTTAAATATTTAGGAGCATTAGAATGACTGTCTATAGGCCTGATCCTAGTACAATTTGGAAAGAGGATACCTGGTTCTTGGAGGGATGAGAATTAAAATACTGGGTTTTTGAAAAAAAGAAATGTTCCACACAAAGCTTAAAGCTCAGGAAAGGGAAACATTTAATCTGGCTCCAGGAAGGCAGAGAGAAAAGGTGTTTGGAATTCCATTGCTATTTCTAGAACCTCGAAGTAGAATTTAGTTTGTATCATTTCTACTTTGGGCTTCCTTAAATTGCTTGTTAAATTGTTTGTTATTCCCAGCCTTCTCTTCCTTCTCATTTTTTATTAGTCTTCTACCCTTCTGAGGTACGGGACCTTACCAACATTTTACTGGGATTGAGTATGAATATATGGATCAATAATTCATCTACAAGAAATAGTTATTAGAAGTTTAAAAATTTCCCCTAAATTTCAACAAAATATTTTGGGGAAAAAGTGTGGCAAATAATATTACTATATGCCAGGCGTGGTGGTGCACACCTGTAATCCCAGCAACTCAGGTGGGGGCTGAGGCAGGAGGATCATGAGTTCAAAGCCAGCCTCAGCAATTTAGCAAGGCACTAAGCAACTCAGTGAGACCCTGTCTCTAATAAAATATAAAATAAGGCTGGGGATGTGGCTCAGTGGTCGAGTGACCCCGAGTTCAATCTCTGGTACCAAAAAAAAAAAAAAAAAAAAATATATATATATATATATATATATACACACACACACATATATATATATATATTACTAATGAGTTCCTTTTGATTCCAAAATATATAATTTATAAGAATAATGTATTTTCATCTACTTATAAGTAACTAATGAAACATGAAGATAGTTTATCAAAATTCATCAAACCCACAGAATATAAAGAATTGGGGAACTAATATATCTTATTTTTGGACTTGAAAAAATGGTCTCCTTTAAAATGATTGATTGCTGTGCAAAGAATAATAAAAATGTAAGGGAAAGCTTTTCTTTAAATCATTTCTTTAGACTCTGGGATATAGATATATTTTATTTATACACCAGCCACATTCATAAGTTAACATTTTTGTAGAAATTAGTTACAATTATATTGCTTTCTTATGGATTAACCAAACACATCCTTTTTTTCAAAGATGGGTGGAACAAGATCCTAAGGAAATTCTGCAGTCTGTCTATGAATGCATAGAGAAAACATGTGAGAAACTTGGACAGCTCAATATTGATATTTCCAACATAAAAGGTATTTTAATGAAATATTATATTTTTGTGGTATGACTCTTAGTTGGATTCATTAATTCATTTTTCAGCTCACAATGAGTACTTACGCAGGGCCAGCCATTTCTTTGGAAACTTGAGGTTACAACTGTTATGAATAGGAAGATTTAAGTTCCTGTTCTGGAGCTTTTATTTTGGTGTGTGTGTGTGGGGTAAGACAACTAAAGCAGACAAATAGAAGCTAATTTCAGATACCAGTAAACTCCATGCAGAAAATAAAAACTTAAGTGATGTGGTGGGGTATACCTAGAGGGGCTTACTTGAGGTTGGGTGTAAAGGAGGCTACACTTTCTGACATTTCCAAGGCTATAAGGGGTCAGCCAGTCATGTGACTATTTGGGAGGAAAGAGTGTTTAAGGCAAAGAAAGTGACATATGCAAAGACCCTGAGGTGAGAGTGAGCTTAGGACATTCCAGGGTCAGAAAGAAGGCCAGCATGTCAAAAGGACAGTAACAGAAGGTTCAGGTGTGAGAGTGGCTGAGTAGGTGTTTCAGTAGGAATTAAACTCAGGAAAGTGGGTAGGGCCTTGTCAGCTGTAGTTAGTAATTTGTTATTCTTAGCATCATAAGGAGCCATTAGGAGATTCTAAGCAAGGTGGCTAGGGATGGCTTGCACTTGAAAGACAATTCCCCAAATGCTCTGTGGAAAGTAGACCATATATGGGTTTAAGTGCAGATACAGGGAGACCAGTATAGAGGCTGAAAGAGGATGGTGGCTTGACCAACAGTGGCAACACAGAGGTGGGGAAGAAGAGCCAGAACTTGCTGATAGATTGGATATTAGGTATTAGAGAAATGCGTCAAAGGTGATGCTTATTTATTTTTTCTATTTTGTAGTCCTGAGTATTAAATTCAGGACCACATGCATGCTAGATAAGCGGTGTACCACTGAGTCACACCCCCACCTTAATGCTTGTTTTTTTTTTTTTTTCCTGGAGGTCCTGAGTAGATGGGACCTGGATAGATAGACCTCTTATTAAAGGGAGAAAAACTAAAGGAGCAGGTTGGGGGAGGGGTGTTTGAAATCTAAATGCTTTGCTTATAAAATTTCCTTGCAATAATTACTTGAGGGCTGGGGCTGTAGCTCAGAGGCAGAGCGCTCACCTGGCATGCCAGGTGTGAGTCATTGGGTTCGATCCTCAGCACCACATAAAATAAAATAAATTATTGTGTCCACCTATAATTAAAAAATAAATATTTAAAAATAATTACTTGAAAATGTGAGATTATCCAGGCACAGTGGTGCACTCCTGTAATCCCAGCAGCTCAGGAGGATGAGACAGAAATAACGTGAATTCAAAGCCAACCTTAGGAACAGTGAGGCCTAAGCAACTCAGTGAGACCCTGTCTCTACATAAAATGTAAGATAGGGCTGGGAATGTGCTCAGTGGTCGGATACCCCCGAGTTCAATCTCCGATACCCCTCCCCCCCAAAAGTTTGAGATTATAACAGTTCTGTCTGAATTCCTAGTATTTTAGCACAATATCTACATTTGATTTTCATAGAGAGAGAGAGAAAATAATCCAGTCATCCAAGATTGATATAACAGCATAAAGGGTAGAAGCATGATGTGGTAATTGCTTTTTTATAGCTATGTTTTTCAAGTTCACCATTCAAGGATAGTTCTGATCTTCTTAGTTTGGCCATAGTAGTGGTGCCTTGATTCACATCATCTTGGCTCTAAGAATTGCCTTCACTCCTGAGACTTTCCCATATTTGTATAAATAGAAACTCATTTAAAAATAACGACTACGCATAATCACATCATTTAGCAAGTCTGTAGAAAGCCTATCGTATACGGTGTACACCTAGGTATACAGTGGGGGCACAAATACAGTCATGTAGCTAACAGTCAAATGGGGGAAACATGTTAATCTTATAATCACAATGAATGAACAATCAGAACAATAGTAGCTTCTGTTATTACAGAGTTTTAATAGAAACACGTAGGTACAATTTGAAATTTTATTAACAGGTTTTTTTTGTTGTTGTTTGTTTCGTACTAGGGATTGAACCCAGGGGCGCTTAACCACTGAGCTACATCCCCAGCCCTTTTTTTGTATTTTATTTAGAGACAGGGTCTCACTGAGTTGTTTAGGGCCTCACTAAATTGATGAGGATGGCTTTGAACTCATGACACTATTGCTTCAACCTCCCAAGCTGCTGGGAATACAGGTGTACACCACTGTGCTTGGCTGTTAGCAGTTTTTAATATCATGTATCTTTTGTGGTATGGGGAATTTAACTCAGAAGTCCTCTACCACTACATCCCCAGCCCTTTATTTTTTATTGTGAGACAGGGTCTCACTAAATTGCTGAGGCTGGCCTCAAACTTGTGACCTCCTCCCTCAGCCTCCCAAGTCACTGGGATTATGGGTGTGTGCCTCATATGGGGATCATTCATGTTTTAATCGTACACTTGTCTTATCCCTACATCTAATTTGGGGTACTTCAAACTTAAGAGTTGCAATCACTAAATTTTAGATGAGTTGTACATCAAAGTGATTGTCTTGATCATTTCTTAAAGCTATGTTTACATCTCTCGTGTTCTAAGCAGTGCAGATAAATAATAGGCAATCAGAAACACTGTCAAAATAGTCATTCCCAAGACATAGGTAATCTACATGGCTTAAAGTCATGTTCAGAATGTGGAGTACAGGGGGACTGACTATGCATTGACATTGTTATACCTCCCTTACAGGTAAGTTGGGCTGTAATATGTTATTCCTTCTGCACCCACTCGGGTGCCACTCATTTTTCCACTTTTTTTTTTGTGTGTGTGGTTTATATGAAGATGTACACAACTGCCCAAGGGACTTGTCTTCTACTTGCACTAACTGGTCTGTAATTGAACATGAGGCCCTCTTCTTTACACTCCTCTTTCTTTGGCCAATGTGAAACCCCTACCTGGGCCAAGGTGACCCAGCATTTTTTTCTCTCCATAATTACCAGCCTATGGCCAGGGATGAAAAGTGTCTCACAAGCCCCTCTATACAAGGCCAGTTGTATTAATCTTTTCTTCTGATAATTTATTGAATTGGCATTGCCAATGGGCAAGCTTTCACTTTCCTGTGTAGAGATCTAAATCTCAAATTGTTAAAGCTCTAAAAGATCTTCACTAATACAGACCAATTTCCTCGAGCTGCAATGAGGGAAGGGGACTTACTAGAGATCATGCTACTGTTAAGTGTTCAATAGCATTAAAGTACAGCTCCTGTAATTCCTAGACCAGTGCTTTTTTTCCCCTGAGCTATGCTGATGATAATCTCAAAAACCATTTATTTATATATTTGCTGTGTGGCAGGTAAATTGGCTTTGCCAGCTGATGAGTGATGCCATTTATAGTCTTACTAGTAATTATTAACAGAGCTCATCATACATATCTGGTTGTATTTCCTTCACAAATTCCTGCTTCATTGGTTTTAGTTGTCTTCATCTTTCAAAAAGTCTGTTGATTTCAGATTACTATGAACAATGTCCTCAAAATTAAAATTCATTCTCAAATTTAACTGCACATTCTAGCCCAAAGCAAGAAAATATTCTGCTTCTTTCCTACTCAACTTTCAGTCAAGCACCTGTGTCATGGGACTGAAAGAATCAGCAAGTATAAAGAATTACAATAGCAAATATTCCTCATTCATTCTCTTTCATGCAAAAAAGCAAAATAAAACATAAACTGTGTTAGTAACAAAGGCACAGAATTCTAAAGAATTAAATTCTCTTGTATCTAAAGCAGTTACTTTGTTCTGAGAAAAGGAAAACTTCACAAATCCATTCCTTCACTGCCTTACCCTACCCAACATTTACACATTTCTGTCACTCCCAGCCTTCTCTTCCTTTGCATTTATTATTAGTATTTTTTATTTGTTGGTAGACCTTTTATTTTATTTATTTATATGTGGTGCTGAGAATTGAACCCTGTGCCTCACACATTAGGCAAGTGTGCTACTGCTGAGCCCCAGCCCCAGCCAAAGTACATATCTTCTATATGAAACTGTATAAAGTTTTTGGGGTTTATTTTTTTAACCTGTTAATTTTTGCCTGCCTCTATGTGGTGCAGATGAACTATGGTGGAGAATTACAAAACTTGCATATATTATTCTGAGAAAGGGGATTAAAATTAGGAGCCATTAAAAATGGCATATACATTGGGATTAATAGTCATAAAAGGTTTTTTAAAAGACATAGATTTTAGGGTAAAGTAGGAAGAGGTTTGGAAAAACTCAGTCATTGCAAAAGACCTGTGTGCCTTGGGGAGAAATGGGTAATAAAGATGTGCTGGCTGGAAAGAATACTGAAAAGCTATTTTGCTGGACTTTGATTGTCTGCAAGGAAAGCAATTTTACTTGGCATGAAAGAATAGAATTAAGATAGAGGAGATTGAGTAGTCGGGGAGGATCGAATGACCAAAGAATCAGATGGAAATAGCTGTAGATTAGTATCTGTGTACAAGTCAGGAGGAGCCAATAAAGAAGGTAGCACTATTTGATGCCTGTCCTAATGGTGACTCAAGAATTGTAGCTAAGGGAGTAGCCAGCTGGTTTACAGAAAAATTAATGTAGTAAGGAGAAAATTGGAGACTTTAGTTTACCATTATAATTTATTATGAATTTCATTGAAAAGTTGTCACTAAATTAACAAGTTTACAAAACTCCACTGTAGCAACCTATTGCCAAAGTCCCACTGTTGTACCCACAGAGCTTCTGGGAAATTCCTTTATGTGTCTGCTTAACCGTGTCCCATTTTCTGCAACTGTTATGTCACTCTCTCCTCAGTAATGATGATAATGGCAACTGCAGTAGGTAACATTTAGTACTTACTATGTGCCAGGTATCTGTTTTAACATGTATCGACTCACCAGTATAACCCAGTAAGGTAGGAACTTTTTTGCCCCTTCATTTTACAGGAGACAAAACTATGACAATAGAAAATAGGAAACTCAGAATTGTAATTTGAACCTCAACTGTCTGGCTTCAGCGCCTAAATTCTACTGAAGAGCCCCAAACCCCTGCCAATTTTTTTTCTTTGTAGAACTAGGAATTGAATCTATAGTCTTGCACATGCTAGGCACTGAGCTACACCCCTAGCCATTTTTATTTAGTTAATTTTTTGAGACATTTGAGACATGGTCTCCCTAAGTTCTCCAGGCTTGCCTTGAACTTTAGATTCTCCTGCCTCAGCCTCAGCCTCGAAATTAGCTGAGATTACAGGTATGTCACCTCTCCTGACTGCCTCAAACTTTTTTTTTTTTTTGTAGCAAGAATTGAACCCAGTTACACTCAACCTCTGAGCCATTTTATATTTTTTATTTAGAGACGGGATCTTGCTGAGTTGCTTAGGGCCTTGATAAATAGCTGAGGCTGGCATTAAACTCACACTCCTCCTAACTTATTGCTTCTGAGCCACTGGGATTACAGGTATGTGCTACCATGCTCAGCCCTGCTCCAAACTCTTGATACTGCTTTTGCTTGGCCTCATTTTAGTATATAATCTTGCCTCCTACTTCACAGAGAAAGGTGAGGCTCTAGGACCTTAATTCCTTCATTTCTTATTTCTGTACTTAATGTGTGGATTTTGTGCCCCCCCTGTGCCCCATTTCCTTAATCATAAGGGAAATAGATTCTGTCCCACTTGGGGCTCCTCCCTCTGCCTGTGCTATTCATGCCACCTCCTGTCTCTGCACATCACAACCATGTCCCTTTGAATTTCAGCCTCAGTCCTCATTTTCTCTTCTTTCTTCCTATAATTGTTCTATTTTTACAACCAACTAACCCAGGATCTCTTAATGAAGCAAGTAAATCCACATTGGATAAATGGTATTAGAACAAGAGAATTGATGGTCATCCTCAGCTCTGAGCTACTCCAAACACTGCTAGAATAGTGTATTTTATTCTGCGTCTACAGTTTGAATGATATGGACAGATAGTTGTGTATTCCCAGGAGCTGTAGTAAAGGAACTTGTCATGTGGAAACAGAGGCAGCTGAGGAAATTGGATTGTTTAGCCTGGACAGTGGAAGGGAAGACTTAAGGTACAAAGTAGCTACTTGAAGTTTTTGAAAAACTGGCATATGGAAAGAAGATTAACTTTATATTTTAAATATCTCCAATGAATATGGCTAAGATCTGTAGGTGGAAGCCACAAGGAAAAGGGTTTTTAAATTTTATTTCTGTGGTGCTAGGGATCAAATCCAGGGCCTCATGAAATCTTAAGCAAATGCTCTACCACTAAGCCTCAGGATTTTTTTTTTCTTTTTAAATACCAAAGTTGTCTAGTAGAGATTGGTCTGCCTTGAGAGCTGTAGTATCTTGTTACCAGAAGTATAGTCTGTGTGGTCACATGACAGATGATTTTTTTTTAAAAGAGAGAGTGAGAGAGAGAGAGAGGGAGAGAGAGAGAATTTTAATATTTATTTTTTAGTTATTGGCGGACACAACATCTTTGTATGTGGTGCTGAGGATCGAACCCGGGCCGCACACATGCCAGGCGAGCGCGCTACCGCTTGAGCCACATCCCCAGCCCATGACAGATGATTTTAGAGGAGATTTGTGCATAAAAGTGTAACTGATTATATAACCTTTAAGGTCTGTCCTCGTCTTAAATTCAGGAAGTGCTCCATTCTTTGGCTCAGAGTGTTCTGGGATGCATGTTAGAATGACTTAGGGAGTTATAGGAACTAATACAATGTTCAGATCCCACCCCAGATCAGTGAAATTGGAATGTTTTGACCAGGGCTTAGACGTTGATTTTTTTTTTTTAAGAAGCTCCCCAGTTGATTTTAAACTACAGCCAAGTCTGACAATCTCTGATTTACCAGAACCAAATGGATCTGAATAAGATGGTAGAGATTTATACTTTACTTATTTTTTTTTAAAGAGAGAGAGAGAGAGAGAGAGAGAATTTATTAACATTTATTTTTTAGTTCTCGGCGGACACAACATCTTTGTATGTGGTGCTGAGGATCGAACCCGGGCCGCACGCATGCCAGGCGAGCGCGCTACCGCTGAGCCACATCCCCAGCCCTATACTTTACTTATAATGTTATTGTAAATATATAGCACCTGAGTTATGTGTAATTAGTATAATATAAATGCCATTACATATTGTTTGCGCCTAATTCAAACTCTTAGGTTTTGTGACACATTATTAAAATATGGAAGTAAAACTTTATTTCAAACCAATGATAATATGAGATTGCTCAGCATGAGGGATTTTGTCTGGGCTACTTCTTAAAATTCAGGTATGCACCCACGCATTTTCATACATATACACAACCACACACATATGGGAAGGGAAATTTTTTATACCAATTGGTAAATAAATGAATGAGGTGAATGTTGGTCTGCTCAGAATAATAAATTAGGTATTATAATCTTGGAAAGTTATTGCATTCCTTAAAGCAATCTGGGAGCCTTTCCTTTGGGTACTTAACTGACTCTATATCTATGTGCTAGTGTTGAAGCTACAAGGCATATGTAGAAATAAAAAGAAAAACTTGACATTATGTGTTTGTTTTTCTTAGGGCCACTCAATGAAAACAAATTTAATACCACTACAAATCTTCCAAAATTTTGGGGGGAATTGTTTGTTTAGTCGTGCCTATAAAAAAAAAGTTGAGAATTGTTCTCCTAAAGCAGTTTTCTATTTGTTTAATTTTCTACTCTCTTTAACTTTTGCTTTAAAGCTATTGGCGTCAGCAACCAGAGGGAAACCACTGTAGTCTGGGACAAGTTAACAGGAGAGCCTCTCTACAATGCTGTGGGTAAGCCATTATGCTTGGAGGTCAAGTACAGGGCCTCTTCCACTTACAAATGTGGTCACACTAAAATATCTTGCTAAAAAAATATGTAGTCATGTTTTATATAATCTGGGATGAATAGAAGAATTCTGAATATTTATTTATAATATTATTTATTTATAAGATTTATAATATTCAGATCATACTTATTCACACATTGAATTAACTTTCTCCCATATTCTTTCCTCTTGTTGATTATTTGTATTACAAAAATGGGTGACTATTACCAGAACTGTTTTATAATTCCTGTTTTTATGATATCTAAATGAGATTCCACATCTTCCTACCCTCAAATCAAAATTACAAATGTTCATAGTCACCTATCTATAAAGTGCTTGTGTACTTCTTCTTTCCTTTAAGAATCCGAATTACTTTTCTGAGGTTATAAAAAATGAAATATCATAATTTTAGCTGCTTATGCTACAAATTTTGCCATTTTGGCATGGGTTAAACAACTCAAATCTCAAATATATTAATTTTAGATATCACATCTTAGATATACATGACCATGGTTATTTTTCTAGCATGTAATAATTAGTGAACACTGAATGATACTGCCACTTCCTAAAAGGAAAATTGTGTTCTAAGTCTATAATCATTAAAACACTTCTGTCAGAAATAGCAAAGCACAATTTTTTTTAATCAGTAAAATAACAGGTTGTAGGATAGGGAATGAAGTAGAAATTGTCAGAGATGGGATTGATTTATAGAGTAGGCCTTTATTTTCCTTTTGAGAATGGCTCTGGCTATGTTGCCCAGGCTGGTCTGGATATCTTAGGCTCTTGAGTGCTGGGACTACAGGTCTGCACCCCCACCCAACTAGAGTGAGCTATTTTTACTTTATAGTTATTTTAGTAATATAGTTACATTAGTTTTGATTGGGATAAAGAAATATTAAAGCAAACGGTATGTGAAAAGGGTATATTGTAAGAGTACCATAATTTCTTTTATAAAGAAATTAAGATATTGGGCTGGGGTTGTGGCTCAGTGATAGAGTGCTTGCCTAGCATGTGTGAGGCACTGGGTTCCATTCTCAGCATCACATATAAATAAATGAATAAAATAAAGATCCATGAATAACTAATAAAAATATTTTAAAAAGAAATTAAGATATTAAATGTTAATGTTTATAAGAAAACATTTAGTGTATGTTCTATATTTGTGATAAAAAATACTCAAATTGTAACCAAAGATTCTATCACATAAAAGTACAGTTTTTAAAACCTTTTTTTTTCAGTGTCATGAGCAGTTTTTTTTTCTTTTTTTAGGTTGAATCTTCTTTATTCTAGCAGTTGGTTATTTTCATTCTTGAATATATGAAGTAATTGTAGGAGGAACAGCCATTTAGCTCATGAAGACATGAGTTTTGAAATATAATTACCTATCAAAATTTTGAACATACTTTATTTTTTGATCAATTTTTCACTCATAATTGTAATGATAGTTTAATCCAAATGAAAGACTTTAACACTTAGGGTTAAAAACTGTTTTTTTTTATATGAGCTGTTTTTTTTTTAATAAATAAAGCAAAACTATTATAATTTTAATAAATGGTATTTAGGGGAATATTTTTCGTATATTAATATTAGCTAACTTCTGGAACTAGTTAGGGTTTGTTGTAACTTAGGATCTTTAAAATGAGGAGTACCCCTTAAATGATTAGGAGAGTCATAAGATAGAAATAATGATATTTTTATTTCTGGCCCCTGGAGATACACATGCCTGGAGGCCATACTCATAGAGATCAGATAACTTAGGCAGGGAGAGACAGGGAGGGACCTATGGGCCAACACCATAATTGTATCCAAAACTTTTTCAAACAGATTGCCTGTGGGGAATTCTGTTTTATGGGTTTAATGCAAGGACAAGTTTAAAGAAGTCATTCTTACTGAAAGGTGGTCACTGGCATATTTGTACAGACCATGTGGGGCATAAGGGTCAGTGGGGCCAGTCAAGTTGGCCATATGTACTGTCCCTTAGGGAGGTGGACACCAGGAAAAAGTGATATAAGGCAAATATCTGGATCACCTATGTCCAGGAACCAAGATAAGGTGTTGAACTAGAAATGTGTCAAAGGTGACTAAGCCCTGTATGAGAAAGTTAAACATATTTAAAATGGATGCTGAGAGAACATAAATGATAAAAGAATTCACAGTAGAATTTTACTTTTTTCCCCTAGTGAAAGGAAGGGCCTATTCAGGGAACCAGAAAGTGCCTATTAAATTCTAAATTTTGAATTGTAAAAATGGAACTTTGGAATTTTGATACCAGAGATGGGAACTCCTGACCCAGTGACAATAGAAATGAAACTGGGTCAAAGATTATGAACACACAGTCAAGGCTTTAATTGGGAAGATAAAAGCAGTGGTAGTTTCTCCTTGAAGAGAAAGGGGAACAGCAACTGATTAAGAGAAAATTCAGGCTGAATAAAGAAAGGAGCTAGCATTACATTGTGAAGCTGAGGTAGGACTGCTAGGGTGTAGTATTTTTCCTCTAGTCATAAGTATGGTCAATTTTTTTGGAGTTTCTTGTGGAAGATCCTTGGAGACATCTTGGTATCATCTTGTTTCTGTGGTAGAATTTGATTAAAAGGGTAAGGAAGGGCATCGTTCAAACATTGTTGAAGTTGGGGACAGTAGGGAAAGATTTTAGGAGGTAATAGGTTATGGATAAAGGACCAAGAGTGTATTCCCCTCTTGTTCCTACCTATCTCAATTTGAATTATCATATTTAAATAATGCAACTAGGTTAATTGAAGTCAGGTTTACAGTGAAGATTTTGAGTAAATACTTTTTCACAAAAGTTTTCTGTTACGTGCTTTTTATTTCCTTTTACCTCTGTACCTCTCCTCTATTCTGTGTTCTTTGGAATATTCAAACTTACCTATCACAAATGAAGAACTTTCCTTTTCTATACTGAGGTACATCTATGTTTTGAGAACCTCTAATATGTTTGATATTATTATATTATAAAGGATATAAACTTTATTGGTTGTTTTGGCAAGTACTTTATAGTCTAGTTTTGGAAAGGGAACAACAGAAAATTAGGGAGTAGTTGATAATTGTGTCCTGTTAAGTGGATGGGAATTAGAACAAGTCCATATCAGTATGGATTTTTTTTCCATGCCTGTTATACTAGAGGTTCATCTTAATTTGGACTTTACAGCATGTATTGGATGGCATTAGGAAAAGGGAAAATTGAGGAACAGCATGACCAAGCTTTGAAGTTAAAAATATGTATATATATTTTACCAGAATGAAAATTGATCAGATTCAAGCATAGGTTGACTTACATATTATTTTTAATAGAACTAATAGTGATGATAATGCTCAATAAGTCCTAACTGCTATTATAGTAGGATTGTACTGACCCTGTGAAGTAGATTTACTAGACTTATTTTATGAATTAATTATAGAAACCTCTATAACTTATTTAATATCATGTAGCTTTTAGTTGAAGTTAAGCCCACAATGTGTGTTCAAGTTTGGATAGATTTGGATCTGTAGGAGCACACTGACAACCATGCACAGAATAGTAGACTTAATACCTTGGACAGCTTGGGACAAAAAGGGTCATGAAGGAGAGTTTAACATGCCATGGGTGGAATGTGTTATTTCAAACACATCATTCTACTGAGAAACAGCTAGAAAAATGAAATGAAATTCAGAGGGACTAGAAAGAAGGTTACTAGAGAAGTGATAAGTTATGGGACCAAGATAGAATAGAGAAAGGGAGCCCTGAGAGTTAAGCCTGATATTTGGGGTTGCTTAGCCCCTAATGATATCCATGGGTTCTGAAAGGAGGATCTGAGAGGCTAAGCAGCACTTTTTATAGATTCATAAAGATAGGAGTGAAAAAAATGGAGTCAGGTGCTGCCAAGAAAGGGGATGAGTATTGGTAAAATCTCAGATTTAGGATTGGGACTGTGAAGAGTCAAATCCTAAAGATTAAAATAATATGAAACTCTGATTGAATTAATATTATTTGAGATTGCTAATGCTACTAGCCTTTCAGAAACAGAAGTAAACCACTTCTTGGTAAAAGACAACATTACATAGATTATCTCTAAAAATTTCCATATGTAATGTCTACTTTTCAAAAATAGCCACACATATAAAACAAAACAAGACAGGAATGAAAACCAACATGAAAGAGTGATATTAAAGCTAATCTCATAGGAAATTCCAATATTAATCATCAGATTTTTTTCTGGTACTAGGAATTGTATCAGGAGCACTTTGCTGCTGAGCTACATCCCACTTTTTTTTTTTTTAAGAGAGAGAGAGAATTTTAATATTTATTTTTCAGTTTTCGGCAGACACAACATCTTTGTTTGTATGTGGTTCTGAGGATCGAACCCAGGCCGCACGCATGCCAGGTGAGCGTGCTACCGCTTGAGCCACATCCGCAGCCCCCATCCCCACTTCTTTTTATATTTAATTTTGAGGCAGGGTGTTGCTAAGTAGCTGATGCTGGCCTCGAAATTGCAGTCCTCCTGCTTCAGCCTCCCAAGTCACTGGGATTACAGGCATGTGCCACTGCATCATCAGATTTAAAATAATAATAATAATAATAATTAACATGTGCAAGGAATTAATTGATAAGATTGATATTCTTGACAAAGAATTGGAAATTAATTAACAAATGGAAATTTTAGAGCTGTATTAAGAACTCACTTGATACATTTTACATCAGAATAGACACAGCTGAAACAAACCAATGAACTGAGAGATAAGAAGTAAATATCCAGACTGAAACACAAAGGAAAGTTTAGAAAATACAGAAAAAAAATCCAAGTGAAATATGGGCTAAGGTGAGAAAATCTAACATTGTAATTGGAGCTCCAGAAAGAAGGGAGAGAAAAAATGAGGAAGAAATAATATTTGAAAGAAAATTAGAAAAAGTTTTCTAAAATTGGTTAAAGATATCAAACTGCAGATTCAAGAAGCATTATGGTGCCCAGGCAAGAAAAATACTTAGAATATCATATATAAACATATACTGACATCTGAAGACAAAAAGGAAAATGTTAAAGTAACCACAGGAAAAAGAAACATAATCTTCAAGATAGCAACACTGGGGAGTTTTAGGTGATTTCTTAATGGAAACAATGCAAAGTCATGATGTGATGACATAATCTTTAAAGTGCTGAAAGAAAAAAAATCTTCCTCCTAGAGTTCTAGATCCAATGAAAATATCATTCAGCAATGAAAGTAAAATATAAAGGCCAAGACAAAAACAAAGTACTGTAGACTGGTAATTTATAAACAACAGAAATGTGTTGGTCACAGTTCTGGAAATCTGTAAACTCAAGAAGAACAAAGGCAGCAGCAAGTTTGATGTCTGATCAGGGACTTTTCTTCATAAACTGCCTTCTGTGTATTCTGACATGGCTGAAGGGTCAAGGGAGTTTCCTCAAGCCTCTATTTTAGGCCACTGATCCCATTCATAAAAGTTGGCCCTTGTGATTTAATCACTTCCCAAAGGTCCCACTATGTAATACTATTGCTTTGGATGTTAGGTCTTAACATACAAATTTTTGGGAGACCACATTGTTCATATTGTAGCACCCACTAAAGGAAAAGCTTAACAGTGTTAAGAACAAAAATAATAATCTCAAATGGAAATGTGGAAATTCAGGAAGGAATGCAGACCACTAGGAAGGGTAAATATGCAGATTTTGACTGTATAAAGTGATAACTCATTTTGATGCTTAAAACATTTTTAGAATTAACACATTTGGTAACAGTTCTATGTGAAGGGAATTTGGTAAATGAATCTATAGTGTTTAAAGGTCCTTGTGTTATCAAAGATGCATGTTGTAAGCATTAAAAGAAGAGTGATATATAATAAGTGGAATGATATTTTAAAAGAAGGAAGGGAATACGAAACAGGACAAGTAGCAATTTTTTCTTTTTTTTTTTTTTGAGACAGGTTTCTGTAAGTTGCTGAGGCTGATCTTGAACTTGCCATCCTCCATCCTCAGCTTCCTGAGTAGCTGGGATTACTTGTGCACACAAGTAGCATATAAATCTAAATATGTATGTAGTTATATAAAATGACAAGATTTTTCTCTCTGCCATAAAATCTAGCAAAAGATTCAGTTAAAACTGCCAGTGAGGGCTGGGGTTGTGGCTCAGTGGTAGAGTGCTTGCCTAGCATGCATGAGGTACTGAGTTCGATTCTCAGCACTACGTACAAATAAATAAAATAAAGGTCCATCAACAACTAAAAAATATTTTTAAAAAATGCCAGTGAGTTGCTTAATCCAATGAGAATGAAGAAAAGGAAATATACAGCCTGTATGTTTGCATATTGGATATGGTATAAAGTTGAAGGGAAAAAAAAAACCCCAGAGATGTGAGATTTCTATCCTGAGATACTGGAAGAAAATTAAGTCATATATAAGGGATACCAATCTGGGATGAAAAAATAGGAAAAAGTAGCTGTTTTGGATGAGGTAAGTATTAGACTTGAGATCAAAGCTGATTTCTGGGCCATTAGAAATTTGGTTGTTCAATATGTAGACTTGAAAGTTGATAATAGATGTAGTCATATCAATTTATTTTATGTGAATTCACTATAGAATGAATATAAAATTATGCAATGGAAATTTAGGTGCCTTTTTATGTTCCAAGTTCTGTGATGACCCCTAAACAAATAATGACAAACCAGGTATACACACCAACCAGAGGTCCTTGCCTCTGTGTCTCAGAAGTTCCTAAGGATACGAATTTGGAATTTAGAAGGAGAAAGGGGAACAGAACAGGAGGAGAGAGAAGTAATTAGTTAGAAAACCAAATCACCAAGTAATTGCAAGGATAGATAATACATCTGGTTTTATTTCTTCAAAGAAAATACTAAGGTGTCATATCTTCATGTAAGTCTTCAGTTAAAAATACCATCATAATATAAAAACTTTAGAATCTTTATTCTAAAGGTGGGATTGATGGAATCAGATTTTATTTTCCTTTCCTTTCCTTTCCTTCCTTCCTTCCTTTCTTTCTTTCTTTTTCTTTTTCTTTCTTTCTTTCTTTTTTTTTTTTTTTGTCATGCTGGGGATTGAACCCAGGGCCTTGTGCATGTGAGGCAAGCACTCTACCAACAGAGCTATATCCTCAGCCCTCTGGAAGCAGATTTTCACATACATTTGTCTTTGAGCTACTTTGGTTTTATTTATATCATAGTATGTACGTTTCCCTCCCCCTCTCTCTCCTCCACTATCAGTTTGAGCTGCTATAGTAAAAATATTATAGATTGAATTGCTCATAAAGCAGAAATTTACTCCTCACAGTTCTGTAAGCTACAAGTTTGAGATCAAGGTTGTCAGAAGATCCTGTGTCTGGTGAGGCCCTGTTCTCTGATTTGTACATTTATACATTTCTACTTGTATCCTCATGGTTGGTAATAGACAGCAAGAAAGCCAGCTTTCTTCTATCTTTTTGTAAAGGCTCTACTTCCATTCATGAAGGCTCCACCCTCATGACCTGATTATCTCCCAAAGGGCTACCTCCTAATACCATCAAATTAGGGTTAGGATTTCAAGATGTTAATTTTGGTAGTATATAAACTTTCAGTCCACAACACTCTCTTTGTATGTTTTTTTTTTCTTCCTTGTCTCCTCTTCTTGTAAATTTCTGACACTTTAGGTCCATCCTCTTCATTTTTGTCTTTTACTAAATTAAGTAACTTATGAACAATATTTATTACAAACAAGAAAATGAGAGGAGCAGTTAATGTTTCTCTTTTTTTAAACAAAATTACATTTTATGTGGCCTTATACTATGACTCGGGTGTCCTTGGTAAGCAATAAATACCTTCATCCCCAGTATGATAACAGGGAAATCAAGATAAAAGAATTCCAGGGTACTGTGGATAGGATGGCATAGATTTGTTGAGAGGAAGTTGAATATTGAGAAAAGCTATTTGTTCTTGATTGCAATAAAGGTGTGTTTGTTTACTGATATCTTTTCTAACAGATAACAATTATAAGTATAGGAGAAAAGTTTTGATGGTCCATTGAAGTACAGATGGTTTGCTTTAGAAGTTCTGTGTATTTTTTATAGTTTATGCATTAATTCTGAGATTAACAAGGTAAATCTAGTGCCACTGTGCCATAATGCAGCCATTTAATATGATGACTTCATTGGTGGAGTCACAAGAGCTTTGGGGCCCTGAATCTGAAGCAGGCCTTTGACTTCTCTCCCCTTTCTTCAGTTATCCTTGTCTCCCTGTAACTTTTGTCTTTCCCTTTTAGCATTATCTTCACTGATATTCTTTTCCAAAAGATTTCTTGTGCCCACTCAATTTTCTAAGCCTTTTCCTTCCAAATTCAACTTTTATTAGTGGTCTACATGCCTTGCTGACTTCAAACCATACACTAAACTGATAAACACAAAACTTATCCAAGTGATTCAAATGCAGAGTGGGAGAAGTCTTGAGTCCATAATATTTAAATGTGCACACACACACACACACTCATTTCATTAATGCTACCAGTAAAATGTTCAAACTTAACTAGGATTTTTGAAGAATTTCCCCTTATTGGCCAGGTTGGGTCACTCACCACTGCAGTTGTTTATTATACATGGTACACTTAGTACAATATAACTCTCACTATGGTAGCTTTCTACAGACACAATTAATGTTTTAATGTAAAAATATCAGTCATAAAAAATCAGACATAATAAGGGATAATATCCAGTGAGACAAGAGTCACTGGTTAAACACTTTTGGTGTATTGGAAAAACCATCCACAAAAATAATTTCTTTGTAAAACTTTTTCCTTATTTAAATGGTATTGAAGTTTTTTTCTAACATGTTGGATTTAAAGTTCCCTATAATATAACTCTGTGCAACTGTTAAATTTTAAACATTGTTCATTCTTGCCCTCCTTTTTTGACTTATCAGTTAATTCTGAGCCAGTTATTAAACCTCTCATCATCTGTGAGATCTGAATGAACCTTGAGCTCAATGCTTTTATATTTTTTTGTAGAACTGGATTTTGTTTCAAAAAAATTAGCAAGAAAGAAAACCAGAGATGGCAAACCACCTAAAACTACTAAGTGCACTTGTGTGCATGTGCGTGCGTGTGTGTGTGTGCGTGCGTGCGTGTGTGTGTGCGTGCATGCATGCGTGTGTGTGTGTCTGTGTGTGTGGGGGGGCGGACGCTGTTATTGTCTCTTTGGAAGGGAGAAGATATTTTATCTTTGTAAAATCTAGGACATTCAGCTTCATCAAACTTTATTCTCAATTCAAGACTTTTATTACCTAATTCTTTGAAAGCTTTGTAACTCCTTGAATCCTGAGAAAAGTAATACTACTGTATTTTGTAGTGATTGAATTCTTCAACACTGGCTAGTTTAAATTTAAAAAAAGTCTTAGCTTTCAACATTGAGGTCTTTAATCTTTAATATTTCTTTTTATCCCATTTAAGACCCACATCATAGATATTTAATTCTGGATTCAAGAGTCTGAGTTCAAATTCTGGATTTTCCACCTCCACCTATTCTATATCTTTTCCTTTGACAGTTAAACTGTGAAAATTTAAAGTTTGGACATTGTAGGCGTAAGGTGAAGATCAGTGAGTTAATTCATGTAAGGTACTTTAACTCTGGCAGATTATAAGATACTTCAGTAGGTATTACCCATGGCTACTGTTCTGAACTAGCCAATAGCCTTTAAATTCAGAATGCCAAGTAAAGTGATTGGTTTATAACTGGATCATTTTCCTAGGGGAAATGGAAAGCCTATCTGGGGTCACCTACACTTGGGCCTGTCATTGGCATTTTGGCTTTTATATACATAAGAGCCAAAGTAGATTCCTTTCTGCCCCATGTGCATGTGTTTATACACACACACACATACACCCCTACCTCTTGAGGAAATAGGTTTTAACTTACTCCTTACCTCCACACTTTCCCACCTATTTCTCAAAATGTCATCAAGTAAGGGACAGTCATCAGTATAGTGTCTTAGCCCTCACAAATGACCTCTTACCCAACTTAATAATTTAACTTATGGCAAGTGGTAAACAGTAGTTAGATCTATTTTACAATTATATTAATGGGGAAAACTCGATAAGATGGTGTACAACTGTTGGTCCTGGCTTAAGATGTGTTTCCATAAGCTGGAATCTCTCAGTCATTTCACTTCTTTTCAAGCTAGAAGTTCTTCAGGACAAACCCTCCCAGTGGAGATTTACTATTTGCCTTTGTTTCTGGTCAGCTGAAAGTAATTTAGATGATATCTAGTGGTTTGATTTTTAGCTTTTATTTTGTTTCTTAGGTGCTTTTTCCTTCTATTGTTCTGACAATCCCCAAATTATGTAAATTTGTGAGGTTTATTATTTTAAATACTCCAAAATAATGTCTTTCTCTGTACTATTACTACATAATTAAACCATGGTTCACATGGACTGAGGCTACTACATTTCTCTTCACTCTTAAAACTTTTCCCAGTACTAAATCTGACATGTGTTGGATATGACTTTATTTAATACATACATGTTTCAGATCATCCAATTTTTTTTAACTTATTCATTTGATAGTCTGGACCATTTAATTCCAATATACTTACTGTAGATAAAGGACATATCTTCTAGAAGAAGGTGTACGATCCTCTGGACTCCCTGGTATCTATTTTCCTTCAATTGTTTTTTTCCTAATCACTTTGGAAGTTAGCAATTCCCTATTCTTTTTAGACATGCTATTTCTTTCTGTGGAGGTGGCCTTTACCTCCAGCTACCTTACTAGGAAAGTGCTTTCTTGGGCCTATGCTATCCCAAAGGAACCCTTTTGTGTCTTATAGCAGATGGCCACAACAGATTGTAGCATGCTCCTTAGCATTCCTTTCTAACATCCCTTGGGGATGTACACCCTCATAACATCATGCATTGTTTCAATTCAGTGGTCAATAATCAACTGAGCCATTTTTCTAACTATGATGCATGCATGTGGGCAGGTAGGAAAGAGTCACTTTGAATAAGAAGCAGATATTTACCTGGTCTTCATCCAAATGGAAATACTATTGAACCAGATGTTCAGACTGCCTTTCCTTTTTTCCCCTTCTACTCCATATCTCTTCCTTTTCTACACTCAACATGTGTAGAAAGATTTTCATTCTGATGAACTTGCCCAACTGATCTAAAGTTCCTAAGTGGTCAAAAAGAGTAAATAGACCTTGAACTTGGCCATCTCTAGCATGAACTGCCATTATTTCTCCTAATGCTCCAGCTGCTCCAGTTTCTCCTGGCCCTTCAGTTCCAGTTGCCGTTGTTCCCTCTGGTGCTTCAGTTCCAGCTGCTGGTACTTCCTCAGGTATTGGTGCTCTGGCTATTGCTTATGTCCCAGCCTTCCAACTCAGATGTGTTGGGGGAAATTGACTGCTGCTGCCAGATCTGGATCTGTCTTCTTTTGATTGTTCTCAGAAAGTACTTGCACAAGCACCTTAGTCCTCCAGCTTGGGGTCTTCTCTTTGGCTTTTGATCTCTTATTCTGCAAATCTAATTCTGTTCATCTTAGCTTCTTTAATGAGTTTTCTAATTTTTTTGTTTTTAATTCAATTAATTATGAGCATTTGTGAATTGCTTGGTAGTTATCAACCACTGACACGTCTCCTTGGCAATTTTACTAATTCATTCCATGCATTTTAATTGCCTTAAAGTCTTTGGCTATAAAAACAAAGTAAATATTATGACAGCCTTCTGTGAGCATGGAACAATGGAAAGAGAAAGACTTCAGAAACCATCAAGTCTGGTCTCCTTATTTTGTATTTAGGAAATCCAGACCAAGAGGGTAAAAGACTGGTCTAAGTCACAAAGCTATTGGTGACAAAGCCAAACAAAGAACTTGTAGTTCATGACGTCACATGCAGTGTTTGATTCTTTCTGGTGAGGATTAACACGCTGAGCACCACTGTTGTCAGTCATAACTACAAACTTTCATGTGAAGAATAAAAGCCCAGTTACTAGAGTGATCCTTGTTAAGGAACAATAGAGTCACAGAGCCACTGGGACTCAGGGAGCCATCAAAATATCAGTTTTTTAAGAGATTGAAACCCATCTAATATTATAAAGAACATGTCCTATGAAAGAGGTTCTCAAGTTTTAGTAATATATTGGATATCTTGAAATCCTCTTACACAAAAGTACAGAGGTTCAGGTTTTATCTAGGGCCTGTAACCAGTATCCTGGTGCATAGGGCCTAAATATGTGATATCAAAGTTTTTCAGGTGGTTTTGGCTTGCTTTCTAAATGTGAACCACTGCTATGGAGTCTAGCAGTGTTTTTCAAGATAGGACACTTATTTAGGTCTGGGCCCATTCCCAGACCTACTATCCCACAATTTCAGGGAATGGGGCCCATCATGAAGCTTCCTGGTGAATGGTATGTCCATTATTAAAATATGAGAAAACACTGGTCTAAGAGGCTTAAGTCCTTAAATAAAAGGGCTAGAGCAATGGCTTTCAAATGTATTGTTCCTGTCCTTTTTTTTTTTAAGAGAGAGAGGGAGGGAGAGAATTAAAAAGAAAATTTTTTTAGTTATCGACGGACACAACATCTTTGTTTGTATGTGGTGCTGAGGATCGAACCCGGGCCACACGCATGCCAGGCGAGTGCGCTACCGCTTGAGCCACATTCCCAGACCCTGTTCATGTCCTTTTGGCAAGATCTATATTTTACATTGTGGTTCAGCAACCCACATAACTAAAACAAAAGTTTCATAATATTTATCTTATCTAGTGCACTGAACTCGGTATTTACCATTCTAATCTATCCTATTTTGTTTTTAAATTAGGCAATCAGACCCACTAAATTGATTTTTAAACTCATATCTCACTTTAGTTTGAAACACTGAGGATTGAGATGTGCCTGTTAATGTTACATATCACAAATTTAAAATTTTTCGAATTCTTCCACTTTACTGTTTTCTATGCTAGTAATACCTGCTAGGGTTGCTTGCCTGAGAGGAAGTTCCACTTTTTTTTCCCCCAGTCATACAGTACTTTCACTGTATGTATGTATAAAGTGGATTGCCCTTGTTCCCTGGGCATAAGAGATCTTGCCACCTCTATGATGATATCACTACCATATCAATCAGTATAAAATAATAGAAAACTCCAATTAAGTGAAGTGGGGGAAAAAGGAATTACTTTGCTAATACAACTAGTCATCCAAGGGTAGCATAGTGCTATTAAGTGCTGTTTGATTTCAAATTCAGAGATCTCCCTCAAGTCTGTCTTTTCCCAGATGGCTCCTGATGGGGCACATTGAAATCTCCCTTCATGAGGGTAGCAGGCCTACACCAGACACTGGCATACTTAGCTGGGAAGAGTTGTGCTTGCAGACTTCCTATAACTTTCTCTTGGGCTCTTTGATCACATATTTTCTTCTGAATCAACCCCTGAGATCCAGACCCAATATTGGAGCTAGAGGTAGGGTCAAAGCTCAGGTAAACCATAAGGCTAAGGGTGAAGGAGACCTGATTTACTAAAGAGAATTTAAGGTACTGGTTCTAGACTTAGGAGGAGTAGATGCTGGGCAGCAAATGCAGATCTCGTCTATAAGCCATCTATTTTCATAGTCATCTTTTCCCTCTTATTTTCTTGGTTGTGATGAGTCTTTTTCTTGCTGCTTTTTATACCTATGGAAACCATTATTGTATTCTAAAGTCCCCAACTTAAATCTCATGGGAAGTAGCCACTGCCAGAATCAAGCACAGGGCCCTCAAGAGAAATGACAGTTTAAGTAACTAGAAAGAATTGATTAAAATGTACCACAGTTAAGAATGGATTTTAAATGAAGAGAACAAAGTAATATAGTTAAAAGTGAACAAAACTAGACTATAATAACTGTCAGTATTCAAATGTGTAGTGGGTAAGCTTGTATTATCTTCCCTGGAATCCTTTAAATAGAATATAGGCCTTGAGTTTTTTTAGGAGGTCCTAAAAATATTGAGTGACCATTAATAGATTTAGTTAAGCACAAGACTTAAATATGACAAATAAAGCTCATTCGATTGTATTTATTACCTTTCACAATTGTTGTATGTACTATTTAATGCTTTCTCTTCCTCAAGCCTTCTGTCAGGAAGCTTTCTATTAGGGGATCAGAAAGTATTTGATAGCTATTTAGTGAAAATAATGTTGACCTCTTAAAATGGCCATTTTTGCCCCTTGCAATCCAGCATAGGGAAAGAATGGTGACTTTTACATGATTCCATTAACCATTTCAACTGAAAGTTTTTAATGTAAATAAGCATTTCATACACGAGAAACTCAATATTTTGTTATTTCAATAATAGGATCAGGTTCTCTTTGTCACAGATTGCTACTGAATTTTCTGAGATACACATATTATCCTGGGCTGTGCATTTTACACTGCCGACCAGACTGCCTAGCTCTCAGGTCTTCCTTGCATTCATATATGCTTAGAAAATCCATACTCCAAGCACTTCTTTCATATTTTTTTCTATGAAAAGAATAAAAGTAAGAGGCCTAAGGTTTGTATTGTTCTCCTAACTTGGTTTATAATTTAGCATAAAAGCTTTAAATTCTCCTTCATAAATTTATTCTCCCCTAACAATATGCCCATTCATTTCTAATTTTCTAATTTCTGTCTATTAAAAGCTATAGCATTTCAATTGCTTATGTAAACTAATCAGTCTCCTATCCTTGAAAGTGATTTCATTATGAAGCTTTTAATGAAGTTTTTTTATATATATTATTGTATTTTGGTCCATAGTGTGGCTTGATCTAAGAACCCAGTCTACCGTTGAAAATCTTTATAAAAGAATTCCAGGAAATAATAACTTTGTCAAGGTAAGAGATCTCTTTAAAAGTATACTATATGAATGTTTGTTTAAAAAAATGTTTGCAGTTTCACCAGAAAGACTATCTGGGCCTTATATCTTTTGGCAAAAAAGATAATTATTTTATACAATTTATAGAATATTTCTTACAGATAACTGAGGCCAAATCAAGTCTTTGCCTTCCTCTCTTCCTAACCCATAGTAGGTTTGAAAATAATACTCCAATTGAAAGGCTGGAGGGGATTATAATGAGTCTCAGTGGCTTAAGCCATATTCCCCAAGGGGTGCTTTCTGTATTTAAGCCATGTTTTCTGAATTCATCCATATTGTTTCCTGTCTGGATTCAGGGGGAGAAAGTAGAAAATACTCTAGCACTTGGTTGAACACCTTTTCCACTTTCTTCATATGCAGAAGGCTAATAAAAATTGCCTAATTTTCAGTCCTTGTGTTGATCTCTCTCTTAAGATAAATGAAGGGAGAGAGAATTTTGGGGCAAGACATTTTTCTTAGGAAGGTCAAGATCAAGTTCTTCTAGAATCAAAAGGAAGTTCCCTTTTGTCTGTTTTTTTCTTTTTATATCCCCTTTTTTTGTTGTCAGTGGGACACTTAAGGCATTTTCTTTTGCTTCTTGGATCCAAAAATAGTGATCAAATCCCATTATTTGCAGTGATCTAGCAAACCATTCCATGCCCCTCTCCCTACCCAATAACTTCAGGCTCCTCCTGAAAAACCCCTTGCCCATTTCCTATTCTATTCTTTTTGTCACTCTGCCTAATCCTCACTCCCACCTGCAGCTTCACTCTGCTTCAAGGGATGCATGTTTTTCTTCTCTACATTGCCATTTAGGCAACTTTTATATTTCTTGCCTTCATCATAAAAATGAGATGTTATATACTATCTCACTTTTGACTTTGTGGAATCTTCCTGGGTCATCCTATGGCATGACCCTTGGTCCTTCAAGTCAGATAATAATTTTTCCATAAGTTATTTTCTTCCATTATTTCTGAGCATTGATCCTTTTTCTAGGAAAGCTAGGAAGCCTTGAGTTAAGATCTTTAACTTGTAGGTTGCATTGAAGTAAATTCTTTGGTTTGAGTTTTCTTATGAAACATGAGGTAAGAAGGGGAAATGTTATCACTTTCAGCAGTTAGGTGCTAAATGAGAATAGAGATCAAAGGGAAAGATACTTGTATTATTTTTAGGTATGAATTTTCTTAACCACTTAACTTTAATCAGCATTTGCAAATAAATTTGTTAGTAAATATTCCAACAGAAATAAGAATTGGACCTGATCCATTCTCAAGGAAGATTGATAAGCCCATATGTAAACTAATCACTATCCTATCTGTGACTGTGATTTCATTATGAAGTTTAGCCTTTATTTATTACCTCTAGCCTTTTATTCAATCCACATTCCTTCTGTTCACTGTACTTGCTGACTTGAGCCAGCTACTTTGTTACACAGAGCAATTCTGTGTCACTTTACTCTGGTGTGGCTTTGAGTTCTATTTTAGTTTCCAGTAATTTTATATTATATTATTTGAATATGTGTATGTGTGTATATAAACAAATATATTATTATTAAGTTTCGTGTTGGAAAAAATTAAATTTTCCAGCTATAGTCATTTTTATGATTCGATGTAGTTATGATTTAATGTAGTCTCTGTGAATGGGTTAACTATCATTTTTGTGAAATGTAAAATAAACTGCAGAGTTTTGGGTTAGGTTCTACATATGATGGTAATGTATTGCAGAAGTTCACATCTACATTGTCAGTATCTAATTATAGGACATCATGTCATTTAATTTTCTCTTTGCTACGTGGATGTTCTTTGAACTCAAACATAATCACTCTGATCTTTGTTCATGAACGTGCTTCCTGTGCCATGAGATAGGAAAAGTATTTCATTCATAATACAATGGGATTGCCTTTAGAACCAGTGAATATTTTGTGATTTGTTGAGTTCTTTGGTTTGGAGGTTTTATTTAAAACTGTTATAAATTTAATTTTCTGACCGAACTTCATAACTGTTTTAGTCCAAGACAGGCCTTCCACTTAGCACTTACTTCAGTGCAGTGAAACTTCGTTGGCTCCTTGACAATGTGAGAAAAGTTCAAAAGGCTGTTGAAGAAAATAGAGCTCTTTTTGGGACCATTGATTCATGGCTTATTTGGGTATGTTTAAATATAATGTATATGTGGGAGATTTTTTTCACAACATTTTTAGACTGCCTTGCCTATGTATTTTCTACCACATTTTAAAATTTAGTTAGCAGCATTCCTGACAAAAACCACTTAAGGCAGCAGAACATTTCAGTCTCTGTTTGAGAGTCATTTTTGTCTACTTTCTCTTTATTTTTTCTTGCCTTATTTCAGTGAAAATGGTGGACAACTATCAAACCATATCTCATATATCTATTATTTTTAGGATAAGTAATTTAGGTATAGCTTTTCTTTTCTTTGCCACTAGCCATTTCTTAAGAAGAAATAGCTATTTAACACGACAAAACACTTAGGGTACTTTTGTCATTCGCTTTCAACATCACACAGATGTCTTTTGTGTAATCAAGCCATAATATGAAGGTAAATCAGAGTGGAAATTTCTGTTAATCTTTTTGCCTATGCTGAACATGGACAAGTAAAACTTAACACTTCAAATATTTCCAACAGGTATCTTAAAAGTACATGTCCTGTGGTGCTTCTCCCTCTCCCTCATTATATTATTTTAAAAATATTTTTATATACCTTTATTTTATTTATTTATCGTTATATGGTGCTGAGGATTGAACCTAGGGCTTCTTATGTCCTAGGCGAGTGCTCTACCACTAAACCACAACCCCAGCCCTCTCATTATATTATTTTTATGATGATTTTCCAGTATTTCCAAGAGTAATATAGACAGTAGTATAATGAACAACTTCAACTGTGAGCCAGGGACAGTGATCATCAACCTGTGGACTATTTGTTTCAAAGATACCCATATATTCTTTTCTTCCTGCAGATAATTTTAATGCAAATCCTAGACATAATATTTTATTTGTAAATATGTAAGGTTACAGGGGAACTTCAAGGGAATTTTGTCCCAAATCTCACTTGCTGGATCCACAGAGCAGGTCTTTCAGAACCACTTCTAAAAAGAGGTGCCTTCTCCTATACTTGGATGGGGCAAGTTGGGCTTTGTGCTCTGGGCCAGGTGTTTTTCCATGTGTGAGTCATAATTGAATGAGTAGCTCTGACAATGTCTTGAACTAGAGTGAGACAAGAGTAAGAACTGTGAACTGCAGGAGACTGGAGGGAGCACATCTTGGTTTTACCCAGGTGGGATGCCGTTTACTCACTTTTATCTCATATTGCTTCTGCATAAAGGAAGATAGCATTGCTTCTAGTTCCAGTGGGAGGGTGTTAACATGGACAGTTTAAAACTCCACTTTCAGAATATGTGCTTGGGTCAGTACAGATACAGCCCAATGCCAATTGTCATAAAAAAGAGAAAAATAAAGCAACAGTGACATGGGGCTCTCAAAAATCTTTAGGAGGCAGATATTTCTATTTATTTCACCCAGCCAAATTTAACGAGACTCTGAATTTTCCAAAGATAAGAGGAAAACAAAACTGATTTTTTAAACCATCAATTAACTGCAGTTGCACTATTACAGTAAGCCATGAGCCACATGAGGCTGTGAATACTTTAAATGCGGTCAGTCTTAATTGAGATATACTATGAGTATAAAATACTTAGCCCAAAACAAGAAAGTAAAATGTCTCAGTATCAATTTTTTAATTGATTACATGCTCAAATGATATTTTGGATCCATTGGGCTAAATAAAATCTAGGGTTTTATTAAAATTAATTTCATATTATTATGTTTTTAATGTGGCTACTAGAAATTTTGCAATTATGTACGTTGTTTCTATTTCATTTCCATTGGACACTGTTGAAAACTAAAAAGCTACATAATTGAGACATTTCTTTCTTTTGTTTTATGTGCTTTGTTGCTGATTGTGGCCCTTAACAATGTGTGAATTAAGTAGGAAGTAAGTACAAATTTAACCTGGCTTTTTATCCTGTCTAGAGTTTGACAGGAGGAGTCAATGGAGGCGTCCACTGTACCGATGTAACGAATGCAAGTAGGACAATGCTTTTCAACATTCATTCTTTGGAATGGGATAAAGAGCTCTGCGAGTGAGTTGTGTTTTGTCCCAAGGATAGCTTTCCCAATACTTTACCTATTTATAACCTAAATCACACTATTTTCAGATGTCAGTGAAGCACTAAAATTTAACAGTTGATATTTCAACTACAATATGCCAAGTTTATGTTTTGTGTCTTTTTAAGAGAGGCATGCATGTACAATAAAGAGGCCAAATTAACTATTCTTCATGGATTTGGTCCTTCTAGAAATGTTCTTTGGTTTTATGTGTGCCCTTAAATTTTTATTGGTTCTATTGCATAAAGTTAGATTATTGAATATTCAAGTATATTTTATTACTCTCTATACTCAAATATATCCATTTTCTAATTTAAATTTTTCTTTGAACATATACATATGTTTCTAGATGTTTATTTAAAATTGTTATATACCCAAACTTACTCTTTTTCAGTTTTTTTGGAATTCCAATGGAAATTCTTCCCAATGTTCGGAGTTCTTCTGAGATCTATGGCCTAATGGTAAAAAAAAAAAAAAAATGAAATAAAATAAATGGAGGAGGGAACTTTGTTTTTTTTTTTAAAAAACTTTACCATTCAGAATTCAGCAGCCAATATTGTTGTATTATAGTTTGGAGATTTGTGACTTTGCTGTGCAAGTTGGTAGTATGTTAGCTAAGAATTTAGTATTATTTAAATAGTTTATAACTAAAAACATTAGAATTCTTCTTACCAATTGATTTGATATTCATAAACTTTAATTGGCTTTTCTTTGAAAAATATTAGTATTTTTTAAGTATGAACAGTGGTGTGGGAATGTTTGAGCCAGTTTATTCTTTCAATCCAAATAACTGTTTTGTAGTTGTGATGTCTGCTTTTAATTTAGAGAATGACTGTTCACATTTTAATGGTGTTCTTTTTTTCTGTTGAATCTCTTTTAATAGCCAAAACATTGTTATATATTATATTCTTAGCCTGAGAAAAATTTATGGAAGAAACTGAAAACAGAGAATCTAGTCTTGAATTGGGATGACTAATGAAACTGATATCCATAATGGACATTTTTACTTTTGTTTTCATTGAAACCCAGGGAAAAAAAGTAGTTTTAGCAAAAAGTGTGCTTAGCATCATTGAGAGTCTATGATAACAAAGGAGGAATGAAAACCTCTAAGAGGATTAAACTGGTATTTGAGCACAATATCGTGGAATTTATGATAAAACTTAAAAAATAAGTTTAAGATGAAGTGCAAAAAGATTGTGTAGACATTTCGTGAAGAATATTAGAAATTCCATTTATAGAGTTACTAATCATGGAGTTGAACACTAAGTGCTCTGGACAAAGCTTGAATAAGAATTCTGAACTGTTTCATTTATTATAAAGCTTTAAGGCAACACAGAATTCTTCTTTTCATTTTTTTCTGTTTTTTATTCAACATGGAATTTCTTAAGGGAGACATAGTCACTGCTTATCTATAATAAAAACACTTTTGTGGTTTCATAGCTATCACAAACTGGATCAGAGAAAAAGAAACTACTCTTGAGAATTAGTTTCAGAGAATGATTGAAAGAAAACATTTAACTGGCCTAGTTTTCTCTTGCATTTAAAATATTGTGCTTCTGTCCCTTTTTCCCCCGTGCTGACTATAGAAAATCTCTCATAGCCTGGTGAGTAGGTTGCCCACCAATTATGCTACCCATTCATTTGGAAAAGATACAGTGCATTTCCATTTATATTTAGACAAGTGGAAGTCTATTTACTTAATATATGGATCTAGAATGTTCATGACCCTCCAAAAATATTATAAGCTTTAGTCAGATTTTAGATTTTTTTCAAAGAGTTTAATTTTGTTTTTTCATTTCTTTAAAAAGTTTTCCATAGACTGAGAGTGATGGTTCTAAAATAAAAGACTTAGGTAGTTTCCTGGAATGAGAGATTCTAATATTATCTGTTACAAAGCACAGTTGTGATGTGCTTTGGACTTTAGCATAAAGTAGGGAAATTTTGATACAGTTTTTAAATGTCCTGAACATCTATCTTACATGATACTTTAAGGAGACTTTCAGACAAGTTAGTTGGAAATGCACTGTCACTTTTTCTGCATGCTTCATCAGAAGACACTCCGGGAATCCTTTAAATGCTCCCCACTGTGAAGAAAAAGGAGTGCTTTACATGCCTGAATACACAATAGATCCTGCTGAGAGTTTGATAATTTCAAAAGTACAAGTGGACTTCTTGTAGTATTTAAATATATCAAGATTTAAATTCTTAGGGGTGTAACTCAGAGATAAAGCACTTGCCTAACATGCACGAGGCCCTGGGTTCCATTTCTAGCACCACAAAACAAACAAAGAAGACATAAAACCTAGGTTTTCTATTGATTTAGTTTAAGCCTTTTTATGGAATTTAGGCTTTACTTAGTATCCAGGTTCAGATTCTCAAAGAAATATACAATAAATATAAGTAGCAGGTCTTGGGGCTGGGGCTGTGGCTTGGCCATAGAGCACTTGCCTAGCATGTGTGAGGCACTGGGTTCAATTCTCAGCACTGCATATAAATAAATAAAATAAAGGTCTATCAACAACTAAGAAAAATATTTTTTTTAAATAAGTAGTAAGAAAAATATTTTTTTAAATAAGTAGTGGGTCTTTAATTTAAACAGAAGGCATGAAAGAAATAGAATAATACCAGATATCTAGAGGGCATTTTTTTCCTTGTCATCATAGCTATATGAGGAAGGATTTTATTCTTACCCTCACTTTAACAGATAGGGTGCCCAAAACTCCCAGGATCCAAGAGACTTGCTCACAAATGGCAGAGGAGTGAGTCCAAAGCTTTAATTTGCTCTTCCTGGTCCATCATCATTACCTCAAGGATTATGTTTCTTAATCCCCCTAATTCCTTAAAATCAATAAAATGTGCTTTGTATTAGTGGTTTTTTGTTTGTTTTTGGCAATGCTAGGGATGAAACCCAGGGCCCTGCTCATGCTAAGCAAAGGCTTACCACTGAGCTAAACCCCCAGCCATAGTAGATTTTTTAATTAAATTTATAGTTTCTATAACCAGCCACTTCAATCTCAGTATTCTTCCTAGAATGTTGGCCATATTGATCAAAATAAAGTCCATTATTCATTTCATAATTTAACTGTTCCTTATCTAAATTTGAAGATATTTGTTTGCTATGAACAAATATCTAATACCTGTATACTCTTGTTTCTTAAGAGCAACTTGAATAGAAAGAAGAGTTGATAAAAATACAGCCTTCCCCCCAAAATATACTCCATGTTGGTTTGATAGCTGTTTAAATGATATATTAATCATATAATTTTGTAATAAGTTGAGGTATAGAGAGGTTTCAGCAGCCTGCTTGTGCCCTAACACCAACTAACCAGGAATAGAGCCCATGTCTCCCGACTACCAGTCCAGTGTTCCATGTTCATTCTCCAGCACCACGTCTGTTCTCATCGTTCTAGGTATACTTCTAGTATCTGTCTCTGTACTACTCATGTAGTTGAAACACTTGCTTTGTCTTGTCTGCCCACATCCTCTGGCACGTTGCTCTCTCTTTATGTCTATTCCTGTTGCAATAATATTAGCAGAGTCAACAGTTTGTGACTGTTCATAATCCTTATTTTAAATTTTTATTAGAAAGCTGGGGCCTTGGAAGGTGTGCCAATATCTGGGGTAAGTTTTGTCACCAAACATCTCCCTGATGCTTCTCCTTTCCCACTCTCCTCTGTGTTGTGGTTTTCTTCCTCTATCTTAATCAGTCAGCCTCTCCCTAAACTGGAGAAAACCAGTGAGAGTCACAAAATTGGCTAATTTTTGTTCTTTTGTAACAGTGTGAGTCATTGGGAATCTTTTGAAGAAATTAATTTTACCTCTCCCTTCCCATACCTATTATATTGTAGGGTATGGGTATTAACAAATGTGGGGAATGGCCAAATGGAGGACATGCAGGAAGCATAGGTAGAACGATAAATAAAAAGAAATTCTGTCACTCTTTTAAGAAAGAAATTAGTAATGTTGTTTTAGTGTTCTTTACTATCATTTTATACTTTCAGTGTCTGGGGGACCAGTCTGCTGCTTTGGTGGGACAAATGTGTTTCCAGGATGGACAAGCCAAAAACACGTGAGTTTAAGAAACAGACTTAAAAACCATTGTGGTGTGTGTTTGTTTTTCTCCTTTGGTGCTTTACGGAAGAAAAACTTTTTAAGTTCATCCAGACTGCAAATCAATACCTTACTCTCTCCAATATGAATATGTAGTTTTTAAATTATTCTTATTTATTTTATTTTGTGATAACAAAGATTAAACCCAGGGGTGCTCTACATCTCTAAGTTGCCCAAGCTTGCCTCAAACTTGCTATGCTTCTGTCTCAGCTTCTGAAATTGCTGAAATTAAAGATATGGGCCACTATGCCCAGCAAATGTGTACTTTTTATTTATTTATTTATTCTTTTTACCATTTGTTTTTCTTCGTCTCCTTCAAATAAAATGCATTACACCATATGCAAACACACTGGTGCAGTTTGGAAAGATCTGAGTTTATAGTTTATTACCTTTTTCTCCACAGGAACTAAATTTAGGTTCATAGTATTCTTGTCTTTTTATGGGAAGATTGGTGGGGCAGGAGAGAGGGCTGGGAAGAGGTGAGGTAGAGCCATAAAATAAGGTACAATTTTGAGCATATTACTCCTACTCAAGTTTTCAATGTAATCATAAGCTCATATTTTTAAGGTTATTTTCCTGGCACTGTGCTTCCCCTACTCCTAATCTAAAGTGTCTTCTATGACAAGAAGTAGAAAGAATGAAGGAAGTAGAGAAGAGTATTTTTCTCCTAATCTTATCTCCTTACTACTTACCCGTGTAGAGTCTGGAACTAGCCTCTTACCCACTTTAGGGTAAGAAAATGGATGCTCAGAGAAAGGTCATAGCCTTGACTTAAAGGCAGAGCCAGATCTCAAGCCCACATCTTCTCAGTCTGGTGCTCTTTCTTTAACACCATTAATTGTATATGAAGGTAATCTTTTAAATTTTAAAGAAAACACTTGTCAATTACATGTATTTATGAACAGAAATAGATATGCCCCAAAGGCTGAAATAATACTGATTATAACACAGGCTCAGCCAATGGCTATTGGGTTATATATAATGTTCCATATATTTAAATGACATTATATCATTTCATCCATACATATTGTATGATTATAATTTTATGGATTGGGGAACTGAGAATTAAATAAGAGAACTAATTTACGCAGCACCACACATTCAATGAGTGTGAAATGTATTATTTGCATCCCAGTCATCTCATTCCTTAGCTGGGGCTCTTACCCTCCATACTTTACTGTCCATGTGTGGAAAAGATTTCTATTTACCTAGCAAGAGGCAAAAGACTCTTTATATTTAATGGTTCTCATGATGATTTATTAATTTTCTCATCAGTTTTTACTTCAGTGAATAATGGAATGGCTGGGTAAGTGGCTCACGCCTATAAACCCATTGACTGGGAAAGCTGAGGCAGGAGGATCACAAGTTCAAAGCCAGCCTCAGCAACTTAGCGAGGCCCTAAGCAACTCAATGAGACCCTGTTACTACTAAAATATAAAAAAAGGGCTGGGGATGTGGTTCAGTGGTTAAGTGCCCCTGGGTTAAATCCCTGGTATAATAATCATAGTCATCATCATCATAATAATAGAATGTCTAACAATTTTAATAAATGTTCTTATAGCCCAGTGGTCCAGCAGGGTCATCAGTCCTCACGTAACGAGTATAGCATTATTTATGTGAAAATTTGTTGGGGATGGGGAAATATGAAAATTCTTTGCAGGTCTTGGTAAGGTTACGATCAAGGAGCGCTTACGTCAGCTTGAGTAAGGGAACATATTCTCCGAATCCTAGTTTCAGGCAGCTGTTTGAGGAGTCATAGAAAATGAGGATATTTTTGCCTTATTTCCTCCTCTGCCAGGAACACTAATGCTAGTAAATCAGATGCTGTCTCTGTATGTCAAGTGCCTACCATAGTAGATAACACATGGTAAGGACTCAATGAAATAGCCTATTTTTCCTTCTTTATTTTTCTCCCCCTTAAGCATTATCAGCCATATCCTTAAGTGTAATCAGTGAAATTAAGGAGTGCATGTTTGAGTACCTCTGTTGCTACTACAGGTTGGAGGAGGGAAATAACAAATTGTAAAACCCTAGATTTCATTTTTTTTTCCTCTGAGAGAGAGGACACAGATACACAATTATATATCAATCAGAACTTACGTGCTGTAAGAAAATTAGAAGTAATGCTTTTAGATTTCTTTTTCTATTTTCTTTCCTTGGGGGGTGGGTCAGTAGTAGGGAATTGAACTAAGGGGCATCTTGTCACCAAGCTGCAGCCAGAGTCCCCTTTTTTATTTTTAACATTTTAAGGCAAATTCCCACTAAGTTGTTGAGGCTGGTCTTAAACTTTCCATCCTCCTGCCATAGCCTCCTGAGTAGCTAGAATTACAGGCACGCACCACCACATGCAGCATGCTATTGGGTTTTAAAGCAAGAGAGGAAAAGTCACAAAAGATTATGTTAGGGGCTGGGGATTTGGCTCCAGTGGTAGCGCGCTCGCCTGGCATGCGTGCAGCCCGGGTTCGATCCTCAGCACCACATACAAACAAAGATGTTGTATCTGTTGAAAACTAAAAACATAAATATTAAAATTTTTAAAAAAGGTTATGTTAGTAACAAGATGTTTTACAGAATGAGCAATATTGGAGAGTGTAGAAAACATTGAACAATGATAATAGGGAAATTGAAGTCTTAGTTTAGAGAATGTAGAGAACCTTAGAGTAAGGTAGTAGAAAATGGAATTAGGGTCATGTTATGAAGCCCCAAATTTCAAGCCAAGAAGCTTTTTCTTGATACGTAGTGGGAAACTTTTGAAGTGTGTAGAGAGATGGTGGGAACTTTCAGTTAATTATATGGCAGTCCTGGCTTAAAGCAAGGAGAAACAAGAAAAAAGAGACAAAGAGGCCAAGGAAGAAGCCACTATAGTATCCCAGTGATGAGGATATGGACTCACCAGAGGAGGACACAGAAGGAGACTGTAGGTAGATGTGCATAACACTGCAGAAATTAATTATGGAGTCTAGGTCCTGGGACAAAGTGGTTAGGCTTAGCCAAAGTAAGGAATAGGTCCATGTAGAAAAATTTCTGTTAGGAGTATTACTGTTTGTGGTACAGGTAGGTAATATATCACAAATACTTAAAAATGTGAAATAAGTTTGATATAAAGGGCTGGGGATATGGCTCAGTGGTAAAGTGCTTGCCTGGCATGCATGAGGTCCTGGGTTCAAATCCCCAAACACCCCCCAAAAAGTTCAATATGAAAGTTGAGATTTTTAAAAAATTTCCCCTATAAAGAAGTAATAGGTATAGGTGACATTACCAAGAATAAGTATACAGGTCAAGGAGATATTTAGGACAATTAGGCACCAGAATAGAGAACTCAGAAACGTAGAATACAGTATTCATTAGTGTGGAAAACCACAGTAGGGATATTTAAAACTGAGGCATGGTCAGCAATGCAGAGTACTACAAAGAGGTTATGGAGGCTGAGAACTGAAAACAGACCATTGTATGTAGAAATTAGATCTTCATTTGGTTATCTCCAAGAAGGAAGTTTTAGTAGAATGCTCAAGATGGAAGCTAAGTTGTAAATGGTCACAAGAGATGTGAGTAGAGACATGATGGAATGTGTTTTCCAGAAATGCAACCATTTAGGAATAGTGACAGAAGTGCAAAGTTTGTGGCATTCACAGAATTATTGAACATTTTGGGAATTTTGGTTTTATTTTTAAGTTATAATAAGACCACAGAATGTTCCTTTGGAGTCTGAGCGGAGAACAGATGGAAGTTGTAAAATACATGGTAGATAGATGATGGGCAGAATGAAGTTCTAAGAGGCTGGAAAAATTAGGGTTGAACAATTAGTTAATCTTTCCCATTCTCAGCAGGGAGAAAATGAGAGGCAGCACAGAATTTAATGGAAAGCCCATCACTGATTTAGGGTGGGAGAACAGATTGTGGCTGCTTCTAATTTGTCTTTCAGTTTAGCTGTATTTCCCAATCTTTCTAGAAAGAACATGGATTCTTTGAATATTAAAATACATTTTTCAGGGACTGGGGTTGTGGCTCAGCAGTAGAGTGCTTTCCTGGTACATGCAGGGCCCTGAGTTCAATCCTTAGCACCACATAAAAATAAATGGAATAAAGGTATTGTGTCTAACTGAAAGTAAATAATAAATGCTTTAAAAAATTACATTTTTTTAGGAAGACAACCTCCTCTCCCTAGGGACACTGACTAGTATAATACTGTCTTTTACCTCCCTCCCAGCTTTGCTCAAGGCTACTTGCCCTGCCCCTGTGTGCCATCTTCTTTAGCTTTGCAGAATTAGAAAAATCAGATATATTTCTGGGATATTTAAAATGGTACAATGTTGAGACAAGTTATGTAGACCACATAAATGCTGATAGCTTCACATGTGTTTGATGACTGAGAAGACAGAATAATATAATTTAAGAGGAAATTAATTGCCCGTGTACTGCTTTGAAAGCTACAGTCTAAAGGTACCAAAAAAATCTCTTCATACATTGATAAAACTTATAATTACTAAGTATATTAATTGAAGAATTCACTTCAACACTTATACACAACTATTCAGTATAAAGAGTGTTTAAGCCACCAGGTATGGTCGTGTATGCCTGTAATCCCAGTGGCTCAGGAGCCTGAAGCAGGAGGATTGAAAGTTCAAAGCCAGCCATAGCAATTTATCAAGGCCCTCAGCAATTTAGCAAGACGTTGTCCCAAAATAAAAAAGGGCTGGGGATATCACTTAATAGTTAAGCACCCTGGGTTCAATCCCCAGTAACCCCACCCAATAAAGAAACAAACAAACAAAGAGTGTTAACTGAAAAAAATTTAAAAATAGGGTGTTTAGCCGGACACTAAATTGATACCTGCTTTTCCCTTAAAAAGAATGGAATTAGCTAGGCATCGTGGTGCATACCTGTAATCCCAGCCCCTGGGAGGCAAAGGCAGGAGGATTGCTAGCTCAAAGCTAGCCTCAGTAACAGTGAGGCACTAAGCAACTCAGTGAGACCCTGACTCATTTAAATAAAATACAAAATAGAACTGGGATGTGGCTCAGTGGTCAAGTGCCGCTGAGTTCAATCCCGAGTGTCCCCCCCACAAAAAAAACCCGTGAAATGAATGACACATGCTTGTAATTCTAGCCTCAAACCGCTGAGGCAGGAGGATCACAAGTTTGAGGACAGACTGGGCAGTTTAGCAAGACCCTATTTCAAAATAAGATTATTTTTGAAGGAGTGTGGGTTGTAGCTCATTAGTAGAGCACCTCTGAGTTCAAATCTCAGTACCAGTACTACCCCCCCCCAAAAAAAGAAAAAAACACCATGAAATGATAACTAGATTTTATTTTATTTTAATTTTTTTTGTGGTGCTGGAGATTGAACCCAGGACCTTTGCATGCGAGGCAAGCACTCTACCAACTGAGCTATATCCCCAGCCCTATTTATTTTTATTAAGAGATTAACTTGGAATATACAATATAGCCTTTTAAGCAATTTGGCAAGAAAAAGGTACAGCTATTTGTGTTTTCACTTGTAAATGTATTTAATTATTTATTTTTAGTTGTAGTTGGACACAATACCTTTATTTAATTAATTAATTTATTTTTATGTGGTGCTGAGTTCGAACCCAGGGCCTCCATGTGTGAGGCTAGAGCTGTACTGCTGAGCCACAACCCCAGCCCCCTGTAAATGTATTACTTGTATCTGGTGTTATTTGGCAAGTGTCTTTACAAAATTGGGTATTCATTACTGCTGTGCTCTTTGAATGTGTCACCTGTTCATCAAGCAAGCCAAGAGTCTGGGTAAGAAGAGATGGAATTACCTTGGGCTAAATGTTTATTAGGAAAAAATTGCCTTTGGTTCACGTTTGTTGCACAAGACAAATGCAGCTGATGAATCTGTTTGATAGTAAATTCTGTCGGGACCCTTCTGCTAGCCCCTAGACTGAGTACTATCCCTTGTCCCACTTGCTGGAATGTCACCAGCTGAGAACTGTGGTAGCTCAGTGCATATCAGCAAGGCTTGAGGGGAGGGAATCTCAAGCTTGGGCAGAGTCATCGGTTACCCTTGTTACCCCATCTCAGTTTAAAACTGTTTCTTTATGACTCTTACTAGTATCAGTTAGGACTGCTTATCTGCCTGGCACAAGTCAAAACTACTCATTACTGTCAAGTGCCAGACTTGTTGCAGAGTCCAAAACTTATACTGATAAGTCTGCCATGAGGAAATTCCGTTCTTCCCTATCACCTGTGTTGCATTCTGGCTCTGATTATGCCACCACTGTTATAATTCCCTCTCCTTCAGAAAGAATGGGAAATGTAGACCTTGAATAGTTTGTCTTTCTATGCTGCTCTTGTCCTGGCTTTTCAGCTACACTTTTCCATATTCTGCTCCTAGTCTCCTTACCCTGCCAGAAGATAGAGACATTTCTCAGTTTATTAACTTATTGAAAGGGAAGCACAATAAAATGAATATGACCAAACTGAATGGAGCACAGTGCATCCCAATATCAAGACATTAATTAAATATATATATATAAATTACAGAAAAATCAGTAGGGTAGAGTGAGGGAAGCAGGGGGAGGGAGAAAGGAGAAGGGGTAAGTTCTAGGGACTGAATTAGAGCAAATTATATTCCATGCTTTTGTGGTTATGTCAAAATGTACCCTACTGGGGCTGGGGATGTGGCTCAAGCGGTAACGCGCTCGCCTGGCATGCGTGCGGCCCGGGTTCGATCCTCAGCACCACATACAAACAAACATGTTGTGTCCACCGAAAACTAAAAAATAAACATTAAAAAAATTCTCTCTCTCTCTCTCTCTCTCTCTCTCTCATTCTCTCTAAAAAAATGTATCCTACTTAAAAAAGAATTTTAAAAATGCATATTAAAAATAACTATTAGGGGCTGGGGATGTGGCTCAAGCGGTAGTGCGCTCGCCTGGCATGCGGGCGGCCCGGGTTCGATCCTCAGCACCACATACAAACAAAGATGTTGTGTCCACCGAGAACTAAAAAATAAATATTAAAAAATTCTCTCTCTCTCTCCTCTCTCACTCTCTCTTTAAAAAAAAAATAAATAACTATTAATGATAGAGCTAAGCTAGTGAACTCCATTGTTGAGTGGCTGTTAAGTGATAATGCTTTATTCCACATGACTTAGTAACATAACTGCAATGAAACACAGAATTTGTTGTAATTTAATCTTTTTTTTTAAGTAAACACAGCCATGGGTGATGACCAAGTACTAAATACTATAGCTACATTTTTGTTCCATTATATCAAGTAAATTTTCTTCTAGATTGATCTCTGAAACATTCTACCATAAAGGGTATATGATACTTGGTAGCTTTCAGGACTTGCCTAAAACTTTTAATATAATGACTTCTGTTGTACTAAATTAAATGTCAGTTTAGATCATTTGTATTGTTAATACTTTATCATTTGTTTTAAATAAAATTGTCATACTCTTCATTTTTCCTTCCACTTATAGGTATGGTACAGGATGTTTCTTACTATGTAATACAGGCCATAAGGTTGGTTTTTCTTTTAAATAAAAAGATTGACAGTCTTCTTTAAGTTCATATGAATAATGCTTGAATATAATTTGCTATTAATTGACTTTTGAGACTTAAGTTTTTACTTAATGTTTATCAGTGTTTAACTTAGAGTTCAATAAAAATGATGAAACTCATGACATTTGAATGATTTTTGTGTAGGAAGAACCATTTTATGTTCTTTCAATGTATGTGTATGTGTGTTTTTGAAAAAATATTAGTTATTGATGGACCTTTATTTATTTGTTTGTTTATACTTGGTGCTGAGAATCAAGTGTCCTCCCGCATGCTAGGCAAGCACTCTACCACTGAGCCACAAGCCCAGCCCCTATGTGTGTGCTTTTAATTGTGTTAGTTGAAATCTAGACACTGATCTTGGGGCTGGGGATGTGGCTCAAGTGGTAGCACGCTCGCCTGGCATCTGTGCGGCCCGGGTTCGATCCTCAGCACCACATACAAACAAAGATGTTGTGTCCACTGAGAACTAAAAAATAAATATTACAAAATTCTTTCTCACTCTTTCTTTAAAAAAAAGAGGGCCATCCTTCCCAACAGTCCCTATCAGTAGATGGATTAGACACTGATCTTGTCAGATTTCTAATACAAATCTAATTTGGAATAAGCAATAAACTTGTTGCACAATTCAAGTGTTTTTTTAAAAAAAATATTTATTTAGTTATAGATGAACACACGGTATTTTTAATTTATTTTTATGTGATGCTGAGGATTGAATCCAGTGCCCCATACATGAGAGGCAAGCACTTTACCACTGAGATACAGCCTCAGCCCCTCAAGTGTTTTTAATACTCATGATTTTGACTAATATTTTTTAAATTGACCTATTGATTATTTTGAAGCTATCATTTTAAGATTTTTCTAATATTATTTTTATTGAGATATAACTGATAATTAAAAATTGTATACATATAAAGCATATAGCATTATGAAACTGTCAGTTTAGATTTTAAAAATATGCTATGTTTTAATTTTCTCCACATTGACGTGTTTTATTTTTCTTTCTGATAGTGTGTATTTTCTGAACATGGCCTTCTGACCACAGTGGCTTACAAACTTGGCAGAGACAAACCAGTATATTATGCATTGGAAGTAAGTTCTTTTCAATCAATATGAATGATATGACAAACATTCAAATAAAATGAAAATTATAGTGTTTTCTAATATCTTTTCTGCTAAATATAAATATATAGGGCTCAAAAATTTCCTTTTTTTCCCCTTTGCCTTTGATTGAGTGGAAAGATCCTGGGACTGAGCTGGGGATCACTACTTCTAGGAGACCTTGATTATATTGCGTCCTTAATTATTATACCAATTAATTGTGTCACCTTGGGAATATTATTTGACTCTGTAATGTAAGTTTTGTTTTTACCCTTGAAGTTTAATGAAGGGATTGCCTTACTTGAAAAAGTCTGTTTTTATAACTGCACAGTTTTTTAAAGAGAACCCCAGCGCATATAAAGGCAGAACAGATTTCTTCACCTGTATCCTTGTTAAAATCAGTTCTGTGTAAAATTTTTTGTTTTTTGTGTAACATTTGATGCAGAAAAGAAAGTGAGGTAATTTACCCTATTTGTTACTGGAAGTATTTGTTTCAGACACTTGTAAATTTTAGATGAATATATCAGCCAAATCCTATAGGATATGGTAAGTTTGTGTGAGAAAAATTAGAAACATTTGTTTATAAAGTCAAAGAAGCAATATTCTTTTTGTAAAATCAGATATATTTCTTATGAGCATTTCTACACAAATAATTTAGGAATGGCTACCTTGTAACATTGATAATACTATTGATTCGAAAACTTTTTAAGGTCCGTTTTCTAGAGTGTCTGATAATAATTTGGTTAAAATTTCAAACTTATAATTATAGTTTTAAAATATTTTCTTGTTCATTAGGCTTAGAACTTGAAGAATATTACTTCATTCCAGGTTTTCTACACGTTTCCCTACCCCCCACCCCCTATAAACAGTGTAATCTCTCCCTCTAGTCTCTTCCTTTGGAGAGAAGAATTTTTTAAATATTTGCTCTGTGTATTTAAGGTATCTTAACATTCCTCAGAACTTAAGATCCTATGAGCCCACTTCCTCTCTTTTCCTTCTATGGAGAATACTTAGCATGACAGTAGCAACATAGAATATGCACTTGATCAGTTTTACCTATGATGATGATGATGATGATGATAATGTTCTCTTTTTTTCCTTGCACAGGAGACAATTAGCAGTTAGAATTAGTTTCCTTAGACTTGGCAAAGACCTCAGGGATAGGAGACACCTGATCTTAACTTCCCACCCAATAGGAAAGCCTTCTCTTGGTTTCCTTACCAACTTGTTTGAAGATGGCACCCCAAACTGCTTTTGTAAAATTTTTTTATTATAACATTATAATTATACATAGTATTTGGGTTCATTTTGACAAAGTTACACATGCAAGAAATTTGATTTCAATTCTTGTCCCCCTCTTTTACTCCAGTCCCCACTCTTTTCTCCTCCTCTATGCTACTGATCCTCTGTTCAACCCTTTATTTATTTTTGATTGGCACTTTCTACATATACATAAACGTGAAATTCTCTTTGGCACATTTATGTATCTATATAACATGATTTTGTTAAATTAATATCATATTTTTTCAAAACCCTTTCCCTTCCTCCCTCCCTCCCTCCCCTCCCTCTGGTTCTGCATCTATTCCACTGATCTTGTTGTCTTCATAATATTCAATCCCCTTCCCACTGCCTTCTTTCCCTTATTTTGCTCTAGCTTCTACACAAAAACACTTCTTAATACATCTTGCAGTGGACCTAGTTTGTTTGTCAAGTGTTCAAACACTTGGAGGCAGCTATCAGTTTGTGTGAGTCTTGCTCCTCCAGGATAAACTGCCCCAGTGCCTGATATCACATGATTTCTAGATGCTTGGTAGTTCTGAGCTCCCTGTAAGAAATGCATTCCGATTGGCCAGTCAGTGTCTTCCCAAACAGAACATAAAATCCTACATGTAATCTGACCTGTGCTCAATAGTGTGATTTTTGCCTCTTAAAGTATAAGTACTATTTTTGGTAATCTAGTCCATGAGTTCATTAATTTAGTCTAATAGTTCCTTCATACATTGGCCTGGAAATATGCTAAAATACCTACCTCTCTTTCAAGTGAATCATTGTCAAACCATGTCTACTCCATTGTATGTACAAGATTTTTTTATTATTCTAATTTTAGGTCTTTGTTTCCTTCTGTTTAATTTCACAATAGATATTTAAGCTTATTCTGATATAGTCTGAATTATTTTTCATTCTTTGGTCTATTACTCTTAAATTTTGTCTCATCTGGAGACTTAAAAAGCATATGTTTCATGATTTTCTTTCAATTCATGTAATATTTTTAGATTTATAGAATTTTAAGACTGAGAGAGACATTACATTAGATCACAGGACAACACACTTAGTACACTCTCCTTATTGTTTTACACACAATCTAAAAATAGAGAAGTGAAATTGGAGTAACTTGGTCAGTGTAATTTTTGACAGACAGTGAGTAGCAGATAGATCCAGGATGCAAATTCAGGTTAATGAACATCAAGGTTTCATTGCATAGGACACCCCATTTACTATCTCCTTCTTTCTAAGTTTGGATATGTTAGGCCTCAACCTGAGTCCTGTGTTGTTTTCATTGCAGACTCACATGTGTCACCCCACCCTTTGTCTGCTAATTTAGCAGTCTCAGCAGGAGCAACACACACAGAGAGGAATATGTTTACCTTGCTAATTTTAGTTGATCAAATTATTTTCATTAATGTTTTCAATTAATGAACATTAAAGAACATTTAAAAAATTAAACCACATTAAAAAATAGGAAATAATGCTGATAAAATTTTTTCTCAACAAATTCACACCAATTCCTTTTTTAAAAAGTGCTTACAAAATATATATTGAATAATCAAGTCTTTAACTTGACAAGTTGTCAATAGGCTTGGAAGTCTGAGATATTAAAATTTTACTTTCTACCCTCTTTAAAAACTGAAACTGTAGCTACCCTTCTTTAGTCAGTAAGCCTGCCTTGATTTTCCCTCTGCTGGTTTGAAAGTAGCATGATGCAAATCTATTTTGCGGGGGTTTAGTAATCTCTTTCTCTTTTGTTTGTAGTTTGAAATTTTTAAGATATTATTTAACTATATTTTTTTCTATCAGTGTATATAGTTGTTTAATATTTTTAATCTCCCAAGGATTAAATTCGAGAACCTCAAATACCTTACCCCCACTATCTCCACCAGCAATCAATATTATAAGTTTTCATTTTCCTATTATCCTTCAACATACAATAATTACTAATATTTGCTTCACAGTGAAGTAATTCATATCTACTGACTTGTATCCATTTCTTTGTCTAGTATCATGTCTTTGATTTTGCCCCTTTTGTGTCCTCATCCACATAATTTTTCTTGCTAAGGGACATCATTCTATATTTCACTTATTCAGATTATAGTATAGTAAGCCTATTTTTTTTTAAGTTTGTCTTTATTTTGCTCTCCCTCTGAAGTGGGTATAAAATCCAAGATTTAACAGTTTTTCCCACATCCCTTCTGGCTGTTTTTTATGCTAATGAGACCTCCTGTCATTTCTAAATGTGGTTCCTTTGTAGATAATCTGGTTGGTTTATTGTCTGAGAGTTTTTAATATTATCTCTTTATCATTGATGCTCTATAGTTTTACTGTGATGTGCCTGGGTTTGGATTTATTTTTATTTATCCTGTTAGGTGCTTGGATCCAAGTCTGTCTTCAAATCTGGAAAATTCTCAGCAGTTATTTCTTCAAATATTGCTCCTCTACCATTACCTCCATCCTCTTCTGGAATTGCTATTGGATGAATGTTGGAACCTTTCAAACCATCCTCCATGTCTCTTAACTGCCCTTTATATTTTTAAAATCTCTTTGTTTCTCTGTGCTGCATCCTTGGTGAGTTTTTCAGTAACTATCTTCCATTTCCAAATACTTTCTTTAAAAACAAACAATAAACCTCTTTTGTATTGTAAAACTTAAGATACATACATAAAAATTCATCTAAACATCACTGTACAGCTTAACAAATTGTTATAAAGAGAAGATCATGTAACCTGTGCTCAGGTCAGGAAATAGAACACTGCCAACACCTGGGAATTCCTATAAGCCACCCTTGCTCTTCCCTGAGATAAATCCTGCCCTGCCTTTTATCATTAATCACTTCCTTACTTTTCTTTATAGTTCTAACACTAAAATGTACAACCCTAAACACTAGAATTGAGTTTGCATGACTTTAATAGTTTATATATTAAAAATGTAAATGAGATCAAGAAAGAGCTCGTGCATGCATGTCTGAGCCAGATACTGTGGCTTCTTTTACTCAATATTTGTTTGTGAGATTCATTCATGTTGTTAGATATAGCTGTTTTTTTTCATTCTTTCCCATTGCTACAACTTAGTACGTATTCAGTGTCGATGACATTCAAGTTTTTGATATTGGCTCTTATAAAAAATGCTGCTGTGAACATTTTTATATATGTACATGTACACATTTCTGTAGGGTTAGAATTTCTGTGCCATGGAATGTATCTTCACTTTGAGTAGATACTGAAAACCATTTCATAAGATGTAGTAAGTTGTACTCTCACCAGCCATTTATGGGAACACTAATTTATTCATCATCTCCGTTTAGACTAGGATGTATCCCAAGTATTACATTTCTAAATTTAATTCAGTATAACTTACATGGTTTTTATTTGGTTATTTTTCAGATCAATCCAATTTTGTTTCATTCCTCTTTTCTTTTGATTATAATTTCATGTGTGTTTTTAATGGAAGTCATGCCTCAATTTATCTCTTTGAATACGTTCAGCATATTTATTTTAATGTCTTTGTCAGACTAAAATGATTTCTATTCCAGGTGTTCAGTTTTGTTGGCTGATTACTTACCATAGATTTCTTCATATAATTTAGAATTTTCAGTTCCAGCCTCCTCATAGCCTTAGTCAGCAAGAATAGACAGTTACTTTATTTTTCCAGCATCCATGCACAAGTAGGAGAGCGCCACCTAGCCCGTGGCTTCAAGCATTGAACCTGATTCTGTTTCTTGTCTTGCACAAAGCATTTTGGACACCTTTCCTCTGGAGGAACCAGTTCCTGGCCATTATTCCTACTCCATGACACAACCAGAAAAATAAGTCAGAACCCATCATGCTTCTGCCTTCAGTCCTGCTCAGTGGTACATTTTCTCTTCCATCCATGTAGACATTATTCTGTATTTCATCATTTGTTGCTTTAGTTCTTTCTCTGTTTCCTTTGTGTTTAGAATAAATGGGATTTTTGAAGTACAAATTCACTATCTTTGTTGATATAAACATCTGCATCTTCTTTTTTTTAACCACAAAGAGGACTCTTCATATTTTTTTTTCCTCTCAAGACCCTGTCAGGTGATTCTAAACATGACATTTTAACATCTCTGATTTCTTATTTTTATATCTGTATAAGGAAATTGGGGCACATGATCCTTAAATTATTCTACAACTTTAAATTTGTCCTACCCTTTCTAGTTTGGAAAATGTTTCCCAGGGGTGGAAGATACTGAAGCAAATAGAGCAATTGAGTGGTTCTGCTTTCCTCTGTCATCTGATAATAGTACACTATCTTCCTGAAGCCGTGCTTTCCGTTTTCCTTGTTCCTCTTCATTTTCTAAGTATTGCTTCATAAAACAAAAATCCTTTGGTGGGTTGCGGGGGCTTCAATATAATTATGTTAACTTGAACTTACTTAGGATATGAGACTTCCATGTTTGGGATCTAGGATTCCTGAGGTCGGGGTATTTGTCTGTATTGTTCATTCCTCTATCCTAGCAGGCTGGCAGACAGACAGTAAATATTATTTAAACACCAAATTCTGTTTTTATGCCATTTTTCTTTTTAAATATAACCTTCAAAGAGTATTTTTTAAATATCACCTCATTGGTTTATTTAAATGTCTTTGCTCATCTATTCTTTGGTTTAATTTATGATTATAGTATTAAGATTTCCTTTGTGAGAGCTTTTCATTCTTCTTGAGCTAACTTTTGCATTTTAGGTATAAGCCTATGTAGTAGTCATTTATTGCTATATAACAATATCATCACAAACATAAGTGGCTTAAAATAACACATTTATCATCTCTCAGTTCTCATGGGTCCAGGCACAGCTTAGCTGGTTATGCTGTTCAGAATCTCATGAGGCTGCAGTCAAGGTGTCGGCTGAGGCTGTGGTCTTATCTGAGGCTCCATCTGCTTCCAAGCTCAGGCAAGCTATTGGCAGAATTTCATTCCTTGTGGTTGTAGAACTAAGAGCTTCAGTTTCTTGCTGGCTCTCAGCTGGAGGTGACCCTCAGCTCCTAGAGGTCACCTAGAGTTCTTTGCCACATGGGGTTTCCCAACAGAGCCTCTGCTTCCTCTAAGCCAGAAAGGGAAGGGTTTTCCAGCAAGACAGAGCAATGATCTTATGTATCATAATCACACCTACATCATTGCATACATAGTATCGCCTTTGATGTGTACTGTTGGTTAGAAGAAACTCAAAGGTCCCACCACACTCAAGGAGAGGGAATCACAAAAGAGTATAAACACCAGGAAATGAGGATTATGGGGACCACCTAAATTAAGAGTTTGATTGTCAAAATTTATGAACATTATTTATAGACTTTCATAATGTACTTTCTTGAGAAGTATATCTTCTGATCAATAAATGCCATTTTGAATTTTAGTTTCCTCACTTATTACTGAAATATCAGTGAAATGGACTATGTTTCAAAATTATGTCGCCCCAGCTCAACTCTGTAATCCCCCTTTCTCTGTGGTTAATGTTGCTATGGAAGCTGGGCACAGTGGCACATACTTGTAATCCCAGTGCTTTAGGAAGCTGAGGCAGAAGGATTGAAAGTTCAAGGCACCCTACACAACTTTGAGACACTGTCTCAAAAGAAAAAAGGGGACTCAGGATGTAGTTCAGTGGTAGAACCAACCCCCTTCCAAATTCAATTCCAGTACCTCCAAAAAAAATTCCACAGAGCCAGACACGGTGGTACACAACTTTAATCCCTGCTACTTGGGAGGCAGAGGCAGAAGGATCACACATTTGAGGCCAGCCTGGGCAACTTATCAAGACTGTGTGTGTCTCAAATGTTTAAAAGGGCTGGGAGTCTAGCTCAGTTGTAGAGTACTTCCCTAGTATGTATGAGGACCTAGATAGAATCTCCAGTACCACCAAAAAGAAAAAAAAATGCTGTGGAGTTAGACTTTGCATTTGTAATCTAATGTATACAAATTAAGTACAGTATAAATTATACATGTAGGATACATAGTACTGCAGTATGCACAAAATTGTGTTTACCATGCCTAATGAGTGGTTTTAAACAATTTTAATGATAATCTTGATTTTACATTATTATCTCCACTCTCACCAACTGCCTTTTGAGATGCAAGTCTAGTGCATTCTGAAGTATTCTTTGTACATATACGGTTGTGACAGTGGCATTCATGTCAAGGAATTTTGGAGGAAGAGTTCATGCACTTGCTATGATATTACATCAGTGCTACTTGATTTTTAAAAAAATTTTTAGTTGTAGTTGGACCCAATACCTTTATTTCATTCACTTATTTTTATGTGGTGCCGAGGAGCAAACTCAGGGCCCCAGCATGCTAGGCAAGCTCTCTACCACTGAGCCACAGTCCCAGCCCCGCTATTTGATTATTTTCAGTCTAGTCTTCCCATAGCCTTTCATTTTCCAGACTACATTGTCTAATTTTTACATAATTTATTCCTCATATCATTTAATTTATACTTCATTATACCCTCTCAGTTCCATTGTGTCTTCCTTAGAGTACAACAATTGTGTGCATGTTTCCCAGGGGGTCAAGACTCATAACTAGGGCTGCTTCATTTTTGTAGATAGTGCACCAAAGTATTGGATTTTTATATTTTAGGTTTGTGGTAACTTAATTAATAACAAAGTGGACAGTTACATTCTATCATATCATTTTAGGTTTCTGTTTCTGTTTTCTTGTCCAGCTTCAAAATTTTATACCTTTCATTTTATCCCCTGCCTCTGATTTCAGAAAACTACATTTTTGTGTGAATTTTAAAGGTTTCTCTCATTTTTAGTAATTTCTGTAAAAGCTAAACCATACTCTGTATTATATCCTGATACCAAAATTTTATACTTCTTTCAGATCAGTATTTTTAATCTATATTTTATTTTCTTATATTCACTCTCTCTATTTCTTTGATTACAGCACAATACTTCTATATCTCCTGATGACCAAATTTAACACTTTTCTTCTGAAGTCTTGGCAGTGGCTTTGTATTTTGTTTCTTTTGTTTTAAGTCAAAGTAATGCCCTCTGCTTGTCAACCGATTATCAAAACCTTGATTTTCATTTTGCTAAAGCCATATTGCTTCCTCTTTTTTAAAAAAATGTCTCAAGTACATAGTATTCTACCATTTTCAGTGGAAATATGGTATATCAGCTCTTGGTTTCCCAAAGTTTTCCACTAGCTAATAGGCGTAGAATCACCCTGCTAGGCTTCTAGCAAAGTAACTTTTAAAAATTCATAGTTGAATTTAGTTCAAAATTCACTCTACTTGCCTTAAACTATTGAAAATGTATGTGTTTCTTGATTAGATCCGAGTTATGCATAGTGTCTTTTGAGAGCAGAAGGGGAAAAGACGTTTGTTTTATGAATGAGGTCTAGAACTGTGCTGCCCAATATGGTAGCCACTAGCCATATCTGGCTATTGGGTATTGGTAATGTGGCTAGTTTGAATTGAGATGTACTGTAAATTTAAAATATTTACCAGATTTCAGACATAGTACAAAAAATAAAATATCTCAGTAATTTTGTCTTGACCTTGCAATCCTCCTGCCTCAGCTTCTCAAGTCACTAGGATTATAGGCATATACCGCTGCACCCAGATGTTTAGTTTTTTTTTTTTAATGTGGTAAAAATTTACCTATGGTTCTCATTATATTTCATTGGATAACACCAGACTAGTAGTATTTGACAGCTACTATCTTTGAATTGTCTACTCCAAAGGTAAAGTCTCTCTAAAAAAATTTTTACTTAGTACTCCTGAATAGTCCCACTAAGTATCTAAATGTAAACATATCAAAGATGGGAAATATAAGATTCACTGGGAGTAGTGAAGTAGGTTAAGGTTGCTACTTAATTGAATTGCTTTTGTCCTGCCCTCTTGTTTGTTTTTTTTTTTAATTTTATTTTTATTTTTTTTTAATTTTTTTTTTTAGTTCTCGGCGGACACAACATCTTTGTTGGTATGTGGTGCTGAGGATCGAACCCCGGCCGCACGCATGCCAGGCGAGCGCGCTACCGCTTGAGCCACATCCCCAGCCCCTTGTTTTTTTTTTTTGTTTTGTTTTTTTTTTAACTGGGAGGAAGGTGTTTTGTTTTGTTTTTGCCATGCTGGGGATGGAACCCTGGCACTTATGCATGGATAAGCACTCTATCACTGAGTTGCACGGCAGCCCAGTCCCAGTTTTAAAGCTTCATTATCTTTGTACTGTTATGTAAATATGCTCCACATAGAATTATTTGTAGTTAAAAAGCCATTGTATAAATAGAACAGTTATGGTATTCTGTGGCTTTGTAGTAACATATAGTGACTTCTTATAGAATGTACGAATGAAGAACTTTATCAGTATATTCATCCTCTGATTTGTATATATCTTGAAAAATGACAACAAGAAGGGATGACATTTGTAATTCAGTTAATTGAACTGACAGGTCTCTACATTTAATATCATGTGACATTTGATTTGGAGTGACTCAGTGGTAGTAATTTACATTGAAAATCTATATCATCAGAGCAAAATATTTTTTAAAATTCCTGTTGATTCACGCTGATATTTTTTCTGCCCTTAATGTCTTTTTTATAATTTTAATTTTTTTAGCTATAGATGGACATAATACCTTTATTTTATTTTTATGTGGTGCTGAAGATTGAACCTAGTGCTTCACATGTGCAAGGAAAATATTCTACCACTGAGCTACAACCCCAGCCCTATAGTAGTTTTATTGAGATTTAATTCACATTCCACAAAATTTACTCCTTAGAAGTATATAAGTTACTGGTTTTTAGAATATTCACAGATTTTTACAACCATCATCACAGTCCAACTTTAAAACTTTTCATTATCCTCAAGAGAAACCCCATAACTGCCAACCTTCACCCTAAACAACTACTGATCTTTCTGTCTCTATGGCTTTGCCTATGCCAGATATTTCATATAAATGGAGTCATGTAGTACATGATATTTTATATCTGGTTTCTTTTACTTTGCATGTTTTCAAGGCTTCCCCATTGTTGTACTTCATTCATTTTACTGGACAAATAATATTACATAGTGTTATTGTTTCACATTTTTATCCATTCATCTGTTGATGGAATTTGGCTGATATATCTGTTATATAAATATATTTTTTGGTGATATTAGGAATTGAACTTGGAGCCTTATACATGGTAGGCATAGAGTTACACCCCTAGCTGGTATTTATTGAAGTTAGGGCTGAGGTTGTAGCTTCAGTGATAGAGTACTTGCCTAGCATGTGAGGCACGGGGTTTGATTCTCAGCACCACATATAAAGAAAAATAAAGGTCTATCAACAACTAAAAAAAGAAATTAACAAAGTTAATATTTTTACATTAAGAACCTTCACATGTATTCTCATACTGAGCCTTACAGTAATTTTGTTTAAGTACATATTGTGATAGTCACTGTCATTTTACATGTAAAGAAATGAAGTGCAGAGCTGGGTGCAAAGGTACACACCTATAATCCTAGCAACTCAGAACACTGAGACAGAAGAATCATAATTCAAGGCCAGCACAGGCAATTTTTTAAAAAATATTTTAGTTGTAGATGGACATAATAGATATTTCATTTACTTATTCATTTTTATGTGGTGCTGAGGACTGAACCTAGTGACTCACAAGTGTGAGGCGAATGCTCTACCACTGAGCTACAACCCTAGCCCCAGCACAGGCAATTTAGCAAGACCTTGTCTCAAAAAAGAGCCTGGGAGTATAGCACAGAGGTAGAGAACCCCTGAGTTCAATCTCTTGTCCCACAAAAAAGGAAGGAAAGAAGCTCAGAAAGCCTAAATAATTTGTCTAAGATTTCATAGAAAAGTTAAGTTCTAGAAATGGGACTCAAACTCATTTTATCTGACTCTGAATTATATTTTTCATCCTTGTGACACAGCCCCTACCTCCAAATCCATTGGTGATTGATTGGTCTTAAAGAATAATTACTTGGGCTGGGGATGTGGCTCAAGCAGTAGCACGCTCGCCTGGCATGCGTGCGGCCCGGGTTCCATCCTCAGCACCACATACAAACAAAGATGTTGTATCCGCCAAATACTGAAAAATAAATATTAAAAAATTTAAAAAAAGAATAATTACTTTGGAGCTAGTGTCTTTAAACTTTTTTGGGGGGTATTAAATATTGAACCCAAGGGTGCTTTGCCACTGAACTACATCCCCAGTCCAAAAATAATAAAAAAAAATTATTTTTGCAGTGCTAGGGATTGGACTCAGGGCTTCATGCATACTAAGATTTTTTTTTTTTTTTTAATTTTGAGATAGGGCCTTGCTAAGTTGCTGAGAGTTTCACTAAATTTCTTAGGCTGGCCTTGAACTTTTGCTCCCTGTCTCAGCCTCTCAAATCACTGGGATTTTACATCCACCACCATGACCAGCTTTTTGCTTGATTTTTATATGCTATTGGATGTGGAAAATGGATTTGAAGAAACTTATTTTGACAGTACTGGGGAATGAACCCAGTGACACTCTACTACTAAGCTACATCCCAAGCCTATCTATCAATCTATCTATTTTGGTACTGAGGATTGAACCCAGGGGCACTTAACCTCTGAGTCACATCCCCAGCCCTTTTAAATATTTTATTTAGAGACTGGTACTCATTGAATTGCTTAGTGCCTTGCTAAGTTGCTGAGGCTGACCTTGAACTCACGATCCTCTTATATTAGCCTCCTGAGTTGCTGGGATTATAGGCATGTGCCACTATGCCCAGCTATTTTATTTTCTTTTATTTCGAGACAGGATCTCTAAATTGCCAGGCTGACCAGTCAGTCCTTCTGCCTCAGCCTCCAGAATAGCTGGGATTATAGGCATGCATCATTGTACCCAGGTTGAAGAAACTTAATGCGGCCTCTCCCAATAACTTTGTGAATAAAATGGAAATTTACTCTAGGTGATAGCATGCCCCAGTAGCTTAGCAACAAATAAAAAATGGGAAAAGAATCAAACTGCTTAAAAGATTCGACAGGGGACAGGTCCAAGGGTATCTGGAGGGCTCATTTTTCCCTATCCCATGAAAAACTTTTATTAGTGAACTATATTTATATTAGAAGTACTATATTCATATTAGAAGACCTAATTTACTGTATTTATGGGATTCCCAAGGTTGAATTGCTTGAAATTTATCCATTTGCTAGTGCCATATACAGAGAATAGGGTCAATAAAAATGCTTTGTAGTGCTAACGTATATTCTGTCTTGGTTTTCTTTTTTCCCTCAGGGTTCTGTAGCTATAGCTGGAGCTGTTATTCGCTGGCTACGAGACAATCTTGGTATTATCAAGTCCTCAGAGGAAATTGGTGAGTATGTTCTAACAACAGGTTAGAAAATCTGAAAAATGAAAACTTCTAATATTTTATCTCTGCATAGATTGCATTGCCACACAGGTGTTCTATAAGTGAGGTGGGCCCCTATTATAGATTTGACTTAAACTATATTGTGAAGGTTTCTTAAACAACAAATTGATATAGTTAGCAGTAGTTATTAATAAACTGGAAATGGAAAGGGAGGGCATAAAAATTACCCAAATATAAAATCAAACACCAGAGATTGCCCAAATTTGCAGGTAAAGCAGTCTACTTACATTTATCTGATAAGAAAGAACTTTAGCTGTGTGCTGTGACACATTCCTCTAATCCCAGTGGCTGGGGAGTCTGAGATAGGAGAATTGTGAGCTCAAAGCCAGCATCAGCAAAAACTAGATGGTAAGCAACTTGGTGAGACAGGAAAATACAAAATAAGTTGGGGATGCAGCTTAGTGGTCGAGTGCTCCTGAGTTCAATCCCGGCACCCTCCCCTCCCCCAAAAAAGAGCTTTAACCACTAGATTACAGTGAACATTAAAACTCTTTACTAATATGGTTGTAGTTAATTGATGAGTAATTAGTTTGAACTTAGCTACTCACTCTCCACTTGTATAGACACTTGTATAGACAATCAGAAATATTTAGGCACAGAAGAGGCCACTTCTTCATCTTCTAATCAGCAACCTTAAAAAAAAAATAGAAAAGAGCTAAAATACCTTAAGGAAATGAATCCAGTTCCTTGATTTCTTGAGCTGGGTTATATTTTAGTGGGGGATGGGTTTCAGTGTAAAAAAAACCTTTTTGTTGCTCCTAACATACTTCTATAATTAGGAACATTTGGCTATCCCAATGAATTGGAAACCAAAACCCTGAAATAATTTTGAAAATAGGTATATTTATTCAAAATGTAGGATATTTTTGTGATTTTTGATCTTTTTCTTTTTCTTTTAACTATTAGAAAAACTCGCTAAAGAAGTAGGTACTTCTTATGGCTGCTACTTTGTTCCAGCATTTTCAGGGTTATATGCACCTTATTGGGAACCTAGTGCAAGAGGGTAAGTATTGCTATAGTTAACAATAATTTACTATGTATGTCAAAATAACTAGAAGAGATGATTTTGAATGTTCCCAACAGAGAGAAATGATAAACATTTGAGGTGATATATATGCTAAGCATCCTGATTTGATCATCACATATTGTGTGTGTATATTGAAATACCACACTATACTCCATCCACAAATATGTAAAACTATTATCAATTAGAAAATAAAGAAGGTAAGTATTGACAATATGGTCTACTTTTTGGTGTTTCGTTTCTTTTAACAAATTAGTTAATAGTTTCCTATTTTCTTTTAAATTAATTTTTTTAAGAGAGAGAGAGAATTTTTATTTATTTATTTATTTTTTAGTTTTCGGCGGACACAACATCTTTGTTTGTATGTGGTGCTGAGGACCGAAACTGGGCCGCACGCATGCCAGGCGAGCACGCTACCGCTTGAGCCACATCCCCAGCCCTAGTTTCCTATTTTCATGATTTTAAAATGTTAAGAAAACCTTTCCTGTTTGGAGACTCTAACTTCAGAACCTTAAACTACAAAAAGTTATACATCAGTATACTATAGCTTCTGCTATATTCATATTCATGATAATACTGTTATCCTTTTTCTTCAAGGCATCTACAAGTTGTATAGCAAAGGGCCATCATCTAAATGAATATAGATTTGATTTTGCCTTACTGCCATCTATTTAGATGGCTCATGAACTTTTCCATATATGAATGCAGGGTTGTGTACTATAAAGACTTTCCAAGTTATTTTATGATTATATTGAATTTTCTTTCTCTGAATGTTTCTGTTCACCAAATTCACTCTTTGCATATTTGGGACATTTCAAATGGATGACTTATTCATAACACTTTAATCTGAAAATGTTTTGTGTATTTTTAGGATAATCTGTGGACTTACTCAATTCACCAATAAATGCCATATCGCTTTTGCTGCACTAGAAGCTGTTTGTTTTCAAACCCGAGAGGTAATAAATATTGGCCTGTTTTCTTGTAAATTATCCTCTATTATGAATTTTAAAATGATATATTAATGCCTGAAATTTGTTAAATGCCAAAAGTATACTTAATAAAAAAACAGAACTAGTATAAACAAATCTAAATATGTTTCCCCCCTTTTCCCAGCTTTTATTACTAGGCATTTTATAATTTCAGGGAGTCTGAGTGGTACATAGTAAACAGAGGAGACAACACAGACATAGACTTATCAAGCCAGGAAACCAGGGTGCAGAACAGAATCATATGGCTTGCTGAATATCATAGTGCAGAGATAAAATGAGAGAAAAGATTGACTGTGACCAGATCAAGGAGGGCTTGGAAAATGAATATAAGATATCTCAATTTCATATTGTAGGCTTTGGAAAGTTCCTTAGGGTTTTTGAGTGAAGGATTGCTATTTTCATAGATGTTACTATGAAGTAGTTTCATAATGTTAATTGCATTGGTTTATTTAAGATTTTGGATGCCATGAATCGTGACTGTGGAATTCCACTCAGCCATTTGCAGGTAGATGGAGGAATGACCAGCAACAAAATTCTTATGCAGCTGCAAGCGGACATCCTGTATATTCCAGTAGGTTAGTAAGTCTTCATTCTTTTAACTCCAAGAGTAATGGTTCCTTCGGAAGAACTTAGGCATACATAACTGCAAAACTGTTGATGTATCTTTCGCCCCTCAGTGAAGCCCTCCATGCCTGAAACAACTGCACTCGGTGCTGCAATGGCAGCAGGGGCTGCAGAAGGAGTTGGCGTTTGGAGTCTTGAACCTGAGGATTTGTCAGCTGTCACGATGGAGCGATTTGAACCTCAGATCAATGCTGAGGGTAAATATAAAGAATGAAACTTTGAATGGTATTCTGTGAAAATGACTTCAGTTTCAGGGGGTTTGCCTTTCTGTTTACTTTTTAAGTTAAGGAACAAAGTAAAATAGCAAAAGTTACTATTTCAGATGTGGCTGCTAAGCCATATTGGGCTATGCTGAGTAAGTGTGGAGGAAAGAATTGTTTCCTTTTAAAAAACTTCTAAAATCACTTTATTTTTTTTCAGTTGTAGATTTATACAGTGCCTTTATTTTACTTATTATCTTTATGTGGTGCTGAGGATCGAACCCAGGGCCTCACACATACTAGGCAAGCACTCTACCACTGAGCTATAACCCGAGTCTCTAAAGTCACTTTTTAAACCATTCATTTCTATACTGTTTAGGAGAATAGGAGAATAACAAAGTGATAAATGAGATATATTAGCCACCCACCTCTAATGTGTATACCAAGTCACCCTCAGTGTGATGGCCTGGCTCCTAGAATATGATTAGCTAATTTAAGAGACACTCTGGTAATGTTTTAGCACAACAGGACTACCCTAACAAGAGTGGCAGCAATTTAAATAAATGAGCATTAAATATCAGATTCACTGTCCTTAGCAATTAAACTAGACCAAAAGCTCTGCTCAACATCTTTATTAAAATATAGTGATACTTTTCTTAAAGATGTGAATAGGAAAATATGATTTTATTTATTAATTTGATTTTATAACCTTTTATGCATAAAAGCATCAAAGTGGATTTTGAGCTTTTGGAAAATAAATTTTCAAATGCATTTTTCTTGAATTTTCTAGAATTTATACTAGAGTTTCATATACAATAAAATGAGTAATAATACTATAATTTTATAGTCAGACCATGTACCAAGATGTAGAAATTTGTTTCAAAATCTGATATTCTGTTGGAATTTTTAAAATTTTTTTAAACTTTTTTTAAATAATTTTTTAACCTTTATTTATTGATTTTTATGTGGAGCTGAGGATCAAACCCAGGGACTCGCACATGCTAGGTGAGTGCTCTACCGCTGAGCCACAGCCCCAGCCCTGGAATTTTTTAATTTTTGTAATACTGGATAAAATATGAAGTTCAATTTTTTTTTCTTCTGAAAAAAACATACCATCTTAATAGGCAGATAATATTCCGAACATGTATGTGGTCTCTAAATGCTTATCCAACTTTTAAAGCAAGGAAGTTTTGAGCAAAGCGGATAAGATGATTGTTTCTTTAGGTGAGCCATCTTTGCCATCATTTAAGGCCTTAGCCTGGAGTTGATCAGTTCTGCCAGCTTTCCTCCCTTTCACTGATTTCTTCCCACTATCTCCCACATACTAATAGGCACCTACTTCATCCTTTCAGCTAACAGTTATTTAGAGCCAACTGCATGTCAGATTGTTACTTTCATGAGGCTACAAAGATGTAAAAGACCAAATCCTTTCCCCTCAGGAGACTCACATAAACTGGGAGAGGTAGACCAAACCATAAAAATTCACTTGGTAACCAACATCTTAAGGGATGTGAGAAGGCAAGGGTGGGGATGGGGTTACAAGTGGGACATTGGAAAACTTTCTGAAGCAAGTGATCTTTGAGCCTTATCTCCTGGGAGTTTCAGGTTTCAGGAGCTGTGGAAAGGCTGGGGAGGCTTGACAAAAGGCTAGTCTTACACATGATTTGGTAGACTTTAGAGTATAGCGTCACTGTTCATTTTTTGTTTAGTATTCCTGTTGTAGATTTTCACCTTAAGAAATCTTGCTTTCAGGTGTCAGGGGAGCCTCACAGGAATTCACTTTGAATCTTGTGAGAAATCAGTATTTGCTAAATCCTTTAACTGGACCAAAAGCAATTCTAGTTTTTCTACATCATACTAACCCCTTCTCCTCACATTAGTCCCCTCTCCCTGGAGAGGGGAGGAGGGGGAGGGGGACAGAGAGACAAATCAAATGGGAAATGGGATTCCGTTTTCAAATTGACCACCACTTATTTCTGAATAGCCCTGTCTTCATAGCAGGTAGTCTGTCTCCCAATCTCCTTTCACCCTGCGGTCCCATGCTGAATTTCCCATCATACTTCTTTCTCTACAACACTCTATAACATCTAAGCACCACCCATTAACCTACAACCATGTGCTCCCAAATCTGAGTCCTCACTTTAGTGTAATGTGTACAACAATGTCAAGAATACAAAATGATGCCAGGCACAGTAGCACATACCTGTAATACCAGCAACTCAGGAGGCTGGGGCAGGAGGACCACAAGTTCAAAAGCATCCTCAGCAACTCAGCGAGACCTGTTTCAAAAAAGGGGTAGGAATGTAGTTCTGTGATAGAGCACCTCTGGGTTCAATCCTCAGTACAAAAAATAATCATAGTAAAATGCAGAGTGATAAGTATGACACAGAACACCTCTGCAAATTACCTTTCATATCTGTTTTCTTTTTCCTCCTTTCAAATTCTAGAAAGTGAAATTCGTTATTCTACGTGGAAGAAAGCTGTGATGAAGTCAATGGGTTGGGTTACAACTCAGTCTCCAGAAAGTGGTAAAATATTTTCATTGTTTATTATTTCTATATTTTCTAAGTATATTAAACAATTTATCTACGTATCTGGCCATTCACACTTACTTAGCCAGGCTGTTCTGAAGAAAAGCATTATCATATGTCCAAAGTTTCTAATATTTTGAAAGCACTTTAAAGTTCTTAACATAAAATGGAAATTATCAGGTTAATGTAAATTCTTTAACTCTGTTCTGTCATATCTTTCCTTATAAATTTATTCCTGGCACTTCAATTGATAATTAAATATTCCAAAAGTAAAATTATTTCTAGTTTATTCTTAATGAACAAAAAATCAACTAGAATCCTCTCTTTCTCTCCCTCCCCTTTCCTCTCTTGTCTTATCTTACCTTTTTGGGAGGCTATCTTTATGAACTGAACCAGTAGAACCTATTTTAATTTCAGAATATATTCTACTACTTCATATCCTGATTCAAAGTACTTAGGAAATTTATACAATAGGAATACTCTAGAAACAGGAAGAAATCTACCAAACATTTTAAATCAGAAGTATTATAACAGATTGAGATAGGCTTTTAGCAGAAAATTAAGGACTATTTTACTTTTCAAATCATTTAGGCAGGAAGATATTTAGCTCAAGTAAACCATTTAGATTTAAACAGCCTCAAACTGCCTTTAATTAAATTCTTTGCTAAATACAAGAGTATAATGAACAAAACAATGGCCAATAATATGATTAGGAATATATTTTAATGGAGAAGATTCGTAAATGAAATTACCTGCCTTGCAACCCCCAAAGTGAGTATAGAACCACTTTTGAATTTTTTAAAAACAATTTTTGTAGTTGTAGATGGACAAAATGCTTTTATTTTATTTTGTCTTATTTTTATGTGGCACTGAGGATCGAACCCAGTGCCTCATGCATGCTAGGCAAGTGCTCTACCACTGAGCTACCCCCTAGAACCACTTTTTAAAAATATTTTTTAGTTTTCGGTGGACACAACATCTTTATTTTTATGTGGTGCTGAGGATCGAACCCAGTGCCCCACATATGCCAGGCTAGTGCGCTACCACTTGAGCCACATCCCCAGCCCCCTAGAACCACTTTTAATGTATCTGGCTTTTAAGACAAGCCTCTAGAACAATCTATCACCACAGCTCCGTGTGTGATCTGTATTTTCAGTCCTGATGTTCCTACTTTTGGAGCTTTCGTTTTTTTCTCCAAAATGAGCTTGATATCCTTTTTGTTCTCAGATTCAGCTGCCTTTTCCAAGATGACAGCCAAGCCTTTCTTTCAAGACTGCAATTTTGAGATCCTTTACAATTACACTTCTTAGTCATACGTATTTTTTTAGCATAATGCTAGTTATGTGAGATGTATGTATTATATGTGATGTTACATTATATACATATGTTATGTGAGATGTAATAGATGTGGTACCTGACTTCTTTTTTAATTGTCCTGAATTAATGAGAAGTTGGGTTATAAGATTTCTTTTAGTAGGTGAATTTTTGTTAACAGCACAATCTTCCTGTCTTCCTCCTTGTATGCCATACCTTGTACTCTCACAGTTCTCTATATTGGTAGTTGAAGATATAACTTTTAATTGCAGAATTCCCCCCAAATCAATTTTCCCATTTTTATGTACCTATTTCCCATTTCCCATTGTTTATGTACCTATCAATTAATTTAAAATGCTAAGAAAAAGTTGGTAAAAACAAACAAAAAATTAGATTTCTTCAGTTCTGCTCATCAGCATTGATGACAAAAGTAATTTGAGTTTTTGAGAGTTTTAGATTTTCTTTTGTTTTTGTTTTAGCTAGACAATAGTAGCTTTAAGGTCAAAGTTCTAAAAACATGATTTAATATGTGGGGTATTTCTAAGCTGTTTATTAATAAGCTCCAAATAATATTTAATTAATAAATTGCTAATTATATTCTTTTAAGCTATATAACTATAATATAATGAGCTATGTGATAATAGAATTACAAAGGGCCCTATTTTAATAAACTCAAAAGGATGTTAGAATTGCTTTAAATTATGGGAAGAGTATTGTTTGCTTGATTTCCAAAGCACTTTGTCAACATTAGAACAGTCATTTATTTTTTGCTTGTAACTATATTTGAATGCATTATTAATATACATTTGTTATGTGTTTTAGATGTAGAAGTGATTGGAAGTTTGATGTTTTTTAGAGGTTTATCACAAACAACGACTTGGTTTGGGCTCCAACCCACCATAATGGCATTTTGAAAGCAGGTCAAATTGGTTTATATATATTATACATATCAAATAGCAAGCATATTACATATATAACTATATATACATATACTATATATTATCTAATATGTATCTGTATATTACTAGTATATGTATATAATGTAACATGTGGGTATATATATGATAATATATCAATATGTATATTAATTATATATTTATTAATTAATTATATATATGATAATATTAGACTTATCTGCATCCAAGAGTTACTATCAACTTAGGTGGGATATTTTTAATGAAGTTATTTCTCTTGGTAGAATTAATGAGAAATAGTTTCATTAACACTATATATACATATATGAGTGATATAAGCATATATGTAATATATAAACACATATATATTCCACCAAAAGAGAAATAGCTTCATTAACATTATATATAAATAGCAACTCCTGAATATAAATAATCTTCAGATCTTTTCAAAATAGAATTCAGTGTAGGAATATCCAAAAAAGCAGATGTTGTACCTTAGCATAACTTATAACTTGTTGTAAGAAAACCAGAACATAGATTTTCCTTTTCTAAAATCTAATTAAAATATGGTCCCTGTTTTATTCAGCTTTTCATTGCTGTGACCAAAAATATCCTACAAGACGAGGAATAATTTATTTTATTTAATAATTTTTTAGTTGTATATAGACACAATACCTTTATTTTATTTATTTATTTTTATGTGGTGCTGAGAATTAAACCCAGTGCCTCACACACGGTAGGCAAGGACTCTACCACAGAGCCACAACCCCAGCCCAGGAAAAATTTATTTTGAGCTCATGGTTTCAGAGGTTCAGTCTTTGGTTGGTCCTCCATTGCTCTGGGCCCCAGGTGAGGTAGCACACCATGAAGGAAGGGCCCAGCAGAGGAAAGCTGCTCAGATCCCAGCTGAGTTAGGAAGCAAAGAGAGTCACAAGGGGCCGCAGGGAAGATGCATGTTTCCAGGGCATGTCCCCAGTGACCCACCTCCTCCAGCCACACTTCCTCGTGGGTACAGGTACCACACAGTCCATTCACACTAGGATGGACTGATTATGATTAGGTTACTGATCTCACAATCCAATCATTTCACACCTCCAGACATTTCCTAAATTAACACAAGAGCTTTTGGGGAAACCTCATATCCAAGCCTTAGCAGTCAGTATAAATAGGGAACAAAACCCTATTTTATTTGAAAACAAAAATAACATAAACAGTGACAAAGTAGGGAAAATGGATAATGTCCCTCTAATGAAAAATTACCTCTATGGGGAAAGAAATGCATGGTGAGGGAGGAAAAATCCTTTCCTCAAAAAGCAAAGAAATTACTGTCATTAGTTTACTGTATCACACAATATACCCACAGAGAATCTTTAACCACATTTCAGTGAAGCCCCTGTCTAATGGTTATGCTTCCTCAACTCTTAGGCATTGTTTTTTAATAAGCTTCTTCTTTAGTTATTAAATATTCTAGGGGTTAGAGATATAGCTTGGAAGTCCTAGGTTCAATACCCAACACCAAAATAAAAAGTACTATATATTCTAAATATATAATCTCTTTAAACTTTATTTTAATAATGTTATTGTATTTAAAGTTTTTTTTAGTTGTTGTTATTTATTTATTTATTTATTTATTTGTAGTGCTGAGACTCAAACCCAGTGCCTCACACATGCCAGGCGAGTGCGCTACCACTGAGCCATAGCCTCAGCCCATTATTGTGTTTTTATGCCTTTATTTAATTAATTTATTTTTATGTAGTGCTTAGGATCGAGCCCAGTGCCTCACACATGCTAGGCAAGTGCTCTACCACTGAGCTACAACCCCAGTACCCCCCCCCCTTTTTTTTTTTTTTTACTTTTTTAGAAAATATTTTTTTAGTTGTCAATGGACCTTTACTTATTTATATGTGGTGCTGAGAATCGAATCCAGTGTCTCACACATGCTAGGCAAGTACTCTACCACTGTAACAACCCCAGCCCTACATATATAATATTTAAATTTAAAAAATGGGTATATATAAGGAATGTTCTTTAAAAAAGGATTCCAATAGATATCAGATTAGAAAATACCAAAATAGTTGTTCTTGGGTAATTTTAAAATGTAGATTAATATATTACAGGTACATTTCCTTACACATCAACATCTATTTAAAAATGAGACTGAATCAATGTTTTAGCAAAGAAGGGATTTGGAATTCATTTTTAATAGACTAATATAACTCTTCTCTGACAGCCAAAGGATGTATAATTTGAACTTTGAGTGAATATGCTCATTTAGTATCTTTGGGGGAGAAAACCCCAAAACTCATCAGCCTCCCAAAAAGTTCTCCATAGGCTCTCTTTGGCTTTGCCAGTGGAAGGCTAATGTTGGTCTGTATGTATTATGTTCTTGGCTACTTGTGGCATGGTCTCTGTATTGTTTGTTATCTGTCATAAGCCTTTGATATTGATTATATTTTTGATTTAAAGTAATAACTCTTTGCTAGCTTTTATGAATATGCTATTTTTATAACTTATTTTGTTTTGCTATCATGTGATTCTTAACATAAATATTGTAATTATGTGTCTCTCTTTTGGTTTGCTTGACTGGAATTCCCTTCTACTTGGATGACCACAGGTGACCCTAGTATCTTCTGTAGTCTGCCCTTGGGCATTTTTATAGTGAGTAGCATGGTAATGTTAATCGGAGCAAGGTACATCTCAGGTTAGTTACTCTTTAAATTAGACAATTGTTATTAGTTAGCTTTAATGTGTTTATGTATAATTCAGCAGAAAGTTTTCAGTGTTTTTCATTCTTTCTTTGTTTAGGAACCTGGAAAATCAATGAAAGATATAATTATATCAATTAATCTTTTGGAACAATTGGAATTAAGGACTGTGACTTTGCTTAAACTTTTATTTTTAGTAGATAGTTTCTTTGAGGGGCTACATTCTGCTGTCAGCTACATCAATAAGTTAAAGTGGAAGAGTACAAATGTTAATGTTTAAATGAAAGGACTTTCAGAGTGACTGATGAAAGTTAAAGTGTAATTTTGACATTAATTAAGTATATAAATTGTTTTTCATACTTTTGAAAATTTGCTAAACAAGACTTGATAGTTCATCTCTAGCAAGATTCTAAGCCAGAGCATGTTAGTAGAGTTCTTATAAAACTCGAAAATCAGAGAAGATTTGTAGTCACTTCTATTTTAGTTAAAAGAATATATTTGGTGAGCTGAAATTTTTAAATTTATTATGTAAATTGGAGATTAAACAAAAACTGAATTATTTTTGCATATTAACAGCTACTGAATATTCTTGTAAAGTAAAATGTCTCAGCATATTATGAAATGCAAAACATAATCTGTGTTTATTTAAATAGTAGTCATTTTGGAAGTTGCTCCTGATGATAGCTCAGTTTTTCTTCAAATTACTGGCTTAAATGGAAACAACTTGCTTCTTATTTATATGTTTCCATGAAAGTAAAACATTTTATAAAATCATAATGATTACAGAAAGAGTTAAATTATCTCTCTTAGTTAATATGATGATGACCTGGATTTAAAATGCAAATTTTAAACATATTAATGTGGGAGAAACATCTGTTTGTAGAAATTTGAGAAGTATTTATTTTGCTTGGCATTATCAGTTTAGTGCTGTGTGTTATGAAATGAAAATTACATATCAGAACATTAGGTTATCTTTTAATGAAAAATTTGAGTTACTTGCATGAGAATTTAAAACTAGATTTCATATTCAAGTATACTCAAGATAATTTTTTTTTTTCAAATCATCGATTGTGTATTAACAGTATCCTGGTATTAGTGCTAATGTGCTAAGGGATTCTGTATACATAAATCTATATGGAATTAGAAAATGTCTGTTCTCTTTCTGCTTCTCGGGAATGTTTAGTGGAAGACTCTAAATGTTGCAATGAGAACTGTAATTTAAATTTATAGAGAAATATAAACATACACTTTTAGAAACTGTTCTGTTACTTTTCATTATCCCGAGTATTTTGAGATGCATAATGATGGTATGTATTCAAATTGGTAGGCTTCTAGAATGCATAGTGTCACCATCTTTAGGTTCTTTTTGTGACATATACCAAAATTCAAGAATAGTGGAATTGTTTGCCTTGTAAACAACTAGCAACAGTAGTTGTATTTGCCAATTTTGGAATAGGCTTAGTTAAATTTGTTGCATTTTAACTAGAAGGCATTATTTTGAAATCATTGAATTTCTAGCTCAATAAATGATTGAATAGTCTTCATTGCTTTTACTCCTGAATTTCATATATGCCTTATTGATTTATATGGTTTTTGTCCCCTATTTTAGGTATCCCATAAATAATACCAACTCATGGATTCCCAAGATGCAAGCTTTTTATGTAATGAGAGAATCCAGCAATTCTGTCTCTTAATGTGATGACACTATTCATAGACTCTGATTTTATTTATAAGCCACTTGCTGCATGATCCTCCAAGTAGACCTGTGGCTTGAGATAAAGAAAATGCCACAGAAAGAATGCTACAGAAATATTTGGTGTGTTTTTTAACACTGACAGTTAAGGTTGGGCCAGCTACTTTTGGGGCTGACCCCCTCCATTGTCATAACATCCTGCCCCATTCCCTCTAAGATTTAGGAAGAATTCAGATCCTGTCCACTGGAGTCTTTCATCAAACATATTCAGATGCTAACGGAACAGGATTTTGATTATCTGCACCTTACATGCCTGATTAAGGGGTTAATACTAACCTGTTAAAAAGAGTGATTTTTTTTTTTGTTTGCCAAAAGTTTTCTTTTCTATATATTAGAAAACCACATCTTCATTGAATGTTTAAATGTAAAATTCTACTAAAATTATTAAGACAACAATTTAGTATCTCATAGTTTGGATATTTTTCTGAAAAGTATTTGCCAAAACTGAAATGCTTCAGTATTTTACATTGTCTGACTAATTAGAGTGACTTTTTGTCTGGATCTTATAGGAAAGGATGTTTTCTTTTTCTTATTTCTTCCATCTCTCCTTTTTATATTTTTTACTTTATATGTATAACATACATGCCTATATATTTTATATACTACTGGTAGCCCATTTATAAATTTAGGAGCACATTGTATTTAGTAGGTTAACATGGCTGGTTTTAAGTGGACTACTATGTATATAAATAGTTTGGGGGAAACAGCTATACACATGTTTGGGCAACGGTTATGCATATTATTTAACCAAGAGAAATTTTTCTTAAAGAGCCAATATTTAAAATTTAAGTATATCTCCTATGTCAATAAAAGAAAATGTACTTTATTATGATTTCAGCTATATTTCTTATACTTTACCTTTTTATTTAATTGTCTAGCTGGATATATCTTTAAAAAAGAAAACTATGGAATATTACAGTAAACATTGTTCTCAAACACAAGCTTAGTCAAAATAAAATTATTTTTTGTTTCAATTAATCTTTTATATATTTGGGATTCTTTTGAGGGATTGAGGGAATGTCAAAAACAAAAGGAAAATGTAGGAATAAAGACAATCTTTCAATCTGGAAATGCTAGAGAATTATCAATGCTCACTGTCATATTACAAATGAAAAAAGTTTTACCATTAGAAATGCCTTCCAGTGAAACTAATTATTTCTCAAAATATTTAGTATTATATAAGAATTCACCTAGTTTTATTTTTTTCTAGTAAACAAGAAAATATTGCCTCCTAATTCTTTTCTTCTATCAATGTCGAATGGGAAAATATTTATATGTTGATAAAAGAGGTTTTGTTTGGAATTAATCATAGTTTGTATCTACTGTTCTGATTGTGCTGTTTCAAAATTATTAAATCTGCTGGGTTTTACTGATGCAGCTGGAATTTAAGTGACACAAATACTAAAGAAAGGTACTGTGAAATTATCACTTTTTGGCAGGGATACTTTTAAACATAATTACCTTTCTACAAAGGTAGGTTGAGATAATTGTAAATAATGGTGCAAATCACTGTTCAGATAATCTTAATATTACATTAATTTTTCTACAGATTGCAAGATTTGTAAATGTTTGAATTGTACACATTGATATTTAATGATAAATTTACACAAAATAAATTGACCCCTCATTCTTACTTGCATTTCTCATTTAGATCAAGTTAAATTAACAAAGATGTTTCAGCAAACTTGAAACTCAGCTGTTAGCACTTGATCAGGCATACTCGGAAGAATTAAACAACAGCCGAAGAAATAGTTTCTGGAATGATGAACACCTTAATCAGTCTATTAGAACAGACTAAAATGTTCCATCTCAGCATTTCCAGCCTCTCTCTACCTGGGTTAGTCAGTGGAGTCTAGTGTACCATTGTTCTCTCAACTCGATAGCCAACACCTCAGTCTTTTGTTCTCCAACTAATCAGTGAAATAAATAATGCATCTTTTCTTCTGTGATGATATCTTAGAGTTTTTCATGCATTTTTGAAGTGTCCAAAGCCCAATACTTTGGAATGTTTATTGGTATACTGTAGCCTTGTGCAAAATGAAGAGTAGAAGCTATTTCAGAGAAACCACCCAATAAAAATTGTCATAGCATAGAAACTAATGACATTAACAATAGGGTAGGAACTATTTATCCCATGTTTACTTAATAGTAATAGATGTAAAAAATATTTTTATTCTTTTTAGTCATACATTTACAGTAGAATGTTTTAAAAAAATGTTTAGTTGTACATGGACACAATACCTCCATTTTATTTATTTTTAGGTGGTGCTGAGGATAGAACCCAGTGCCTCACAGGTGCCAGGCAAGTGCTGCACCACTGAGCCACAACCCCACCCCAGTAGAATGTATTTTGATATACATGGAGTATAACTTCACATTTTTGTGGTTGGGCATGATATGGAGTTACATTGGTCATGTGTTCATATGTGAACATAGGAATGTTATGTCCTAATCATTCTGCCGTCTTTTGCATTCCTATCTTTCCTCCCTTCCTCCTCTCCCCCCATTCCCTCCTGTCCAATCTGGTGAACCTCCCCTCCTCTCTCCCCTGCTGCCTATTGTGACAAAAATTATTTTTAACAAACTGTTTAATAGCTTGTTTTAACTAATATTTAAATGTTGAAGTTTAGTTGATCCCTTGTTTTTGCAACTTAACAAGTATCTTAATATATTCGCATAGTAAGCAATTAGAAAAATGAAAAAGCAGTTTGGTTGCTACATTTTCTATACTTCATAGGTTTGTGTCTTAAGTCTTTCCTATAGGCAAAAACCTCTTAGGTTTCCCTGTATTGGATTTAATGAAAATGACCCATTAAATTAAATTTGAGGGCTATAAAAGTATCCTGAGAAGAAGTAGTTTAAAAACAAATTGCTCATGTGTAAGGCCCTGGGTTGCTCCCTCACCATACAAAACCCCACGTTGCTTAACTAGGCCAATATCTTTGATTACCGATTTTTCAGTTTCAGTTTTACCTAATGACATAACAATTAAGAGGATGGCAGTTCTTTTATTTCTCATTATTAAATCTCATAGTATTTATCTCATTGGTTGTTTATTGTATGACTAGTTGACAAGTGACTTTTGTAAAAAGCAAATATTTAGATGACCAAAGTAACCATTAAAAGGAGAGTAGATAAACTGTGGTATAGCTGCTCAAAAGAAATGTGTAGAAGAGAATGAAGATACTGTCTAAAAATAAATAGAAACATTCAAGATAAGTGAAAAATCAAGGTACTGAGAAGCACATTTCTATTAAAAAGAAAAAAGCCTGGGAGTGTTACCTAGCATGCATGGGGCCCTGGATTCCATCCCCAGCACCCCTCCTCCAATAAATAAATTATTTAAGTTGTAGATGGACACAATACTTTTATATTTATGTGGTGCTGAGGATCAAACCCAGTGCCTTCCACTTGCAAGGCAAGCACTCTACCACAGAGCTACAACCCCAGCACAAATAAATTATCTTGCTTTCAGGAATACATAAATGATTAATGGGACCCTGGGCACAGTGGTGTACATACCTGTAATTCCAGGGGCTTGGGAGGGTGAGGCTGGAGGAAGAAGTCAAAGCCAGCTTCAGTAATGGAGAGGCACTAAACAACTCAGTGCGACCCTGTCTCTAAAATAGGGCTGGGAATATGGCTCAGTGATCAAGTGCCCCTGTATTCAATCCCAGCTACCTAAATAAAAAATAAAAATAGTGTTCATCTTCTGGGACAGAATGGAAGGAATGAAAATTGGACATTTGGGAGACAAGGATGGGAAGAACTTTCACTATATATTTGAACCATCTTACTATCACTATATATTTGAACTATCTTGAGTGTTAGTATGTATACTATTGAATCATGTTTAATATATCCACTATTTATAAAACTAAAATTTGAACTTAAATTCAGAAGTCATTGCACATGAATAATTATAGCATTATTCGTAATAGCCAAAAGAGGAAACAACCCAAATATCCATTGATGGGTTAATAAACAAAAGTTGTATATCCATATAGTAAATGTTATTCAGCCATAGAAATGAATAAAGTACTGTTGTGTCTTGAAAAGATGGATGAGCCTTGAAAATATTATGCAAAATGAAAGAACCCATACACAAAACACTACATATTGTATGATTCCTTTTATATAAAATGTTCAGAATGTATAAATCCATAAAGACTGAAAGTTTAGTGTTTGCCAGGGGCAAGGAAGGAAAAATGGGAACTTACAGACTGTGTATGGGGTTTCTTTGGGGGGTGATGAAAATTGTCTGGAATTAGATGTGAAGGGTGCCAAAATTTGTGAATTTACTAAAAACTACTGACTGTACTTGAAAGGGGTGCATTTTCTAATATATGAGTTCTATCTCTAAGAGTAATTTAAAATATCAGAGGTCATGAGTTAGTAATCTACATGCCAAATTCACTCCCACGGGCTCATTTAAAACAAAATTATTTTTAAAATTTGCACTATGTAAAGTAACAAATACCTAGTCCCTGATGGAATGTGAATTTGAGATCCCTAAAATGAATTTTACTTATTCCTTGAAAAATGGAAGTTAATAAGTTTGACTCTCCCCTCCTTCTTGGTGGTGCTGGGGAACTTTTATTCCACTTCCATTAACTTACTGTTTCAAGTGTTTAATATTGGGGAAAAACTAAGGTGCTTTTGTCACTGATGCCTTTCCATTCACCCTCTAGGGATTTTTATGGTATGCTCAATAGAATATACTGATAATAAAGGATGCAGATAACTGGTCCCCACTACCCCCACCAAAAATAAAAAACAACTTAATAAATGAAGAGGAAGTCTTCTGAAAGTATTAACCACAACATTATCATAATTCTTAGTAACTTTTTCTTAAGTGAAAATTTTAACTGTGCTATTTCCTAATTTCCTTAAAGGTTTAATTTTATCTGTTTATCAACTTCTTCCCAACTTCTTTAAACCGTCAGCCTTTGATTAATTTTCTACTAAATGTGCTCTTTGTTTTCTACAAAGCTTCTGGAAGACAACAGTAGGTTTGTTTGTAATATACTGCTTTAAAACAAAGTATAAAAAGGTGTTGGGTTTGTAGCATAGTGGTAAAGCACCCCTGGGTTCAATCCCCAGTACCAAAAGAAAAAGGGACATTGGAAAAATAAAAGGTTACAAAGAATGGAAAAATCATCCATAATCCTAAAATAATCCCTGTGGTTATCATTTTGATGCCCCCGAACTTTAAGGGAATATTTCACACATCTTGAATATTAATAAACTTTATTAAAGATTTTTAACATGTAAGATTATATGAGGTACCATGTACCTCATACAAATGAACATGAAGTATAAAACATGGTTAGAGATAATAACCAAGTTTAGAGTGGTTACCTCTGGAATGGGGGATGGAAAGGATCTTCCCTGAAACCTGAAAAGCTGTTTCTAAAAAAAATAAAGAGCTACAGCAAATATCACAAAATCTTTAGATTTGACACTGCTTAATGGTAAGTACACATGTATTTACTATATCCCCTACATTTATGTACTTGATCTATTTATGTAATACTTGATCTATTTCATAATAAAAAAGATATATTGCCTTCATGATTGTTTGAATCTAAATCTATCACTGGCCATCAGTTTAATTGTTTATCCTGACATCCTTCTCAATTAAAAAAGTTTGAAATCTTGTTTTCCAGCAAAGAAAAAAATTTAAGCACCTCAAATACAGAAGAGGTATAATTTCAAATATATCCTAAAATTATATTTGAAATTATATCCTAAAAATAATTTCACCCTTAACCATTCACTTGTTATGAAGTGAATTTTAAAAGTTCAAAAAGAAATTCCCATTTGTTTTATTTCCTACATAGTGCCTTCCACAAATTTTAATAGCTATACATTTGTAAGCTCACATTTGTAATTACATGTTAAGGGTAGAAAATTTCTGGATCAAAAAGTCTCATGTGAAAAACAATTGTGATCATCCTGTTGGATTTTAATTTAGATTCGAGGCCTCTTTTTTGAGGGGTGGTACCGGGGATTGAACTCGGGGGCACTGGACCACTGAGCCACATTCCCAGCCCTATTTTGTATTTAGAGACAGAATCTCACTGAATTGCTTAGCATCTTACTCTTGCTGAGGCTGGCTTTGAACTCTCGATCCCCTGTTTCAGCCTCCTGAGTGTCTGGGATTAAAGGCTCGAACCACCATACCTGGCACAAGGCCTCTTATTGCAAGGTTCTAGTTCAGTATGGTCCAAAGGAAGCACTAAATAATAAAACTGGAATTTGTTTTTTTCTGAACATGTTTTCAAAGGATCACAAAGACATGGGGTAAAATAAAACAGTAGCGTGATAATCAAAATGGTTAACAACTGCTATAGAAGGGAAAATTGGGCTCTCATACAAACCAATTATCCAATTTCACCTATGCTGGTTTTGTTTGTTTGTTTGCCATTATGGTGTTTGTTATTTTACTTCTCTTTGCTCACACTCAGGGAAATGTTATTGTTAGTATTAGCTAATTTATTTTTTTAATTCAGTAACTACTTATTAAGAATTGTGTGTATAATATATCTTTAGTCATTACACACACACACATTTTTTTCTTGGTTTGTGGTTAGGATTAAGTACCTTCACCAGATTTTTTTTTTTTTTTTTGTAACCTGGATGGTATTCCAAGAGATAAAATATACTTGGGCTTTCCTGTGATAAATTCAGTATAAGGATGCCTGACCCATATCTAAGGAGACTGTTTACCAGAGAACTCAAAGGGCCTCAGATATTTTCACCTGAAAAACTGTCCTAGGGAGAATTAAATCAAATCTTGAGGCCCTAGTCTTCTAAAGTAACCATCTGTGTTAGCTAATTGATTTTAAAAGAATAGTCACGAGTAGTGACTAAAACAAAGTTGTCAGGATCCTTCTGTATTTCAATGTTATCTTTATCCATTCCATGGATAGAGTTAATCCTCTAATTCTATGTGTTAAATATATATGTGTATATGTATATCCTGTAAAGTTGTACTTCTACTCCCCAACACACACCAAGTAACTTGGGGTTACTGGAGATTGAATGCAGAGGTTCCTTACCACTGAACTGCATCTATAGGTCTCGCTCACCAAGTTAGCTTTCAATCCTACTGCATTAGCTTCTCGGGTTGCTGGAATTACAGGTGTGTGCCACTGTGCCCAGGCAGAGTATCTATTTTTATTCAATATACTCACATGTGAGCATACGAGAGTTCTGTAAACTTTCTATTAAGTCTGTACATTTAGAATACCCAAGATCAGGGCTATTCTATGGGTTACGGAATGGAATAAGTATTGCTGAAGGGACAGCTTGGGAGACTAAAGCAGGAGGATCACAAGTTCAAGGACAGCCTGGGCAACTTAGCAAGACCTTGCCTCAAATAAAAAGGGGCTGGGGATGTAGCTCAGTGGTGAAGTGCTTGCCTAGCATGCTCAAGATCCTGGGGTACCACAAGTAAGACATTATTGAAGGGAAATTTTTACCAGGTGTCCATTGTACACATTTGTTCTTCCACAACAGCACATTCCCCTTCCTTCTCTCTCAGACACACAGATGTATGCTAGGGTTGAGGGCCTATACCTATTATAACGGCTTCATATACTCTGGAGTCTTGCATTTTATGGCTGTCTCCTAAGTAACTCCAATGTCTATGTTTAGCTAATTGAACTACTCTTTGGTAACCACATGGGCCTCCCCCACAAAAAAGATTGGCTTTCAAAATTAAGGAAAGAAAATCCTCCATCCATACTCTTGTCTCAGATTTTTGGCTTGAGCCAAGATATTAAGTAGCTCAAGGCAAAGATTCTTGCCCCCATCTTGAAGGACTGGGGAAGGTACAGTGTAAAGCTGTATTAACACAGGTTTCTTTTTTTTTTTTTCATTTTATTTTTTATGCCTCTGTTCCTTTCAGTCCAAGCCAGCCAGTGTTCATTGATAGGACTTTCTTTTTTTTTTATTGGTTGTTCACAACATTACAAAGCTCTTGACATATCATATTTCATACATTAGAATCAAGTGGGTTATGAACTCCCATTTTTACCCCAAGTACAGATTGCAGAATCACATCGGTTGCACATCACATTTTTACATACTGCCACATTAGTGACTGTTGTATTCTGCTTCCTTTCCTAACCTCTACTATCCCCCTTCCCCTCCCCTCCCATCTTCTCTCTCTACCCCATCTACTGTAATTCATTTCCCTCCATGTTTGTTATCCCATTCCCCCCATAACCTCTTATATGTAATTTTGTATAACAATGAGGGGCTCCCTCCATTTCCATGTGATTTCCCTTTTTTTCTCCCTTTCCCTCCCACCTCATGACTCTGTTTAATGTTAGTCTTTTCTTCCTGCTCTTCCTCCCTGTTCTGTTCTTAGTTGCTCTCATTATATCAAAGAAGACATTTGGTATTTGTTTTTTAGGGATTGACTAGCTTCACTAAGCATAATCTGCTCTAGTGCCATCCATTTCCCTGCAAATTCCGTGATTTTGTCATTTTTTAGTGCTGCGTAATACTCCATGGTGTATAAATGCCACATTTTTTTAATCCATTCATCTATTGAAGGGCATCTGGGTTGATTCCACAGTCTAGCAATTGTGAATTGTGCTGCTATGAACATCGATGTGGCAGTATCCCTGTAGTGTGCTCTTTTAAGGTCTTCAGGAAATAGTCCGAGAAGGGCAATAGCTGGGTCAAATGGTGGTTCCATTCCCAGCTTTCCCAGGAATCTCCATACTGCTTTCCAAATTGGCCGCACCCGTTTGCAGTCCCACCAGCAGTGTACAAGAGTACCCTTTTCCCTACATCCTCGTCAGCACTCATTGTTGTTTGACTTCATCATGGCTGCCAATCTTACTGGGGTGAGGTGGTATCTTAGGGTGGTTTTGATTTGCATTTCCTTGACTGCTAGAGATGGTGAGCATTTTTTCATGTACTTGTTGATTGATTGTATGTCCTCCTCTGTGAAGTGTTTGTTCATGTCCTTGGCCCATTTGTTGATTGGGTTATTTGTTATCTTATTGTCTAATTTTTTGAGTTCTTTGTATACTCTGGATATTAGGGCTCTATCTGAAGTGTGAGGAGTAAAAATTTGTTCCCAGGATGTAGGCTCCCTATTTACCTCTCTTATTGTTTCTCTTGCTGAGAAAAAACTTTTCAGTTTAAGAAAGTCCCATTTGTTGATTCTTGTTATTAACTCTTGTGCTATGGGTGTCCTATTAAGGAATGTTGAGCCCGACCCCACAATCTGTAGATCGGAGCCTACTTTTTCTTCTATCAGACGGAGAGTTTCTGATTTGATATCTAGCTCCTTGATCCACTTTGAGTTGACTTTTGTGCATGGTGAGAGGAGGGGATTCAGTTTCATTTTGTTGCATATGGATTTCCAGTTTTCCCAGCTCCATTTGTTGAAGATGCTATCCTTTCTCCATTGCATGTTTTTAGCTCCTTTATCAAATATAAGATAGTTGTAGCTTTGTGGATTAGTCTCTGTGTCCTCTATTCTGTACCATTGGTCCACCCGCCTGTTCTGGTACCAGTACCATGCTGTTTTTATTACTATTGCTCTGTAATATAATTTGAAATCTGGTATCGCTATACCACCTGCTTCACACTTCCTGCTTAGAATTGTTTTTGCTATTCTGGGTCTTTTATTTTTCCATATGAATTTCACGATTGCTTTATCTATTTCTACAAGAAATGCCATTGGGATTTTGATTGGCATTGCATTAAACCTATAGAGAACTTTTGGTAATATCGCCATTTTGATGATGTTAGTTCTGCCTATCCATGAACAAGGTATATTTTTCCATCTTCTAAGATCCTCTTCTATTTCTCTCTTTAGGGTTCTGTAGTTTTCATTGTATAGGTCTTTCACCTCTTTTGTTAGGTTGATTCCCAAGTATTTTTTTTTTTGAGGATATTGTGAATGGAGTGTTTTTCCTCATTTCCGTTTCAGAAGTTTTGTTGCTGATATACAGAAATGCCTTTGATTTATGCGTGTTGATTTTATATCCTGCCACTTTGCTGAATTCATTTATTAGTTTTAGTAGTTTTTTTGTAGACCCTTTTGGGTCTTCTAGGTATAGAATCATGTCATCCGCAAATAGTGATAATTTAAGTTCTTCTTTTCCTATTTTTATGCCTTTAATTTCTTTCGTCTGTCTAATTGCTCTGGCCAGTGTTTCGAGAACTATATTGAATAGAAGTGGAGATAGAGGGCATCCCTGTCTTGTTCCAGATTTTAGAGGGAATGCCTTCAACTTTTGTCCATTCAGAATGATGCTAGCCTGAGGCTTAGCATAGATAGCTTTTACAATGTCGAGGTAAATTCCTGTTATCCCTAGTTTTTCTAATGTTTTGAACATAAAGGGATGCTGTACTTTGTCAAATGCTTTCTCTGCGTCTATCGAGATGATCATATGGTTCTTATCTTTAAGTCTATTGATGTGGAGCTCCAGTGGCGCAATCGGTTAGCGTGCGGTACTTATAACACAGGTTTCTTTTATTTGGTCATAGTAGACAGGACTTCAAATTTAGTGGTGCTGTTTTTTTTTTTTCCAGTTGAATCTGAAGACACCATAATGCCAATAAAATAATCATAACATACACACATGCCAAGTCGTTTATGCTGAAATGTGTCAAGTATCCAATCACATTTATTAAGGAATAGGCCATACAATATCCCCAATCTTTTCCAAATCCATCACTTGTAGTCTAAACTTTTATCAGCTTGCTAAAGGCCGTCTAGAATAGTATCTGGTTACCTTTTGAAAAGCTGGTTTCGTGTAAGAAACAAATTTTACCACTAGATGGAGCTGCTCCCCACAGTCAAGGATTCTCTGTCTTCCTGAGACTCCCAGCAGCAAGTAATATAGAAATTAGTCTTTGGTAATCAAAGTTAAACAAAAGCACCATTGGGAGATGTACACGGTGCTTTCATGCTAGATGATAAAAACCAAAAGCTTAACTGATGCCATAAATTCACCTACACTCTCCCGCATCTTTGCTTTTCCTAAGACTTTTCAATATATCGTAAAAGTCAGGTTTATAGATATTCATCTTCATAACTTAAAGTTCATCATTTAATAGTTGAAACTTTGATAATTACACACTATGTACTTGCCTACATTTATTCAGTCACAAATATATTCTTGGTTATGTCCTGTTTTATTTTTGAAACTTTAAAATATAAAAACGCGGCTGGGGATGTGGCTCAAGCGGTAGCGCGCTCGCCTGGCATGCGTGCGTCCCGGGTTCGATCCTCAGCACCACATACAAACAAAGATGTTGTGTACGCCGAAAACTGAAAAATAAATATTGAAACTCTCTCTCTCTCTTAAAAATAAAATAAAATAATAAAATATAAAAACCTGGGGGCTTGTGTTATGGCTCAGTGGTAGAGTCCTGGCCTAGCACGTGCAGGAAGGCGCTGGGTTGGATCCTCAGCACACATAACAATAAATAAATAAAATAAAGGTATTGTGTCCATCTACAACTAAAAAAAAAATAAAAATAATATAAAAACCTCTGTTCATAACTGATTGTTTAAATACTATATGTAATAGAATCAACCAAGTCTAAGGCAAAATACAGTCCCCATTATAGTCCCAATACAAACCAAATTATTTTTCACTCTTATTTTATTATTTTTGCCTTTCACCTATTTGGTTGTAGGAAATTTTAAAGAAAAAGAATTTCTAATAATCCATAAACATGACCAAATTAAAATAAAGTCGTGTTAATTGTATAGCATAATTATGGTCTCAGTATGTGGCAAATCTTTTTTAACTATTATCATTGTCATTAGCTTCTTACATATTGAACTTTACAAAGCTATTAAGAAAGTTTTCTGTATTACTATAAACCATCAACATTTTGATCAAATGTTCTAAGCACCATAAGCACCGTAGCATTCAAATATATTAAAATCTAGCTAATTTGGAAAAAGATGAATAATCTAATTTATAGGATATTATGTAGTTAAAAATGAATTCATACAGTTGTATGAGACAATGGGTATACTTGTAATATAAGATCACAATAAGGGGGCTGGGGTTGTAGCTCAGTGGTAGAGCGCTTGGGTGGCACATAAAAATAAAATAAAGGTATTGTGTTCACCTACAACTAAAAAAATATTTAAAAAGATCACAATAAGTTCATGTCAATGTTAAAAAGCTATAAACAGGATTAAATTCTTTTAATCATAAAACAGTTATTGAGCCAACAACTTCACCATCCTAATTCCAAAGACATTTTTTTGAGTAAAGCATATTTTCCATGGAATTGTTTTTATTTAAAATAAGAAATTTAAATTTTCTTCTTTAATATAGTACTCTTAAAAGTATCATGATCTACATTGGAATTGAGCAATCCAAATTAATTATTATCCAAGGGAGGTAATGACATTCATCATTGCATTACACTATTAGTGAGAAATTTAGTTGTAGATGTATGGATGGATGCTAAAAATACTCACCATAAAGATGTAGTCAAAGAGATTGTCTTGCTTCCCAAACTGTTTTTGGAGTTCTCTTGTAGAAAGTTATAGAAAAGCTTTTTTATTTAAAACATAAGTAAGATGTTAACTTGAAATACAGTGAATGGCCTTAGGGTTATACTGTTTTTTCCTCTACTTTCAGGTTTCTAGGTTAAAGAATCATGAATTTTGTTTCTAAATATTACTATAGCAGTTAATTTTAGTCCTCTAGGAAGTGATTAGAGAAAGGAAGGTACAATTTTTCTTACCAAGGTTTAGTAATCAATTGACTATGGTGTATCCAAATGAACTTGGCAATTTTTAATATTTATTTTTATTTTAGTTATAGTTGGACATAATACCTTTATTTATTTATATTTATGTGGTGCTGAGGATCAAACACAGAGCTTCACAAGTGCTAGGAAAGTGCTCTACCACTGAGCCACAACCCCAGCCCTCAACTTGGCAATTTTAAGTGTGCATTCAGGAAGATTTTCCTGAAATCAAAAGAAAATTATCCATTCTGCTATCAAATATTGGGTTAGTACTATAAAATATATGTACTTTATTAATACATTTTACATAAATATCTTCTTAGAGTAATGCATGACAAAAACTAAGTTAATGATGTTTTTGGCATTAAAATTTCAGTTAAGGCTGGGTGAGGTGGCGTATGCCTGTAACCCAGTGGCTGAAGAGGCTAAGGAAGGAGGATTGGGAGTTCAAAGTTAGCCTCAGCAACTTAGTGAGGCCCTAAGCAACTCAGCAAGAGCCTATCTCTAAATAAAATATAAAAAGGGCTGGGGGTGTGGCTCAGTGGTTAAATGCTCCTGGGTTCAATCCCCAGTACAAAAAAAAAAAAAAATTTTTTTTTTCAGTTAAAGGTGATTGTAGATTTTGATATACAGTAAGTTGTGTGTATGAGTTATCTATTGATTCATAATAGACTACCCCAAAACTTAGTGACTTGAAACAGCAGCCATTTTACTGGTCACAATTCTATAGACCATTAGTCTGCTCTGGCCTCAGTAGGGGCATTTCTCTTGGTCTCACTTGAATCACTCCTGGGCCTACAGTCAGATGGCCCATAGGATGGAGGCTGGTTGGCCCAGGTTGACCTCACTCACACATCGGCAGGAACCTGGGCTGTTGAATCAGACAACTCAGTTGTTTTCCACACTGCCTATCCAGCCTATCCAGCAGGATATCTTAAACATCTTTCCCCTGGTGGCTGAGTTCCAAGAGGGCAAAAGTGGAAATTGTAAAGCTTCTTGAATTCCTGGCCTAGGAAACACCACAATGTGACTTCCACTGTTTTCTATTGGTCAAAGCAAATCAGAAGGCCAGACTAGATTGAAGGGAAGGGAAAGTAGACTTAAGTGCATGATAAAAGAGAGAGAGAGAGAGAGAGAGAGAGAGAGAGAGAGAGAGAGAGAGAGAGAGAGAAAGAGAGAGAGATGCAGTTTGTGGTCATATTAATCTATCACATAGGGTTATTCAGATCAACTTTCTCATTGTAAATGTCAAAACAAGACCTTTAAAGTGTTGAGATGAAAAGACAGTAATGAACTTCTCAGGCAATTTAAAATATTTGGATGATAGCCTATAATCAGAGAGATGAGCTATTGGAGCATCAAAGATGATCAGGCTTCATGCTTGGGGATCCAGATCCAGAAGATCAGAACGAGGATGTATTCAAAACACAGGGAATCTTACAGGGGATTCTCCAGGTTTATGGAAGGATAAGGATAAGGACTGGTTCAATTCCTTCACCCCCTATCTGAGGAGAAGGCTGCCTTGGATCTGAGCAGAGCAAGAGAAAAAGAATGAAAATGTAAAGAATCCCTGAGAGGGACATATCTTCCCTTATACAAATGTGCACCCCAATGAGCAGGGGCCATTAGGCCCTGAACTTGGTTGATGCAACTGGACTAGAAGTGCTCTCAGGCACATGACTGAATTGAGTCACAAAGTCTCTTCATCCTAGGCCTTGGGAGGCCACCAGAAAAAAATTCTTCAAAGGCAATGACCAGCACGAAAGTCAGATAGTACTAGAAAACAAGGCACCATGAAAGAGAACCTGATAACATATATTTTAACAATTTCAGATATTTTCTGACAAGTTTCAAGGAATAAATGCCTTGCAAGGAAGAAAGTTATAAAAGTCAACATAGCCAGTTTGAAAAAGAACGAACCTGAACTTCTAGGAATGGAAAATTCAATTATCAAAATTAAGAATACTGTGGCTTGCCAGGCATGGTGGCACAAGCCTGTAATCCCAGTGGCTCGGGAGGTTGAGGCAGGAGGATTGCAAGTTCAAAGCCAGCCTCAGCAACAGTGAGGCACTAAGCAACTCAGTGAGATCCTGTCTCTAAATAAAGTACAAAATAGGGCTGGGGATGTGGCTCAGTGGTTAAGTACCCTGAGTTCAATTCCTAGTACCAAAAAAAGAAAAAAGAAAAAAAGAAAAGAAAAGAAAAAGAATACAGCGGCTTACAATAAGGGAGGGAAGGGAAAAGTAGAAGTTAATTGGGTTAGACACAGGGAATGAAGAGAAGGGAGGAGAATGGGAATAGGAAAGACAGTAGAATGAATCAGACATAACTTTCCTATGTTCATACATGAATACACAAATAATGAAACTCCACATTATGTACAACCACAAGAATGGGATCCTAATTAGAATAAGTTATAGTCTATGTATGTATGATATGTCAAAATACACTATACTATCATGTATAACTATAAAGAACAACAACTACAAAAGAATCTGGTGGCTTACAACAGATTGAACATATTAAATCTTCCACTAGTAAACTGGAAGGTAGATCAGGACAAATTACCCAATTTGGAGAACCCAAAGAAAAGAAGGTGGAAAATCTCTGCCAACCCAAATGGGAGTTCTGGAATGAAGATTGCTAAAGGAGTCCCATATAGGGAAGAAATGTCCAGGCCTGAGTATCACCATCTGCTCAGTCATTGTCCAGAGGCCACCCCTTGAGAAGAACATGACCTCTGTTCAAAATCTGAAAGAGAGACAGTAGAAAGATTCTGACATAACTTTCCCATGTTCATATATGAATTCATGACCAGTGAAACTCCACATCATGTACAACCACAAGAGTCGGAAGTGATACTTCATGTATGTATGATATGTGAAAATATTTTCCACTGTCATGTATAACTAAAAAGAACAAATGAAGAAAGAAAAAACAAAATTGGAAAGGGCCCTGAGGAACTAATAGCTGGGAATCATACATAGGTAATAAAACTATCAAAACTGCAAGGGATTGTTAAGCATAGAAGATTGGACAGTGAAGAGACAGTGGCTGGGCAGTAACATTGCCAGAAGCTTTTAGGATGATGGCCATTCTAGCTTGTCCATACAGGAGTGTTCACTTTATAATAACAAATAATTTGTTTAGTTTTCTATTCATCTCTTATGTAGTTTAAAATTTGGGGGGAGAGGGGTACAGGGATTGAACCCAGGAGTGCTTAATCACTGAGCCACATCCCCCCCCCTTTTTTTTTATTTAGAGACAAGGTCTTGCTAAGTTGCTCAGGGCCTTGCTAAGTTGCTGAGGCTGGCTTTGAACTCATGTTCCTCCTTCCTCAGCCTCCCAAGCCACCAGGATTACAGGTGTGTGCCACCATGCCCAGCTTCTTGTGTACTTTTCTATCAATTATATATTACAATAAAAAGCCAAAAAATCAAGCAGAGGCAAAATCACAAGCCTACTCAATACTTGACACTCTTCCCTAATATTTTTTTCTGCATAGTATTTATCACCATCTCACACACTAAGTATTTTGTTAAATTACTTTGTTTGCTGCCTATTTCCCTTACCCTCTTCTAGAAATGTAAGCTCCATGAAGACAGGGATTTTTTTCACATCTGTTTATTTTTAACCTCCAGTGCCTAGGAATGGGTAGCACATGTTAAGTGCTGAAAGGACATGTATTGAATGAATGAATAACTGAGTGAATGAATGAATGAATGAATGAATAACATTCTAAGAATTTACCTTTAGCTATAAGAGAGACTGTTCTAAGTACATTGGGAATGACACTTTAGAATGACACTCTATGAATGATGGTCCTCCTGATGGCTTAGGTAATGATTTTTCTCCCCACGTGTGGTGATCAGTCATTGCAGTTTGGCATGAAGGAAGGAACGTTAGCCATTTTATCTCCTGGAAATTGCCCCTGGAGTCACTTTTCGGCTTCTCCATTCTCCTTAATGGTTGAGGCAAAGTGAGGAAAGCTTAACAGAAATTGTCAGAACTCAGAGTGCAATTCTGGACATAGTTCGTGCTTATTGCAGTCATCCAACTATAAACTCCATCATAGTGGTTTTCTCCTAATATGGCCATTGTGGTGTAACCAGAGAACGCTATTGAGATTCATAAGAAAAAGTCTACATCAAACTCATAGTTAGTAATTTCCTAGTGAATTATGGGAAAGTGAACTTTCCGCTTCCTATTGGATACACATTTGTATTGTTTGATTTTTAAAAAGGTTTAATAAAGAATTGCAACTCTATAGAGAATGGCATAAAACTAAAAGCAAATCACAACTCGTGAGAATCCTGATGAAAAATAAAACACATTTTTAAAACATTAGAGGAAAACAACGTGTGGAGGGGAGCATATTAATTAAAATCTTGAATTGTCTGCTTGGATTTGACATACAATGAGTTATGAATCAGTTATTAATTGTTAATAATTTATTTGATTGCATCATTCCCTCATCTAGAAAATGAGCAATCCCTACCTCTTAGAGATTGTGAGGATTAAATAGAACAATACATACAAATTTCATAGAGCATGGATGTCATAGAACAGCTGCTCAATAAATACTAACTAGTGTTATCATTTAATAAGCAGGAAAAATAGTAATGAAAAGGCACATAAAAGGAAAAGGGGTTACTGAGTTTTTTTCTCCTTTCCTTTGTACCCTCTGGTTCCTATGCCTGTGTCAAAATGTCCGATGCCCAAAGAAGCCAGATAAGCAATGTAAAGAGGGAAGAGGGAAAGTAAAGAAGAAAAGGAGACAGAGAACTCTGTAGAACAAGGATTATATACACTGTGTGAATGGGAATTGTCTCCATGAGGGGAATAAGGGCCCAGGTTGCAAAATCCATCATGGTGGGAGTACCCAGTGGAGCAACACCACTCACTTCATTATGCCTTGAAGGGGGTTGTGGAACTCCAGACCCCCCCCCCCACTTGCTTCCTGGCAATGAAGTGTGGTGCTAATGGGAGGTGGTGGAAACTTGAAGGGGTGAGACCTAGCGAAGACTTCCACATTGAGGACCAAGACTTTAACAGGTCAGCTCTAAACTACAACAACAAACTAGACATCTGGGGAATAAGAATAGATTACATTAATTTTGGAATCTTTTGGGAAATAAAATCATTCCCAGAGCTTGAAAAAGTATTGCATTTCTCTACAAAGGACGAGCCAAGAGTTGAGTCAAGATCTCTTACTTTAAGGAAAAATGTAAAAAAAAAAAAATAGAAATTTTTTAAATAAAGCAAAATGCCTAAGAGGTTTAATATTGTGTATATTAACAGTTTATAAACTGTTGCTCAGGTAAGGGAATAGGCAAGCAACAATAATATTTATTTTTTTTTTTGAGGAGAGAGAGAGAGAGAGAGAGAGAGAGAGAGAGAAAGAGAGAGAGAGTGAGAGAGGAGAGAGAATTTTTAATATTTATTTTTAGTTCTCGGCGGGCACAACATCTTTGTTTGTATGTGGTGTTGAGGATCGAACCCGGGCCGCACGCATGCCAGGCAAGCGCGCTACTGCTTGAGCCACATCCCCAGCCCAATAATATTTATTTAATTGTTACTATGTTTGCAGCTTAGGTGTTTTAGGTGCTTTTTCATACAATATTACTTCTTGTACCCTAAATACCCTTTAAATTAGTTACTATTATTTCCCCACTTAAACTAGACAGTTTATTGTGCTAAGAGAATGTTTTTTCCCTGGTGTGTATTTTTCCATTTTTACTGCTTTGGTGGATTTATGCTTTGAGGGAAGGGAAAGAGATAAATGTTTCTAAATGCAGTGAGTGCGGAAAAAAGGAAAAGAAAGAGGGAAGCTCAGGTTCTGCTCCTTAAAGAGACTTGGGAAGAAAACTTCAGAGCCCCCAAAGAGTGGTCAAGAATGAGAAGGGGAAGATGACAGAATGGTACAAAGAGGTTGCTCCTAGGACTAGAATTTTCCCCAAGAAGAGACAAACTTCCTGAGTCCCTAGCAGCTGCTCAGAGAAGGGTGATTTGCCCAAGGTCAAAGAGTGACAGAACTGAGTGTGTCAGACTTCAAAGCCAAATCTCTTAACCACTCTCCCAAACTTCTTAGCACTGTTGATTCTATTCTGATCATAATCAATTATTTTTTTGTCATATGCATTCCTGGGGGCAAAAATTGGGTGATGTGCTGGGCACGATGGTGCACACTGGTAATTCCAGTGCCTTGGGAGGCTGAGGCAGGAGGATCACAAGTTCAAAGCCAGCTTCAGCAACTTAGTGAGGCCCTAAGCAACTCAGCAAGACCCTGTCTCTAAATAAAATATAAAAAGGGCTAGGGATAGTGGTTAAGTACCCCTGGGTTCAATTCCCTGGTGCCAAATAAGTAAATAAATAAATAAGTTGGATGATGTACACATGCAAATATCCTACCCACAAATGGTAGTGACCCAGTCTATGGTCATGTGCATTGCTTCCACCTGTCTTAAAATCCTGCTAGAGTTAGCTTAGATTCCACATACTAGCCTATGACAGACATTCTTCCTACTATATTTACTTCCAAGCCTTTATTTTCTACCTCAGTACCTTCTGTCATTAATACTTATTATCAATCCATAAAGCTTACATGACTGTACCTAAGTAGATGACCCTAAAGTAACAGTTCTTATCCTATCAACCACAGAAGATTTATTTGTTCTAGGGTTATTTTTTTTAATCACTGGTTCTCTAGGGGGATTTTAGAACTGCTTTCCATGCCATTGCTTCTCAGCTAACTGGCAAAATAGCCTGAGCAGCCTTTGAAAGTGTTAGATGCTTGATAAATGTCTAGAACTTTTATTTAAAAATGAGAACAGAAGGTGATCCTTCCTCTATGAATAATAAAATACCACAAAAGAAAAGAATCTGTTGTCATACTTGTGGTTAAGAGGACATAGTGTGAGATATACTCAATAATTTAGTTTAACAAACAAATTTCTTACCTGTGCTGGGAACACACAAGAATAGAAACAATGAATTTTGTAAATAAAATGGAGAGAAAGAAAAATATTTCCAATAATTTTAACTGCCATTTAGGGAAGAGATTGGCAGTTAAAATTATTGGAAATATTTTTCTTTCAAAAGATCAAAGAAATAAATCTTCGTGTCTTAAACTTTTGAATATGTCTTCTTGTACATCTGTCATCATCATAAGAAGAATGTGCCTTACTTAGCTCACCATTGGGATCAAGGACAATGAGACACATGGAGTTAACCCTGATCCAGCTTAGAGCAGCAGACTCCTTGGCTGATCTACAGCATGTGAGCAAGAGCAATGTTTTGTCATATACTATAGACATTTTGTAGTTTGTCATTACTTCCCATATCTATTCTAAAGAGAGGACATTTTAAAAAAGAAATCCTACATAAACAAGTGTACAGTGATCCAAGATACACTTTGAGTCAGCCACAAGATGTTTGATAAACCAAAAGATAATTCAAAGAATCATATTAGACACACAAACCCACAAGAAAAGAAGCTGCAGTGATTCTAGAATTTTCTATGAAATAAATGCATCAAAGGCATGGGATGGGTGAGCATCAATCAATTCCATGCTTCAGTCTTGAATACTTAAAATTTTTATTACCTCAATACACACTAGATCAAGAACACCAGGTCAAGCAGTTGGTGTTCATAAGCTAGTGTATTGACCCTATATAAATGTGAATAAATTCCTGGGATCACAGAAAATCCTCTCTCTCTCTCTCTCTCTCTCTCTCTCTCTCTCTCTCTCTCTCTCTCTCTCTCTCTCTCTTTTGGCAGTGGGGTGGGTGGCTGTACCAGGGATTGAACTCAGAGGTACTCAACCACTGAGCCACATCCCCAGTCTTTCATTATATTTTATTTAGAGATGGTCTTGCTGAGTTCCTTAGTGCCTTGCTTTTGCTGAGGCTGGCTTTGAATTTGTGATTCTCCTGCTTCAGCCTCCTAAACTGCTGGGATTACAAGTGTGCACCACGGCACTTAGCTCCTCTCACAGTTTTGAAGCACTCACTGTTAAAACAATGAAACCACATGTGGCAATTTGTTTCAGTAATGGTCTCCAATTTGGTCATGGCTCTCTATATCCATGTTCTTGTACAATGATTCTGAATTTGTCCAATAGACAAGAGTAAATGAGATGCAAGCAAAACTGGAAAAGTGGCAGAACTTAAGGGATGGTCTTCTTTTGTTGATTTTTGGAGCTCTGACAATACCATGTAAAGAAGCCAGGCTAAAAGATGAGACCACAGAGAGCAGCCACCAGGCCATGTGGGCTGAAGGCTCTTAGCTGACCTCCTAGCTGACTGTGTTCACAAGTGTGAGCCTAGAACTACCCATTTGAGCACAACCCAAATTGCCATGCCTCAAAATCGTGGATAAAAAAAAAATTATTGTCATTACATTTTGGGAGTGGTTTTTTATACAGTTTCAGCTGATACACCATGTGAATGACTCACATGGACAACCTCATGTGAATGCATTTGCCATTCTTCTCCAAAAGAAAACATGGATTGTTGCTACCTCTAGGAAGTTTGTAGAAACCTTAATAAAGGTAATAAACAACAACAAAAAAAAGTTAAATGTTCAAAGAAACCATCCAATGACCTGTTTAAAAAATAAGTTAATATTGAAACTTTGGGAGATTTAGGAGTCAATTTTGGTGTTTCCCTCTCCCTCAGAATTAAAAAAAAAATTTTTTTAGTTGTTGATGGACCTTTATTTTATTTATTTATATGTGGTACTGAGAATCGAACCCAGTGCCTCACATGTGCTAGGTAAGCACTCTACCACTGAGCCACAATCCCAGCCCCTCTCCCTCAGAATTTATGACAGAAACACTACTAGTTTCAACTGATGGGGACAGATTTTTCAAAATAAGGGACGGCTGTTAGATTTCTCTTTTTCATTGGAAAGAGATAATTCAGGTATGAGCACATACTATTATTCAATACCTTTACTTTATTTTTTTATGTAGTGCTAGGGATCAAACCCGGTGCCTCATGCATGCTAGGCAAGCACTGCACCACTGAACCACAATCCCAGCCCACTTGTGTTCTTCTTATCAGCATGGAGGAGACTTTTGGACCTGCATTTCTCCTCCTAGTAGTACCTGGTTGGTTGCTGAGGAATGAGCATATTCTATTGACTTGAGCCAGGCACTGTCAGAGCAGCCTTAGGCAAATTGGCCTTCAAAAGAACTCATATGGGGGTCAGTAAAGTAGGCCCAGCCTATAGTTATCCACCACTGACATGTACCCACCTTCAAGGTCTGTTTTTATCCTGTGTAAATCTGAAATCCATCTCCTTTTCTCCATTTTCACTGACCTCAGTCTTGCCCAGACTCCCACCTGGAATGCTAAATGGGGATTGCTCTTAACCTGTTTCCTTGAATCCACAGTGGCCCCACTCTGATCTGGGCTCCACATGACATTCACAGCAATCATTCTTTTATTTATTCTGTTTAGATATACATGTCAGTAGAGTGTACTTTGACATATTATGCATATATGGAGTATAATTTATTCTAATTAGGATCCCATTCCATATTTTTGGTACCAGGGATTGAACCCATTATAAACTCTAGAAAGCAAAGAAGGCCAAACATTGCTCACTCTTGGAGCACTAACATCAAGCACAGTGATATGCTGGCACATAACTGATACGCAGTACGTATTTGTTGATTGAATGAATGAATTTGATGTGTGGAGTTGCAATTATACTTGGGGTACAAAATCTACTTGATTAGATATTTACTGAATGAATGAATAAGCCTGGGATGGGGGGTTAGCAAATGGGAAACCCTATCTTACATGGTGTTGAATATTGTTCCTTGCACAAAATAAGCCAAATAACTATTTTTGGAATAAATGACTAATGAGAAGATTTTAAAGAGATTACAAAGACTATGAACAAAAAGAGAATAAGAATTTGTTTCCTTTATATTTGAAGTAATCATAAATTATGGTCTCCTTTGTGTAGGCATGGAACTGATTTGTAAACAAAAAATAAATTCAGTGCTAGGGTATAGCTCAGTGGTAGAGTACTTGCCTATTATGCACAAGGTCTTAGGTTTTGATATACAGCTTCATAAAAAAAGTAAATAAATAAACAGTTACTTCTCTGGATGTGAAACAGTAAATAGTGGTGACAATACCCCGTGACCATAATTTCCTAATATTTCTATAATGTCTATGGGATGAAATTTCTAGGGTTAGACAATACTAACACCTCCCCAGTTTAGAAATGAGCATAAGCCATATAGTGAACTTTTCTTAAACATAAATTGAAATCAAAATAGAACACATATATTAACCTGTTACCCAATTGTCCTCCTTGTTAACCTTATTTAAAGTTTCATCTTTTTTAATATTTATTTTTTAGTTATAGGTGGACACAATAACTTTATTTTATTTTTGTGTGGTGCTGAGGATTGAACCCAGTGCCTCATGAATGCGAGGCGAAAGCTCTCCCTCTGAGCCACAATCCCAGCCCCTAAAGTCTCATCTTTTTTGCTTGTTTATTGTGCTGGGGATGAACCCAAGATCTTACACATTCTAGGCAAGCACTCTATCATTGAGTTACATTCCCAAACCTTCTTGTTTTTTTTTTTTTGTTTGTTTTTTAGACAGGATCTCACTAAGTTACTGATCCTCCTGCCTTGGCCTCCTGAGTAGCTGAGAATATAGACATGTGCTATTGCATCCTGCTTTATCACCTCTTGAATATACAAAAATATATAAACATCACCAGGGTCATAGAATATCCACCCATAATGTGTTTGGTTTGTTTTTTGAGATAGGGTCTCACTGTGTTGCCCAGGATGGTCTTGAACTTTGGTGAGCTCAGGTGATCCTCTCATCTTAGCTTCCTAAATAGCTGGGGCTATATTGTGTACCACAGGACCCAGCTCTCATCCTTAAGGGTTTGTTTTATTTCTGTTGTTGTTGTTTTATTTTGGTACCAGGAATTGAACCTAGGGGCACTTAACCACTGAGCTACATCTCCAGCCCTTTTTATTTTTTATCTTGGGACAGGATCTCACTAAGTTGCTTAGGGGCTTGCTAAATTGATGCGGCTGGCCTTGAACCTGGTATCCTTCTGCCTTAACCTCTTGAGCTGCTGGGATTATAGGACTATGCCACTATATCTGGCTCCATCCTTAAACTTGAAAGTAACTCATTTGTGATACAATTAAACGTTCTGCTGCAGATGGTCCAAATTGATAACACCTTTCTGTATCCACGCCTTTGACTGGGCCCTATGTGTACTGAGTTAAGAATTGAAGAAATAAGAATATTTTAATAATTTCCTTTATCCTTGGAATCATGAGCAATAAAATAATAGTTTAAGGTTCTATGTTTGGGGTTCATTGTTTTACATAGCAAAACTAACCACCTCAATATGACACTAACAAAGTTTTCTAAGTGTTAATCTGATATATCACACCACTAGTGGCCTTGAGGAAGGAACCATCAACTCTGAGGGGTCAGGGTCTGTATGAGGAGATGCCTTTCAGAAGAGAAGTCATTATTTGTTCAGAAGTTTGGTCAGACATCTGTGTGTGTATGCACATGCATGCACACACATGCATGTGTATGTTTGGGGTAAGAGGAGGCAGGGAGAGACTGAGCGTCCATGAAATTACATATGCTTTTGTAGAGTCTAATATAGTGGCAAGTTCTAACCTTATTTATTTATTGGTACCAGGGATTGAACCTAGAGGCACTTAACCACTGAGCCACATCCCCAGCCCTTTTAAAAAAAATGTTTTTTTTTTAGTTGTAGTTGGACACAATACCTTTATTTTATTTATTTATTTTTATGTGGTGCTGAGGATCGAACCCAGCACCTTGCACGTGGTAGGTGAACACTCTACCACTGAGCCACAACCCCAGCATCCCCCGCTCCAAGCCCTTTTTATTTATTTATTTATTTATTTATTTATTCATTCATTCCTCTGAAGCAAGATCTCAATCCTCATTTCCCTTTTTAATATTTTATTAGAGACAGGGTCTCACTGAGTTGCTTAAGGCCTTGCTAAGTTGCTGAGGCTGGGTTTGAACTCACCATCCTCTTGCTTCAGCCTCCCGAGTGGCTGGGATTACATGTGTGAGCCACCACACCCAGCTTTTAACCTTATTTTAAAAATTCAAAAACACTGTAAAATATGGAAGCATGAATTGGGGACCTGGGGCCATACATGACACTGAGAGTTCTAAGTCTCTAGGGAGGGAGAACTGTTGGCAGTCATTTGCTCCCAGTTGAATTTCTTTCTGATGCCTATTCAGCATGTCAGTACAATCCTCTGGTTAGGATGCATTCTCCTTCACATCGTTAAACAGTGATAAATAGGTCCAGATGCTTTACTTTAAAAGGACATTTTAGTTAATGTTCCTTGAGGAGAGGCAATAGTAACCAATGTTGCCCATTTGTCTGGTCATTCTGGGCTCCAGATGGCTTCATCAATGCTTGAAGAAATAGGAATGTTTTATTGAGCTGCAAGAATAAATATTTGCTGAGCCATTTCTACCACTTTGGGAGGGGTTTTAAGGCAAAGCCTACAGCGTTTCTGGTAAAACTCACATGAAGTGTGACAAAGCAATCAAAAGTGCTCTCTACTGCAACAGGATGAGCTAGCTGTTTTTGTGTTTTCCACAACAAACAATTTATAGAACTGTTCTTCTGCCTACTATCAGAAAAGCACTTTGGAGTATTACCAAGTGTATTTGCAAAGGAAGTAGTTTCAGGACAAAGAAAATAAATATACATAATATGTGTCTCTGAGATCATTAATTAAATATCCCATCCAAAATCCTTGCAAATGGGAGTACCCTGTTAAAATGCCAGCAGGAGACTGCTTTGACGGCACTGTTGGTTTAAAACCTTGAAAAACATTTCTGTAGTTTGCTTGCTTAGTTGTAAGCGATTGTTCTTGCAATGAGATATGATTGTAAACATTATTTCACAAAAACACTTTTTAAAAAGCTTTATTTGTATTGGCAGTTGGAGCACAAATAATAAATCCAATTTGAAGTAGCTGTGGTAGATTGCATACGTGGCCAAAATTTGTTTCTTCCCTTCACAAGGTGTAGTCTATTTCTCTAGCAGAGGAATCGAGTTGACCACATGACTTGCTCTGACCAATGGACACTAAAATATGTGAGGCAATCAGAGGCTTAAAAAGTGTTTGCACATTGAGGCTTGCCTCCTCTTATGTTTTTTGTTTTTTGTACTGGGGATTGAACTCAGGTGTGCTTAAACACTGAGCCACATCCCCAGCTCCATTTTGTATCTTGCTGAGTTGTAGTCTTGCTGAGTTGCTGCGGCTGGCTTTGAACTTGTGATCCTCCTGCCTCAGGCTCCCAAGCCACTGGGATTCCAGGCATGCACCACCACACCCAGCTTTCTTTTGACTTTTGAATGGAAGCCTGCAATTGCTATGTGGAGAAACTGAGATAGATTGCCAAGGAAAGGAAATTACATGGCCTAGTCACTGCCCCTAGTACCCTGGCCAACAGCCATTGGGTGAGGCTGGGCACGTGACCACAAATTTGCATGAGTAGACTCAGGTGAGAGCAATAAAGTCAACCCAGCCCGGAATCATCCAGCTGATCCACATTATTAGAGACTAAATAAATACTGGCTTTAAGCTACAGAGTTGTGGGAGAAGTTGTGCAGTAGAGAGTGATGGCTACATTGCTTAAGCTTATAAAAAAGATTCATCGGAAGATTCTTGTGCATTTTGAGGTCAAACCAAGCGGGGATAAAAGGAGAAGATATCCTTGGGCCTCAGAAACAACCAGAATCAAGGATTTGAATATCAGCATGAAAACAAAACCTATATTGTCTGGTAAGCAATGAAAAAACCCAAACATCAACCCAATCAGATTTCCCAGTCCAATTTTTTTAACCCATCCCCAGTACCTCCTATTTTACTGTTTCTGTGTATTCGGTTTTCATATTTTAGGATTCCCTCTGGGTGCAGTGGCACACTTAGCAACTTAGCGAGAACCTGTCTCAAAAAAAAAAAAATAACAAAGAGCTGGAGATGTTGCTCATTGGTTAAGCATCCCTGGGTTCAATACCTGGCACAAATATAAATAAATTCCACATATAAATGAGATCATGCAGTACTTTTCTCTCTGGCTTATCTCAATCAGCATAATGGTGTTTTTTTTTTGTTTTTTTTTAGGTTTTTCCGTGTTCTTATAAATGGCAGGATTTCCTTTTTTTTTTTTTTTTTTTTTTTTTGTACCAGGGAATGAGCCCTGGGACACTTAATCACTGAGCCACATCCCCAGCTCTTTTTATTTTATATTTTTGAGATACAGTGTCACTAAATTGCTGGGGCTGGGCTTGAACAACTGATCCTCCTGCCTCAGCCTCCAGAGCCACTGGGATTAAAGGCATGTGTCACTGTGCCAGGCCCTTTGCCTGACTTTTAACCAGTTATTTGGGGAGTTTGCTATTGAGTTATGTGGGTTCCTTATCTCTTGGATATTAACCTTTTATCATATAGCTCACAACATTTTCTCCCAACCCCTAGGTTGCCTTTTCATTTTGTTGAATGATTCCTTTGCTATTCAAAAGTTTTTTTTTAGTTTATTATTCTACTTATTTCTGCTTTCTATGCCTTTGCTATGGACATAATAACAAAAATCAATCCCAAGACCTTGTGAACAATTTCACCTGTTTTCTTCTAGGATTTTTGTGGTTTCAGTGGTTTTGGATTTTATGCTTAGTTCTTTAATACACTGTTTTACTTGATTTTTGTGTATGATATGATATAAGGTCAGTCTGATTTCATTCTTTTGAATGTAAATATTCAGTTTTCCTAACACCATTTGTTGAAAAGGTTATTTCCCCATGAAATATTTTTGTTGAAATAATTCTTGTTGAAATATTCCCTTGTTGAAAACTAGTTGATCATATATGCTTGGGTTTATTTCTGGGCTTTCTATTCTGTTTCATTGGTCTAAGTATTTGTTTTTTATGCCAATATTATATTGCTTTGATTACTATAGATTTGTGGTAGATTTTGATATCAGGTAGCAGGATACTTCAACTTTGTTCTTTTTGCTCATGCTTGCTTTGGCTACACAGGATCTTTTGTGATTCTATATGAATTTCAGGATTTTTTTTCTATTTCTGAAAATGTCATTAGGATTTTGCCATGAATTGCATTGAATCTGTAAATTGCCTTGGGTAATATGAACATGTTAACAATGTTAATTTTCAAATCCATGAACACAGGACATCATTCTGACCATTTGTGTCTAATTCCTTTCATTGATGTTTTGTAATGTTTGTGTGCAAATCTTTCGCTTCTGTGGTTTAATTTATTCCTAAGCATTTTTACTACTTTAAATGGGATTATTTTCTAGGTTTTATTTTTTCAGTAAAAATGTTCATTGTTATATGGAAATGTTGCCAGTTTTTGTTTTTTATACCCTGTAAGTTTACTAAATTTGTTTATTCTAATGATTTGTCTAATGAAGACCTTTAGGGTTTTCTATATATAAAATTCTGTCATTGGTGAACAAATAATTTAACTTGTATCCCATTTAGATGCCTTTCACTTATTTTTAAATTTTTTTAAGTTGTAGATGGACACAATATCTTTATTTTACTTATTTATTTTTATGTGATGTTGAAGATCAAACCCAATGCCTCACACATGCTAGGCAAGTGCTCTGCCACTGAGCTACAACCCCAGCCCTCACTTATTTTTGTTGCCTAATTGCTTTCACTGGGACTTCTAGTACTCTGTTAAACAAAAGTGATAAGAGTGGGCATCCTAACTTGTTCCTAATTTTTACATGAAAAGCTTTCAACTTTTCACTATTATGTTAGCAGTGGGTTTGATGTAAATGGCCTTTGTGATGTTGAGCTACATACAATGAAATGCAGTGTACAATAAGATACTGATATATGCCTATTAGAATGACCCAAATCCAGAACAGTAACACCAAATGGTGGTGATAATGTGACTCATCAGACACTCACTAGTTGGCTGGTTAGAATGCAAAATGATACAGCCACTTTGAAAAGCAGTTAGAAGTTTCTTATAAAACTAAACATGTTCTTTTGTATTAAGATTTTTATTGATTCTTTTTAGTTATATATGATAGTAGAATCCATTTTGATATATAGGCATGGAATATTTCTTATTCTAGTTAGGACCCCATTCTTGTGGATATACATGATGGTGGGATTCACTGTGGTGTATTTATATATGTACACAGGAAAATTATATCAGATTCCTTCCACTGTCTTTCCTATCTTCCTCCCTTCCCTTCATTCCCCTTTGTCTAACCTACAGAATTTCTTTTTTTAATACCTGTATTTTATTTTTTTTATGTGGTGCTGGGGAGCGAACCCAGTGCTTCACGCATGCTAGGCACGTGCTCTACCACTGAGCCACAACCCCGGCCTCTAACCTACAGAATTTCTGTTCTTCCCCTTCCCCCCCCAACTTATTGTGGATTAGCTTCCACATATTGGTGAAAACATTTGACCTTTAGATTTTCTTTCTTTCTTTCTTTTTTTCTTTTTTTTTTTTGTTTTTTTTTTTTTTTTTTTTTTTTTTTTTTTTTACATTTGGCTTATTTCACTTAGCATTTACTGGCCATAAAGTCATTCTTCTTAATGGCTGAGTAATACTGTTTTTATCACATTTTCCGTGATATATATATATCTCACATTTTTTTCATTCATCTGTTGAAGGGCACCTAGGTTGGCTCCATAGCTTAGCTATTGTCAATTGTTCTGCTATAAACATTGATGTGGCTATGTTCACCGTAGTATGCTGATTTAAAATCTTTTGGATATCTACCAAGGAGTGGTAGTGGTTCCATTCCTAGTTTTTTGAGGAATCTCTTTCCAGAGTGGTTGCGCCAATTCGCAGTCCCACCAACAATGAAGGAATGTACCCTTTTCCCCACATCCTCACCAATATTTATTGTTCCTTGTATTCTTGATAATTGCCATTCTGACTGGAATGAAGTGAAATTTCAGTGTAGTTTTTATTTGCATTTCTCTAATTGTTAGAGATATTGAACATTTTTCATATACTTGTTGACCATTTGTATTCTTTTGAGAAGTGTCTGTTCATTTTTTTGTCCATTTATTGATTTACTAAGCATGTTTTATTGTATGATCCAGCAATCATGTTTCTTGGTATTTACCCAAAGGAATTGAAAACTTATATCCACACAAAAACCTGTACGTGAATATTTATAGTGGTGTTATTCATAATTGCCAGTACTTGAAAGCAATCAAGATGTGCTTTAGTGCGTGAACATATAAATAAAAACTGATACAACCAGACAATGGAATATTATTCAGTGCTAAAAGAAATGTTATCAAGCCATCAGGCTCCTGTCACTCTTTTTGTGTCTCTGCAATCAAAGCTGATTCTTCTCTATCACTCCAAATAGGCAATATTTCTAATTCACAGATAACAAATTACACCTACCACAACTGCCCAAGCTTCAAACTTTGTTTAAAGGATCATGGGGACACTCCATCACTCTTTCTCTTGCAATTGTAAAACCAGGTGTCTTGACTGAGCCTCATTCAGTCTAAGTCCCTACAATAGCCATTTTAATCAGAAGTCACAAAATCTTTCTGGTGCCTAGCCACTGAGATTTGGGATTTTTGTTACCATGGCCTGTCCTCACAATCTTTCCAGGCTAATAGGAAAATCCTTAGTGTTTAAAGCCTTTGTAGATTTTTCTCTGATGAAATGGAAATTTTAGAAAAGGAACTTAACTCTGAAAAATAATGGGCATCTTGTATATCAAAGCTTATTCCACAAGTGATCATAATGGTATGAATAGTAACTCAACAACTGGCGTTAGCCAGAAACTAAAACATGATCTCCTCAAAGAGTGAGTTTGCTTATTGGCTAGAGCATAATTTTTTATAGTATATTCTTGCCTACCAGTAGAAAACATAGTATTTGAAAGCTACATGGGGAAAAATTGGATATTTGATAGATAAAATCGAGATTTGAATAATTTACTGCAGGTATTACTTTAAATAGATTATAAATAGAACATTATAGAACATTATATTTAAGTGGTTTATGTTTGTCTAATATCACTGTAGCAAAAACTGAATGAATGGAAGTGACCAGGTTTAGAAGCACTTCCAGGCCCAGTATTTGATAAGTTCAAAGCAATACTTTATTGTAGTTCTAATCTAGCAACTTCCTTCTCTTTATCTTTCTCTTTCTTTGAGATACAATAGAAGGCCAAAAGTAAAGGGCAGGGAGAATGATTACAAGCAAACATCATTAAAATATCAAATATGGGCTCATAAATATTTGGTCATTCACCATTACCATAGACAAGAGCAGGAAAATAGGATTTTTTAATCATAAATTTACCAAGAAGTCTTTTCCTTCAGCAAACTATTATTGAATTAAATATTGTATGCTAGAATAGAGAAATCTAATTAATATTAAAATTATAAAATACTACTGAATTTAATAATGAGCCAAATAGTTGTTTTACATATAATATTTGATTTATTGAATATTGAGTGAAAAGTATATATTTGTATATGATACTTTTAAATATAGTTTGAAATTAGTCATGATTTCATTCAATAGATATGTCTTTTAACAGGAAATCCAAATTTCCAAATACCAAAGTGTATTTTTCAGATTTGCATGTTATGCTACCAGTAAATTAAACTTTGACCTCTTTGTTGATCTACTGATTATAGTTATGAGAAATTTGTTTCATATCATCTAAACTTTATTGCTTCCAGACAGTTGTTTCTATTTTGTGTGGATTTTGTGCTTATATAGATGGTAAAGCACTAAGGTCATTTATGAAGTCATATAAATATTAAAATTAGCTTATGAAACAGGGTGTGAGCTCAGAGATGGAGCATGTGCTTCACATGTGTGAGGCCCTGGGCTCAGATCCTAGCATCCCCTGAACAATTAGTTTTTAATTCCCTGCTTGCTTAAATCAATATTTTGTCCATAAGTCATTGCCCAATATATTCCAAGAATGCAAATTATGTGCATTCAAACATTTAGGTATGTTTGAAAGATGTTGTAACTATATTCCTGTAATCAAGAATACATGTTTTTGGCAGTACAGGGGTATTGTATTTTGAGACACGTTCTTGCTAAGTTGCTGAGGCTGACTTGGAACTGTGATTCTCCTGCTTCAGCCTCCCGAGTAGCTGGGATTACAGGTATATGCCACTGCCGCAGTCTTGGCTGGGCACAGAATCACGAGCCACTGAAGCAGGAACAAAACTTTATTTTGAAAAAGCCGCTAACACTCTCCGCGCCAGCGAGTCAAAAACCGGTCCTCCCACGAGGGTGTCTGACCGGAACCGCGCGTCCCGGAACCCCCCGTCTCCTCCGACCTCCTCCGGAATTCCCTCCTACTATCCTTCCCCAACCAATGGGAACTCTCCAGCAGTCCCGTAAAGTCCCGTAACTTGAGTCCGGTAGCAGGCCAAGGTGAACAGCGGGAGTCCAGTTTGCATATGAATGTAAATTTTAACATAATCATCTCAGTGGCTAGCTGGCGTCACTTTACAACCAAAGGTGCCATACATCATATATATGCTTGTGGCTCCTAGCATCTGCCCCCTTCTGTTTAATTAAGCAACAAGCAATGTGGCTAGGGACCGTGCCTGGTAGGTTGTCCAATTTAACATATGGTTCTTACCCGTCATGGGAGAACTGACCTTTAGGCGTCAGCTTCCTGTCTTAGGTTGAATCCACTGTAATCAGAGCAACCCGTCGCTGACTACCGGTCCAGCATTCAGCCATGCTTGTGGATAGGCCTATGCACCAGTGGGGGGGTGAGGTTCTTGCCTCACCTCTGTTGGCCCCCAAATTTAGCCTTGGTGCCAGTGGGGGGGTGAGGTTCTTTGCCTCACCTCTGTTGGCCCCCAAATTTAGACCATCACTAGTAGAAGGGAGGAGGATACAGAAATGCCACGACACCAAGCCAATTGACGGCTCCTTTGGAAAAATTGCGTCACTGGTGACACCATCAGCAAAGATATGCCAGTATTACCACAATAAACATGGGGTGAGCTGGCAAGGAAATTGCATCACTGGTGACACCATCAGCAAAAATATGCCAGTATTACCACAATAAACATGGGGTGAGCTGGCAAGGAAATTGCATCACTGGTGACACCATCAGCAAAAATATGCCAGCAGTACCACAATTCGGTGCACCAGATGATATTTCACAATGTATGCAACTGATATATAGTCCAGGCAAGTTCTGCAAGCAGTTCAAATTGGAGGAGTCTATCAATATGTCCATATCCTCCCAAAGTAAATCAAGTCCTTGATAGCATTACTTGTTGAGTTATATTCATTGATGCATCAGTTTATACAGTTTACTGTGATAGCTATCATAGAAGCTGTAGTTTGGTTTTATCTCAGTCTTCACTGGAATTGGGATGGAGATGGAAATTCTGGCAATGATGGTAAAGAGACATTATCCTGAACAGAATTATTAAATATAATAAAAAGAAAAGGTGAAAGTAAACAAACAGATCTGTTAAACTCCTTTAAAAACAATCCTTAACAGCCGTTTACCAAATTTAAATTAGTAAACAAACAGATCTGTTAACCATCTTTAACAACAATCATAAACAGCTGTTCACCTAATTTAAATTAAACCATATAAATCACGTGAATAAAGAAAAAATTCGGATCCATTTTTTCATGAGCGCTCCTCATATAAGAAATATGGACATACACACATACAGACATACAACACAAAACAGAAGTGTGCACACAACATACAACACATAAGACAATAGTAAATAAAGGCCTTGTAACTATACTTAGGTGAAATCTCCATTGCAATGTTTAAAAACTCCACAGTCAAAAAAAATAAATAAATAAATAAATAAATAAATAAATAAAAAATAAAACACAGTCAAAAAATAAAACTGATCAGAAAAACATTAACCTAGGTTTGTATGAGCTCAAAAATAAAATAGAACTTTATGATGTGGAAAAATGCAATAATAAAATAGATACTGAAAAAAAAAACCTTGGTTAATCACTGTCGCAGATGTAAGAATAGCCAAGCTGGAGCTCTGGATGTCAGCTGTTATGGATTTGAGTCAAATCATCTTCTTTTTCTGTAGAAATTGTTTTAGTTAATCTCTCTGGAATCCAAATCGGTTGCTGTTCATCCTGTGGGAAAACACAGACAGCGCCCCGATTCCAGACTATCACTGGATCCGGGCCTTTCCATTGTCCTGTTAGAATATCTTTCCAAAGTACCTTAGGCTTATGTACATTTTTGGGGTACAAATGTCTTTCCGCAGCACTAAGTCCCGATGAATCTAAATTTAAAAAGTTTAGAGTAAAAAGGGTTATTTTAAGTTTATCTTTGGGGGATATATACCCCTTTCCAATTCCCTCCTTTTGTTTTAATAAGTACATTTTAATAGTTTGATGAGCTCTTTCAACTATGCCTTGTCCTTGTGGATTGTATGGAATTCCTGTTATGTGAGTAATACCAAATGATGAGCAAAATTGTTTAAAAGAGGAGGAAGTATAACCAGGACCGTTGTCCGTTTTTAACTGTTTTGGAACGCCCACAGTGGCAAAATTTTGTAAGCAATGAGCTATAACATCTTTAGTTTTTTCTCCGGCATGAAGGGAGCCCATCAAAAATCCGGAAGAGGTATCAACTGTAACATGTAAATATTTTAATTTTCCAAATTCTGGCAAGTGTGTGACGTCCATCTGCCAAATATGGTTAGGTATTAGTCCTCTAGGATTGACTCCAAGATTAACTTGTGGTAAAAATGTCACACAATTTTGACATTGTTTTATTATATGTCTGGCCTGTTCTTTAGTTATTTTAAAACGCTTTTGTAAAGTATTAGCATTGACATGGAACCTTTTATGAAAATTTATAGCTTCTTCTATTGTGGAGAAAATATGTATGTCATGTGTAGATTTATCTGCTAGTTCATTGCCCATACTAAGGGCTCCAGGCAATCCTGTATGTGCCCTGATATGACCTATGAAGAATGGATCTTTTCGGTCCCAGATTAGACTTTGTATAGCGGAAAACAAAGAGAAAACAGTAGAGGAAGGGGAAATCCTACCAGCATCTTCAAGGGAATTAATAGCATTAACTACATACTGACTATCAGAAAATAAATTAAATACAGAATCTTTAAACATCATAAAAGCTTGTAATACTGCATTAAGCTCTACCTTTTGAGCTGATTGTTTGGGTACTAAAAATGTAAAAGTTTGATCAGGAGTAACTACTGCTGCTGTACCATTGTTTGACCCATCAGTGAATATATTTGGAGCATTTATGATAGGGGTTTTTCTTGTCATTTTTGGAAAAACTACAGGATGCTTAGACCAAAAAGACAACAAAGGATTAGATGGTAAGTGATTATCAAATGAAACACTAGTTTTACACAGGATTATTGCCCAAGTATTTAACTCATTAGCTAACTCATCAATTTGATCCATAGTATATGGAGTAATAATTTTATTGGGAGAAATCCCAAACACTCCCTTAGCTGCTTTTATTCCTTTGAGTATTAATTGTCCTACAGCCTCAGGATATCTAGTAAGAATAGTGTTAGGGGAATAAGATAAATGTATCCACAATAATGGACCTTCTTGCCAAAATACTCCTGTAGGAATATTTTTTGTTGGTAGTACAATAAATAATAAAGGCAAACTTATATCAATTCTATCCAAATGCATATTTTCCATATATGTTTCAATGATTTTTAATACTTTTCTTGCTTCAGGCGTTAACATGCGGGGTGAATTTGGATCTGCTGGACCTTTTAGAATATCAAATAAAGGTCCTAACTCTCCTGTTGGTATGCCTAGATAAGGCCTTATCCAATTTATGTCTCCCAATAACTTTTGAAAGTCATTAAGTGATTTGAGTTGATCTACTCGTATTTGAATTTTTGGTGGACGGACCATGGTTGAGGATAATAGAACTCCTAAATAATTAATTGGAAGATTTAATTGTACTTTATCTATTGCTATCTCTAGATTATAATTTTTCAATAAATTTGTAAGTGTGGCATAACATTCTAGTAATGTGTTTTTATCTTTATGTGCCAGTAACACATCATCCATATAGTGAAATATTTGTAGTTCAGGATTTTGGTTTCTAAGTGGCTGGATTGCTTTATTAACATAAATTTGACACATAGTTGGGCTGTTAGCCATCCCTTGAGGGAGTACTTTCCATTCATATCTCTGATCAGGACCTTCATGATTCAGTGCAGGGATAGTAAATGCAAAATGTGGACTATCCTCGGGATGAATTGGAATTGAAAAGAAACAATCTTTAATATCTATAACTAAAACATGCCAGGTTTTTGGTAAAGCAGACAATTGAGGAATCCCTGATTGAGCAGGTCCCATAATAACCATCTCATTATTAATGGCTCTTAAATCTTGTAATAATCTCCATTTACCAGATTTCTTTTTAATGACAAAAATGGGAGTATTATAGGGGGATACGGAAGGTTGTATATGTCCTTCCGCTAACTGTTGTCTGACCAAGTCATGGGCTACTTGTATCTTTTCTTTAGTCAAGGGCCACTGAGGAACCCACACTGGTCTTTCTGATTTCCAAGTAATTTTGATTGTCTCAGTGGCCCTTTCTGAAAACCCAATTCATGTCTATTTATTTCTTGATCTATTTGAATAGGTGCTGTCATACCTTGTTCTTGTTCTCTTAATCTTTTTTCTTTCCTAAAGCCTTGTTTAGCCCTAGTAGTGGGCGCGTTAGGATTGATGTTATTTGTTAATGTCAATCCTAATTGATCTAGGACATCTCGTCCCCATAAATTTACAGGAAGATGATCCAATACATAGGGCTGTATAGTTCCTTCACATCCTTCAGGATCCCTCCAATCTAATACCATAGCACTTCTATGGGGATTTGTTGCCACTCCTAGGCCTCGAAGCGTTTGAGTGGCTTGTTGTAATGGCCAATGTTTTGGCCATTCTTGACGAGATATTATGCTGAGGTCAGCACCTGTGTCCAGCAGCCCATTAAAGTCATGTCCTTGAATTTTTAATTTTAGCATTGGGCGAGAATCTAAATTTAAAGACAGCATAGCCCAATCTACACCTGTGGAGCCTAATCCCTTGGAACCTCTTTCTACATTACAACTGGAAAATTTATCATGCAGGCTGGGTATTATTAATAACTGTGCTATTCTATCTCCTGGTGAAATTACTGATATACCTCTTGGAGAACTAGCTATAATTTTTATTTCACCTTCATAATCGGGATCAATTACCCCAGGACTTATCATAAGTCCTTTTAGTGTAGAAGAACTGCGTCCCAATAATAAGCCTACTGTTCCTTTGGGAAGAGGTCCTTTTACTCCTGTGGGAATGATTTGAATTCCCATCTCTGGGGTTAGTACTGCTCTGGCAGAGGCGCAGATGTCCAGCCCTGCGCTCCCTCTAGTTTGTCTGATGAGGGATTTAATGGATAATGCGTCCTGGGCACTACCTTGATGGGGCTGTTGGGTTCCTCCATTGCCCCATATATTTGTGGTTTGGGGCCCCGGGGCATTGGGCCCTCTAGTCCGTTTTTTGGCAATGGAGCTTGATACCTTTCTCCACGATATCGTGGGTAAACACTTGGTCCTTGTCCGTTTTTTGATAACGGAATACCCTCTATGGTGGTTTGAGAACGGCATTCATTAGCCCAATGTCTCCCTCTACGGCATCGTGGGCAAATACCTGGTATTCTATTCCTTTGATATCCAGCTTTGTTAAACCCTCCTCTTATGGGGCAACTCCTTTTAAAATGTCCTGTTTGATTACAATTATAGCATGTTCTTGGCCTGGCATCTAAAGCCTGTTGTACTGCTGCTAAGACTTGCCCCTGTTCATTAATGTCTCTACATAATTTAATATATGTGTTTAAATCCTCATGTCTCCATGGTCTAATGACCTCTCTGCAGCAACGATTTGCTTGGTCATAAGCCAGTTGTTTTATAAATGGCATTACCTGTTCTGTATTTCCAAATATCCTAGAGGCTGACTGAATAAGTCTATCTACAAATTCAGCATAAGGTTCATTAGTTCCTTGTATTACCTTAGATAATTGACCTTGTAAGTCTCCATGCCCCTGTAAAGTTTTCCATGCCCTAACTGCATCTACAGCAATTTGTGCGTATACGCCAGGGTCATATTCAATTTGCTGTCTTTGACCTTCATATGGTCCCTTTCCCAATAGCATGTCCATATTTCTTTGAGGGTACCCAGCTTCTGCATTTCGCCTAGCTGTCTCCATGCAAAATTCCTCATTGGCAACCTTCCATAACAAATATTGTCCTCCGTTTAGCACAGATCGACACATGTTAGCCCAATCTGCTGGTGTCATGTCCAAGTTGGTAACAGATTCAACCATGCTTATTGTGAAGGGAGCTTGCGGCCCATAGGTCGTTACAGCCTCCTTTAATTGCTTTATTGTTTTGAAATCTAAAGCACGGTGAATTCGTTGCCCTCCTGCCTGCTCAAGTACAGGGCATGCTAATCTTTGGGGTCCTGCCTCAGAATTCCGTCCATCAACTACGGTAGTTGAGGGCCGCTCAGCGGTAGATGGAGCTGTTGGCTGAGTTACGCCCTCTGGTGATAGAACGGAGTTGGTAGCAACCTCCTGTTGTAATTCTCCACCTGATGGCTGCTTGTCCTCTAAGCTTGCTTTCTTTAAATTCTCCTCTGTCTGACTAGCTTGAGAGACCTTCTCTTTTGCTTGACCTAGCGTTTTTTCTACCATAGTCTGGACCTCTAACAATTTACTTAACAGTTTTTCGGTTTGTTTTTTATTGGATTCTAATCTACTATAACCTAACCCAATAAGGTAGGATAAAACAAAGCCGAAGCAGAATGAAACAAAGACGGAGCAGACAATGGTTGTATCAATTTTCTCTTTCTCAGGGCTGAATAACTTCAAACCTTGAGCCAACCATTTTTTCCAGTTCGCCTGAGAAAATTCTAGGGCTAGGGAGCTCGAAATAAAAACAAAATAAATCAAAACAAGAACACATTGTTTTCTGAGAAGGTCATCCATCCTGTCGCCTTCCCTCAGGGGCGAGCAATTTACTCACCTCTAAGCTTCAGGCGTTCCCCGCACGGGCCGCCAAATGCCGCAGTCTTGGCTGGGCACAGAATCACGAGCCACTGAAGCAGGAACAAAACTTTATTTTGAAAAAGCCGCTAACACTCTCCGCGCCAGCGAGTCAAAAACCGGTCCTCCCACGAGGGTGTCTGACCGGAACCGCGCGTCCCGGAACCCCCCGTCTCCTCCGACCTCCTCCGGAATTCCCTCCTACTATCCTTCCCCAACCAATGGGAACTCTCCAGCAGTCCCGTAAAGTCCCGTAACTTGAGTCCGGTAGCAGGCCAAGGTGAACAGCGGGAGTCCAGTTTGCATATGAATGTAAATTTTAACATAATCATCTCAGTGGCTAGCTGGCGTCACTTTACAACCAAAGGTGCCATACATCGTATATATGCTTGTGGCTCCTAGCATGCCACCATACTTGGTGCAAGAATACTTTTGTTATTAAACAGAAAATCGCTCCTTTTCCTTCCAAATGAGGTTTTGGGGGAAAAAATTGGTGAGGATAGCTGTTTAAAGTTCTTCATGAATGTTAATTGGGGCATTTGTTGCAACCAATGGATCAAATTGCCTTAGGGGCAAAAGGCTGGGGCAAAAATGTATTATCTTATTTAACAAACCAGCAATAGAGCTAGATTCATGGACATAAAGACATCAGTGCTTTTTCTCATAGCAAAGAGAATTCTCCACAGAAAAGGTAACTGACGGGGAAGCTCTGGGCACATGTCTCTACAGTGTTACAGACCACAAGGCAGGAAAACTTCCTCCCCAGCCACGGTTTAGAAAAGTATAAGGAAGAAATTTGGTCCATCTAAAGCCACATCCACCCCCCTCAGAGTAAGGAACTCTGAATAAGGAGGTGGAAGGAGTACAGGTGGCAGTTCCAAAGGCACAAGGAGGTGAGGGAGCAACAGCTCCCTAAAGATCATTGTTCTGTTGAGATAGACAATAAACATTCTCCAAATAAAGCTTGTAATCTGATTGTAAACCAAGATACCTAAACATAGAAGAGAATGCAGAAAGTCTTACCAAAAAAAAAAAAAAGTTTCAAGTGATCATTATATTATGATACAAGGTTCAATGTTTCTAAGAAGTTATAACAATTTGAGCTGGGGCTATAGCTCAGTGGCAGAGTGCTTGCCTAGCATGTGTGAGGCACTGGGTTTTATCCTTAGCACCATATAAAAAATTTAAATAAAGTCATGCTGTCTACAACTGTTTTTTTTAAGTTATAACAACTTAAAACTTTTCTGCATTTAATAAGACTCCAAATATATAGAGCAAAAATGGACAGATCAAGAAAGAGACAAATCCATATTCCTAATGAGAGACATTCATCTAGATATTCTAGTTTGATATATCAAGAAGATAGAAATCATTGAGGATATAGACTATTTCAACTACACAATTAGTCTTTCTAGCCAGTCAAATGTGATTATCAAGCAGATATCATAAAGATATAGGGATTATCAGTGGAGTGAAAGGAGATTGAGGAGGAATGGGAAAGGGAGAAGATAGTGTGATTTTATTAAATTTAGTCCATATGTGTATATTAATATGCCCCAGGGAATTTAACCTTTATTTATGAAAGCACTAATCAAAAATAAACAAGTGAAGTTGGGTGCAGTGGCAGGCGCTTATAATCCCAGTGGCTTGGGAGGCTTAGGCAGGAAGATCATGAGTTCAAAGCCAGCCTCAGCGCGCCAAAAAAAAAAAAAAAAAAAAAGTGCTAAGCAACTCGGTGAGACCCTGTCTCTAAATAAAATACAAAATAGGGCTGGGGATGTGGCTCAGTGTTTGAGTGCTCCTGAGTTCAATCCCTGGTACCAAAAAATTAAAAATATGAAATAAATGAGTGAAGGGAAGATTAGTAGAGTGGCGGAAGGAGAAAAAGAGGAAGAAGGAGAGGCGGGAAAGCAGGGAGCACTGGGGATTGAAATGGAGTAAATCAAACTCCATGCATGTATGATTTTTGTCAAAATGAACCCAACTATTATATATAACTATAATGTTCTAGTTAAAAAATCATGACAATAAAGAAAGATACTGCATCATTGGCAAAATAACATTTTCAAACACACAATTGATATAAAAAATGGTCCTTAAGACAAATATCAATATATTTCAAAGAATCGGCATCCTACAGTGTAGTTCAATAGGAGTTGTACTTCCTGTGTGGCCAAGCAGGTGCCCAATTAAGTGATCCTATAATAGACAACCAAAAATCACTGGACAAAACACAAAAAGCAACTACATAAAGACTCCACAGAGTGAACCAAAATATTAAACTTGGAGTAAGATACTAGTCCAGAGCGACTTAACAAATGTTTATGGTCTTTTACTTTAAACTTTCCTCTAAAACTAGGGCTGGAATCTCAACAACTGAGGCTGAGGCAAGAGGATTACAAATTTGAGGCCAGCTTTAGCAATTTAGCAAGGCCCTCAGCATTGTAGTGAGACCCTGTCTCAAAATTAAAAAGGCTAGGGTGTGGCTCAATGGTAGAAAGCCTCTCAGTTCAATCCTCAGGACACGCCCCCCCTCCCCCCCACACACACACAGAAAAAATTTAGGGCTGGGATCAAGTTTAGTGGTAAATCATTTGCAAGGCCCTGGGCTCAATCCCCAGTACTGCACACAAAACCACCACAACAAAACTACCAGTGTGCAAAGATTTTCAGCAATGTTCCTCACTTAGTGATGGGTTGCTTGATGTGGGAAATTAACATGAAGTAGAGATTTTGTTACTACTTGGTAGATACCTTTTTATTGTGAAAGTCTGTGCCTGTCATCACCCCGGCTAAATAATCCTTATAGCTGCCCCCCCCCCAAAATCCATCCCTCCTAAAATCAGTCCTGTCTAGAATCCTTCCCTTAAACTAGTTGAACTCCCTACATCCATCCCATAATTGTGATCCTGAAATTGAGTAGTTGTAGCTCACTGCATTCCCTTCAAAAATTCATTCCAAATAACATGCATTTTAGGGGCTGAGGTTGTGGTTCAGTGGTAGAGTGCTTGCCTGCTATGTGTGAGGCACTGGGTTCAATTCTCAGCACCACATAAAAATAAAGATATTGTGTCCATTTAAAATTAAAAATATTTCAAGAAAAGTTTTAAAAACATGAATTTATATCAATATCATGGTAAGATGACCAAAACTTTCACCATAGGGGAAATTAGAATTCATTTAGTATTCATTACTCCATTCATTCTTTTCTTCCAATAAGTGAGAAATTTAATGCCTCTGAAATCTTATTGTTAGATAAGTTAATGATTGGTTTGTAGTTAGGGTGAAATTCTTTCCATTTGCCCATGTTACTTTTTCAAGATGAGTTTAGTCTCAGTAATAAGGTAGAAATTGGTAAATAGAGCCAACTTAAGCTTTACTGTATCTATGTGGCTTTTGTATATTTGTGACAGTTTTGACTGGGAAAGACTCCAAGGACAAGTGTCAATATACTTGCTAAAAGTCTGATAAGAAATTGATCGGGGGAGCTGAATTAAAGAACACATTAAAAAACAATTTGCTGAAAAAAGTTATCCCCCCCCCCCGAAAAAAAAAAAAAGTCAAGATCCTCTTAAAAAAGCAGAGGTTCTTGAACAATCTGCTTTTCACTTTTGCATGGAGAAGGTACTCTTGGCAAAAAGGCCCTTGTAATGAGTCAAGTAAAGGAAATGGTTTTGATTATATGAAGAATTTTCTAAAGAAAGAGAATGGGACATATTTATAACTTGTCAGTAATTGTGAGTTTTATGGCTGTAACTTCTTAACTGCCAAGTGAGCAAGATGAATGCTTTTCTATCTTCTGGCACTCCCTCAGTCTCCATTCCTGGTACTCTTAACAAAAGTTAAATGGGGGGCTGGGGTATAGCTTAGTTGGTAGAGTGCTTGCCTCCACATGCACAAGGCCCTGGGTTCAATCCCCAGCACCCACCCCTCACACAAAATTAAATGGCATGTCAGTCAGTTGGTTTTTATTTCAACACATAAATGTTTTAAATACATTTTAAAACTAGGGAATAGTTAAATCCATTTGCTCTTTTCAGAAGAAGTTTTCACTTTGCTTGGAAGTTAGTAACAAGATGAGAATCCATAGGAAAAAAGACTGAAGAATAATCTGAAGCATTAAGAATGGTTATTTCTTAGCAACTGGATTTTACTTAATTTTACTGTCCTATTTTCATTGTTTTCCTACCGTGAACATAATATTTCAAAATCAGGAAGGCAAAAGAGACATTTAAATGAAAATATCTGAGAAAAGCTGCATTAAAACCAGTACATTTCTCAAGGCAATAATTTCATTTATGTAATGTTTTAGTCAGCTTTTTCACCACTGTGACCAAAAGACCCAATAGAAACAATTTTAGAGGAGGAAAAGTTTATTTGGTGCTCATGGTTTCAGAGTCAATGGTTGGTTGATTCCATAACTCTGGGCCTGAGATGAGGTAGAACATCATGGCAGAAGGGTATGGAGGAGGAATACAGCTCAGGATATAGCAACAAGGAAGCGGGGAACTCTGCTCACCAGGGACAAAATATAAAATCCAAAGGCTCACCCCTAGTGATCTACTTCCTCTAGCCACATCCTAGAAAAACATCCTACAGTTACTGTCCAGTTAATCCACTCAAGTGGACCAATCCACTGATTAAGTTACAGCTTTCCTAATCTGATCATTTCATATCTGAACATTCGTGTGTGTGTATATTATATATATATTATACATATTACATAATATATATGGGCAGTTCTGGTCTAGGCTACATATAATTTTTTTCAGTTGTCAATGGACTTTATTTACTTATATGTAGTGCTGAGAATTGAACCCAGTGCCTCACACATGCTAACGCAAGTGCTCTACCACTGAGCCACACTCCCCAGCCCCTGAACATTCTTGCATTGTCTCACACATGAACTTTTGGGGAACACCTCATATTAAACCATAATAGAGGGCTGGGGATGTGGCTCAAGTGGTAGCGCGCTCGCCTGGCATGCGTGCGGCCCGGGTTCGATCCTCAGCACCACATACCAACAAAGATGTTGTGTCCGCCGAGAACTAAAAAATAAATATTAAAAATTCTCTCTCTCCTCTCTCACTCTCTCTTTAAAAAAAAAAAAACCATAATAGAGACCCTGGGTTGAATCCCTAGCACTACAGAAAAAAAAGTATATCTTGAATATATAGGCCACATGATTTGCTATGCCCAATGGGACATTAGCAAACTGAATACAAGCAGAGCCTTGAAAAGTACTTTGCCACTGGGGATTGTCCTCTTGTTGCTCTTTGAAATGCTGATTCTCTCATATGAAGAAGACTGAGCCAGTCTGTTAGAAGACAAGACATGTGGAGCAGAAAGGAGTCCTCACTGCTGAGGTGCACACAACACACTAGTCTGACAGTTGCTGGGCATGTGAGTGATGTCAGGCTTCAGTCTCAATAGACCATCCAAATAATTTCAGGAATCAGGTAAACTAGACTGGACCAGAACTGCCCAGCAAGGCCTACAGAATTATAAGAAACAAGGTTTATTGCTTTAGTCCATTAAGTTTTGGAATAGTTTGTTATGCACAAAAAGGCTGTTATGTTATCTGGTGACCAAATCTGAATTTGATCTTTCTCCCTTTTCCCCCTCTGAAACTCTGATCTTTCCTGTCATACGCACTGACTACCACTCCCTGCCAGCTTTCAAACAAATGAAAGGGATGTTCATGACCCAAATAACTAAAATAGCAGTGTTAGACACATGTGCAATTTATAGTCTACCAAATAAAAAGTCTGCCCATAAGACTAAATCATGTAGAGATAAAATTACCCTTGAAAATGTCTTAGGTCCAGGCAGAAGACCTGAGAGTCACAGAAGATTGTCTTAGAGAGGTAGTTAGGGCCTTGCAGACCATGGTTGAAGAGGCATTTATCAACAAATGCAACGAACTGTGGGATTTTTATTTTATAGGAAAAAAGAACAGATGTAGATTTCCAAGCAAAATTATGGTAAGATGGATCAAAAAAGTGGAGGAAGGAAGAAGAGATGGGGGGATGATTGCAGCAATTTAGAGAAGAAGCGAGGTTATAGCCATATTGATGGAAAGGGTACAATAGAATCCAAGCAAGCCACTAAAGCTGAGTTGCTAGCATTTATTAAGTATATAAGGAGGATGAAAGCAAAAAAAAAAGGTCGTCGAGCATTTTGAAAAGTACATGGAAGGACAAGGAATTCTTTAATTTGTTCTTTTTAGCAATACATGAAAGTAGAATATATTTTGGCAGATTATACTTGAAGAGAATGTTATGATCTACATAAGATCCCACTCTTGTGGTTATAATCTATGTAAGATCCCACTCTTGTGGAGTTACCCTGATCGTGTATTCAAATACAAGGCTAGAAAGTTATGACCAATTAATTCTGTTTTTCCTATGACCCTCACCCTCCCCTCTCTATATTTCTTTTTGTCTAATCCAATGGATTTCTACTGTTCCCCTCCCCTACCTCCTTCGTTTTGGGTCAGCATCCACAATTCGGAACATTTGGACTTTGGTTTGGGGAAACTGGCTTATTTCACTTAGCTTGATATTCTCCAGTTCCATTCATTATTTACCAGCAAATTCCATAATTTCATTCTTTTTTTTTTTAGTGCTTCATTATTTTTTTTAATTATTTTATTGTTGGTTGTTCAAAACATTACATAGTTCTTAATATACCATATTTCACAGATTGATTCAAGTGGGTTATGAACTCCCATTTTTACCCCGTATACAGATTGCTGTGTCACATCAGTTACATTTCCATTGATTTACAAATTGCCTTTCTGGTGACTGATGTATTCTGCTGTCTATCCCATTCTCCGCTGTCCCCATAATTTCATTCTTTATGGTTGAGTAATATTCCATTGTGTGTGGGGGTGTGTAATATATATACATACACACACACACACACACACACACACACACACACACCACATTTTCTTTATCCACTCATCCGTTGAGGGACACCTAGGTTGTTTCCATAGCTTGACTATTGTTAAATTAAGATGCTATAAACATTGGTGTGGCTGCGTCACTGTAGTATGCTGTTTTTAAGTCCTTTGGGTATATACTGAGGAGTGGGATGACTGGGTCAAATGGTAATTACATTCCAAGTTTTCTAAGGAATCTCCATACTGCTTTCCATAGTGATTGCACCAATCTGCATTTTCACCAACAATGTACAATACCCTTCTCCCACATTCTTGCCAACATTTATTGTTACTCGTATTCTTGATAATTGCCATTCTGACTTGGAGTGAGATGGAATCTCAGTTTTAATTTGTATTTTTCTAATTGCTAGAGATGTTGAACTTCATATTTTTGACCATTTATTTCTTCTGTGAAGTGTTTGTTGAGTTCCTTGGCTCATTTATTGATTGGGTTATTTTTCTGATAAGTTTTCTGAGTTTTTGTATATCCTGGAAATTATCGCCTTATCTGAGCTACTGGTGGTGAAGGTTTTCTTCTATTCTGTAGGATCTCTGTTCACATTCTTGATTGTCTTCTTTGCCTTGAAGAAGCTTTTCAGTTTGATACATTTTTTTTTCTTGATTTTACTTCATGCGTTTTAGGAGTCTTGTTGAGGAATTCAGTTTGTAAGCTGACATGTTGGAGAGTTGAGCTTACTTTTTCTTTTCTTTTTTTTTTTTTTTGTTAAAATATTTTTATTTATTTATTTACTTCTCGGCGGACACAACATCTTTGTTGGTATGTGGTGCTGAGGATCGAACCCGGGCCGCACGCATGCCAGGCGAGCGCGCTACCGCTTGAGCCACATCCCCAGCCCCTTACTTTTTCTTCTAGTAAGTGCAGGTCTGTGGTCTAATGCCTAGATAATTGATCCACTTTGAGTTGAGTTTTGTGCAGGGTGAGATATATAGGTTCAATTTCATTCTATGTATGGATTTCTGGTTTTCCCAACACCATTTGTTGAAGAGGCTATCTTTTCTCCAATGTATGTTTATGATACCTTTGTCTAGGATGAGATAACTGTATTTATGTGGGTATGTCTATGTGTCTTCTATTCTTTTTTGGTGCCAATACCATGCTGTTTTTGTTACTATAGCTCTGTAGTATAATTAAAGGTCTCGTATTTTGATGCCTCCTGCTTCACTTTTTGTGCTAAGGATTACTTTGGCTATTCTGGGTCTCTTATTTTTCCAAATGAATTTCATGATTGCTTTTTCTATTTCTGTGAAGAACATCATTGGGATCTTTGTGGAAATTGCATTAAATCTGTATGGAATAGTGCTTTTGGTAGTATGGCCATTTTGATAATATTTATTCTGCTTATCCAGGAACATGGGAGATCTTTCCATTTTCTGAGATCTTCAATTCTTTAGTGTTCTGTAGTTTTCATTATAGAGGTCTTTCAACTCTTTTGTTAGGTTGATTCATAAATATTTTATTTTTTGAGGTTATTGTAAAAAGAATAGTTTTCCTGATTTCTCTTTCAGATGATATATCCTTGGTGTATAGAAATGCAATTTGATTTATTAGTATTGATTTTAAACCCTGACACTTTACTGAACTTGTTTATTCTAGGAGCTTTCTAGTAGAGTTTTTTGGGTTTTCTAAATATAGAATCATGTTGTTGGCAAATAGGGATAGTTTCAGCTCTTTTCCAATTCATATCCCTTTAATTTCTTTCTTTTTTCTGATTGCCCTGGCTAGGGTTTTGAGGACTATATTGAATAGGAATGATGGAAAGAGGGCATTGCTGTTTTTTTCAGTTTTTAGAGGGAATACTTTCAGTTTTTCTCCATTTAAAATGATGTTGTTCTTGGATTTAGTGTATATAGCTTTTACAATGTTGAGGTATGTTACTATTATCCCTAGTTTTTCTAGTGTTTTGAGCATAAATGGGTGCTGAATTTTGTCAAGTGTTTTTTCCTCATCTATTGAGATTATAACGTGTTTCTTAACAAGGAATTTTTATATGCAGTATGCCATGCATTTTGTACTTGGTGTCTCCTTTAATTTTTACACCAATCTTAAAGAAAAGAAATATTATCATCTACATTGTGCAAAAGAGAAAATGAAAGCTTGAGAAATGGGCTAAATATCAAGGGATGGTAAAGTCAGAATCTGAACCCAAGTCTGTGTGCTATCTTGTTGGGTGGGGTTAGTACCATCGGGAACAATGAGAGTCTGCAGGAAGAGTTAAGGTGAATTTGAAACTTAAGTGTCTTGGAGGCACTAGAAAACATTCAGGAATGGATGTTCAGCTACTAGGGAAATGGGGACTGTAGATCTTTCATTAGAAGCAAGAAAGCCATTTGGGAACAGCTTTGTTTGACTTGGCCTCTTACATATACTGAAATATTTTCAAATTAAAACTTAATCCTAAGTAAAGCTATACATATCAGTTTGTTTTCCAGGTCAAATCTTTATTTCCATGAACTGGGTGAGTTGATTCTCTCCAGTGGGGAAAAAATAGCTCATTACTTTGGCTATTTTTAAACCATTTTTAATGTTTTCAAGGCAATAGTGGCACAAATAACCAAGGTCTTGTATTAATGTGTCAACTTACTGTCAACAGAATTTGCAGGAAGCAAAAAATCAAGTCAAGTTCAGGTCAACCACTGGAAACTATACAAATATATGAAAAATAAACCAAAGTTTTTCTTGTTATCAATTTCTAATTTTATTGCATTGTACTGAAAAGTTACTTGATATTAATTCAATTTTTAAAAATGTGTTGAGACTTATTTTGGGGACTATCATATGATCTATTTTGGAGAATGTTCCATGCACTGATAAGAAAAATGTGTATTCAAGTTTCACCAGGCAGCTGGACCTGCTAGCATCTTGATCTTGTACATCCCAGTCTCCAGAAGTATGAGAAAATAAAATTATATTATTTGTATTCAGCAGCATTGGATGTAATGTTCTGTAAATATCTGTTAAGTACATTTGATCTAGGATGAAATTTTACTGCTGGTTCTTTATATTTTCTGTCTGGATGATCTGGCCTTTGATGAAAGTAGGGTGTTAAAATCCACAACGATTATTATGTTAGAGCTTTTTTTAACATTTATTTTTTAGTTTTAGGTGGACACAATATCTTTATTTTTAATTTTTATGTGGTGCTGAGGATTGAACCCAGTGCCTCATGCATGCTAGGTGAGCACTCTACTACTGAGCCACAACCCCAGCCCTGAGTGTTAGTTTTTAATGTTTGAGAGGTGTGTGTGTGTGTATATGCACACACTTTCTGATATTGGGTGTGTATCCATTCAGCATTATTTCCTCTTACTGAATTGACCCCTGAGTAATTTTATTTTGACCTTCTTTTCTCACTGGTTTTGATTTACAGTCTATTTTATCTGACTATAACTATGGCTGTTCCTACTTTCTTTTGGCTCCCATATGCATGGAATATCTTATATTATCCCTTCACTTTCAGTCTGCATATCCTTAGATGAAGCAAGTTTACTTTACAAGCAACATATAGTTGGGTTTTATTTATCTATTCACTGATTTTTTTCAATTGAAGAATCTAATACATTTACATTTAAGGTAATTATTGAGAGGTAAGGTCTTACTACAGCTATTATGTAACTTGTTTTCTAGTTTTGTTGTAGTTCTTTTTAAAACTTTTCTTACACTCTTCCTTTGTGGTTAAGTGAATTACTCTAATAGTTTTTTGATTCCTTGCTTATTCCTTGCTTAGTTTGTCTCTTATAGATTTTTGCTTTATGGTTACCATGAGACTTACAAAAACGTCTTTTGATTATAATGAACTATTTTTGAAATGATAGCAGCTTAACATGATCATAACAATAAGTATTTTCTAGTTTAAATGTACATTATAAACCTTTTCTAGGGTATATATTAATTTTATTGCTTTAAAAATTATCTTACCTTTGCATGTGGATATAATTCAGATTTTGAGGGAAGAAACCATTTCTTATTTATCTTTGTATCTCCTGCACCTCACTCGGTGCATGACATATATTCAGTGCTTGCTTAATGCTAACTTATAAATTGATGAATAAATTGCACTCAACCAACCAACCTACTCACCTCAGAGGTAAGGGTATGGTACCTTTGAAGAAGCACTGAAGCTAGTATAGATATTTGGATATAGCTTCTACTTCTGATTCTGGCTGTAACACTAAATTGCAACAAGCTGCTTCTATGATCTAGGTAACAGTTTCATCATCTGGACAAGGGAGTTGAATTGAGGCAGACCCTGTTAGTTGCTACATGATTGTCATTCTTAACCTTTTTATACCTTGTCTATCTCCCTACATATGCTAAATATGCTATATTCTCACTTATCCATTATAATTTGTGGTTAGAATTGAATATGACCTAAATTTAACCAGAAAGAGAATTATAGGAGGCTTCTGAGGAAGAATTCTCCCACCTCTGAAAGGAGCAAGTCATATAAGTAGATTCCTTTTTCTTTTTCACTTTGGATACGCTGTCCTTTGAGGACAGAATACCTACAGCTGTTGCAGCCATGTTGCAACAATAAGGCCAAAGCCTTTAGGAAGCCATAGTCATGTTTAGCTCTGTGGCTATTATTTTACTGCCAATGTGATTTTCATAGTACCTTTCCATCAATGATTAAAGTCATATATGCAGTTATAGAGAACTGAACTGAGCCTTGAACTTGGTGTGGTAGTGGTATTGTTTGTTTTTTTGGTACCAGGAATTGAACCTAAGGGTGCCTAACCACTGAGCTATCATCCCCAGCCCTGTTTTAAATTCTCAATTTTGAAATAGGGTCTCACTAATTTGCTTAGCACCTTGCTAAGTTTCTGAGGCTGGCATTGAACTTGACAATCCTCCTGCCTCCACCTCTCCAACTGTTGGGATTATGGGCATGTACCACCACACCCCGCTTAAATTCGGTTCTTAATGTGCATGCTTACTAGTATACAACCCTTTTTTAAAAATTTATTTTTTAGTTGTAGTTGGACACAATACCTTTATTTATTTATCTTTGTGTGGTGCTGATGATCGAACCCAGGGCCTTGCATGTGCTAGGTGAGCGCTCTACCACTGAGCCACAACCCCAGCCCCATAGTATACAAATCTTTATTTAAAGTTCCAGTTTGTATTTGACTCATTCATTGACTAAACTTTATTGTGACTGGCCTATAACATAGTCACTGTATTAAACAGACATTGATATCCATTGTCCATAGATGGTATTCTTTTCATGGATGTCTCCCCAAAGGACAATTGACTGAGATAAGCCACAACAAATACTGAGGGCTTTTTTTTTTCTAAGCATGTATGCCAACAAAAAATTTATAAATGGAATTTTGAAATGTAGAGTTGGAAAACACTGAGCAGTGTTATTTGATATTTGATGAAAACCAAACTGTTCAATTCTAAGTAGGCCAAATAGAACACTTCTGGTTCAGCTGGGGAAATGTTGCTGTGACAACTTCCAACACAAATTCCCTTTCAGATTACACCAGAAACATTTAGAAGACATGGACTAATTAAAGTTTATTCAGTTGCCTCCAATTCAAAATAACCCTTTCATTAGGTATTTTCTTCTTTTTGTTATAAACTCAAGAATACCCTTGTATAGCAGTGAAATATTTGAGACCAAATATTTAAAGAAAATTTATTTTGTGCAATCAATGGACCAGAAAGGATTTATAGAAACATAGGAATATATCTAAGAGCTGGAGGGAAATTAATCAGAATCTGATAATCTGGAACATTAATGGGACAGATGGCACTGTCAATTTCAAAATTAAAAAACAGTATCAAGACTTAAGCTGTTGCTTACTAGTGAATTAACAGCAATATGGCATCTTGGAATAATGTTGCAAGTTTTAATTATAGAAAGTTTTATTAAATGGAAAAGAAAAAAGATAAAAACTAAGAAGAACAAGTAAATGACATCAATAGAGCAAATATAATTTGAATAGTCACTTCTATCTAAACAGAGTAGGAAGGACCCCCTCCCATTCTTCCCTGCCTCTAATAACCACTATCCTACTCTTCAACATCTGTTATAGCAACATTTTTGATTACACATGAGTGACATTTTGCAGTCCTTGTCTTTTCTGTTACTTCAGTTAACATAATGCTCTCCAGTTCTATCCACGTTGCTAAACATGACAGGACTTCATTCATTTTATGGTTACAATTGTGTAGATGTACATAATCCATTCACCATTCAGTGGACATGTAGGTTGTTTCCATTTTGTTTTTCCTTTGAAGGGTATATTTTTGTCCTAGATCTCTCCCCATTCCCCATCTCTCTGCTTCCCAGCCATCATGAGGTAAGCAGCTTTGATCTACCACCACCACCATTATCTCTCACTATGATGTTCTGCCTTGCCACAGGCCAATAGCAATGGGACAAAGTAACCATGATCTGAAACCATGAGCCAAAATAAATCTTCTCTTTTCCTTTAAAGTTACTTTTTTGGGTATCTTTTCTCAGTGGCAGAAAGTAGAAAACATGAAGAGATCATGTGTTATTCTATTTCTTCATGATTTGGTCTTGGTACAGTGCATGTGTCCAACAGTTTGTCTGCTTCTTTGATGGTATCAAATTTGTTGCTGTTTGTTCATAATAATCTCTAATAATTGTATGTATTTCTGTGGTGTCACTTGTAATATTTCCATTTATAAATGATTTACAGAGCAGCAATAAGTAGAGAACAATATAAAATATCATCAAAACAAAGAGCGGGTATTTCAAAAAAGAACAAAATTGAAAAATTCTTATCAGAGCAGTATTTTTTTCCTTAGTCTAGCTATTAATTACTTTATCCTACTACTAATTTTGGATCTGGTTTATTCTTGTTTTTCTTGTTCCATGAGCTATACAAATAGGTTGTTTGGGGTCTGATTTTTTTTTAAATTTAGATGTCATTTGCTATAAACTTCCCCTGTAGTTGTATTTTTCTGGTTATACACAATGCAGAGTTGCACCATTCATGCAATCATACATGTACATAGGGTAATAATGTCTGTCTCATTCCACTTCTTTCCCATCCTTAAACCTCCCTCCCCCTTTTTTCTTGATTGGTCTACTTAAAGGTTTGTCAATGTTCATCTTCTCAAAAAACAAATCTGTTTAATCTTTTATATTTTTAATCTCCATTTTATGTATTTCTCCTGTGATTTTTTTTTTTTTTTACTTTTTTCCTTTACTAATCTGGGGTGTGGTTTATTCTTTTCCAAATATTCAAATTGTATCATTAGGTTGTTTATTTGAAATCTGGTGTGTGTGTGTGTGTGTGTGTGTGTGTGTGTGTGTAAATATATATTTTTAGTTGTAGGTGAACACAATACCTTTATTTTATTTTTATTTAGTGCTGAGGATCAAACTCGGAGCATCACACGTGCTAGGCACTCTACCACTGAGCTACAACCCCAGCTCCTTTTGTGTGTGTGTGTGTGTATATGTGTGTTCTAAATATTAGATGTTCATGGACCTGTATTTTATTCATTTATTTATATGTGGTGCTGAAAATCAAACCCAGTGCCTCACACATGCTAGGCAAGTGTTCTACCACTGAGCCACAACTCCAGCCCCTCTGTGTGTGTTTCATGTTTGTACTCATTGCTATAAATTTCCCTCTCCATATTGTGTTTGCTCTATTCCAAAAGTTTCAGTATGTTGTTTCAATCTTCATTTGTTTTGAGAATTTTTTGAAACTTCTCTGATTTCTTTGATTCTTCATTCAAAAATGTTTTATTTCTTAAATTTCATTATTGACTTCTAGTTTTATTCCATTATAATTGGGCAAGGTACAATATATGACTTTTTAAAATTTGTTAAAAGACTTTTTATGTGGCCTACTATATGGTCTATTTTAGAGGAAGTTTCAGGCACTAATGAATGTGTATTCTGGCACTGATTGGATGGAATGTTCTATATATGTCTGTTAATTCCCTCTGATTGTTTAACTGTTTTATCTGATGTCTATTGATAAAAGTAAGCTATTGGAATATCTCACTATTACTATATTTGCATCTATCTTGCCTTTAAGTTTAATAGCATTTATTTTATATAATTTGGTGCTTTGACATTAGGTAGATACAGATTTAGAATCATTATATCTTCTTGTGGAATTGATCCCTGGATTATTCCATAGTGATCTTCTTTATCTTTTTTTTTTTTTTTTTGTACCGAGGATTTAACTAAGGGATGCTAAACCACTGAGCAACATCCCCAGCCCTTTTTATAATTTTCTTTTTTAATTTTGAGACAGGATCTTGCTAAGTTGCTTAGGGCCTCACTAAGTTGCTGAGGTTGGCTTTGAACCTGTCATCATCCTGCCTCATTCTCCTAAATTGCTGATATTATATACACATTGTCCACTGCATCTGGCTTCTTTGTCTCTTACAAATCTTGTCTTAAAGTTTATTATTTTGGGGCTGGGGATGTGGCTCAAGCGGTAGCGCGCTCGCCTGGCATGCGTGCGGCCCGGGTTCGATCCTCAGCACCACATACCAACAAAGATGTTGTGTCCGCCGAGAACTAAAAAATAAATATTAAAAATTCTCTCTCTCTCTCTCTCACTCTCCTCTCTCACTCTGTCTTTAAAAAAAAAAGTTTATTATTTTTTAGGAAATATTTTAGTTATAGATGGACACAATATCTTTAGTTTGCTTATTTAGCTTTTTTTTTTAATGTGCCCCTGGGGATCAAAACCAGTGCCTCACACATGCTAGGCAAGCACTCTAGCACTGAGTCACAACCTCAGCCCCTTAAAATTTATCCTTTGAGATACAAGCATAACTATTCCTGCTCACTTCAGGTTTTGATTTGCTTGAGATATCATTTTCTATCCTTTCACATTCAATCTGTGTATGTCCTTATGGATGTAAGCTTCCTGTAGGCAGTATTCTATTAACCTTTCTTATCCATTCAGCCAGTCTGTATCTTTTTTTAATGTTTATAATTTTATTTAGGTATTTCAGATTAGAATAAAGTTTGAGAGCCAGTGTACTATATCTAACACACACATGCTGACACAGAATCATGTATGTAGATAAATTCCCATAAACACATACATACCCATCAACATAATATTTTGCCTCAGAGTGGTCCTTGGGGATCAGCAAGGAAACATTTCCATAGTGTCTGCTTTTCCAGCCAAATCATCACATCAAGAAATTTGCATAGGGGCTGGGATTGTGGCTCAGTCTTAGAGTGCTCACCTAGCATGTGTGAGTGCTGGGTTTGATCCTCAGCACCACATAAAAATAAATAAAAATAAAATAAAGGATTGTGTCCAACTACCACTAAAAATTATAAAAAGAAATTTGCATAATGTATGATTATGATACACCAATAAAAAGAAATATGCATAAGGAATTTCACATTCCTGCCTCCATAGTAAAAATGGGTATGAAAATATATTGGTTTCACAGGAGAGTGGTTGGCCTCACAGGAGAGTGGCTGGCTGCCCAGACTTACACCCTTTCCTCCTCCTGCTACTGACTCCAAGTCTGTCCATTAGATTATGCCATAGCCAATTTCAAAAGAAGGTGAAGATGCAAAGGAGGAACAGGTATAAAAGATCTTTGGTTTGGTTAATTCTCAGCTATGTAGATTTAAACAAGTTAATAATCACTCTTGCTTCAGTTTTCTCATCTGTAAAATTGGGATGATAATCAGTCTGTGTCTTTTAATTGGACAATTTAGCCCATTTAAATTCTAGGTAGGTAAGGACTTCGGTCATTTTGTTTTCCTCTAGTTTCGAATATTTTTCTTCCTTTGTTCATGTTTGTGGTTTGATGGTCTACTACATTGATAATGTTTGATTCTTTTCTATTTCCCTTTTTTGTGTATCTATTTTTCTAGTGGGATTTATACTTTCACATGCTTTCATGATGTTATCTTTCTTTCACTTCTGGATGTAGAGCTTTCCTAAGTATCTTTTTTAAGACTGGTCTGGTTGTCATGAATACCCTTAATTTTTGCTTGTCTTAAAAAAGACTTTATTTCTTCATTTCTGAAAGGTAGCCTTGGTGGGTAGAATAGTCTTTGTGGGAAGTTTACCTCATTTCAGAACTTGGAACTCTAAAACTCCATTCCCCTCCTGGCTTATAGGATTTGTGCTGAGAAATCAGCTGTTAGTCTAATGGAGATACCCTTTAATATGACTTTATACTTTTCTCTTGGGTGTTTGCATTTTTTCCCCATCATCTTGTACTTCTGACAATTTGACTACAATATGCCATGGTGAAGAATTTTCTGGTTACATCTATTTAGGGTCCTATAAACCTCCTAACCATACATGTCCTTATCTTTCCCACAGTTAGGGAAGACTTCGGCTGTTATTTCATTGGATAGTTTTGCTATGCCATTAACATTTTTCTCTTCACCTTTGGACATTGTGAAATTTTGGACATTTGTACAGTTAATCACTATTAATTTCAATGTTCTTGAATAATCCCTCCATGCCTTCTAGTTCTTTTCTTTCTTTTTTTTTTTTTGTCTGCCTAGGATATTTCAAAAAACCTTCTTCAAGTTCATATATTTTTTCTTCCACTTGATATAATCTGTTAAGAGTTCCCACTGTGTTTCTTTATTTGATTTATTAAGCTCTTCATTTACAAGATTTATGTTTGGTTCTTTTTCAAGATCTTTGTCTTTGCTCAATTTCTTATCCATATCCTGCATTTTCTTCCTAATTTCATTTAACTGTTTACCTGTATTCCGTTGAATCTCATTGAGATTTTTATAATCATCCTTTTAAATGACTTATCAGATATTACATCTGATATTCAAGTTGTTATGTTCTTTTAGAGGTATCATATTACCTTTTTTCATATTTCTTTTGTTCCCATGTTGATTTTCACATCTGTTTAATGAGATATCTCTATCACATTCATGAAGTTGCCTTCTTAATAAGCAACATTCTCCTGGAAATGTATTAGAAGTGTCAGTTTGTTACTGCAGTGTTGGTTTTGATTCTATCTGGGCACCATAGTGTATTTTCCCAATAACTTCTTTGGGTGTGATTAATGACATTGGGCACTGTGGTTACTGTGACAGAGTGGGAGAGAACCACTATCTCTGTGGGCCATGTAAGAGTAGGGATAGTGTATCCATTCAGGCAGATGAGGTGCAAACAGCAGTATATATAGCATGCTCATTGTGTAGCTACTCCCAGAATGGGAGTGGTGGCCCTTATTGGGTGACTGAGAATTTCCTTAAGCACTGTGATGCTAGATCTACTATTAGCAAGATTCTCTGGCTCTGTCAGACCCATCAGTGGTCAGAGTCTTGAAGAATTTATCCTCCAATTGGCCAGTGGTCCAGGCCCAGATGCTGCACACGGAGAGGCCATGGTAGGAACCACATGACCCCCTCTGTGGAGCTCATACCCAGTTCTGATAGTAAGGTGTGGTCAGACAAGGGAGGGCAAGGTGATTGCAGAAACCACATAGGTTGGGTAGCAACAGGAACTGTGATGACCCTCTCTGCCAGTGGCAGTTCATACCCAGGAACAGGTCTTTGGCTGATATTGGGTAAAGTTCTCAGTTCCTTTAGTAATTTTCACCCAGGGCTGGAGGCAACAGCTGAAGCCACCCCCACCCCATACACACATACTCCTTCAATTTTAGCATATATCTGGGGACAGGGTGACAGAAGAACTCAAGGAGTTGCTCAAGGTTCTCTCAGCTTGCCCTTGTGGGCAGGATAGCAGTAAGAACCAGGGTATTCCTTCCCTGCTGTCAGTAACAAGAACCTGAGCATTGGCAGCAGAAAACACATGGGCACCTGCCTTCAGTCCAGGCACTGGTGAGACTCTGTGTGCCTGGCCATGCCCTTGGTCTCAAGACAAGCATCCTGGTATCCTGGCTTTTGAAGGTGGTATCCTCCATTTCCCTCTGTCACAACACCCATCCCCTTCAGTGCAGAACATCCATCAGGCATATATCATAGTCACTGTACTTGGCTAAGTTGATTTCACAAGGCAGCTACCCACAAGCCAGTACAGTGGAATGTCTGCAGAGTCTCACAAATGGGAAATCATGTCAGGGTCTTTGACCCCTAGAACTGTTCAAACTCTCACAATAGTTCACTTCTCTACATGGCTCCCGGGTACATCACTGGGAGATGATGTGAGCTCCTTTTCCAAAGTAAGGCAGATTTCAGGTGACTTATCTAAATTGGCTAAGCCTGTGAAGATTGTATAACTTTCTAATAGCTAGGATTACCAATATCTGCATCCTTAGTTCACTGGGACTCTTTCACCCTTACTCCTGCAAAGGAGACTACCCATCCCCCATCTATGGAGATGGCAGACACCAGGGTACTTTTTTTTTTTTTTTGAGAGAGAGAGGGAGAATTTTTAATACTTATTTTTCAGTTTTTCGGTGGACACAACATCTTTATCTTATGTGGTGCTGAGGATCGAACCCAGCGCCCTGCGCATACCAGGCAAGCGCGTTACCGCTTGAGCCACATCCCCAGCCCAGGATACTTTGTTTCTGTGCTTTGGTTCCAGGTCTCTGGATTTCCATGGTTCCAGTCTCTCTCTTGATTATTTCCAGTGTTTCTCTTGTGGGCATCACCTCAAAATGCAGCTATACACTTGTTCTGTTTTTTTTTTTTTTTTCTGTGAAGGAGGTGATGAGGGCTGAATACCTCTTTTCCACCATCTCGGTTTTCTTCTGAAGGCTCTTGATACTTGTTGACATGCAATATCATCTGGGCATTAAATGGTTAGATATAAATCACAGTATTTGCAATCTGGCTTTGTCTGTGCCTATCTGTCCAGAAATTCTAGCAGGCTGCTTATTTTCTCTGTTCCTTGTAGTCACTTCTATTTCAGCACTGGATGGTACCCAGGCCCAGGTTTGCTGAATGTGTTCTTGGTGCATAGTCATTGTTTTGGCACTAGAGGGCTATCAAAGCCCAGATTCTTCCTATATCGACAATTGGGTTTGTTATCCAGAATGAATTAAAGGAGTACCTAGAAACGGGAGTTTCTCTCCACAAGCCTCTTCCTAGAGCGGGGGTAGGTTCTGATGCCTCATCTACAGTCACCAGCCAATGTTCATGTGCTGCCCAACTCTGGGCAGAGTCACCAAGGATGGGCTAGCCAGTCTATGCTGTACCTATAGCCACTAATGCCACCAAGCTGTTTCACGCTGCATCCACAACCCTCCAAGAAGAAACAGTTTTAGCCAGATTATCCCTGATATTTCCTCTTAGCAATTTTCTACTGACCTTGCTTGCCCTGCTCCTTAGCTATGAATTCTCACTTTTCATTGCTTGATCTCTCTTCCTTACTGAAAACCCCCACTGAAGTACTCCCTATACATACTATGATGATCCTGAATAGGTTTGCCTTATGGTCTTTAACAAGTGTTATTAAACATTTTAACATTTTTTTGTGTGTAGGGGGAATAGATGGGTGGGTGATACTAGGGATTGCTTCCTCACTGAGCTACATCCCCAGCTCTTTTTCTTATTTTGAGACAGGGTCTAACTAAGTTGCTGAGGCTGGCTTTGAACTCATGATCCTCCTGTCTCAACCTCTTGAGTAGCTGGAATTATAGACATGAGTCACCATACCCAGCAATATTTTTGATTTATCAACTTTAAATTATATCTAGTGATGTTCGGCTTTCATAGAGGATTTGACTCATTCCCATCTACTTCTCATTTCCCTTTTCTCCAAATATAGTCATATTACTGTTTGTTCCCTTCTTGGTTGCTTTGAAACTGTGAATAACGTACTTATGGTTCTACTTCTTATGAACTATAATTGATGTCCTTTGTCCCCACTTCAAAAGATTGTGACATCAACTTTAGTCTCAACTCCTGAATTGGGTTAATAGCATTTATACTCTATCTTGCAACCAAATTCAGTCATTCTGGCTTTGTTTCCAGGTTGGCACTAACAGCTGAAAATCGATAGTGTTCACAATGCTGACTTATTAACTGCAGAACCACATTGAGTATTCATGTGTTGTTTCCTGGAGTTTCTAATATGGAACACTTCCGCTCCATAGACTTCTGTCCACAGGATGCAATCTGAATTGATTGCTTTTGCACAGCTGTCACCCAGAGGTGGCTTTTCACTGCTCACCTAAGATGCACCATCTGTTTCCTAGTGACCATTTCTCTTCCTCCTCCTCCTCCTTGTTTACCTGCTCCTTTTGCCAGAGCCTATCCCCCCAGAAATTTCTCTAAAAGGGTATAGAAATGGGAATCTGCTGAATCTTTGCTTTGGGTGTTGCTTTGTCTAAGCATGTCTTTATTCTGAACTCATACTTGACTGAAATGTCCTTAAGTATATAATTTCAGTTTGAAAATCACTTTTCCTTAAAAATTAGGATGAAAATTCAATGTTAATGTTGAAAATTTAGATACCAGGCCAATTGTCATTCCTTTTTAGATGATGAGTTTTATTATTTCTGGATATTCTGAGTCTTTTAAGAAAATTCCATGGGAGGTGTGTGGGTCTTTTGTTATTTATCTTGAATGCCACTTAGTAAGATATTGTGTGTTTCTTAAACTTTTAGGAATTTTGTTTTCTCCTTTTTGATAAGTTTCTCCCACTGTTTCTATTTAGAGCTGTCAGTATTTGGAGATTAAATATCCAAGGTTGAAATTCTATATATTTGGTTTCCCCCTATTTTTCCTGTCCTTGTGTTGCTATACATTTGGGAAATTCAGTTTCCATCAAGGAAGTAGATATTTAGTATTTTAGTAATTGTATTATTCTGTTTTTTTCTGTACTCCAGTTATTAGTGTTGTTTTAGTTTAATGAATGTGATTTCTCCCCATTCTTTTCTCTTGTAGAAATAGATTTCATAGACATATCTGATCCCTGAACTTTTTTTTTCTGAAGTTATTTCTGTTTCACTTGGTCAATTAATTTTAAGTTGCAAGTTTTGCTTAAATTCCTGGTGATCCTTGATTATCAGTTGGATTAAAAAGCTGAGAAACAGGGCTTACCTCTTAGCAGAATGTATTGGCAAAATTGGCCAATATCCCCAGTTTTTACCTTTTCTTTAGAGAAATTGCCTGTTTTGTTGCTCTGTTTTGCCAGATGAGTAAACACTCTATTTTGAGCTTGAGTTAGAAGCAGTAAAAGGATTTTATGGTTTTTCCAATTCTACTTCTCTCTCTTGTCCTCCATAGAACCTACAGATTCTGAACCTAAGAACTCATCAGGACTTTCTATTAATGCTGGCTGCCACTCAGTTGTGAGATCTTCCATGCATGCCTAAACTCTGAGTTCCTCCATCTACTTTCATCATACTACTATTACTCCCACCAGAAATCTGTTCTGAACTTTTGTCTCTCAGTGTTCCCCATTATCCTCTATGCAAAGTTGTGGGTTTGTATCTTTTAAAATCCTTTATTATTTTAATAAGCTCTTCATAGGGAGAAGAAAAATGTGCTTATTTCAAGACTTGGAACACAAATTCTGGAGGATTTGGGGGGGATAACTTTTATATGGATAAAACTTCAAACTTTCAAGATGATTTCATCAAAGACTGTAGATCCGATTCACAGATGATTCACATTACTTTTGGCACCTTTAGCATCTAGTGCTCCTTCTAAAACTGGATATGGTGTGTAACTGAGGAAAAGAACCAGATAGGCAAGGGACAGGGAGAGAATGATCAATTTGCATTCTATGCTTTTGTATAACATTCAGATGATGAGCATTTTGGTTACATTACCGTTACAACCATCAATTGGAAAACAGTTTTCCTAATCATTCTGAAAAGTAGTTAATTTTTTCTTTACCAGTTAATTATGAATCATTATTTTTTGTCTAATTTATCATAACTTTATCAATATTTTTTTCTAAGTACAACTATTATAAGTTTTTGTCTTTAATTATTTTCATTGAGCTCTTTCAGACAAGTGTAGATTTACATGCAGTTGTAAGAAATAATAGAGATCCCGAGAAACCTTTACCCAGTTTCTTCCAAATGATACCATTTTGCAAAACTATAGTATAATTTACAATTATATTTCAGTTATCAAGAATACGAGCAACAATAAGTGTTGGTGAGGCTGTGGGGGAAAAGATACACTGTTTATATTGCTGGTGGGACTGCAAATTGGTGCAACCGATCTGGAAAGTAGTATGGAGATTCCTTAGAAAACTTGGAATGGAACCACCATTTGACCCAGCTATCCTACTCCTTGGTCTATATCCGAAGGTCTTAAAAACATTGATGCAGCCACATCAATGTTTATAGAAGCACAATTCACAATAGACAAACTGTGGAACCAATTGAGATGCCCTCCTGTAGATTAATGGATAAAGAAACTGGTATGTATACGTGATGGAATATTACTCAGTATTAAAAGATTTTTTTAAAATATATTTTTTAGTTGTAGATGGACACAATACCTTTATTTTTATGAGGATCAAACCCAGTGCCTCACACATGCTAGGTGAGCACTCTACCACTGAGCCACAACCACAGCCTGAAAGAAAAGAAAATTATGGCATTTGCAGGTAAATGTATGGAGTTGAAGAATATCATGCTAAGTAAGCCAATCCCCCCAAACCAAAGGCTAAATGTTTTTCTCTGATAAATGGATGCTAATCTATAATGGGGGGGGCAAGAAACAAGTGGAGGAACTTTGGACTGGGCACAGGGTGGGCGGGGAGGAGGAATGGGGGTAGGAAAGAAGGTAGAATGAGACGGATATCATTACCCTAGGTACATGTATGATTGCACGAATGGTGTGACTCTACTTTGGATACAACCAGAGAAGTGAAAAATTGTGCTCCATTTGTGTACAATGAATCAAAGAGCATTCTGCTGTTATACATAACTGATTAAAACAAATAAAAATAAATTTAAAAACATAAAACATACATACAATTACATAAAACATATATATACAATTATCACATTGATAGTCAAGATACAGAGTACTTCTATCACCACAGGATCCTCCAAGTTGCCCTTTTATAACCATACCTGCTTCACTCCCATCTTCACTTCTCCTTAATGTTTGGGAGCATGACTATTTAAGATGTGTTGAGCTTGTTGCAGTGGTGTGTGGTTGTAAACCCAGAGGCTGGGGAGGCTGACGCTCACAAATTCAAAGCCAATCTTGGCAACTTAGTGAGACCCTGTCTCAAAAAATAAAAGGGGGGGTGACTGGGGACATAGCTCAGTGGTTAAGTACCCTCTGGGTTCAATCCTTGGTACAAAAAAAAATTGTGTTGATTGTGTATATATTTAATAAAGTTCTTTTTAGATATGAACTCCTATGATATAAAAAGGAGCATAAGGTATTGTCTTCTTTTCCTCTGCCTTTATTAGTAAAGTAGCTTAGTAAGACTAATTCTGCCTACTAAGGTTTTGTAAATGGAAAATATTCATGATCTTTTCTATCAAAGGCTAGTGGAACTTACTGCTTTATTTTGGGGAACCAGGGATTAAACTAGGGCACTCAATCACTGAGCCACATCCCCAGCCCTATTTTGTATTTAGAGACAGGGTCTCACTGACTTGCTTAGCACTTCGCTTTTGCTGAGGCTGGCTTTGAACTCGTGATCCTCCTGCCTCAGCCTCCTGAGTGGCTGGTTTTACAGGCGTACACCACCGCGCCCAGCTACTACTTTATTTTTTTTTATTTTTTATTTTTTTTTTAAAGAGAGTGAGAGAGGAGAGAGAGAGAATTTTTTAATATTTATTTTTAGTTCTCGGCGGACACAACATCTTCGTTGGTATGTGGTGCTGAGGATCGAACCCGGGCCGCACGCATGCGAGGCGAGCGTGCTACCGCTTGAGCCACATCCCCAGCCCACTACTTTATTTTTTTAATAAACTTTATTTTATAATAACTTTAGACTTATAGAATAGTTGTAAAGATAGTACCATCTATGAATGATTTATCAAAGTGCATAAATGCAGTCTGCTGTCATGTATAACTAATTAAAACAAATAAAAATATTAATAAAAAGTACAGAGTTCCCATATACCCTTTACCCAACTTCCTTTATCAGGTCACTTTATTCAGCACTGGAATTGAACCTAGGGCAGGAGGTATGCCAATACTTGTTTTACCACTGAGCTATACCCACCAACCCCCTACCCAACTTCCTCTAATGTTAACAACTTATATAACCATAATATATTTGTCAAAAGTCAAGAGTTGACTATTTATATTACTGTTTATAAACTCCAGACTTTATTTGGAATTTATCATTCCCCCCAATATACCATAGTATATTTAGTTATAGCATTTTAGTTATAAGAATTTGTCCATGCTGGGGAGTGATTTGGCCAAATTATGTTACATATTTGTTACATGTATACAATATAACAACAAATCCCATCAAGATGTACAACTATAATGCACCAATAAAAGAGTAAGGGAAAATTTCGTCTAGTACTTCTTAGAGAACAAAAAATTGAACAATTCTATTTTTCATCTAAAACAGCTGCATGTGAGGGAAGGGAAGATGGCGGCGAAGGGAGTGCATCACCCCCGTGTGCCACGTCACTGTGCGGGAGAATGATGAGTTAAAACAGCTGAAGGCTGTCTTGTTGGGAATTTCCAGCGAAATTGAGGTGCTCCAGAATCTAGTGGAGGGGTTTTCATCGCGTGAGGATCGGCGGCGGGGGCTCGGTCGTGGGCGATTTCTCCGCACGGAGGGTCGCATGGCTTGTTCGGCGGATTGCCCCGTGGCCGGAGTCTGTGGCGCGCGCTGGGAAGCGGCGAGGTGGCGGCGAGGAGGTGCAGCGCTGCGGATTCTGTGGGCTTCTGCCAGCGGTGGAATGGCTGCACTCAGTGCTTAGTTCTGGGTTTGAGACAGGAGGGAAACGGTCCAGTTCGGTTCTCCACAACGGTCAGTCCACGGAGGAGGCCAGCGGCCACCATCTTGGAGAGCTGACGTAATCATCCCTGTTTTCTACTGATCTCAGCTCATTCAGCTACGGAACAGGTGATTTCAAGCTGTTATTTGCCTGTGTCTCGCAGACAGATAGCTCAGGCTCAGGGCTAGAGAGCCCGCGGAGATGGCTTCTTGGAGCTCGCCACTAGCAGAGTGTGCACCGAGCTCTGAGCAGCCGGGTTATGGTTCCCAGAGCTGCTTTGGTCCAGGGCTGGGGAACCCGCGGAGACTGCTTCTTGGAGCCTGCTCCTAGCGGACTGTGCACCGAGCTCTGAGCAGCCGGGTTCTGGCTCCTGGAACTGTTTTGTCCCAGGGCTGGGGGAACCCACGGAGTCTGCTTCTTGGAGCCCGCTCCCAGCAGAGCGTGCACCGAGCTTGGGGCGGCCGGGTTCTGGCTCCCAGAGCTGCTTTGGCCCTGGGCTGGGGATCCTGCGGAAACTGCTTCTCGGTCCGGGTCCTGCTGGGTGCTGTGGGGGCCAGATGGGCAGAGTGGAGCTGCCGCCTGCGCCCAGAACAGGCCAAGCGACCCGCTGGCGTGGTATCACGTTACCCCAACTGCAGCTGGGGCCGAAGAGAGCAGCTGCCCACGCCTGGATCAGGTCCAGCGACCCGATGGCGTGGTAGTCAAGTCACCCCATTTGGAGTAGGGGCCGAGCAGAGCCGCCGCCCGAGCCTGCAAGGTAGGCAGACCTGCGACCCACCGGTGGGACAGGCCCGGTGGCCTGCCAGCGTGGTGGACACGTCGCACCGATTGGAGTGGGGGCTGAGCGGGGCCACTGCCTGTGCCCGGAAAAGGCCCAGCGACTCACCGGCGTGGCAGTCAAGTCACCCCATTTGGAGTAGGGGCCGAGCAGAGCCGCCGCCCGAGCCTTCAAGGTAGGCAGACCTGCGACCCACCGGCGGGACAGGCCCGGTGGCCTGCCAGCATGGTGGACACGTCGCACCGATTGGAGTGGGGGCTGAGCGGGGCCACTGCCTGTGCCCGGAAAAGGCCCAGCGACCCACCGGCGTGGCAGTCAAGTCACCCCATTTGGAGTGGGGGCCGAGCAGAGCCGCCGCCCGAGCTTGCAAGGTAGGCAGACAGGCGGCCCACAGGCGGAGCGGGCCCACCAGCCGGCCTGCGAGACAGACACGTCACACTGGTCGGAGTGGAGGCGGAGCAGAGCCGCCGCCCGTGTCCGGAAAAGGCCCAGCGACCCGCCGGAGTGGCAGTCAGGTAGCCCCATTTGGAGTGGGGGCCGAGCAGAGCTGCCACCCGAGCCCGCAAGGTAGGCAGACCTGCGACCCACCGGCGGAACAGGCCCAGAGACCTGCCAGCATGGTAGACACGTCACACCAATTGGAGTAGGGGCCGAGCAGAGCCGCCGCCCGCATCCGGATCAGGCCCAATGACCCGTGGGCGTGGTAGTCGCGTCACCACAATTGGTGTGGGGCCAGAGCAGAGCCGCCACCCGCGCCCGCAGGGTGGGCAGACCTGCGACCGACCGGCAGAGCAGGCCTAGCGGCCCGCCAGCGTGTGGTACACAGATCACCCCAATTGGAGGAGGAGCACAGCCACTACCCGCTCTGCAAGGGAGATTTTTCAACTATACAAGACCAATATAAATAAATAGGGGGAAAATTTCAAAAACACAACAGTTTTACCAAGCAGAAAGAAACGCGAGCAGTATGAAAAGACAAGGCAAGAAAGGACCACAAGCAATGCAGGTCAACTCAACTTTAGAAGAGGTAATAGCTGCAACAGATGGAATGCCAGATAAAGAATTCAGGATATACATGCTTCAGATGATCTGGAGTCTCAAGGAAGACATGAGACAGCAAAATCAGACAATGAAAGATCACTTTGACAAGGAATTACATAAACAAATCCAAGAAGCAAAGGATCAATTATACAGGGAGATAGAGGTAATAAAAAACATAGAAATCCTAGAAATGCAGGAAGCAATAAACCAACTTAAAAACTCAATTGAGAATACTACCAGCAGAGTAGAACACTTAGAAGATAGAACATCAGACAATGAAGACAAAGTATTTCAACATGAAAAGAACATAGACAGCTCAGCAAGACTGCTAAGAAACCATGAACAGAACATCCAAGAAATATGGGATAACATAAAGAGACCAAACTTAAGAGTTATTGGGATACAGGAAGGTATAGAGGTCCAAACCAAAGGAAAAAACCATCTATTCAATGAAACAATACGAGAAAACTTCCCAGACTTGAATGCGACAGAATCCCAAATCCTAGAAGCCTACAGGATGCCGAATGTGCAAAATCATAAGAGATCCACACCTAGACACATTATAATGAAGATGCCCAACATACAGAAAAAGGAGAGAATTTAAAAAGCTACAAGAGAAAGGAAGCAGATTACATTTAGGGGTAAACCAATCAGGATAACAGCTGATCTTTCAACACAGACTCTGAAAGCTAGAAGATCCTGGAATAACATTTCAAACACTGAAAGAAAATGTGTTCCAGCCAAGAATCGTGTATCTGGCGAAATTAAGCTTCAGGATAGAAGATGAAATTAAAACCTTCCACGATAAACAAAAGTTAAAAGAATTTGCAGCTAGAAAACCATCTCTTCAAAAAATCCTTGGCAAAACATTACAGGAAGAGGAAATGGAAAATAACAATGAAAACCAACAGTGGGAGGTAGGACAATAAAGGGGGGAAAATAATCAAAGAAGAAAACAAATCAGGTTTAGTAACATTAATAAACAAATATGGCTGGAAGAACAAACCATATTTCAATAATAACCCTAAATGTTAATGGCTTAAACTCGCCAATTAAGAGACACAGGCTAGTTGAATGGATCACAAAACAAGACCCAACAATATGCTGCCTACAGGAGACGCATTTGATAGGAAAAGATATACATAGACTGAAGGTGAAAGGTTGGGAAAAATATCACTCCTATGGACTGTGGAAACAAGCAGGAGTGTCCATACTCATATCTAATAAAATAGATTTCAAGCCAAAGTTAATCAAAAGGGATAAAGAGGGACACTGCATACTGCTCAAGGGAACCATACACCAACAAGACATAACAATCATAAATATATATGCCCCAAACAATGGTGCAGCTATGTTCATCAAACAAACTCTTAAGTTCAAGAGTCTAATAGACTACCATACAATAATCATGGGAGACTTCAACACACCTCTCTCACCACTGGACAGATCTTCCAAACAAAAGTTGAATAAGGAAACTATAGAACTCAATAACACAATTAACAACCTAGACTTAATTGACATATATAGAATATACCACCCAACATCAAGCAGTTACACTTTTTTCTCAGCAGCACATGGATCCTTCTCAAAAATAGATCATATATTATGTCACAGGGCAACTCTTAGCCAGTATAAAGGAGTAGAGATAATACCATGCATCTTATCTGATCATAATGGAATGAAACTGAAAATCAAAGATAAAAGAAGGAAGGAAAAATCATGCATCACTTGGAGAATGAACAATAGGTTACTGAATGATCAATGGGTTTTAGAAGACATCAAGGAGGAAATTAAAAAATTCTTAGAGTTAAATGAAAACTCAGACACAACATATTGGAATCTATGGGACACATTGAAAGCAGTTCTAAGAGGAAAATTCATTGCTTGGAGTTCATTCCTTAAAAAAAGAAAAAAACAACAAATAAATGATCTCATACTTCATCTCAAAATCCTAGAAAAAGAAGAGCAAAACAACAGCAAAAGAAGTAGAAGGCAAAAAATAATTAAAATCAGAGCTGAAATTAATGAAATTGAAACAAAAGAAACAATTGAAAAAAATTGACAAAACTAAAAGTTGGTTCTTTGAAAAAATAAATAAAATAGACAGACCCTTAGCCATGCTAATGAAGAGAAGAAGAGAGAGAACTCAAATTACTACCATATGGGATGAAAAAGGCAATATCACAACAGACACTTCAGAAATACAGAAGATAATCAGAAATTATTTTGAATCCTTATACTCCAATAAAATAGATAGTGAAGGCATTGATAAATTTCTTAAGTCATATGATCTGCCCAGATTGAGTCAGGAGGATATAGACAACCTAAACAGACCAATAACAATTGAGGAACTAGAAGAAACCATCAAAAGACTACCAGCCAAGAAAAGCCCAGGACCGGATGGGTATACTGCAGAGTTTTACAAAACCTTTAAAGAGGAACTAATACCAATACTTTTCAAGCTATTACAGGAAATAGAAAAAGAGGGAGAACTTCCAAATTCATTCTACGAGGCCAACATCACCCTGATGCCTAAACCAGACAAGGACACCTCAAAGAAGGAAAACTACAGATCAATATCTCTAATGAACCTAGATGCAAAAATCCTCAATAAAATTCTGGCGAATCGGATTCAAAAACATATCAAAAAAATTGTACACCATGATCAAGTAGGATTCATCCCTGGGATGCAACGATGGTTCAATATACGGAAATCAATAAATGTTATTCACCACATCAATAGACTTAAAGATAAGAACCATATGATCATCTCGATAGATGCAGAGAAAGCATTCGACAAAGTACAGCATCCCTTTATGTTCAAAACATTAGAAAAACTAGGGATAACAGGAACTTACCTTGACATTGTAAAAGCTATCTATGCTAAGCCTCAGGCTAGCATCATTCTGAATGGACAAAAGTTAAAGGCATTCCCTCTAAAATATGGAACAAGACAGGGATGCCCTCTATCACCACTTCTGTTCAACATAGTTCTCGAAACACTGGCCAGAGCAATTAGACGAAAGAAATTAAAGGCATAAAAATAGGAAAAGAAGAACTTAAATTATCACTATTTGCAGATGACATGATTCTATACCTAACAGACCCAAAAGGGTCTATAAAGAAACTATTAGAGCTAATAAGTGAATTCAGCAAAGTGGCAGGATATAAAATCAACACACATAAATCAAAGGCATTCCTGTATATCAGCGACAAATCCTCTGAAATGGAAATGAGGACAAGTACTCCATTCACAATATCCTCAAAAAAAAAAAATACTTGGGAATCAACCTAACAAAAGAGGTGAAAGACCTATACAATGAAAACTACAGAACCCTAAAGAGAGAGAGAGAAGAAGATCTTAGAAGATGGAAAAATATACCCTGTTCATGGATAGGCAGAACTAACATCATCAAAATGGCGATATTACCAAAAGTTCTCTATAAGTTCAATGCAATGCCAATCAAAATCCCAATGGCATTTCTTGTAGAAATAGATAAAGCAATCATGAAATTCATATGGAAAAATAAAAGACCCAGAATAGCAAAAACAATGCTAAGCAGGAAGTGTGAATCAGGCGGTATAGCAATACCAGACTTCAAACTATACTACAGAGCAATAGTAACAAAAACAGCATGGTACTGGTACCAAAACAGGCGGGTGGACCAATGGTATAGAATAGAGGACACAGAAACCAATCCACAAAACTACAACTATCTTATATTTGATAAAGGGGCTAAAAGCATGCAATGGAGGAAGGATAGCATCTTCAACAAATGGTGCTGGGAAAACTGGAAATCCATTTGCATCAAAATGAAACTGAATCCCTTTCTCTCGCCATGCACAAAAGTTAACTCAAAATGGATCAAGGAGCTTGATATCAAATCAGAGACACGGCGTCTGATAGAAGAAAAAGTTGGCTATGATCTACATACTGTGGGGTCGGGCTCCAAATTCCTCAATAGGACACCCATAGCGCAAGAGTTAATAAATAGAATCAACAAATGGGACTTACTCAAACTAAAAAGTTTTTTCTCAGCAAAAGAATAAGAGAGGTAAATAGGGAGCGTACATCCTGGGAACAAATTTTTACTACTCACACTTCAGATAGAGCCCTAATATCCAGAATATACAAAGAACTCAAAAAATCAGACAATAAGATAACAACCCAATCAACAAATGGGCCAAGGACCTGAACAGACACTTCTCAGAGGAGGATATACAATCAATCAACAAGTACATGAAAAAATGCTCACCATCTCTAGCAGTCAGAGAAATGCAAATCAAAACCACCCTAAGATACCATCTCACTCCAGTAAGATTGGCAGCCATTAGGAAGTCAAACAACAAGTGCTGGCGAGGATGTGGGGAAAAGGGTACACTTGTTCATTGTTGGTGGGACTGCAAATTGGTGCAGCCAATTTGGAAAGCAGTATGGAGATTTCTTGGAAAGCTGGGAATGGAACCACCATTTGACCCAGCTATTCCCCTTCTTGGTCTATTCCCTAAAGACCTAAAAAGAGCATGCTACAGGGACACTGCTACATCAATGTTCATAGCAGCACAATTCACAATAGCAAGACTGTGGAACCAACCTAGATGCCCTTCAATAGATGAATGGATTAAAAAAATGTGGCATTTATACACAATGGAGTATTACTCTGCATTAAAAAATGACAAAATCATAGAATTTGGAGGGAAATGGATGGCATTAGAGCAGATTATGCTAAGTGAAGCTAGCCAATCCCTAAAAAATGCCAAATGTCTTCTTTGATATAAGGAGAGTAACTAAGAACAGAGTAGGGACGAAGAGCATGAGAAGAAGATTAACATTAAACAGAGATGAGAGGTGGGAGGGAAAGGGAGAGAGAAGGGAAATTGTATGGAAATGGAAGGTGATCCTCAGGGTTATACAAAATTACATACAAGAGGAAGTGGGGGGTAAGGGAAGAATAATACAAGTGGAAGAAATGATTTACAGTAGAGGGGGTAGAGAGAAGAGGGGAGGGGAGGTGGGATAGTAGAGGATAGGAAAGGCAGCAGAATACAACAGACACTAGAATGGCAATATGTAAATCAGTGGATGTGTAAATGATGTGATTCAGCAATCTGTATACGGGGTAAAAATGGGAGTTCATAACCCACTTGAATCAAACTGTGAAATATGATATATCAAGAACTATGTAATGTTTTGAACGACCAACAAAAAAAAATGTTATTGATTTAAGAGGATGAAAGTTACCTCTGTAATCCAGATTTTTCTTTTTTTTTTTTTTTTTTTTTTTTTTTTTTTTTTTTTTTTTTTTTTTTTTTTTTTTTTTTTTTTTTTTTTATAATATTTTATTGTTGGTTGTTCAAAACATTACATAGAACTTAATATACCATATTTCACAGATTGATTTAAGTGGGTTATGAACTCCCATTTTTACCCCGTATACAGATTGCTGTGTCACATCAGTTACATTTCCATTGATTTATAAGTTGCCTTTCTAGTGACTGATGTATTCTGCTGTCTATCCCATTCTCCACTATCCCCCCCTCCCCTCCCCTCCCCTCCCCTCCCCTTCTCTCTCTCCACCCCCTCTACTATAAATCGTTTCTTCCACTTATATAATTTTTATCCTACTCCTCCTGTCCTCTTATATGTAATTGTGTATAACCCTGAGGCTCACCTTCCAATTCCATGCAATTTCCCTTAACTCTCCCTTTCCCTCCCACCTATCATCCCTGTTTAATGTTAATCTTCTTCTCCAGTTCTTCATCTCTACCCTGGCCTTGGTTACTCCCCTTATATCAAAGAAGACATTTGGCATTTGTTTTTTAAGGATTGACTAGCTTCACTTAGCATAATCTGCTCTAATGCCATCCATTTCCCTCCAAATTCTATGATTTTGTCATTTCTTAATGCAGAGTAATACTCCATTGTGTATAGATGCCACATTTTTTTAATCCATTCATCTATTGAAGGGCTTCTAGGTTGGTTCCACAATCTTGCTATCGTGAATTGTGCTGCTATGAACATCGATGTAGCAGTGTCCCTGTAGCATGCTCTTGTTAGGTCTTTAGGGAATAGACCGAGAAGGGGAATAGCTGGGTCAAATGGTGGTTCCATTCCCAGCTTTCCAAGAAATCTCCACACTGCTTTCCAAATTGGCTGCACCCTTTTGCAGTCCCACCAACAATGAACAAGTGTACCCATTTCCCCGCATCCTCGCCAGCACTTGTTGTTGTTGGACTTCTTAATGGCTGCCAATCTTACTGGAGTGAGATGGTATCTTAGGGTGGTTTTGATTTGCATTTCTCTGACTGCTAGCGATGTTGAGCATTTTTTCATGTACTTGTTGATTGATTGTATGTCCTCCTCTGAGAAGTGTCTGTTCAGGTCCTTGGCCCATTTGTTCATTGGGTTATTTGTTATCTTATTATCTAATTTTTTGAGTTCTTTGTATACTCTGGATATTAGGGCTCTATCTGAAGTGTGTGGGGTAAAGATTTGTTCCCAGGATGTAGGCTCCCTGTTTATCTCTCTTATTGTTTCTTTTGTTGAGAGAAAACTTTTTAGTTTCAGTAAGTCCCATTTGTTGATTCTGGTTGTTAACTCTTGCGCTATGGGTGTCCTATTGAGGAATTTGGAGCCTGACCCCACAGTATGTAGATCATAGCCGACTTTCTCTTCTATCAGACGCCGTGTCTCTGATTTAATATCGAGCTCCTTAATCCATTTTGAGTTAACTTTTGTGCATGGTGAGAGAAAGGGATTCAGTTTCATTTTGATGCAAATGGATTTCCAGTTTTCCCAGCACCATTTGTTGAAGATGCTATCCTTCCTCCATTGCATGCTTTTAGCCCCTTTATCAAATATAAGATAGTTGTAGTTTTGTGGATTGGTTACTGTGTCTTCTATTCTGTACCATTGGTCCACTCGCCTGTTTTGGTACCAGTACCATGCTGTTTTTGTGACTATTGCTCTGTAGTATAGTTTGAAGTCTGGTATCGCTATACCGCCTGATTCACACTTCCTGCTTAGCATTGTTTTTGCTATTCTGGGTCTTTTATTATTCCATATGAATTTCCTGATTGTTTTATCTATTTCTACAAGAAATGCCACTGGGATTTTGATTGGCATTGCATTAAACCTATAGAGAACTTTTGGTAATATCGCCATTTTGATGATGTTAGTTCTGCCTATCCATGAGCAGGGTATATTTTTCCATCTTCTGAGGTCTTCTTCTATGTCTCTTTTTAGGGTTCTGTAGTTTTCATTGTATAGGTCTTTCACCTCTTTTGTTAGGTTGATTCCCAGGTATTTTATTTTTTGGGGGGATATTGTGAATGGAGTAGTTGTCCTTATTTCCGTTTCAGAGGATTTGTCGCTGATATACAGGAATGCATTTGATTTATGTGTGTTGATTTTATATCCTGCCACTTTGCTGAATTCATTTATTAGCTCTAATAGTTTCTTTGTAGACCCTTTTGGGTCTGCTAGGTATAGAATCATGTCATCTGCAAATAGTGATAATTTAAGTTCTTCTTTTCCTATTTTTATGCCTTTAATTTCTTTCGTCTGTCTAATTGCTCTGGCCAGTGTTTCGAGGACTATGTTGAACAGAAGTGGTGAGAGAGGGCATCCCTGTCTTGTACCAGATCTTAGAGGGAATGCCTTCAATTTTTCTCCATTCAGAATGATGCTGGCCTGTGGCTTATCATAGATTGCTTTAACAATGTTGAGGTATGATCCTGTTATCCCTAATTTTTCTAGAGTTTTGAACATAAAGGGATGCTGTACTTTGTCGAATGCTTTTTCTGCATCTATCGAAATGATCATATGGTTCTTATTTTTAAGTCTATTGATGTGGTGTATAACATTTATTGATTTCCGTATATTGAACCAGCCTTGCATCCCAGGGATGAATCCTACTTGATCATGGTGTATAATTTTTTTGATGCGATTTTGAATCCGATTCGCCAGAATTTTATTGAGGATTTTTGCATCTAGGTTCATTAGAGATATTGGTCTGTAGTTTTCTTTCTTTGAAGTGTCTCTGTCTGGTTTAGGTATCAGGGTGATGTTGGCCTCGTAGAATGTCTTTGGAAGTTCTCCCTCTTTTTCTATTTCCTGAAATAGCTTGAAAAGTATTGGTGTTAGTTCCCCTTTAAAGGTTTTGTAAAACTCTGCTGTATACCCGTCCGGTCCTGGGCTTTTCTTAGTTGGTAGTCTTTTGATGGTTTCTTCTATTTCCTCTATTGTTATTGGTCTGTTTAGGCTGTCTATATCTTCCTGACTCAATCTGGGCAGATCATATGACTTAAGAAATTTATCGATACCTTCACTATCTTCTATTTTATTGGAGTATAAGGATTCAAAGTAATTTCTGATTATCTTCTGTATTTCTGAAGTGTCTGTTGTGATATTGCCTTTTTCATCCCGTATGCTAGTAATTTGGGTTCTCTCTCTTCTTCTCTTCGTTAGCATGGCTAAGGGTCTGTCGATTTTATTTATTTTTTCAAAGAACCAGCTTTTGGTTTTGTCAATTTTTTCAATTGTTTCTTTTGTTTCGATTTCATTAATTTCAGCTCTGATTTTAATTATTTCTTGCCTTCTACTTCTTTTGCTGTTGTTTTGCTCTTCTTTTTCTAGGATTTTGAGATGATATATGAGATCGTTTATTTGTTGGTTTTTTCTTTTTTTAAGGAATGCGCTCCAAGCAATGAATTTTCCTCTTAGAACTGCTTTCAATGTGTCCCATAGATTCCGATATGTTGTGTCTGTGATTTCATTTAACTCTAAGAAGTTTTTAATTTCCTCCTTAATGTCTTCTATAACCCATTGATCATTCAGTAACCTGTTGTTCATTCTCCAAGTGATGCATGATTTTTCCTTCCTTCTTTTATCGTTGATTTTCAGTTTCATTCCATTATGATCAGATAAGATGCATGGTATTATTTCTACTCCTTTATATTGTCTAAGAGTTGCCCTGTGACATAATATATGATCTATTTTTGTGAAGGATCCATGTGCTGCTGAGAAAAAAGTGTAACTACTTGATGTTGGGTGGTATATTCTATATATGTCAATTAAGTCTAAGTTATTAATTGTGTTGTTGAGATCTATAGTTTCCTTATTTAGCTTTTGTTTGGAAGATCTGTCCAGTGGTGAGAGAGGTGTGTTGAAGTCTCCCATGATTATTGTATGGTGGTCTATTAGACTCTTGTACTTGAGAAGAGTTTGCTTGATGAACGTAGCTGCACCGTTGTTTGGGGCATATATATTTATGATTGTTATGTCTTGTTGGTGTATGGTTCCCTTGAGCAGTATGCAGTGTCCCTCTTTATCCTTTTTGATTAACTTTGGCTTGAAATCTATTTTGTTTGATATGAGTATGGACACTCCTGCTTGTTTCCGCAGTCCATATGAGTGGAATGATTTTTCCCAGCCTTTCACCTTCAGTCTATGTATATCTTTTCCTATCAAATGTGTCTCCTGTAGGCAACATATTGTTGGATCTTGTTTTGTGATCCATTCGACTAGCCTGTGTCTCTTAATTGGTGAGTTTAAGCCATTAACATTTAGGGTTATTATTGAGATCTGGTTCATTCCTCCAGTCATATTTGTTTATTTATGTTACTAAACCTGATAGTTTTCCTCTTTTATTACTTTCCCCCCTTTACTGTCCTACCTCCCACTGATGGTTATCAATGTTATTTTCAGTTTCCTCTTCCTGTAATGTTTTGCCAAGGATTTTTTGAAGAGATGGTTTTCTAGCTGCGAATTCTTTTAACTTTTGTTTATCGTGAAAGGTTTTAATTTCATCTTCCATCCTGAAGCTTAATTTCGCCGGATACACGATTCTTGGTTGGAGCCCATTTTCTTTCAGTGTTTGAAAAATGTTATTCCAGGATCTTCTAGCTTTCAGAGTCTGTGTTGAGAGATCAGCTGTTATCCTGATTGGTTTGCCCCTAAATGTAATCTGCTTTCTTTCTCTTGTAGCTTTTAAAATTCTCTCCTTATTCTGTATGTTGGGCATCTTCATTATAATGTGTCTAGGTGTGGATCTCTTATGATTTTGCACTTTCGGCGTCCTGTAGGCTTCTAGGATATGGGATTCTGTTTCATTCTTCAAGTCTGGGAAGTTTTCTCGTATTATTTCATTGAATAGATTGTTCATTCCTCTGGTTTGGAGCTCTGTGCCCTCCTGTATCCCAATGACTCTTAAGTTTGGTCTTTTAATGTTATCCCATAATTCTTGAATGTTCTGTTCATGGTTTCTTAGCAGTCTTGCTGAACTGTCTATGTTCTTCTCAAGTTGAAATACTTTGTCTTCATTGTCTGATGTTCTATCTTCTAAGTGATCTATTCTGCTGGTAGTATTGTCAATTGAGGTTTTAAGTTGGTTTATTGCTTCCTGCATTTCTAGGATTTCTATTTGTTTGTTTTTAATTACTTCTAACTCCCTGTGAAATTGATCTTTTACTTCCTGGATTTGTTTCTGTAGTTCCTTGTCAATGTGATCTTTCATTGTCTGATTTTGCTGTCTCATGTCTTCCTTGAGAGTCCAGATCATCTGAAGCATGTATATCCTGAACTCTTTATCTGACATTCCATCTGTTGCAGCTATTACCTCTTCTAGAGTTGAGTTGACCTGCAATGCTTGTGGTCCTTTCTTTCCTTGTCTTTTCATATTTCTTGCGTTTCTTTCTGCTTAGTGAAACTGTTGTGTTTTTGAAATTTTTCCCCCTGTTTATTTATATTGCTCTTGTATAGTTGGAATATCTCTCTTGTAGGGCGGGTAGTGGTTGTGCTCCTCCTCTAATCGGGGTAATCTATCCACTACGCTGTTTGGTCGTAGGTCTGCCCACCCTGCGGGCACGGGTGGCTGCTCTACTCTGCCCCCACTCCAATTGCGGTGACGTTCCTACCACGTCCTCGGATCGTTGGTCCTGATCCGGATATGGGCGGTAGCTCTTCTCCACCCCTACTCCAATTGATGTGACGTGTCTACCACGCTGGTCAGCCTCCAAGCCTGTTCCGCCGGTGGGTCTCAGATCTGCCCGCCCTGTGGGCCTGGGCGGCAGTTCTGCTCAACCCCCACTCCCAGTGGGGGTACCTAAATGCCTCTCCAACGGGTCTCTGGGCTCCTTCCGGACGCTGACAGCCGGCTCTGTTCAACCCCCACTCCAACCAGTGTGACGTGACTGCCTCGATGCTACTCGTCCACCACACTGGTAGGCTGCCGGGCCTGCCCTGCCAGTGGGACGGAGGACTGTCTACCCTGCAGGATCAGACGACAGCTCTTCTCTGCCTCCACTCCAAGTGGGTTGACTTGGCTACCCTGCCGTCTCGTCGCTGGTCCTGTTCCAGGCGTGGGCGGCTACTCTCCTCGGCCCCAGCTGCAGTTGGGGTGTCGCGATACCACACCGGCGGGACCCTTAGCCTGCTCTGGGCACAGGAGGCAGCTCCACTCTGCCCCCCAGGGCCCCGCAGCACCCAGCAGGACCCGGACTAAGAAGCAGACCCTGTAGGATCCCCAACCCTGAGCCTGGGCCGCTTCGGAAACCAGGAGCCGGTCTCTCCGATCCCCGCCACGTTCTGCTAGGCGTAGGCTCCTCAGAGCAACCGCTGCGGGTTCCCCAATCCCAGGCCAAGGCAGCCCCGGGAGCCCAAGCCTGGCTGCACCAGACTCTCCCTGCTTGGTGCCCAGGCCTGGCCGCACCAGACTCTCCCTGCTCGGTGCACGCTCCGCTGGGAACAGAGTCTAAAACGCACTTCCCGCGGGCTCCCCAGCTCCAGGCCAAAACTGTTCCGGGAGACAGAGTTTCGCTGCCCCTGTCGCAAGTTTCACTTGAGGCTGGCCTCAGCTTGCGGTCCCCGCAGGCTCCGCGGCCCTGGGCTCAAACAGCCACGGGGAGCCGGAACCCAGCCTCTCCGATCCCTGCCATACTCTGCTAGGTGCAGGTTCCACAGAGGTACCCCAGCCTCAGGCCCAAGTGGCCCCGGGAGCCGGAGCTTGGCAGCTCCAATCTCTCCCAGCTCAGTGTATGCTCAGCCAGGGGCAGGGTCAAAGACGCAGTTCCCTCGGGCTCCTTAGCCCCGGGCCAAACTGTTCTGGTAGCCAGAGCCACGCCGCCCCTCAGCGCACAGTTCCCTTGTAACTGGCCTCCACCCGGAGTCCCCGACGGATCGCCCGCCCTGGACCAAAGCAACCCGGGGAGCTAGAATCTGGCCGCTCAAAGTCAGGCGCCCGGCGTGAAGCCCGAGGAGTATTCTCCTCAGGTATCCCCGTCCCGAGCCTGGGCGATCTGTCTGCGCGACGCAGGCAAATACCAGCCTGGAATCACCTGTTCTGTAGTTGAATGAGCTGAGATCAGTAGAAAACAGGGATGATTGCATCAGCTCTTCATGATGGCGGCTGCTGCCCTCGTCCGTTTTCCGACCGGTGTCTGGTATCGAACTGGACCGGTTCTCTCCTCTGATTCAAGGCTGGAACTCAGCACTCAGCGCGGCCAGTGCGCCGCTGGCAGGAGCCCCAGAATCCGCTTCGCTGCAATCCCGCTCTGGAACCTTGCTGCCGATCAACCAGGGCGCGTCCCGGATTTCAGCTACGGGGCGGCCCCCGACCAGGCACTGCTTCTCTCCGTGCGGAGAAATCGCTGCGACCAAGCCCCTGCAGCCGGATCCCGCACGCTGGAAGTCTGTTCTCTAGATTCTGGAGCACCTCAATTTCACTGGGGATTCCCACCAAGGTAGCCTTCAGCTGTTTCACCTGTCTTTATCCCGCACAGTGGCGCAGCGCACTGGGGAGTTGCTCTCCCTTCGCCGCCATCTTCTGACCCCTCCAGATTTTTCTTAATATAGATTGAATTCTAGCATTCTATCAAAAAAAAAGGAAAAAGCAGCTTTACATGTATGAAGACATGAATTGGTGTGAGCATATTTTATATACAAACAGAGATATGAAAAATTGTGTTCTATATGTGTAATAAGAATTGTGATGCATTCTGCTGTCGTGTATTTAAATAATAAAAGCAATTTAAAAAAATAACAAATAAAATAGCTGCATGTTAAGATGCTACCCAAATGTATCCATTTAATAAATAATGTGGATTAATATTAAATAATATTAATATTATTAATATTAAATAATATTATCACATTGAATCAAAGAGCATTCTGCTGTTATGTATAACTGATTAAAACAAACAAATAAATTTAAAGACTGTAGATCTGATTAACGGATAAAGAAGACTACCTGACAAGTCTTGTCTACTACCTGACAAGAACAACTTATGGGAAAAAAAAGTTTATTTTCGGCTTGGTTTCAAAGGTTTATTCCATGGTGAGCTGACTCCATAGCCTTAGTACCAAGGTGAGATATGATCACAGTGGAAGGATGTGTACAGGAAAACTTCTCAGTTCATGGTGGCCAGGAAGTGAGTGGGGTGGTGGTATAGCAGAGGGAAGATGCACCCTTCAATGGCATGCCCCAGGGACCCAACTCCTTCAGCCATGATCCCTCCCACACTGTTACCACCCAGTCCATTCAAACAAAGATGGAGTAACAAGGTTATAGCTCTCACAATCTGATCATCTGAACATTCTGCATTAACACAGGAGCTTTTGGTAGATACCTCGGATTCAAACCATAATACACATTTTTCCTGGAATATCTGTCCTAGTACTAAGAGGGAGAAAAAATTGAACCAATAAACTGATGGGTTATTAAGTACTTCCAAACTGCTTAGGGGATTGTGCTCAATTGTGCTTAGGGGATTGTTTTAGGATTATTTGCTTGAGAGACAATTGGAACTAGAATTTTTTTTTAGAAGAAAAGTTGAAGGTTCACAAAACAAGTGCCAATTATCGTTCAGCTTGTTTTTGCTTTCTGGGTATTAGAAATATGATAAATAATGAATAAATTTAAAGATTTTTAAAATATTTCTGATTCAACATTTTTTCAGCAGATATTTGTTGAATACCTACAACATACCAAGCACTGTTTTAAACCAGCAGGTCATCAATGCTGAGTTGATATCCTGATTGTAGGGGAGGACAGTCATTCAACCAAGTCTTTATTAGTACCTATTTGCCAGGCAACCTGCACAGCTATGTGAGTGAATAGCAAACTTCACTGGGCATATGAGAATGAGCTTTTCATTTGTTCTAAATTGTTCCTCAGCAGTGTATATAGCAATGACTAGAATAGGTGATATAAAAATGTTCCTTAAATCTGCTTGCAAGAAGATTCAAGTTCTAGCCACGAGTTGGCAAAAATGCTCAGCTACTTTTTCTTGTTTTTTCTCCCCTCCTCTGCCCTCAGAACTGGGAATTGAACCCATGGGTGTGATACCACTGGGGTGCATCCCCAACCTTTCTTATTTTGAGACAGGGTCTTCCTAAGTTGTTGAGTCTGGCCCAGAACTTGTGATCCTCTTTCCATAGCCTCCTGAGTTGCCGGAATTACCAACATATGCCATTGTGCATGGCTCTGCTACTTTTTCTGAGAATGTTCCAAGTGGACAGCCTGTCCATTACCTAAAGTGTTTATACCAGTCCCAATAACTAGGTATAAAACAAGCCAGAATTTTAAAGTTCAAGTAAATCTGTGTATGCGTGTGTGTTGTGTGCGTGTGTAGAGATCTTTTCACATTTCTTATGCCAGAAACATAAAAGCATCCACACAAAATTTGTCATAATTGAAAGAGAATTAATGATGTAAGGGTACTTCAAACCAAATATATTTTGAAGATCATGTGACTCAACCAAATCTATGGCTCACTTTCGATGCAGATGCACTTAAAAATCTGAGGGGGAATAGCCCCACTCCTATGGAATTGGCAAAGTCAAGTTGTTATGACGGTTGCTTTATCCCTACAGTATCTCAGGTGTTTCAGTGAAATAAGTGGTACATCTACATGTTAAAGTAAAACAGCTACTGTAGTCCGGTGGTTCTAATCCCTGGCTGGAGATTAGAATTATCTAGGGAGCATTTTAAAATATAGTGATTCCTGGGTCTCACAATCTATAAATTGATTCAGGTGGACCAGGGTAAGGACAGAGCAAGGTCTAGTCCTATAGATCTCTCTGTGCCTTATAAGATCGGAGAACAAATATCTGCCATGCACATTGGTTTTGAGAGACAATGAAGGAAATAAAAGAGCTGGGCATTGTGGCACATACCTGTAATCTCAGTGATTCTGGAAACTGAAGCAGGAAGATGGCAAGTTCAAGGCCAGTCTTAGCAACTTAGCTAGATTTTCTTTAAAAGGGATGGGGATGTATCCCAGTGGTAGAGTGCCCCTAGATTCAATCCCCAATAAGGGAGGGGTGGCCTTAAAAGGAAATTTAAAAAAATCCATCTGTCAACTGAAACTCCATAACTCCAGCAATCTCAGGGGACCCAATCATCAAGTATCATGCTGCAGATAAATATCCTTAAAGGTCAAGTGTTTTAGCCAGTTTTTTTAACCACTGTGACCAAAAGACTTAACAAGAACAATTTTGCAGGAGGAAAAGTTTATTTAGGGCTCACAGTTTCAGTCCATACACAACTGACTACATTGCCTTGAGACTGCGGTGAGGCAGAATATCATGGCAGAAAGGTGTGGAGGAAGAAAGCAGCTCAGGTTAGAAACCTGGAAGCAGAGCGAGACTGCTCCCCTCATCATGGACAAAATATAAATAATCCCAATGATGCAGCTCCTCCAGCCACAGCCTACCTGCCTACAGTTGGTTACCACTCAGTTAATCCCTAACAGTAGATTAATACACTGATTAGGTTAATGTCTCATAACTCAATCATTTCACTTCTGTACTTTCTTGCACTGTCTCACACATGAGCTTTAGGGGGACATCTAATATCTAAACCATAATAACAAGATAAGGATAAAAGCCATTGGCTCAAAGCTGTGGTAGAAAACTTAATCTCAAATTGCTGCAGCAGAGATAGCCAAGCTCCATTCCATTGCAAAAGATGAGACATGAGGTAACTTCAGAGGATACTTTGAAACCAGAAATCAGATCAGCAGGTTCTTTTGTTAAAATATCCTTTGTAAGACTAACATTGAACTTAGGAGCATTAAAGAGTGGTCCTTTGGAGTTCTGTTTTCATATAGTTGTGATATTCATCTGCTACCAAAGCCTAGCCAACCATCCTTTTTGTAAACAATCATTTTAGCTTGGTTTTTGAATCCGTGGACTTTAGCCATTGTTTAGAATTGTAAGCCTTTTTTGTTGTTGTTGTTGTTTTTTGTTTTTGTTTTAGAGAGAATTTTTTTAAATAGTTTTTGGCGGACACAACATCTTTGTTTGTATGTGGTGCTGAGGATCGAACCTGGGCTGAATGCATGCCAGGCGAGTGTGCTACCACTTGAGCCACATCCCCAGCCCATTGTTGTTTGTTTTTGAAACTATTCTAAGATCCTAAAATTTGGAGACATTTTAATTAATGATATCATTTGGTATGTTTTATTTCTATAATACACATTGCTTCATTTATTTCATTTTAGCTACCTGTGATAGGGTATGTGGGATAATTAATCTCCAATTGGGGAAGTGAAGCATGGTCTATAAGAAGTTTTATATGGGCACACATAATAATTCTGAGGAAGGGTGTTAATCTCTGTTCTCTATTTTTCTATGAGTGGGCAAAGATTCACAGCCCCACAGCACAAACATATGCAAATTTTATACCATGATTTTTAAAAATGCTTATGACTCTGAAGGAAGTAATGAAATAGTTATTTTGGTAGAAATTAGATTATGACTCCATTGTATTAACAATGAGGTTCACTTAGGTCTAATTAGATAATTGAAAGTCAGCATTATAGAGTACTCTTATAAAATGATGGTTTGTAGCAACATTGTGAAAATTTCAAGGCCTAGACTGGATTCAACATTCAATAAATCACTTCTGAGAACAGAGATGATTTGTGTTTAAGATAATTTGATGTTTTTACAAACATTTGGTGTCATTTTTAAATTTTTTATTTTGAAATAATAATCACACAGGAAGTAACAAAAACAATACATAGAATCTGATGAACCCTTCACCCAGTTTCCCCTAATGGTGAAATCTTATGTAAATGTAGAATATTGTCAAGATAGCATTTGTTGTTAATGTCTTAAGTTCCCTCAATGTTTGCATCAGAGGAAGCAAAATCATTGGCTAAATTTCACCTCAGATGTAACCACTGAGAATATTGCATTGAAAAGAATGGTGGGGCTTGGGATGTGGCTCAAGCGGTAGCGCGCTCACCTGGCATGCGTGCGGGCCGGGTTTGATCCTCAGCACCACATACCAACAAAGATGTTGTGTCTGCCAAGAACTAAAAGATAAAATATTAAAAAAATTCTCTCTCTCCCCTCCCTCTCTCTCTCTCTCTCTCTCTCTTTTTAAAGAATGGTGGGTTTGCCCTTCTAGGAAAAATAACTCTTAAGTAAGAGGTGTTCATTTGTATATACAAGATAAATATTCTTTAGTTAGAACCTGGTCTAAGATTCATCTACTTTAAATTTAACATAGTGTGTAATGGTTATCTGATAAACCTCACTTCTCTACAAATTCATGTAACTCTGAAATTTTAGTTGAAAGTCTTCTATATTCACTTGCCTATAATTAATGTGACAATTCTTAAGTCACATCATAACATTCAATTCTGTAGAATTAATTAGGCTTTGGTAAAAGATGATATGGCAGTTTAAAATCTGATACTCCCACACATTAATATTCCAATGTAAATAATCATTATAATCACTATTTGATATCTGCTTAACTGAAGTATATATAATTATTTTGGCAAAGCAACTCATCCATGTGAATGGATGAAGAGAGCTAAGATTTCCAGTATCTTTATTTTTTAAATCATTTTATTGAAGTACATTAATGTATAAAAACTATATATATTTAATCTTGGTAAGTTTGGGGATAAGTAGATACTTGTGAAACCATCATTACCATTAAGATCATCCACATATATGTCACCTCTAAAAGTTTCCTTTATTTTTTTCCTTTTGCGTGTGTATAGTCAGAGTTTTTAACATAAGATTTGCCCTTCTCAGCAAATTTTAAGTGTGCAATAAAGCATTGTTAGCTACAGGTACTATGCTGTACAGTAGATCTCCAGAACTTACCTTTCAAAGCTAAAATTTTGTACTCTTGAATGATCACTTCCCTATTTTCTCATTCCCCCAGCCGGGGCAACCATTCTACTTTCCATTTCCATGAATTTGACTATTGTTTGTTTTTTGCAGTGCTGGGAATGAAACCCTGGTAAGTGCTCTACCACTGAACTATGTCCCTGTCCCCTGATATTGACTACTTTAGATTTCACACATAGGAGACATCATACAATATTTGGTTTTCTTTGTTTGACCAATTTTACTTGACATACTGCCCTCCAGATCTGTGTATGTTGTAGCAAAGGCAGGATTTCCTTCCATATTAATATTGAATAATGTGGGCTGGGGTTGTTGCTCAGTGGTAGACTGCTCGCCTCGCATGCATGAGGAACTGAGTTTGATCCTCAGCACCATATAAAAATGAATAAATAAAATATATTGTGTCCATCTTCAACTAAAAAATTTTAAATTGGTAAAATCATAAAAAATTGAATAATGTTTGTGTGTGGATGTGCATATACATGTACAAACACGTGTCTTACAACTTTATCCATCTATCAATGAACATTAAGTTCCCATATCTTTTAGTGGGAATAATGTGTCAATGAACATGTAACTAATAGATATATAGTCAAGATTACAATTTCAATTCATTACAATAACAAACTTAGAACTGGAATTGTCAAATCATAGGGTAATTCAAATTTTAATGTTTTGAGGGAGCTCCATACTGTATTCCATGATGGCTGCAGTAATTTGTATTCCCAACAATGTACAAGGATTCCCTTTCCTTCACATTCTTGATGACATTTGTTTAAATAATAGGCATACTAGCAGATGTGAAATATCATGTCATTGTGGTTTTGATTTGCATTTCCCTGACAATTTGTGTTGAGTATTTTTTTTTCATGTACATGTTAGCCATTTGTAAATATTCCTTAGAGAAATGTCTATTTAGGTCTGTTGCCCATTTTCAGTCACATTGTTTGTTGCTATTAAGTTGCTCGAGTTCCTTATGTAGTCTGGGTATTAACTCTCTATCAGATGAATACTTGGTTAAATGTTTTTGCACATTCTATAGGTTGTCTCTTCACTCTGTTAATTGCTTCCTTTTCTGTGCATTAGTTTTCTAGTTTGAAGCAATCCCATTTGTCTATTTTTACTTTTGTCTCCTGTGTTTTGTGGTCTTGCTCAAAAACATTCTTCTCCATTCTAATGTCCCAAAGTATTTTCTCCATGTTTCCTTTGAGAAGTTTCATGGCTTCAGGTCCTCTCAATAAGCCTTTAAAGGATTTTGAATTGATTTTTATATTTGGGGAAAGAAGGGGTGTATAGTTTCATTTTTCTGCAGGTAGATACCCATTTCCAATCATTTTTTAAAACTTAAAAAATTAGTTGTCAATGGACCTTTATTTTATTCATTTATTTATATGTGGTGCTGAGAATCGAACCCAATGCCTCATGCATGCTAGGCAAGTGCTCTACCACTGAATCACAATTCCAGCCCCCCTAGCATCATTTTTTGAAAAGACTATGGTGTGTGCTCTATTATCTTGTCAAAGATCCACCAGCTATAGATCTGTGGATTTACTTTTAGGCTCTATTTCTATTCCAATGGTCTATTTGTCTGTTTTTATGCCAATACCATGCTGTATTGATTACTACAGTTTAGTGGTACATTTTAAAGTCATGTAGTGCAATGCTTCCTGCTTTGTTCTTTTTGCTCAAGATGGCTTTGGGTATTTGGGGATTTTTGTGGTTCCACATAAATTTTAGGATTTTTTAAGCTCTGTGAACAATGCCATTGGTGTCTTGATAAGGATTGTATTGAAACTATAAATTGTTTTGGGTAGGATAAACATTTTAACAATATTGATTCTTCCAACCCATGAACTCAGTATGTCTTTCTATTGATGTCCTCTTCAATTTCCTTCATCAGTGTTTTTATTAAGATCTTTCACATCTTGGATTTATTTCTGGGGTCTTCATTTGATTTTTTTTGTAGCTATTATACATGAGATTGCTTTCTTGATTTCCTTTTCAGGTAATTCACTATTGGCATATAATAGTGTTACTGATTTTAGCATATTTATTTCATATCCTGCAAATTTGCTGAATTCTTTTATTCTAATAGTTTTTTGGAATCTTTGGGTTTACACACACATGCGCGCGCACTCAGGAAATCATGTCATGTGGAAACAGTAACAATTTGACTTATTCTTTGCCAATTTGGATGGCTTTTCTTTCTCTTGCCTGGTTATTCTGCCTAGGACTTCTGGTACTATGATGAGTTAAAAGGGTAAAAGTGAGCATCCTTATTTCGGATCTTAGAGAAAGCCTTTAGCTTTTCTCTAATAAGTGTGATATTACCTGTTGGCTTGTTTTATATATAGCCTTTATTATGTTGAGATATATTCTTTCTATAACTAATTCAGTATTTTTATCATGAAGTGGCGCTGAATGCATTTTCTGAATCTTTTGAGGATTTTTATGCTTCATTCTGTTGATGTGGTGTATCATGTTTATTGATTTGCATTTATTGAACATGTTTGCATCCCCAAGATGAATCCCACTTGATCATAGCAAATCATTTTTTAATGTGCACTTGGAGTCAGTTTGCTAGTATTTTGTTAAAGATTTTTGTGTCTGTTCATTTGACTTGTAGTTTTCTTTCTTTTCCTTTTTTACCATTTCTTTTTTTTTCACTTTTTTCTCATTTTGCATTCACACGTATGTATGTGTATCCTTGTCTAGGTTGGAAGAATTTCCTCCTCTTCAGTTTTTTCTTTTAGAATTGGTATGAGTTCTCCTTTAAATATTTGGTAGAACTTGCAATTAGAAGCCATCTGATTCGAGGGGCTTTTTGTTGATGGGAGACTTACTAATTTGTTTTCATTACTTGTTGATCTGTTCAGATTTTCTATTCAAGATTCAGCCTTGGTAAAGTGTATGTGTCCAGGAATTTGTCTGTTTCTTCTAGTTTATCACATTTGTTGGTGTATAATTATTCATAATAATCTCTAATGATCCCTTGTATTAATGTGGGGTCAGTTGTAATGTTTCCTTTTTCATATCTGATTATATTTGTGGCTTCTCTTTTTCTTAGCCTAGCTAAGGATTTGCCATTTTTTCTTTTTCATAATAACCAGCTCTGTTTTGATGCCATTTCACATTTTTTATTTATTTCATTTACTTCTGCTCTGATATTTACTATTTTTTTCTTCTTCTAATCTGGGTTTGGTTTATTCTTGTTTTTCTGGTTCCCTGATCTATAGCAATAGGTTGTTTGAAATCTTTTTTTTTTTATGTAGGTGTCAATTCCTGTAAACTTCCCATCTAGCTGTGCTATTGTTGTATCCCATAGGTTTTGGAATGTTCCATGTTTATGTGTTTCAAGAAACTTAAATTTTATTGATTCATTCCTTGAACCATTGGTTGTTCAAAAGTAAGTTGTTTAATTTCCATGTATTTGTACAGTTTCCAAAGTTTTTCTGATTGATCTCCAGTTTTACTGCATTGTGGTTGGAAAAGATACTTGATATGACTTCAATTTTTTAAAAAATTGAGACTTGTATTGTGGCCTACCAGGCCTATCCTGGAGAATGGCTTATGTGTTGTTGATAGAATGTGTACCCTGAAGCTTCTGGGTGGAATGTTCTGTAGATGTCTGTTAGGTGTTAGGTCCGTTTGGTCTAGGGTGCAATTTTACGTTTTTTTGTTTTTTTTTTTTTGGTTTGGATGATTTGTCCATTGACAAGTAGGTGTTAAAGTTCCCTACTATTATTGTATTGAAGTCTGTCTCTCCTTATAGGTCTATTCATATTTGTTTTATATATTTGGGCGTTCCAATATTGGGTGCATATAATATTTATAGTTGTTATTGAATTGACCCCTTTATCATTATGTAATGACCTTTTATGTCTCTGTATTGCTTTTCTTTCTTTCTTTCTTTTTTTTTAGAGAGTGAGAGAGGGAGAGAGAATTTTAATATTTAAGTTTTCAGCAGACACAACATCTTTGTTTGTATGTGGTGCTGAGGATCAAACCCGGGCCACACACATGCCAGGAGAGCACACTACCGCTTGAGCCACATCCTCAGCCCCTGTATTGCTTTTCATACAGAATTTATTTTATCTGATATAAGTATGGCTATTCTTGATTTTTTATTTTTTTAAATTCTATTTACCTTTGTAATCTGGCCATGATTGTGCCCATCCCAGAAATTCTAAAGAGTTGGCTTCTCTAAGCCTAAGGATGCTTCTGCTCTTTTAGCAGTAGATGACACCCTAAATCCAGATTTGCTTCAAGTCGGCTCTTAGTGTATTGTTGCTGTTTTGGCACTAGAGGGCGCTCTAAGTCCAAGTTGTCCTAAATCTGCAGTTGGCGTATCATTCAGAATGAACTGGAGGAATACCTAAAACATATAGTCCATCTCTGTTGTCCTCCATTTGAGGTCAGGATAGACCCAGATGCTTTGTCCACAATCAATGGCCTCTGTTCAGGTACCACAGGATTCTTCCTGGCTCTGGGCCTCGCCTTCACAAGACCAACCCCAGGTTTCTATACTGTGACTTGGCACCTACCTCCCTGTGCCCCCACCCCCAGTGGATAATTTCTCTCTCCATATTGTGCTACCTGGGGTTGGGAAAGTTGGAAAATCCCATGGCCACTAACACTGCAATGGTAGGTCACACCTGGAGTTCATGGCTTGCCAAGACCACTGCAGTGCTACTGCAGGATCAAGGCCCACGCTGCTATGGATTGCTGTCTGTTAAGGTAGACTCATGGACCAAGACCACTGCAGCCAGATACAGGTAATACTGGTTGGATTAGAAGTCCAATTGACTAGGGCCACAGGTCTCTTCCTAGCATGGGGGCTGATTCGGAGGCTCTATCTGCAGACACTGGCCCTGGAAATTAGGACTCTGAAGATCAGCCCACAATTAGGTTTCACTAGCCCTGCACTGAGTCTTGGAACTCACTTTTTGCCCTACATCCAGTGGGAGGAGCCTTGTTCTTCACTGTTCTGCCTGAGGGTGGTAGAAGCAGTCCCTAAGCTGATGCTAACCTGGGTCACACCTGAATCTCACAGCTGCAGAGACCTACACAATCTCAGGCAATGAGGTGCCATGACTGGCAGTGATGCGGGCTGAAACATGAGTGTATTCCACTGAGATTCAGGTTTCCGCATGATGTAGAGGCATGTCTAGAGTTTTAGTCCATGAGGACTGGCCTGGGGATGGGGGCCATGGGGCTCTTTCTGGTGCTGGGTCCCAATGTAGCAAGTCTTGTATAGAACAAAGCAAAGTCTATTCTCACTTTCCTGCCTTAGTTACAAGTAAGTAGTCGTGCTCCCCACTCTGTTGCCAGAGGTTGAGGGAGGGGTGGTGGTGGCAGTCCCTTGGCCACCTTGGCTAAGGAAGATCCAGAGATCTTTGGGCACTGGCCTCGGGACAGGGGTCCTGGGTCTCTTCCTGGTACTGTTTCCGTGTGGCAGGCCCGGTATTGGGGTTCAAGTCTAAAGTCTGTATTTAATTGTTCTCCCTCTCCCAGGTGGGAGGGGTGTCTCTCCATGCTGCACGGCTTGAAGTTGGGGGGAGGTGTGAAATAGGCAACTCTATCCTTTCTGCCTTCCTCAATGCATCTTTTCTTAGGCTAAAACTAGGCCTGGTAGCCTCTCACCTGGTTTAATTAGCTTTTGTGGTGGTAGTTTGATATGTGAATAGCTGTCCAAATTGGTTTCTCTGTGGGGAGATAGTTGCTTGAGCATTTTGGCCATTTTGCTCCCAACCCAAGGTAGTGTCCAAATATGGATGCCTTTTAGTTCTGTAAGTGCTTTTATTTGAATTCTTTTTTGTAGTTGTTGATGGACATCATGCCTTTATTTTAAAAATTTGTTTATCTTTATGTGGTGCTAAGGACTGAACCCAGTGCCTCATATATGATAGGCAAACACTTTGTCACTGAGCTACAGCCCCAGTCCTCTGTAAGTGCCTTTGGTAGAACTTCCAATACAACGTTGAATAGCAGTGGTGAAGGTAACCATCCTTACCAAGTATGATGTTAACTACATCACTGAGCTACATCCCCAGCCCAACTTGATTTTTTTTTAAAATATATTTGCAGCTGTAAATTTTTCTCCAAGCACTGCCTCTGCTGTAACTCTAAGTTTTGGTATGCTTTGTTTTCCTTTTCATTCATATCTATGCATTTTTGTATATCCCTTGTGATTTCTTTGACCCATCAGTTGTTTAAGAGTATGTTGTTTAATTTCCACATATTTGCAAATTTTCTGCATTACCTTTTTAAATACCATTCCATTGTAGTCAGAGATACTATATGATTTTACTTTCTTAAATATATCTATTGGGACTCTTATATGACCTAAGATTTTGTCTATCCTGGAAAATGTTCTATATGAACTGGAGAAGAATGTGCATTCTGCTATGGTTGAATGGTGTGTTCTATGTGCATCTGTTAGATATAGTTGATTTATAGTTTTATTTCAATCCCCTATTTATTGATTGTCTACCTAGATGTATTATCTATTTAAAGTCTTGTATTGAAGCCTTCAAATATTCTCACTGAAGGATATGGAAAATCACAACCCCTAGAGAGAGAAGGAGAAGAATGGGCTCTGGACTTTCACAATTTCCCATATTTTTACAACTGTTCCCCTGACTGCCCAACTGACACATCCCTGCTATGACTCAGCCCCAGTGAACCTTATAAAACTCAGACCCCAATTGTAACCAGTTGACATTTTCCTCTTGAAAATGTGCCCCTCTGCTGCTTTATTAAGCATCACTGATCTGTTGAGGTCTGTTCTTTTTCTTTCTTTTTTCATTTGCTTTCACTCACTATCTTGATTCTGTTTGCTTCTTATATTTGTAATAATAGTTTTAAATAGTAATCATAGCATGTAATAATAGCTAACATCATTTCAGCACTTAGCATATGCTAGGCATTTTTCTATATGCTTTGAATACAATAAATCAGTTAATGTTCACAACCACTCAATGAAGTTGAGTTTTATTAACTGATACCACAGAAATACAAAGGATCATAAAACTTCTATGAACAATTATATATCAACAAATTGTATAACCCAGAAAAACAGGTTATTATGTGTCTAGGAATTTATCTATTAAGACTGATCATGAAGAGAGAGGAGATCAAAACAGACCAATAATGACTAAGGAGCTCAGATCAGTAATAAAAAGTCTTCCATCAAAGAAAAACCAGAACCTGATACTGAGTTTTACCAAGCATTTAAACAAGTATAACTAAAAAGAACAAATTAAAAAAAGAACTAACCCCAAACCTTCCCAAAGTTTCCCAAAATTGAAGAAGAGGAAACACTTCCAAATTAATTGTATGAAGCCAGTCTTACCCTAGTATCAAGGCCAGTTAAGGACACAAGAAAAGAAAATTATAGGCCAATATCTTTGATGAAGATAGATGCAAAATCCTCAACAAAATACTAGCAAACTGAACTCAACAGCACATTTAAAAAAGCATATAACACAATCAAGTGGCATTTATTCCTGGGATGCAAGAATGTTTCAACATAAACAAATCTATAAATGTGGTTTAATAACATTAACAGAATCAAAGACAAAAACGTGATTAACTCGATGATGCAAAAAATGCATTTGAAAAAAGTCAATGTCCTTCTGTGATTAAAAACTCTCAAACATTAGGTGCAGAAGGAACTTTGCCTCAACATAATAAGTCACATATGACAAACCCACAGCTAACATACTCATCAGTGAAAGTTTTTTCTCTAAGATCAGGAACAAGACAAGGATACACACTGTTACTTCTATTTAACACAAAACTGAAGATCCTAGTCGGAGCAACTAGGCAAAAGAAAGAAATGAAAGGCATTGAAATTGGAAAGGAAGAAGTTAAATTTTCTCCAGAAGACATCATTTTATATATCGAGAACCATACAGACTCTAAACCAACCAACCAACCAACCAACCAACCACTGTTTAAAACTAATAAATGTATTCAGTAAAGTTGCAGGGTACAAAATCACCATCCAAAAATCAGTAGTGTTCCAATACACTAACAACAAACTATTGAAAAAACAAATCAAAATCCCAATTCTTGGGAATAAATTTAATCGAGGAGGTGAAAGATTTGTACACAGAAAACCATAAAATGTTGATTAAAGAAATTAGACATAAATGGATTGGTATCATGTGTTCACAAACTGGAAAAATTAATATCTTTAAATACCACTCAAATTGATCTACAGATTCAGTATACTTCCTATCAAAATTCTAATATTTTCACAGAAATAGGAACCCTAAATTTCACAATAGAACTACAAAAAAACCTCAAATATCCAAAACAAACTGAAACAAAAACAACTCTGGAGGCATTAAACCACCCGACTTCAAAATATATTACCAAATGATAGTAAAACAGAATGGCACTGGTATAAAAACATAGACCAATGGAATGGAATAGAGAGACCAGAAACAAATCCACAAATTTTGTTAATTTTTTTTAACCAAAGTGCCAAATACCCAAAATGTGAAAAGGATAGTCTTTCCAATAAATGGTATTGGCAAAACTAGAAATTCACATACAAGGGAATGAAATTAGGCCTTTGTTACATCATATACATAAATCAACTCAAAATGGATTAAAGATTTACACATAAGATCTGAATTTGTAAAAATTACCAGAAGAAAACACAGGGGGGAATCTCCATGACATTGGTCTTGGCGATGTTATTTTTAATATGGTCCCCAAAGCACAGGCAACATAACTAAAAGTAGGCCAATAGGATTATATCAAACTAAAAAGCTCTGCACAGCCAGGGAAACAACTGACAGAGAGAAGAGACAGCCTACAGAATGGGAGAAAAATATTTGTAGATCCTGTATCTAATTAAAGATTAACATCTAAAACATATTAAAGGGGCTAGGGATGTAGCTCACTGGTAGAATGCTAGGCTAGCATGTATAAGGCCCTGGGTTCCATCCCCAGCACCATGTACACAAAAATTTTATTTATATATAACAGCAGAATTCATTGGCAAGAAAACAACTCAATTTCAATTAAAAAATGAGCAAAAGCCTTCTTTGGTAAACTGTCTCAAAAGACGGCCAACAGGTATATGAAAAATTAATCAACACCACTAATCAACAGGGGAATGGAATCTAAACCTGAATGACATATTGCCTCACACTGTTAGCTTTAGTCTTTTTGAAAGTAGTCATCCTAACAAGTACTAGTAAGGATATGGAGAAAAGGGAATCCTTGCACACTGTTGGAGGGAATGTAAAAAATACAACAATTATAGTAAATACTATGAAATTTCCTCAAAAAATTATAAATAGGCCTACTATATGATCCAGCAATCCCACTACTGGGAATGATTCCAAAGGAAATGATGTTAATATGTCAGACATATCTGCATTCCGTGTTCATTACAGCATTATTTAGGATAGCCAAGAATAGAATCAACCAGAAAAAGAAAATGTGGTACATATGGCTAAATGGTATTTCATTGTGCATAAAGAATGAAGTTCTGTCACTTGGGACAACATGGATGGAACTAGAGATCACTTGCTAACTGAAATAATCCAGGTATAGAAAGACATACTGCATGCTCTCATATATACAATCTAAAACAGCAAACTTGTATAAACAGAGTACAATGGTAGTTAACCAAGGGCTGATGCATGGGGTAAATATCTTTCCACCCAAGTGGCAGATGTAGTTTGACTCCTTTGTGAGTAGTTATGTGCCTTCTTAAATCTGCTCACTTCTAAAAACACTTTCCCCACATGTTATACCTCATCTTGGCCTTGGAATGATTTTTGATTCAGCCCTTTCTTTTTTTAATTTATATATAAAAGCAGAATGCATTACAATTCTTAGTACATATATAGAGCACATTTTTTTCATCTCTGGTTGTATACAAAGTATATTCACACCAATTCGTGTCTTCATACATGTACCTTGGATAATAGTGATCATCACATTAAACCATCATTAATTACCCCATGCCCTCTCCCTTCCACTCCCACCACTCTGCCCTATCAACCCTTCCTCAGAGCTTTCTGGCTGGTAAAGATTCTTGACATGGCCATCTTAAGAGTGTTCTCTTAGCATACAGTTGTGATTTTTCTCCCCATTTTCCCATTTCACTGTTAAGAGTTGCCACAGAGACATCTTGTGCTGGAAATATTTCCCCAAGAGACATCACTTTGCATTCTGAATTGTCATTTCATGTGACTTGTTCTGTTATAGGTGTGGATGACTTATTTCCATCTAGAAATAATTCAAAATTTGCAGCCTCTGAAATGTCACTAGGATATAGTATTCTTATTCCATTCTGTTATTTGGGGAGTTGAAAGTCTTTTTAGTTTGAGATAATGTCTTTGCTAGAACCTCTTTTTGAGAATTTGCCTGAACTAATCTGTTTTATTCCACTTTTGAATCAAGAGTTTAGAAGAGCTTTTTAAGTTTTCAGATGGCTTGATTTATTTTAGTAACTTCTAGATTTAATACCTTATGGTCAAAAAATATGGCTTGTATAATTGTTTTTGAAATTGGGATTTTCTTGATTTCTGTGTGTAAATGTTTGGATATTAGGAAAAATATTTTTTTACAAAATAGTCTCAATATATAGAGAATTAACCAAGTTAATCATAATACTATTTAGTCTATTTTGCAGTCAAAATAAGAGAATTGTGTCTTCTATACAAAGATTTAGGAAAATTCTGATATCACCTGGATTGTTTACCCTTGTAGATAATATTTTCTCAACCCTCCTGCCCCCATGTCTCTATATAGTTATATGTCTCTTAACAGGAATATGATCTGAAATGTGTTAAGTGCTTTTGTTATTGTGCAAAGATCATAGAATATACTTCCACAAACTTAGATGTCTTCTTAATGTAATTGAGATGTAGTGAATGAGTTGTATGGGGTTGCTGCTAACATATCATGGCACAATTTTCTTCTATATCCACTGTCTGTTCCCTCTGGTATTCCTTATCACATTTCCTGGATATACATTAATTTTATTGGTTCTTTTTAGTTATACATGACAGTAGAGTCCATTTTTTATATAATTATACAAACATGGAGTATACCCTATTCTAACTAGGAGTCCATTCTTGTGGATGTACATGATGGTGGGATTCACTGTGGTGTTTATATGTGCATAGGAAAATTATGTCAGGTTCATTCCACTGTCTTTACTTTTCCTATACCCATGCCTTCTCTTCATTCCCCTTTGTTTAACCTACTGAATTTCTTTTTTTTTAATTTTTTTTTATTGGTTGTTCAAAACACTACTGAATTTCTATTCTCCCCTTCTTCCTGCTTTTTGTGGGTTAACTTCTACATATCAGCAAAACATTCAACCTTTATTTTTTTGGGACTGGCATGATATTCTCCAGTTCCAAGTGCCATTCTTTCTTTGTGGCTGAGTAATATTCCAAAATATATACCATATTTTCTTTATCCATTCATCCATTGAGGAACACCTAGGTTATTTCTGTGACTTGACTATTGTGAATTGAGCTGTTATAAACATTGACGTGGCTGTATCATTATATATGCTGTTTTTAAGTTCTTGGGGTATGTACCAAGCAGTGGAATAAATGAGTCAAGTGGTGGTTCTATTCCAAGTTTTCTAAGGAATCTCCATACTGCAGATTGGTTGCACCAATTCCCACCAACAATGTATGAGAGTACCTTTCTCCCACATCCTTGCCAACATTTGTTACTTGTATTATTTATAATTGCTATTCTGACTGTAGTGAGATGGAATTTCAGTGTAGTTTTTTAAGAAAATATTTTTTAGTTGTAGACGGACATAATACCTTTATTTTTTTGTGGTGCTGAGGATCGAACCCTGTGCCTTACACATGCCAGCCAGGCAGGCACTCTACCACTGAGCCACAACCCAGGACTTCAGTGTAGTTTTAATTTGCATTTCTCTAATTGCTAGGGATGTTTAACATTTTTTCATGTATTTTTGACCATTCATATTTCTTCTTCTGTGAAGTGTTTGTTCATTTCCTTTGCCCATTTATTGACTGGGTTATTTTCCTGACGTTGGGTTTTTTGAGTTCTTTGTATATCCTGAAAATTAATGCCTTATCTGAGGTACTGGTAGTGAAAGTTTTCTCCCATTCTGTAGGCTCTCTGTTCACATTCTTGTTTCCTTCACTGTGAAGCTTTTCAGTTTGATACCATCATATTAATATCCAACAAAACTGAAAACAAGTTTTCTACTTTTCTTCAGTAGTTTTATATATCACTTGGTTGGAAATTACTTGATTACAAAGTATTGGGAAGATTGGGAAGTTCAATACCTTTTAAGCATTTGTTTTTGGCCACTCAACAGTAGACAGCAGTATTTACTGTGGGGTTGAAAACCTCTTCCTGGAATCCTCAGGGGACCAAACAAGATTTTCATCTGTGTTCATCGTGGCAGCCTGAAGTTACTTGTTGCCTTATGTCCCTTAACTAGTGGCCAAGTAACTCTCAGTAACTGTTTTCCTTATTTTAGTGAACTGTGGTGCCAAGTGAGTCAGGAAGCAAATGCAATCTACATGCTTTCTGTCTAGGTTCTATTTGCTCACTGTTCAGAGCTTGGGGATCTTCATGGGTCCTATTGGGGAATCCCAAAGGCATGCTTTGCAGGTTGACCTTCACTCATGGCTAGAGTTGTGGCCTGGTTGACAGCAGTTGCTATTGCCCTCTATACATCCATCAACTTCCTGTCATTTCTGACCCCTTGAGAGTACCCTTCCCTGTTTTCCAATCCTTAAAAATGTTTTTTTTTTAAATGTTTCAGTGGAATTTGGGAAGAGAAACTAAAATTGCAATCTTGAAATCAGAGTCCCCTACCACATGTGGCAATTTGAAAAATATATTCACCAATGTTCAAAAGGCAGGAAAAGTGAGATGATTTGATTGGTCACAATTTTGCAAAACAAAATCTCAACCACAGGTTGGGGATATAGCTCAGTGGTTGAGCATCTACTTAGCATGCTTGCCCCACTGGGTTCAACCCTCAGCAATAACCCTCCATGTATTGTATATACTATCTTAAAAATCTCCATCATAAAACATTACCTGTTCTATGTTCTAGAAAAAGGCCAATAGGACAAAGTCAGGAAGTCTTTGGAGGAATACAGGTGGGATACAAACATTGGGCATCTCCCACACAACAGTCCCCCAAGTCTTCTGTATGAAAACTGAGCTGGTCAATTTCTAAATAAATCATTATATGGATACAGGAATTAAAGGTAAATAATGTAGTCCTCACAGATATCTCTACAAAACAGACACCACAGCAAACCACATCTGTGCTAACGGAACATTTGAAGTAACTAAAAATAATTCAACTGCTTAAGGCAACCTAGGATGTGGGAATTGATTTGGAGTTAAAAACACTTTACTACTTTTAAAGTTATCTTTGACATTTATTCTAAGATGTGGTAGAGTATAACTAAATAGGTGATGAAGAAAAGTTTCCTTAGAAGATATTCCAGTTAATAAATGACTAGTTTCCTGGCAAGGAGAGAAGAAAACTCTGAGGATGTGCATGCATACACACATACTGCACATTGTGAGACATGACAAATTTCAAGTACTCCATCTATACTATAATTTGAGAAACCTTATTTTTAAAAATGTGTGAGACTTGGGAAATTTAAAACACTGGATATTCAATATTTAAACAGCAGTGATTCTATAAGGTGTGATGAGTACAATGTGCTTATGTTAAAATGTATTTCCAAATGAACTGATGTCTGGGATTTATTTCAAAATAATCCAGGGAAAAGTGAGAGGTGATAAGAATATAGATGAAAAAGGATATGTATTTAATTTTGGAAGCTGGGTAATGAATAAATGGGGTATCATTATACAATTTTATACTTATGTATATAAAATGTAGAAATTATTAAAAAAATTTTTTAGTTGTAGATGGACACACAATATCATTTTTTTATGTGGTGCGGAGGATTGAACAAAGTGCCTCCTCACACATGCGAGGCAAGTGGTTTACCACTGAGCTACAGCCCCAGCCCTAGAAATGATTTTTAAATGTATTTAATCACAAAAGAGTTGTCTAATAGAATTCATCTGTGATGATTTCTGTGCAAAAAGTTGGGAAGGTTTACTTCAGACCCTAGGCAAGGTAAGTGACAGAACCCCTGTTTGCCTTTGGAAAACTAATTACAAATGATATCAATAGCTAGATGCAGTGGCGGGGCCCTGTAACACCAGCTATTAGGGATTCTGAGATAGGAAATTGCCAAGTTTCAGGACAGCCTGAGCAACTTGGCAAGATGTAGACTCAAAATAAAAAGGGCTGGGAGTGTGGCTCGGTGGTAGAGTGCCCCTAGATTCAATCCCCAGTACTACAAAAAAGAAAAAAAATGTAAAGAAGAAAAATAGTTTGTCGGTAAATAACATTAAGTGGAATGAAAAAAATATTAAGTTTCTAACATGTTCCAACTTATAAAAACATGCGCACGCGCACACACACTCACCCACAAATTTTCAAGTCAGAACAATGTGCACTTAATACTTACCCACGTCTAACATTACTAATGTTCTAAGAAGATGAAATGTGATGGTTAAGTTAGTGCATCCAGAAATGTTTAGAACTAGAACTAGCTTGATATTATGAATTATTTCTAACTATACAGAAAAGATGCAGAATGTAGTGTTTGCTTTTAGTTTATTAATTTATTTTTCAGGAAACTTTTGACTTTCTGAATATGTACTGTTTGGAAGTACGATGCATGCATAGCCTTTTTAAATGCCTTTGTACAATTTCATCTCAAAATAATTTCATTCACAGCATACACAGAAATCTAAGAGACATGGTATTTACAAGATTTAATAAGTTCTTGCTGCTTTAATGAAGAAACTGATCAATTCCTTTACAGTAGGGAAAGAAACATGGACATTGCGTGTTCTTATAAATAAGAATTCAGAATTGCTCAGTCTCAAAGCAACTTTTCATGGCTTTAGAAATTAAAATTGACTCATCATTCTATTAATCTCTGAATGCCCAAGCCATGCAAAATCTACTTGTATTAAATATTTGGGGATGCAAATAATACAGAAAAAAAATTTCTGGTGAATGTGAAAACGTCATCAGAATTAACTTTCACAATAGGAAAATACTGTTAATTCTTTCAAAAAGATACAGTAGTGGTGCAACACAGACAGTGCCCGATTTTGATTTTTTTAAAGTAGCATTTCATTTGTCATTTTCCTTTCTCTACAGATATACATACACACACTGTAACATAGACTCATTCAAGGTCTAACAATGGTACAATATTAAAATAATTTTTAACTATAAAGGGACATCTTCACATTCCAGGATACATCATTGATAATTTTTAAAGGACAATTCTTCTATGTCTTATATTCTTGCTTTTTGTTTATACTGTCAGCAAGACATTACAATTACCTTTTAAAAGACTATATAAAATTGAGTTGCCACAGAAAGTTGGATATGAACCCTAGATAATTGTGACAAAGCAATGACAAAATTTAAGGAAACATCGATTTATAATTAAAAAGTACTAAAATTGAGACCAGCTCCTTAAAAATTAAACTGCTTATCACACTTCCCATTTCTTCCAGGGAAATAAACAAATTAGCAACACTTTCCCACCATCATTAATCTGCTCTAAAACTACATTTTTACAATGCATTTCTTTTGTTTCTTTAAAATCTCCTGCCTCTACTCTCTCCCAAACTAGCTCAATGTCAACATTTTACAATGCTTAGAAAGTTTCTGGCTCTTCTATTACCACTTTAAACTTTTAAGAACTCCAAAATTTAAGGGGCAATGTACTATAGCAGAATGGCAAACGTGCTTTCTAAAAACCCAGTTATGAAACAGTGAAATAATGTAAAATGTATAGTCAGGTCTATATGTTACCAGATACATCAAACCAGTTGTATTTTAAGAAAGAAAATCTCTTACAAGAAACAAGGAGTGCACCAACTCAACCAAAGGGCGTAGGCGCCTCAGTGGCTAGGCATCACCCAACTTAATTCCTACCAATTGTTTATGCATACCAATCTGACTAGGAGATCCTTTGGAAAAGATACCTTGAAAGCTGGGTGGATTCTTACTCAATCTGGTCATAGGCAAGAAGTGGTCTGGGATACGGTTAAACACAGCAAATTTATCAGTGTCAAACAATATGCATATTTTAAAAAACTGAATACGGCCTAAGTTGGCAGATGAAACTTGTGCACAATCACAAATTGACATGTACAAAACTTCCTTAAAATCAATCTCTGATATCTCATACCCCACCTTCCACACCTAGCAAATGGACTGTTTTCTCATTTTTCCTGGCAGGAAAGCAATGATTGACTAGATATGTCATCAAAGGACTGAAACCATGCATCTACTGTATGATAACAGCTTATTAACCTGGATGTATTTTCATGCAATAGTTTTAAAGTCATCTACATGGTTTTAATAAAGCATCTGACTATTTTCAAACATGCTACTTTCATTTCAACTGACAACTGCCAAGTTAGTTGCTGCCACTTCAGCGTATCACTATGAATACTGGTAAACCTTTTAGCTAGAACACCAAGCAGTATATATAGGTTTGTCCCCCTAAATTGTTCATTAACACCAAGTGGGGTTGACCACCACTAACATGATACAAAACCACACAGAGGCAAAGGAATCTTACAGGATAGTAGGACTGCTGGACTGTTGTTGGAGACTGACAGATACCAGTGTTACAAAAGCCTGTTTAAAAAAAAAAACTGTTTTCAAGTCCATGCTTTAAAGCCTGTCTGCTTTCTCACCATCTTTTTCACAGTTTTGCCATAATTGTTGAATGAGAAATGTTTTATCAGTGTAATTACATAACCACAGTTAACTTTGGGAGACGAGTGGACATATTTTGGGGAGTTTTCCACATATGAAAAAATGTTTTCAAAGCTGTAGGCAGAGTATGAAATTATGATTTGATGGAAAACTATGATGAGTTATGCCTTTGGTTTCATTATGCTATTAAGTGCAGCTTGTTTTTCCAAGCCTGCCAGAGATTACTGCTAAATTAGAATACAATGAGAACACAAAGGGTGTGTGTGTGTGTGTGTGTGTGTGTGTGTGTGTGTGTGTATGTGTAGGGGGGGCACCTGCTGGTATTCCTAAGGTTACAACCTCAGCCAAAATGCTTCAGAATGGGAAAATCTACCAACTTTACTGCTGTTTATATTCACCAAAATGAGGGGTTTGGATTTTAAAATTCAATTCTGAGCCAAGAAGGAAACTGAACAGTGGCAGAGACCTTATTTAGATGTGCTATTAAATTTCCAGTGGTGCACCCTAATGAGTCACATGATTTTATCTCTTCAGTTATCCAAACCTTGAAGTTCTGTTTCATAGATTGCTGTGATGCCTGGACAAATTCAATATGATCTCTGAAAACACTTTTATTTAAAAAGTTGTTCATTTAAAACTCTTGTATTCATCTTTTTTCTTTTCGTGGTACTGGGTGCTCTACCACTGAACTACACCCCCATCCAATATTTCCTAACCAGTTTTTTCTTGCTCCCCAAACAATGCAGTGTGCAATTTTGATATTGGCCAACTGTAATTTCCCTCACATTGGTTTATAACATATGTGTAAATAAATCTTTATTGAACAGCTAATATTGATTTTTTTCTTCAGCTAAATTAGGATTATGGCACAAAGTATTATCTGTGCTGTAAACATCATGAATTCATCACAAAATTGGAAGGAGGCAAAAAAAAAGCCCTATGAACTGCAAACATTTCTTAAGAACCACAGCTGAGCTCAAGATTTCCAAATAGATTTTGGAATGGACTTGCATTTGGCATACATTCACTGTGCTATTGGCAAAGCGCAGTTTTACAAGAATGTCATTTATAAAATCATACTTTGTAAGGATTTGTTATTGTTTAAAACAGCCTAATAAAAGCATACAGTAACTTAAAAATATATCTCTTATATGGTATAATTAGGTCTTAGTTACCAGTGTTGATATAGCTTGATGAAACCTTGTACAAGCCAAAGGGATCTTACCACCTCTGATTGTACTTTCCAATGATGGGCATAATATGCCTAATTCCTGACTGCTACAAATCACATTTTAAAACATATTGTTTGTGTTTGAAATTACCCCTGAAAAAAAGCAGCAATTAAAAATATCTCTATTATTTTGCAAAAAAAAAATCATATTCTGGGTGCTTTTTCCTGTCCTTCTCTTCATAGGAAGCATGGGAAGAAGCACAGGGAGCCTTGGTTTTCCAGAGAGCTGTGGCCAGGTAAGCCTACTCTGGAATTCACAGTTTGTCTGCATAAACTGTTAACTTTTCATAATATCATTCAAGGTTTGACTTAAAAAAAAAAACATAAGGGCCACTCAGCAGTAACTTTAACAATTGGGATTCCACAGAAGAGCTCTTGACTTAGCTCTGTGTACATTCTTTCAGGAGTGAATCCTTCCCCAGTTTCAAGTATTCCTTTCTACCTCTAACTCTGCAATGAGTTAAGAAAGGAAAAAAGAAAGACCTCACCATATTCCTTTTGTGAGCACAGTGACCACAGTGCCATTCCTCCTCCTACCCACCCCCCGTGCAATTGAAAATGAAAAGGCTGGGCAGATGAATAGACTCCTGAGGTTTCCTTTTCTCATGGTGCTCAAAAAGTTTCACTCTTAACCTGGTGCCAACTCTTCTGAATTCAAGTGTACCGTGGCATCTCACACTGCTCACAGCGATTTAGTGCTGGGTGGTTAAGAAAGGTGCAGCTGTCACAATTCCACGGAGCCCCTTCGTAGTCTTCATCTCGGGGTTGTATCCGAGGACTGTGTGTGGAGCCAGTTAGATTCTCTGAGGGAAGTGAAGATTAAAGAGAGAGGGGGGTAAAGATAAAGTTTTTTTTTTTTTTTTCCCAAGTACAATCCAAAAAGCAAGGGACGTAACTTTCTGCCTTATGTGTAAGGCACTTAGTAAGCACATCTACTAGAAAAGCATAACCGAGCAGAATGCAAAATATAAAGTTTGTTCTAAACAGTTCACTTTTTTTTTTTTTTGCTATAAGACAGAAGCTGAGTGTGGTGTTGCTCACCTGTATCCCAGCTGCTTGAGAGGCTGAGACAGGAGGATGACAATTTCAAGACCAGCCTGGGCAATTTAGCAAGACCCTGCCTCAAAATTAAAAAGGGGGCTGGGGATATAGCTAATATCTAGCATGCACAAGGCCCTGGGTTCAATCCGCAGCACTGCCAAAATGAAAAAAAAAATGATGGACAGAAGTCCAGAACAGATTATCTTCCTAAAAGATTACTAATAGATAGTGGATATTTATGCTTTATTCCAGCCAAATGAAAAAAAAATGGACATGGAAGAAAACATGTTTTCCCTGACGATCTCGGCCTACCTTGACTTTTTTTTTTCTGTTACTATATACATAATATAGCAAATATCTGATATATGTGCCTTTTCCTATGAGATATTTAAACTCCAATACACATGTGCTTTGTACTAATGGTTCATAAATGGCGGGGGATAGTTCGTAAGAAAAATTTCCCCAGAATAGTGAAAAGATAAAGACTTCAGTTTTTCTGAAAGCCAAATTACATTCAATATAAAAGGCTATTATTCCCAGATTCTTTCTTACTTTTTTGGCATTCAAATGTCCTTCATATGTTTTGAAAAAATGTCTATAATTGGCAAAATCAAATGCTGGCAAATTTAAGTTGGCCTCCAAGGTTTTTTAAAAATTCGAAACTTGTATTCGTGTTAAATCTTCATTCTCCCTAATCATCACACTTAAAAAGGCTCTGCTTCTAGGGTCCATTTGTAAATCCTGCCTTTTAGGAACAGTCCCTATTAAGAGCAGGGTGAGTGAAGAGAAGGCTAAAGGTCTCCTGATGAAATCTTCCCTGGAATCTGGGGTAAGATCAAGAGGCTGGGAATGTCCACCTATAGGACACTGGAAACCCTCACTATGTTCTGGAAATACGATTAAGATCTAAGGTAAGCAATCTTTCCAAATAGTTAACAAAAATAAACAGATATGGGAAAGCTCTGTCAGTTATGGTTCTGGGTTACCATATTTCCCACTAAAAATTAACTAGCTTACTTCTGGGTTATCAATTTGTCTTTCATGGCAAATGACTAGTGTGACCATTCCCTGAGAACTGAGGTTCAGATTCTGAACCTTACCCTATGATAAGGCTCAGCCCCTATTGGGAAGGTTGATCTTAGTTATACAATGACTAAAAATTGCTGGGATCTTTACCCTATTCCTATGACTACATAAGAAAGATGGGCTCATTTCTCTTGTTTCAATTGCTGCATTAAGGGGAATTTAAGAATAGCAAGTAGTATACTTGCACAAACACAAACATATCCAATACTTTTAGAAATCTCATTTCAACTGAATGCCAGGATAAACCATTAGAAAATTTCAGTGAGAAGTTCATAATAATCCAGAACTTTCAAGTCATTTTGAAATTGTTTATTTGGCCTTGCTCTCTATATATGCTATTTCCTTGGAGCTTGATCCACCTAATATGGTGGCCACTGAGTGTTTCAAAGATGATGAGTCTGATTTGAGATGTACTGTAAGTGGATAAAAATCACTAACTTTACCCTGATTTCATATTGAAATATTTTATGTATATTGGATTAAATAATAAATATATTAAAATCTTTTTTTTTACTATTTAGGGTGATTACTAGAACATTTTTAATTATATACATGGCTTGCAAAATATTTCAATTGGATAGCATAGCCTTAAAATTTAACTCTATAGAGAAAAAAAAAAATTCAGGGTAGCGGGGTGGTTTCTGGGAATTGAGCCCTGGGGCACTTTTGTCACTCAGCTCTCTCTCTAGGGTCTTGCTAAGTTATTAAGACTCAAACTTGGAATCTTCCTGTCTCAGCCTCCCAAGTAGTTGGAATTATAGGTGTGTGCCCCCTGTTCCTGGCTTAGGGAATAATTTTTGAAAGCAAAAATTAAAGGTTTGGTTTTACTTTTATGGTAACTCTACATAAGTTAACATGTGTCTGTGGACATTCTGGACACACAAGTACAAACCATCTGCAGCTGCTGCCTGGGTGTCATGAACATCCGCCTGTACTTTGGAGGTCACACTAATTCTTCGAGCTTTTCTCTCAATTGTGCAGGGGTCTGAGGAGTCTGTTTATTTAAAAAAAAGGAAAGAAAAAAGAAAAAAAGAAGAAAAAGGAAAAAAAAAGGAAGAAAAAAAGAAAAAAAAGAAAAAAAAAGGAAAAAAGCAAAGCCAGTAAGAAGAGATCAAGTGATTCTTTAGCAAGAGTAAAAAGGCTCACAAGGTTTACTCCTGCAACCCACACAGCTGAGTACATTTCCTATCACTTCATGCTACCTTTAGTTGTCCTGTGAGGGCAAATACTACATTTAATTCTGCACTGCAACCTGAGCCACAACCTGGCTCTTACAACATTTTCCATTCTCTGATTACCCAGAACCAATGGCCTATTTTATCAGATTCCTACTTGTTAGTGGATTAGGGGTACAAACAGTGATAGCAATGAAATGTCAATGTGGAAGTAAAGTTAGGAAGATTACAATACAGTAATTCTCTAATTAAGCAATAATTAACAGGAAATTATAGGGTGAAAACAGACTATCCATACAAGGCTAACTATTACAATAATGATGATGAAATACAGATTTTATAGTTTAAGTACTATTATTCTTGCTCTTTAAGTCAAAATTGACTCAAAATAATACTATGTCCTGATAAACCTACGCTCCCAAATTGTTTCATGAATTCTAATTACCCACATCTGCAGCAGACATTTTGCAACATAGGCAATAATTGTATGTATCCTGACTTCTTGCTAGAATGTTTCTATGAATTAATAGGTTATTAGTAAATAATCTTTGTATTAAGTAAAAATGAAAAATGGCAGACTTCATATTATTTTTGCATTTAAGAATCAAAGAAAAGTATTGCATTTTCTAATTGGTTTGGAGCCCCTGTGCAATCCCCTAATGCAACACCTTTGGAGATCACTGTTCTAGAATTCTAAGCATGATGCTTAAACACTTCAACACTCCATTATCAGAATTAAACAAGAGCAAAGTCAATGTTTCCATAGACCCCCAACAAACAAGGGTAAAGTTCTATTTCTTAGGTTTTGTAAAGCACTTTTACAGCATCACATGCCTACATGTCACTAACTCTTACAAAAACCTTGTAAAATATCCTGGTAAATATTTGAACAGATCAACTGTGGTGCAGATTAGAGCTGAACAAGGCCATGTGGCCAAGATGACCAGAATCAGTACTTAGCATCTGGGAAGCCAAGGTCAGTGCTCTTGCCACTGTATGAGTTTCCAATGGGGAAGTGAGGAGACTTGCTGAGTCACCTGAGGGGTAATACACACTGTATTGCTTAACTGCCAAGTCCAATTCAAAAAAGTCTGTCTTCCTTTCTGTCTCTTTCTTTATCACATTTATGCACATAAACTTCTATATCCCATATGGATTTCTTGCATATAACTCCAAGACATTTATTCAAACCAATATGCCAGTTCTACCAGTTGTGAGCATTTTATTCATTTGGTTTGTTACTGAGTACTATTGCAATCATTCTGTGCTAAACTAGATGTACTTTTACAAAGGCCATGTTAGTTTAAAAAACAAAGTGGAAAATATGCAAGTGCCTAAAAGAAAACAAATTTGAATTCATAAAGAAAAATGAGTAGCTTTTGAGAAACCTGTTATGAAAAGGCTTCCAATGAAATTGGAGAATTTAATCAAGTTTTATTATAAATTTTAACAGAAAAAATGTGAAAGTTCAGAAACTGTGGTAAATAGTACAATTTTTTTACTGACATAATAGCTTATGCTAGTATATAATTAAAACAAATTTCTAAAAAAATATTGTGAAATGTTTTAGGTGTCTTTCTAGTCTTTTATATTAAAACTGTACATATAGAGTAGAAACTGCTTAGGGTAGGAGTCTTAGAATCAAGCATCTGTATAATTAATCTACATATGAGCATCTGATACATATTTAAGAAATGGGTTGTAACTGGACCCATTACAGCTAACTTCATGGGACTATCCAATATCGGCTTTAGCAAATTTTATTTGAATTAAACAAGCCACAAAAAAAAACCCTTTTTAGTGTACAAGTACTTGTAGAGAGCTAGATGAAGGTTGATATTTATGAGACTACATCATGGAATATTAATGCAAGCCTTGCACAATTTCTAGCCAAGGAGGATACCAAACAGGAACCTCCTACCTCAATTACATGGTGTTGGTCCCAGAGACAGAAAACAAAATGACATATTGACACTATCACTACCACTGCTAGAAAATCACCACTCGGACTCAACAGGCTCTTGGCAACAGATCTATCATGTCGCCTCAAGAAATTTCTTTGTATATAGTCTTTCGTGTGTATTCCTTTGTGAAGGTCTGATTAAATGTTTTTGCTTTTTAAAGTCGGGTGTTTTTTCTCTTTACTATTATTTGTAGAAGTTCTTTAGGCTATGGATACCAATTTTTTATCAGACATACTTCACAAATATTTTCTCCTAGTCTGTGGCTTGCCTTTTCATTTTCTCAAGAGTCTCTCCAGCAGAAGTGTTGAATTTTAATGAAGGTTTGTTGATCAATTGTATTTATTGCTTCTTGTGTCCTGTTTAAACTTTAAGTACACCCAAGTAGCAAAGATACTATGTTTGTTCTGGAAGCTTTATAAAGCTTAGTGTTTAAAAACACTTAGGTGTATGAACAACAAATTAAAATTTTTGTATTATGATGATCATGTGAGGCAGAGATCAAAATTTGTGTTTTCCCCACAAGGATATTCAGTTCTTCCAGTCCTGCTTGTTGAAGATTTTCCTTTCTCTGTTGGTTGCTTTGTTGCTTCTATCAAAATATCAACTGACAGTTGAGTGGGGGATCTATATCCAGGTTTTCCGTTCTGTTCTAGTATTCAATTTCTTTATTCTTATGCCAGCATCACACTGTAATTACCTTAGCTTTATAATTAAGTCCTAAAGTTGGTTAGCTTAAGGTTTCTGGCTTTTGTTTTTTTTTTTTCAAGATTGCTTTGCATTTCCTTTTGAATTTTAGAATCAATTTTGTTAAATAAAAAGTTTAGTGGGTATGGTGGAACACAGCTGTTATCCCAGCTATTCAGGAGGCTGAGGCAAGAGGATTGCAAGTTCATTGCCAGCCTCAGCAACTTTGGGAGACCCTGTCCCAAAACTTTAAAAAAAAAAAAAAAGTGCTGGGTGGGGGTATAGCCTAGTGATTCAGTGCCCCAGGGTTCAATCACCAGTACTGCCCCCCGAAAAAGGGGGGGGGGTAAAAAGTCTTAGTGGGGTTAATTTGGTATTGTATCTGCATATCAGGCTTGAAAAATGGGTATCTAAACATTACTCGTGAAATTATTAATCAAAATTTCTTAGCTCAGTTTATATGATTTAGATGGAATCTATATATGGCTTAATTAAAACAAATCTAAGATTTTAAAAATATTCACTCTTCAGAATGTCTTTAATCAATAGTTTGAACTGCTTAAAACAAAAAGGACTAAAATATGAAATGTATACTTCAATTCAGTCTAGAACTATAATTATGAAGCAACTTGAGCTATTCATTAATAATGGGATAGAAATGTTACCTACATTTAATAACGCAAATTAATTTGATTACTCGGCATTATAATATCTTAATTTAAACATTGATACATAAAAATAGAACAGATTTTTAAAAAAATTATTCTACTTAGTTGTACATGACAGCAGAATGCATTTCAAATAAAACAGATTTTGATGATATTAAACCATTTCTACATAAAAAAAAAATCTGAAAATGTTTGTTATATAGAATTTATTTTGTCCTTGATAAGAAAATACCCCTCCCCTAATTGTTATGCTCAACTTCTGAGTACACAAGGACTCCTGTTGCCTACAAAATAATCTCAGATCTATTACAAATCTAACTTTGTAGTTTAACATTAGACCTTTGAAATTCCTATTGTTTTGTACCATTAATTATATAATACAGTTTCAATAAAATTATATATTCCATTCAATTCTGTGCTTTTAAAAAATTAACATTTGGGGATGTAACATTATTGCCTTGCTATGGTGACATCAAGATGGTAACTTTGTTTATGCTGAACAAGCTAAAGAAGATCTCAAACGGAAATTTCTTCAGTTTCAAAGAATTTTGTCATTTGTTTCTACAATGATTGTGGCATGTCCCTACTTACCTTTCTTGGATGGTTTTGGTGGTACAACTGGACCAGGTTCTATGTTGTCATAAAAATTATTCATGGCTTTTGGATCAAAGTTTCCTATAAATAAAATGAAATCAACCAGGCACTTAGGACTTTTTCTTCTATTTGATTTTTTTAAAAAAAGAAAATCTATAAAGACGTAAGAAGGGAGAATGTTTTCTAGGGTTTCAAATCTCATTATACTATTCTGTCCTCCCACTGAAATTGTGTTTTTTTTTAATCACTGTGAAAAAAGAACTGAGAAAACCACATCAGTGTTTGTCTCCAATGTGTTACCTGAAGGAATATTTCTTTAAATGTAAAGCTAGTCTCCTCAGGCAGGATAAAGCATGTTGGGCATTTGAAGAGGTAAATGAAGAAATGAAAGGATGGCTGACCTGTATTCTGTTTTAATTTAATGAACAAACCATAAGAGAAGACAAATAGTGAAGGCTCACTTTCATGTCTTTCATAATTTACCTTAAAAATTTATCCATTATAAATTCACCTATGGAAGAGGCCAAAAATTTATTATATTTTGAGATAGCTAAGTGACCTGGATAACTGTGAAATAAGTAGCAGCTCATGGATTCCTATTTTCAAAATTGGATAATCTTAACTTCAATATTAAATTTAATGTAGCCCATATGATTTATCAATGATAAAAGATGATGTGCCAATTTCAGTATAGAACATTCCTTGAGAAATTTGTCTTGCCACACAATTTTTCACTTCTAAGATATTCATGCCCTGATACAGACACTGGTCTGCATTTCAACCATTTCTCCTAGTGTGAGTCCTACAAGGTTCATTTTGATATAGTGCCAGTTTTGAGTCTTAACTTCTCTCTGTACTCTGGTTGTTCTACACAATTCCAGTAAAAGTTTGTTAACTGTTATGTTTATTTACAGAGGATGGAGTAGGATACCGACAATTTAATTATACTAAATAGTTAAGTCCTGATTTCTAGACTTTTTTTCTCAAAAATTATTACCAGAAGTTACTTTTCATCAATGTGTGCACTGATTTGTATCTAGTCTAAATGCCACCCACTATACCTCAAAAAGAAAGTTCAGACTGGAAACTTGGTCAACCTGGTATAAAAAGTTTTCTAGAGTGTATAAAAGTAGAATTCAGTATAAATTAGCTAGGTTTGGACCCTTTACGTAAAGAGACTTGGAAATGCTTCAGTACCAAAAAGAGCTAATTGCAAGGTCATTGCCCAACAAAGCCCCAAAACACAGCTCTTTACTTACAAAACCTTAATAGTGGTTCCCCCTTTGCAGGTCCTATTACAAGTAGTTTATCCACTTGGATATGTTGTTTTATTTTGGGAGAATTTCCTGTAAACAATTCCTATGGTAGCTCATAAATACCATGATGCTATTTGATGTAGTAACTGGATTGTTTATGATAAAATGCTACATATGTATTTCTGATTCCTTAAGTCACAGCTAATATTCTAATTTCTAGATCCCATAAGGTTTACTATAAATATCCTAACCAAATTTTTGAGTTAAATGTTTCTTGTTTTGCTTCAAAGACCACTCAAGTAAAAAAAAAAAAAAGATGTAAATTTCTATGATATAGTAGCAAGAGTCTTTATAACCTACATGTTATGCATAGTAAATCTTTCACTGCTTAAAGCTATCAGGCTACACAGTGACTAAGCTTCTGAAAATAACTTCAAGGGTACCTGACTAGATTGCTCAACTTTCACAGTCCAATTTTTCTATTTATTGTTCAGACAGTTCCATTTTGTTTGTATTCTCCTGCCTCTACTGTTCAGTCTTGCCTAGAAGTGGCAATGAGATACTATATTGTATATTCTTAAAAGATCATAGAAGCTCTCTTAGCTGCCATAATTAAGAGAAATTGTGGGGGCTCAGGGAAAAGGCTGGCTAAAACATATTAAGGAAAAATCTGCATCAACTTTTTAATGTAAAAAAATGGATATAGCAGTAGTTTAATGTTTAGACAAAAACCTTTTCTTTATGGCTGAAGTTCCATATTATCTTATGTAAACCAAACCCTGGGTGACCAAAAGCAAAGGTCAGTACAGTTTTTCTGTCAAGGGTCTGATAATAGTTTAGACTTTGTGGACCTGTAATACAGTCTGTTGCATTTGTGCCACTGATGCACAAAGGCAACCTTAGATAACATACAAACAAATGGGGATAGCTATCATTTCACTAAAATTTTATTTATAAATAAATAAAACAGCAGATCATAGTTTGCTAAACCCCGGATCTGTAAATTTTCTGTTTTGATTTCTTTAGAATGGAGCAAGAAAGATTCTAAGGACACTTCTATAAATCACTGAGAATCCTTTTAGATTTTTATGATTTTAGTTCCTATCATAGCCCTTATCTTTTCAGTGTTTTGTCTTTGAGGCTTAAAAAACATTTGCCTTTGGTTTTTAGACACAGGCTTTCTCTGGATTCATCTCAGTTTATGAAACATTAAATTACAGAAGTATGGTAACTGGCAGAAACAGTGTTGGGGACTGACTCATGGTAAGCAGACAATATGACCAATGAAAGCAATGGTACATGGGCATATCACTCATCACTTTATTTCCTAGAGGAAATGAATGAAGGCTGTCTCTAATCTAGTGAACTGGGTAAATGAAAGTTAAGAGAGCTTCTTCAGTAGTATACTAATGTAAGAAATCAAAACACTAAAACTCTTCATGTAACAAACAAAAAAATGGCATACAGTATTTAAAGCTGAAACATCTGATAAACTGATTTGGGATTCCCCATTTTTTTCAGATATTTTAGATGACTGACTAAACTGTACTATATCTTAAAACCCATTGATTTATAAAACATTCACAGTAAGATTAAGAGGAATAAATGCAAAGATATAACATAAAACACTTTAGGTAAGAATAATGATGAAATCGCCAAAGTAAAACTGTTTTTTGATCCCCCAAATCTGATCCATGAGCAAGGGGAAGGGTGATCTCTTTTATAAGGATTATAATCTTATAATGGACAAAAATTGTCTCTTAAATCTACAAAATCAAAATTATTGCTATTTACGCAGCTTAAAAATACCACACTATTAACTTATGGTTTACCAAATAATCAAGTCTATACCTCTAGATTGAAGGAGGTCAACTTCTTTCAGTGTACAGTCAACATTTATCTGGAGTTGTCTGTTCATGCTTCTCAATCTTGTCATTTCCTCAGGCTAGTAAGAAAGGACCCAAAATAGCAATTGTGGGAAAGTCATTATCAAGCCCAACATTTAAGAACTGCGTTTCATGTTAATTGTTCTGATTGGGTATTACCAAGAATTCTGCCTTAGTCCATAAGAGGGCATGTTTAAGAAGTCCTAAATGTATATTTTTAAAGGAATAATCAGGTAAAATGGGGACACTGAAATGGCCACATATAAACAAAAGCTGCAATGTAGTGGTAGGCTATAATATTGGACTGTTCTATCATACAATATACTACCATTTTAATCACAGAATATTCTGCTTCTATATTTTCATGGCAACGGAAACTAAGATAAACAACCTTCTAAACAAACAATGTCCATGATTTTGGTCTTGTCCAACCTGCTAAAAATTATAACAGTACTAATTTTACTAAGTGCTTAGTGTCAGGCATTGTGTTTACCAGGATTCTCTCATTTCTTCCTCTGAACAATTCCCTATTTACTGAATAGGAGATGGAGGCATAGGTCAGTTTTCCTTTCTTCAACTGTTTCTTCTCCCTCAACCTTTCTAGCCCACCCAGTTCCTAGGCCTTTCAGGAGCACATATAAGGAGAGAGTTCTAATCTTCAGGTAAGTAAGACTTTTTGGAAGTCTTTACTTCTCTTGCCATTGTCAATTTCTTTAATATTTATATATGCATATATGCGTGTGTGTGTGTGTGTGTGTGCGTGTGTGCGTGCGTGTGTGAACAGTAAAAAATAAGGTCAGTGTTTGGACTCTAGAGGCACAGGTACTGAAACTTTCAGCATAGTCCAGGTATTAACTCAATTACTAGGGTGGTTTTAACTATAAAAAGAAAAAAAAAACATGTATCTGCTACTGTGGGAAAACAGAAAAAAATTCTATTCTGTTAATGTCTTTAACCTTTACCAAAATACATGTAATCAACAGTGAAGAAAAATGAGAAAGAATATCTTAATTCACAAAATTGTATGCTATTAGGAGGTATTATTAGAATAACTGGGAATGTCCATTAAATGAGAAAGGATCACAAGTTTAAGAGATTTAAAAGGCTCAATAGAAGCTACTATCCCTTAGAATGCTAGAAAAAACAAAAAAAAATCACTCAAAAATATTAGGTATTGTTTTTCTTTCCTCACTTCTATGGGAAACTATGTAGCATTAACATGTAAAATGCTTATACCTTGCCTACCAGGCAACATTGTTAACAGTTTAAAAGGTATAATTGAGCATTTACATTAAAGATAAAACAATTAATTAAGGGATCCAAAGAGTGATGCTATCTTCCTAGGACCATGTAATATAGTCTCTTGAAGGCACTGATCCTTCCTATGTATTTTTGACGGTGCAAAGAGATTTTTCAGCTGTGGCCCTGCATAGTAAAGGTTACTACACATTTACTATACAAAAACAAAAAAATCACTCTGGTCATTAGGCTCATTTTCAAACACACCAGAGCCACTGGAATCCACTAAACTCAGGGTTTATCTGTAAAATTCCTATGTCCCTTTCCTAACTTCTGATTGAGAGGGGAAAGCTGTTTCTGAATAGTTACTGCCACTTACCAAAAGTATGCTGTGTTTTCATGGAGGACAGGTTTTAGTTAGAGTTATTTGTATCTAAAATTCTAAGTTCTTTTTTTTTTTTTAAAGGGTGGCAGAAATACCTAAGTCAACTGTTGTTGTGGCACTTTAACTCTGTGGCAACCATTGTGCCACAGAGACCAACATCGAAGACCACTGTTGATGTTTGGTACTTATCCACAGATATGCATCTGGGACTCAAAGCTGTGGGGTATCCAAAAATCAACCAGAATAAGATGAATAGTGAGAAATAGCTTGGTAGAAGGAAAACTGGCAGTTCTTTGCCTAAAATTTCCCTTCCTCCATGAAACTGTCTCATCTTTGGATCCAATTAGCAAAAGGCTGTTTCTATCTCTGAACTCTGAAAGTACTTACGTCATTACCAATTAGCAGGTCAACACTTTTGATTTACTACCCTACATAACTTTTCTCTTTCTCACACACACAAATATAGATTTATAGTTAGATGCACATATCTAAACCATCTTCTGCATCATTTAATATAGTACTTTGTAAACAGCAGACTGAGGGAAAATGACATGCCACATCTCAAAATTTCTATTCTCCTTAGGAAAAGATTATTTCACTCCTATACTAAGTTTCTGAAACACACTTATGGCTGGTCACAAATGTGCCTTGCAACCTCATTAGGCAAGTATTTCTTAACCAACTTTTTGTACACTGTTTGATTAGAAATTAATTTGTCTAAACTTGAAGGTAGCAATATGTGCAAAAATATCAACACTCTATTGGCTATTCCTACAACAAAGTGGGACAATGACAGCCATTTGTTGAGCACCTACTTCATACCAGGCATATTACATACATTGTCTCTTTCATGTTTACAACAATATTGTATTTGTTATAATTTCCCTTTTATAGACAGGGCAAATCAAATAAGACCAGTTGGCTATAGCCAGTGAGTGCCAGAGCTATTCTGACTCCTAAGCCTAGACAGTTATCTCTTCCATTATCTTATGGTTCCTCAAATGAGCCTCAATGAGAATTTTGACTAAATAATTTATTTCTTGGTTAATTTCTTACACTAGGAACATGCACAACATAATTCCTTAAGTTAAAGCAAAACCAAAGTTTTGTAAATTGCTTCGGATTTGTATATTAACAGGTAGGGGTGTGTGGGTGTGTGGGTGTGTGTATCATATATAGTAAGCAAAATTCTAGTATTTTGCAACCAATGTTTTATAAGAACACTTACTGCTTATTGTATCTTATATAATTCTAAAGAAAATCCCATGGGATGGGAACTCTCCCATACACATTTTATAGAGAAGAAAATAAGCATAGAGAATGTAATTTATCCAAAGATATGAGTGACACAAGTAGGGGAAATAGAATTCAAATTTATACCTGACTCAAAAGCCCACTCACTGTCTTAACCACCACGTACAACAAACTGTTCCTCAGCCATGCACTCCTAAGTGTCTTCCATTTTACTATAGGTCTGACAGCAGAATTACAAGGCAATCACAAACCTCTCATCTCTTGATTATCACCCATCTAACTACCAATTTCTGAAGCTTGAAGATGGTTCTACACAGGTTTCACTATACTCACTTTATCTTTGAAATCTTCTTTTTAAAAAGTTAAAAATATAGTCAGGGAAGTTTTATCAACTTATCTTTTTTTGTTTTTGAAACTGACTCATCAATAAAAGCTCCAATCTAAAATCTGGGTGCTTTTTTTGAAGAACGAACCCAGGTTACATTAGACAGTTTCTGACTTCCAATTTTTTTAAATAGTTTTATTTAGCAGAGGTTATCATGTAGCAAGTAGTTGATAAGCAAGGTTTATAAGATTAAAGAAAATGCTTAATTTTTTTTATGCTGTACAGGTACCTAGAGAATTACAAAGTACACAACCATCATTAAGTAGATTCCCATATGGGTTTTATACTTCAATAACTTTCCTAACCAGAAGACTCAATTAAGATTTTCAAATAGAGAAATGAGGCAGAAACTGAATTTACAGTAACATCACCTTTAGTTAAAAGATAGCATTGTAATTTTCCAAGTGCTTAATGAAAACTCGTCCTTCTAATGTTAACTGAGAAGAGTCAATATTAGGAAAAAATCTGATTAAATTATTGAATATGCCTAATTCTCAAAAACCTCTTCCTCAAATACTTCTACTGGTTCCCTGTTACCAGCAGAATAAAATTCAAATGCCTTGATGCAGCTTTCAAGGTCTAAACCACATTACACCTCTATGAACATTCATCTTTGGAAACTCATCAGAAATCAGCTTAAGCCAGGGAACTCTATTTACTGCCTTGAGAAAATTAGTCCCTGTCTTGACTTCAAGCCCTCATTATCTTGTGTTCTTTACCTTTAAAAATGCCTTCCCCCTTTCCTCCCTGACTATAGCAATACTAGCAATTGTTTAGGGCAGTGGTTTCTCACCCTTTTTTTCCTTTAATAATTTTATGAAAATCAGATGAAAGCTATTTTTCCACCTCCCATATGATCACACATATGAAACTGTGCACTTAATTTCAGGGATTTCACAGATCCCCTTTGAAGCCAGGAACCTCAAGTAAAATTTTCTCTATGAGAAAGGAGCTATAGCTATGCTGATGACAAGAGGCCTGATACATATATGGTTGTTTCTTTGAACCTATAAGCTGAGAGATAACCCTAAACTTAGTGAGGGAAGTGAGGAAAGGCTCCACAGAAAAAGTAGAGTTATGTGAGCCTTGAACTACAGGATTTATACATGCAGAATTTTAGAAGGGTCATTCCAGGAGGATAATGTGAGAGGAGAGAAGTGCATAGAATATACTGACAAACCAGATAATGTAGGTGTTCTCTCATTAACCCGGCACCATATATGGCACTTACCCCAATGTATTAATACAATTATCTATTTTTCCCATTGGCAGGTATGCACTAAGCACCTAGCATAGCACCACACTCCTAAGCTGTATGCAAAAACTAGAATCCATGAATGTTGAAAGGTGAAATGATAGGTTGGATAATTGAAAGCTTGTGGAGTCCCAAGATTTTAGGAGATGTGCTTTAGAATTTTGGGAGTTATTTGAGATCATTAGAACTCCTATACATTAACCAACATGTTGAAAATACCCAAATCTTTCCATCAGATAAGTACCCTGAAGGCCCACTATCAATCAATACTGTCATCTCAGTTTCTACAATGACTTACATTTGGTGAAATTGCTTTGTCTTAAAATATCCTATAGTCAATACTGTCCCAAAATTCATATTTAACTATTTGAACAAATATATATCCTCTGCTTAGAAGAATAAATGAATACATGGAGAATAATTTATAAAACTTTTGATCAGGGTGCATATTTCTATTTTGACAGAAAGCAATTTGCAATAAATGAGATGCTATACCTTGATTATAACTGTCTTTGAAAATACTGATGAGCCTATGGAATTTGCACATGTGAAAAAAAAATCAAATAATTCTGACAAGTCCTGCATCCATTGTTTAAAAAAAAAAACCTGTCAGGAACAGAACTTAAAAGAAAAACAAATGGCCACTTTCCTATCGAGATCACTTACCGTGGGGATCGCAGTGGTGCAGCTGACTCTTCTGAGGCGTCTCTGCATCAGGTCGTGCTCCATACCATTAACTTCAGCCTTCAACCGCTCTAGCTCCTCTTTCTCAACTTTCAATTGCTTTGCTAACCTCTCCATCCTTGCTCGCTGATGTAACAGCAAGGCTATAGCATTATAGATAAAGTCATTGCAGAGAATAACATTGAATAAGTGACTGGAAAATTTCTATACGCACTGCTAATGTATAAAGCACTCATCCAACTTGGGGGTTGGCATTTACTCTAATGCTTTAATTTAGCTCTTAACTACCAAAATACATCACCTGCACATCTGTCTTGTTCATTCATCTTTTATTTCCCTAAGGATATCCCTCAGTTTCCACAAGATTCTCTTTAACTGGACTTGTGTTTTAAAAGGGTTAATATCAGGCAAATTAACTTAGAATTATAATCACTCCCTATCCACTGCAAGATTACTAAAAAGTACTAAATTCTCCTCTCTTAAAACTATCTGAACATGGGTCTGGGATTGTGGCCCAGTGGTAGAGTGCTCGCCTAGCACGTGGGAGGCCCTGGGTTCAATCCTCAGCACCATATAAAAATAAATAGATAAAGAGATTGTGTCCAGTTACAACCAAAAAATAAACATTAAAAGTTAAGATTTTTCTTTGAGGATATTGTGAATGGAGTGGTTTTCCTTATTTCCATTTCAGAGGTTTTGTTGCTGATATACAGGAATGCCTTTGATTTATGCGTGTTGATTTTATAACCTGCCACTTTGCTGAATTCATTTATTAACTCTAGCAGCTTCTTTGTAGACTCTTTTGGGTCTGTTAAGTATATTATCATGTCATCCGCAAATAGCGATAGTTTAATTTCTTCTTTTCCTATTTTTATGCCTTTAATTTCTTTTGTCTGTCTAATTGCTCTGGCTAGTACTTCGAGAACTAAATTGAATAGAAGTGGTGATAGAGGGCATCCCTGTCTTGTTCCAGATTTTAGAGGAAATGCCTTCAGTTTTTCTCCGTTTAGGATGATGCTAGCCTGAGGTTTAGCATATATAGCTTTTACAATGTTGAGGTAAGTTCCTGTTATCCCTAGTTTTTCTAGTGTTTTGAACATAAAGGGATGCTGTACTTTGTCAAATGCTTTTTCTGCATCCATCGAGATGATCATGTGGTTCTTGTCTTTAAGTCTATACTTGGGAATAAGATACTTGGGAATCAACCTAACAAAAGAGGTGAAAGATTTATACAATGAAAACTACAGAACCCTAAAGAGAGAGAAGAAGATCTCAGACGATGGAAAAATGTACCCTGTTCATGGATAGGCAGAACTAACATCATCAAAATGGCGATATTACCCAAAGTTCTCTACAGGTTTAATGCGATGCCAATCAAAATCCCAACGGCATTTCTTGTAGAAATAGGCAAAGCAATCATGAAATTCATATGGAAAAACAAAAGACCCAGAATAGCAAAAGCAATTCTAAGCAGGAAGTGTGAATCTGGAGCTATAGCGATACCAGAGGTCAAACTGTACTACAAAGCAATAGTAACAAAAACAGCATGGTACTGGTACCAAAACAGGCAGGTGGACCAATGGTACAGAATAGAAGACACAGAGACTAATCCACAAAGTTACAACTATCTTATATTTGATAAAGGGGCTAAAAGCATGCAATGGAGGAAGGATAGCATCTTCAACAAATGGTGCTGGGAAAATTGGAAATCCATATGCAACAAAATGAAATTGAATCCCTTTCTCTCGCCATCCACAAAAATTAACTCCAAATGGATCAGGGAGCTAGATATCAAATCAGAGACACTGCGTCTGATAGAAGAAAAAGTTGGCTACGATCTACATATTGTGGGGTCGGGCTCCAAATTCCTTAATAGGATACCCATAGCACAAGAGTTAACAACAAGAATAAACAAATGGGACTTAAACTAAAAAGTTTTTTCTCAGCAAGAGAAACAATAAAAGAGGTAAAGAGAGAGCCTACATCCTGGGAACAAATTTTTACCCCCCACACCTCCGATAGAGCCCTAATATCCAGAATGTACAAAGAACTCAAAAAATTAAACAATAAGATAACAAATAACCCAATTAACAAATGGGCCAACGACCTGAACAGACACTTCTCAGAGGAGGACATACAATCAATCAACAAGTACATGAAAAAATGCTCACCATCTCTAGCAATCAGAGAAATGCAAATCAAAACCACCCTAAGATGCCATCTCACTCCAGTAAGATTGGCAGCCATTATGAAGTCAAACAACAATAAGTGTTGGCGGGGATGTGGGGAAAAGGGTACACTTGTACACTGCTGGTGGGGCTGCAAAATGGTGAGGCCAATTTGGAAAGCAGTATGGAGATTCCTAGGAAAGCTGGGAATGGATCCACCATTTGACCCAGCTATCACATTTCTCGGACTATTCCCTGAGGACCTTAAAAAAGCGCTCTATAGGGATACGGCTGCATCAATGATTATAGCGGCACAATTCACAATAGCTAGACTGTGGAACCAATCTAGATGCCCCTCAATAGATGAATGGATAAAAAAAATGTGGCATCTATACACAATGGAGTATTATACAGCACTAAGAAATGACAAAATCATAGAATTTGCAGGGAAATGGATGGCATTAGAGCAGATTATGCTAAGCGAAGCTAGCCAAGCCCTAAAAAACAAATGCCAAATGTCTGCTTTGTTATAAAGAGAACAACTAAGAACAGAACAGGAAGGAAGAACATGAGGAAAAGACTACAGTAAACAAAGATGAATGGGGGGAGAGAAACGGAGAGAGAAGGAAAAGCACATGGAAATAGTAGGAGACCTTCAATGATACATAGAATTATAAGAGGTTATGAGGGGCAAGGGGGAGGGAAAAAAAGGGAGAGAATTGAACAACAGCAGGGGAGGTAGAGAGGGAAGATGGGAGGGGGGGGAGGGGGGATAGTAGGGGATAGGAAAGGTAGCAGAACACAATTTGAGTCAAATGTATGAAAGATGATATATCATGAGCTATGTAATGCTTTAAATAATCAATAAAAAAAAGATTCTAAAAAAAAAAGTTAAGATTTTTAAAAATCTCTATTTTTCTATAGGTCTAATATTAGCTACTCCAATAATATTCATTACTAATTTCACTTCTTTTATATTACTTATCAGTACTGTTATGGTCTTCAGACCATCTTCAGAAAAGATTCACATTCTTTGAACTACAGTCCACCCTCCACCCTGTCTGAATCTCTTTTTCCTATTCTGTAGTTGTGACTATCCATTTCACTTATTATTTCACCGGTTAGTATTTTTTCCAAATGAGTGTTCTCCCCCACAAAATGTTAATAAGTCACAATTTTCACGCCTATACATTCGTATTTTAAAACAGTGTATAGATGACTCTGAAGCATTAATGTCACTGCCCAACATTTAATAAATACTAAACATTTAATTAAAACTAACCAGCTAATAGAGTGTTATTCAAATAGGAGACTGCCACTTTACCACAAAGATTAACTTTTATAAAAAGGGCTAAAATTTACCTTGTGTATAGGCATAGTCATCTGATCCAGAACTAGAACTCCTCTGATATTTATGGCTTCCCTTTTCTCCCCCAGAGCCTGGTATCACTGAAATGGGCTGAATAGGTTCTGGTGCTGCAGAGCGCTCTTCTTGGTCCACTAAATTTAAAAGATTTTCGGTTGTTGCTCGGCCTACAGTAATTTTAAAAACTGTAGTTGGGTTTGGTATCACCCGAGGAGATGGCAATGGAGCACATGAAGGTCCAGTTGGCTGTGTATATGTAATATACACAGGATTAACATTAAATGGAGGTTTTGGTTGACTAGACATCCCTCTTGAAGGAGAACTTGAAGGTGGCGTGGTAGCTGTGTACAGTGAATGCTGATTCCGAGGAGAGGGTTGATTACTGATGGGCGAAGGACTCCTAGTAATTGTTGTCCCAGGTCTTTGAGGAGGTTCAACTGTAATTTCTATCTTCTTCATGGAACCTTTGGGTAAGCTAGATGCTGTGTATGGGAGATAGGCTACTGAGTGGCTTCCCTGTTTCTGATAGCTAGGAGGTCCTTGTTGATATAGATGGGGTGGAGTAGTTGAAGGACTAGGTGGCATAAACACATGGGAGCTTGGGTGGCCCAACTGGGAAGGTTGTACTTGATGCTGTGGAGAGCTGAAGGGTGAAGGACACTGAGAAGGAGGAGGTGAATGGTAAGCAGACTGGGGAATCTGCTGCTGTTTGGGAGAATACTGAGAAGGTTGATAGTTCTGTTGGTGTGGATAAACAGGTAAAGGACGTTGGCTATAATGAGGCACTGGGCCCTGTGGTGAGGACTGCCATGGCGTACTCTGAGGAGTTTGTCTTCCTGATGAACTCTGAGATGTCTGTCTAATATAAATAGAACCAGGAGACCCATAGAGATTGCTTGGAATTTGTGGAAGAATCTGTAAAGCTCTTGGTACAGTCTGTCCAGAAGGGAGATTTTGGGACACTGTAACAGTAATTGGATTTGTACTATACCGAGGTATGTGCATGTATGAAGGAGGTGGTGGCGGCGGCGGTGAAGGCCCTTGCATAGCAGATGGATTCATTCCTGTTTGCAGGGAAGATGGCTGTTGAGGTGGCTGTGAAGGAGGAGTAGCTGCACTTCTGTTCTGTTCATTCATAAAAAATGGATTGTAGTTGGGAGTAGCAGCCACAACAGCTGGAGCTGAGTGTGGTTCCTGAACTAAGCAAATCAACTGTTTACCTGCTGTATGCTGTGGATCAATGTGTCCATCACTTGAGCTATGTACCAGTGTTCGACCACCATTAAGTTGAGCTCCATCTCCTGGGTGGTAGCTACCAGGAGAATGTATACCCAGGTTAATATGCAAAAGGCGATTTCTATTCATTCTATTGTCATCTGGACTATGGTATTCCATATATAAGTATTTGCTACTCTCCTGGGAAAGGGCTCGGCAACAGGCTTCAAGATTGTTGTTATTCTAGGGGAGAAAAACGGTAAAAATAACATTGGCAAAATTAACGAATCTTAATAGTGGAAATCAGGCTTTATACTACTGTCATAGAGTTAAGTAGAGAGCAGTATTTTAACCACAAAAAAACTTGATGGTCATCTACCCTGAAAAGAAGATGCCAAATCAATCATATTAGTTTATAAACATTTAGTTCACATTACTAGTACTACCACTACTACTACTGCTACAGAAATGTAAAGTACCTACTAATGAACATTGTGACTCAACCCCAAGTTTTCTGACTCCAAATCCAGGACTCATTTTACACTTGTTGCATCTCAACAAATTAAAATGTTGGGCTAATCTTGGATTCACCACAATTGCTGCAATATACAAGTATAAGCAATATCCATCATTAATAGTTAAATTGATTAAATGAAAACCATTCTTTAGTTTTTAACAGGTACTCTAAACACTGAAGAATAAAACATAATAAAACTGCTGAAATGTTAAAACAACAAAAATTCTAAAGCAGCCTTTTGCTTTTCTTTTACCCAAATTTATGCCTATATAATTTAAACCTCTATCACTGTAAAGATTTAGGCAAAGCAAAACAATCAGTTAAAAAAACAATTCCATATTTTGAACCATGACTCTGACTTTGCCAGAGTTGATGGTAATTTAACAAAACTAGCCTCAACTGCCTTAAATTCATTCACACTCCCGCTGTCTCAAGTTTCTATCTGCTAAAGGTGACTTGATAAACTTTCAAAATCAAAGATTTGAATTTTCTTAGTTATACACATAGATAGTACTAATAAACTCACATTTTAGTAGTTCTAATCAACAGAAATCAAAGTAATAAAGCCTCCCTTTTTAAAACTTTAAGATATTATAAAGCAGTTTTCCATTAAAATACAGAATTTTTAACTATTAGAGTAAAACATTATATATGATAAATCTATATTATCCATCATAATCCAATTATGACTTTCTATGTAGCTCATAAACATTCACACAAACATAAACATACATACATGTATGTATACACATACATATTCATTTATTTAAGGAGAAATACATTTTATATAAAAAATGAAACACTTCTGATGAAGCAAAAAAGGTTAAACCTAAAACAGAACCAACAATACTGTAATCTTAGAATTGGGAGAACTCACGAGTTCGTCTACTCAAACTCATATTTACAAATGAGGAAAGAGATGGCTGGGGGTAAAAGTTACCATGGCTTAACAACAGGCACTGAACTAGTTAACTGGAGACCTAGTCTAGATTCCTGGTCTCCTGAGCTTCAGTGCTCTTTCCACACAGTAATTCCAAGGGAGAGGTTGTTTGGCCAAAAGGATATTACTAAACTGGAGCTTTAGAAGTGAAACAACACATTCAGTCAAGCAAACTTTTGCAAAATAAATTCTCAGGAATTTAAAGAATTGGCTTCATTGAAACTTCATATCTAATTTTGATCTTTTCCTTATATAAAGCTTTTGATATTAAACTTCAAATGCTTTAAAAAATACTAGAGAAAGAAGTGTTAGTTGACAGTTAAGAAAACAAGAACACAAAGATTTAACTTTTTCTTATCCTCCTTGAAATCTTGTTGAGCAAGAGAAAGGGGCTAGATATCAAAAATAATTTTGGAGCTAAAGGATTCAGACTGCCAACTAGAATGTGTCACTGACAGAGTTAAAGGAAAAAAATTGAAAAATGAAAACACAGTTATCTCCAAGCTTTTTATAAACTTATGGATTATGGGGAAACACATTTTACTATTTGATATTTTTATTAATACTCTTGAAATTGCATGCTTTCCACATAATGAATTATGCCCTCTAAATAGTCTCATTACAAAAAGGATCCAAATTCAAACTGATAAAAATGGATTTATCAACTTATTCAATTATATGCCTACAGTGACAGTAAATTTTCCTCTTTATTAAAACCACCAGACAGATTCAAATACCATATTTGACTTGCTAAATGTCATAAAACAAGAAAAATGGGTGAAAGTGTCAAAGAGTTAATAAATGGTTAAATCAAAATTGTCTAGCTGGATAAAGAGATCAGAATGACTGCCCTGAGACAGGTTTTAAGGCCTGTGTTTTACATGCAAACTTCTAAATTTCACAGTTTTAGAGTGAAGAAACTTTCTAGAGCCAGCAGGTAGTAAATCTGATACACTGTACTAATCCCAAAGGAAGAAAAAAAGTGACTTAGAACAATGTAAATATCAACAAATGTTCACCACACAGAATTTCAAAGTTCTATTCCTTCAGTACAGTTAAGTGACCATAAAAAAAAAAAATGCATGTAATCAAAGGCCAAACAAAATAAGGTCAGAACTCAGTGGGGCCCTAGAATGGGTGAAGAAAGTGATTCCTGGACGTTTTTTCAAGTAGAAGACGCTCTCCTGCTTGGTCTTAGTCCAGTGGGAAGTACCTTTATTCTACCAGAGACCCAAGTGGGGCTAAAGATCTGAGATTCAGACTGGGAATACGTGTAACAAAAAACAAAGGCAAGCAGGGCATGGTGGTACACCTGAAATCCCAAGCGACATGAAGTAGGAGGCTGAGGCAGGAGGATTCTAATTTCAAGGCCAGCCTCAGCAACTTAGTAAGACCCTCTCTCAAAAAGGGGATGAGGCTAAGTGGTAGAGTGCCTCTGGGTTCAATCCCTAGTACCAAAACAAACCAAACCAAAAAGGCAAGCTGTAACACAGAAACCGTAAGCCCAAGGGCTAGACCTAGTAAAGGGTCTGCAAAGGAAGCACCTGTTACCACCATTATTCTGTACATCTCTATTTGTAACTAAACTTCCCTGTATATAGCTAGGTTATATCTTCAGCTACTTGTACTGCAGTAAGGTAGTATGAACATGAGTACTGACTACCATGTGAAGAAGACCAATGGGTAGAGTGGTAGAACAGCTCCCCAAAGTAAATGAATTCGGGAAGTGCCATAACCCCAAACACACCAAGATCCTGTGAAAAATGATACAAAACAGAGGAAGCAGCAGGCCTGTTTTCTGTTATCTCTTGAGTGCGAAGACTTGTCCCTGTAGTACAAGACAAGGGAAATGCTTATGAACTAAAAGTGGATTTACACTTCAAATCAGATATTAGTTTAAGGATTTACCAAATGGAAAAATGGTAAGAAAGACTCAGAAGTGTATAGTCTACTTCTAAAGAAGTTAACATGATAAATTTGAGATTCAAAATTCAATTTTAGGGGTTGGGCTGTAGCTCGGGGGTGGAGTACTTGCCTAGCATGCATGAAAGTCTGGGTTCCATCCCCAAAATTCAAAAGTTAAATGTAAAGAGAATATTTTTTTCTCTTTGGTACATGCCTTTACTCTTTTTCTCAACATCAGCGGTTCTCCATGGGAGAGATTTTTGTCTCTCACGGGACATTTAGCAATGCTTGGAGATATTTTTGGTTGGTACAACTATGGAGAAGCTACTGATACCTAGTGGGTAGAGGCCAGGGAGGCCGCTAAACATCCTACTGGGCACAAAGCTGATGTCCATAACTAAGAATTATTCAGCCCCAAATATCAACAGTGCCAAGATTGAGAAATCCCACTCAAATTGTCCCAGCCCCTCCCCCCCCAACACACACACCTGAAAATTTAAGTTTGTTACCACAATACAAAGCCAACTCTAATTAGGAAAATCTAACTTAAAATCAGTGTCACTGGCAGGAAATTTACCTGTAACATGCACTGAGAAACCACACCCTCTGGAATTTCAGGAAAACGTTGCCGAAGATCATGGAGAACCTGAATATCAAGCTGTGGACTGCTTTGCGCCATGCCAGAGCAAATGATGGTCAAATTTCTCTTAGGAATTGATACTAATCGGCTTTCCAAAAGTAATGATCTTCCAACACCACAGTCATTTTCTATTAAAAGAAATTAAAATACAGTTAAGCCTAACTGCATATTTTACTTTATTCAGTTATCAATATTTTTAAAATCAAAAATGCTAAGATAAGTATATCTAATTTTAAGGTTAGAAAACTGAGGGATTCAACTTAGCCAGAGAGTCTGCTGATGTAATATAACCAGTCAGTGGCTTAAAAAATTTCAGCTTCATTTTAATGTGAAAAAAATAATCAGCAGCTAGATTTAAAGTACGTAGTGTTATAATTTGGCAACCATATTATTTTAGCCTTGAGAGAATATACTTAGGCATAATCACTCATGTTTTTCCAAGGGCTATTTCACTCCTTTAAAGCACAATAATTATTTTGATGTCTGAAAAGTCACAGATGACACAACGGGACATCTGCCAGAAATGTTTTCTATCTTCCCTCCCAACCACCCTATTTCTCCAAGTCCTGCTGGTCCTGTACTTGTCAACTGTGGTATAACCTCCTCTAAGGAGGCTCCCATTGACATCCTGCCATCCAGTCCTGCTGCCATGCCTACATTAGCTAGAGAGCCTTCTGTGCTACCACTGCAGGATGTGCTTACCCTCATACTAGCCTAAAACTAACTGAATACCTAAGAATCTCTCATATAAAACTTCAGCATCTTCTGGACCGTGCTATTATGCCAGAGAGTAGGGAAGTAATCAAAAAATGATGAGAGCATGTGAAAAGGAATGGAAGACAGCCTGAAGAGGCTCCCAACAGTCAAACCTGTAAGAATTTGGACAACAAAATAAAGAACAGTAATGAATTGTATGTCTGTGGAAAAGAGGACTCCACAAGTTCATACCAAAGATAGTTAAATAGGTAGGTGTAGGTGTGTGTGTGTGTGTGTGTGTGTGTGTGTGTGTGTGTGTGTGTATGGAAGAGAAGGGAGGATTCTTACTGACGGTAGAATTCAAGTGGTAAATGTGCAGAAAGCCGCAGCAGAAAAAAATCATTTTGCAGGCATCACAGTATAGACTGCTTCAAGTAAGTATTATCCATCAATGGATGCTAAATCTCAGGGAAATTTGGATGAAGAATAGAATATATTATGCATGATCTCACAAGTGTTTTTCCAAAGCTTGTTAATTGGAAGGGAGTGAATGGATAGTGGATAAACTGAACAACACCAGGCCTGTGTGATCAAAATGAAATATCGCCAATGAGGGCTAGATAGACAGTATATACCTCCAGATGTGACATCCTCAAAAAGATACATCACTTTATAGTATTCCAGTCAGGAATGTATAACCTAAAACTACTCATGAAGAAACTGACAAATCCAAAGAGAAATGTTCTATTTTTAAAAGGGGGGAGGAGCAGGGTGTGGTGGCACACACCTGTAATCCTACCTCCTTGGGAGGTTAAAGCAGGAGGATCAAAAGTTTGAGGCAAGTTTTAGCAATTTAGCAAGACCCTATTTCAAAATAAAAGAGGGCTGGAGATAAAAACGCAGTGGTAGAGTACCACTGGGTTCAATCCCCAGTGCTGGATGTGTGTGTTATTGAGGGCGGTGGAGGGGGGTGGTGGTGTTGGGTAATGCTGTCTTCAAAAATGCCAATGTCATATATGACAAAGGCCAGAAAAATGTCCCAAGTTAAAATAACAAAACCATGACAACTAAAACTAACCTGATCCTAAATTGAATCTTAAGGTTCAGGAAAAATGTCATACAAAAAACGAATCAACAGACAAAAATGAAATATGGATGGTATATTACAAGTATTCTATTCATATTGAATGTAGTAAGTGTACTGAATTGATAATTGTTGTGGCTGCATACAGGAATATTCCTAATTTTAGGAATTAGACAATGAAGCTTTTAGAGATAAAGGGTATACAACTTATTCTCAAATAGGTTAGGAAAAATATATATCTTATATATGTGTGCAGACTCAAACGTGCATATATACATATATACACACAGAGAAGAAACGAACTATAAAGCAAACAGGGAAATGTTTTGACATGTGCATCTAGGTAAAGGCTACACAGTATTCTTTGTACTTTTATCTTTGCAATTTCTGTGAGTTTCAAATTACTTACAAATAAAAAGTAAAAACAAAAAGATAAAAACCCAAATACCAAAAAAAAAGCCTGTAGTCTTTTCAAGATCCATGCTTCATTCATTACTGCATTTCCACAGCCCAACCCCAATATCTGCTCAAATACATTAAAAGATGAATTGACTGTACTAAACCATCCTGATAAAACATTATTTGTATTTAAAGAAATGTATATATATATATAAACCTTTTTTTTTTCTTTGAGGGGGGACCAGGAATTGAACCCAGGAGCCTTAACCACTGAGCCAAACCCCCAGCCCTTTTTATATTTTATTTAGAGACAAGTTCTTGCTAAGTTGCTGAGGCAACCAATCCTCCTATCTCAGTCTCCCAAGCTGCTGGGATTATAGGCATGCACCACCATGCCTGGTCTCCCTAACTTGTCCCCCACCCAACCTTTCACAAATACTGGGGGAGCAGAGACCACTTATATACAGCAAACTGTAAATACTTAGGAAAAAGAAAAATAAGTTTTGGCCACTATATCAATGGGTATATTTTCCCAGTTTGCCCCTTTCAAAAGTATTCCAAATCTGAAATGCTGGGATTCTACTAGATTAATCATCTAGGCTTTAATTTAAAATGCAAATTATTTCAAAGCCCTAAGTAATTATTTAACTTTTTTTTTCTGAAACAGGGTTTTAATAATCCTCTTTTTTTGGAGAGGAGGAGGTACTAGGAATTGAACCCAGGGGTGCTTTAGCACTGAGCTTCATCCTCTGTACTTTTTATTTTTATTTATTTTTTAAATAACTTTTTATTGTATTTATTTATTTTTATGTGGTGCTGAGGATTGAACCAAGTGCCTCACGTGTGCTAGGCAAGTGCTCTACCACTGAGCCACAACCCCAGCCCTGTACTTTTTATTTTTTGAGAGTGAGTCTTGCTAAAATTACTGAGGGTCTCTCTCAGCTGCCGAGGCTGACCTTGATCTTGCAATCCTCCTGCCTCAGCCTCGGCAGCTGAGAGAGACCCTCAGTAATTTTACACGTGAATATCACCTAATAATTGATCTTTTTGATCAAAACAAACACTGCCTGCCACTTTCACAATAAAGCAATCTATAATTTGCACTAACCAAAGGAATCCCAGCTAGATAAGTACACTTGCCAAGTCACTGAAGCTCTAAGGCAGTACTGTCCAATAAAAATATAAAGCAATTTTAAATGCTCTAGTGGCTACATTAAAACATAAAAACAAATAGGTAAAATTAATTTAAAGCTAGTGTATAAAAATAATGTCTTAACATGTAATCAATATAACAATTATTGATATTTTACATTATTTTTGTAAAACTAAGTTCTTGAAATCCAGTGTATATTTTATGCTAATAGCACACCTCAGTTCAGACTGTTCACATTTTTCAATGTTCAGTACCCATCAATGGTTAGTAACTATTGTACCAGAGAGTACGGCTCTAAAATTTTAGGATCTTCATTTAAATGACAGACTAAGACAACTCTTGGATTCCTTAATTCAATATAGGTGGAGCATTCCTAATCCAAAAGTCCAAAATCTAAAATGTTCCAAAATCTGAAACTTTTTGAGCACCAACGCAATGTTCAAAATATTTTTGGGTTTTGGAACATTTCAGATTTTCATATTAGGGATATTCAACCAAAAAAGCCTATGCAAATATTCTCAAATCTAAAAAAAAAAAAAATGACCTCTGGAATACTTCTGGTTCCAAGCACTTTGAATAAGGGATACTTAACTTGTATCTCCTTTGAGGGTATACAAACGACGAGGCACAGGACCTAGCACAGACTAAGTATTCAATATATATTCATTAGGTGAAATGAAAAAAAAAATCAGTAACAAGAATGACTAATCAAATCTACTTGTATTTACAGAAATAACTTCCCTACCAGGAAATGATCCCTAACATTTGAGGTTCTGACCATATTCAGAATACCTCATGGCAACTTAATCAAAGCTTCAGTAAAGAGCTTCTCATGTACCCAAAGTCTTAACTTGAGATTTCCTAGTGGCACCAAAAAATTTCCCAACCCTAAAAGTCTTTAATACAAGGACAATATAATTGTTTTTTTATCAGATAGAAGAAAAGATGTCAAGAGTCAACAAGGACAGAGAAGTTTCAGATGTCAAAAGCATAGGCTTTGTATGTCTCAGAGCTACTGGTTCTTAGTTTTGTCGGCCTCCAGAGATCTCAGGCACTACACCAAGGCCAGAGTTACTGTTAATTTTATCACTATTATCAGCTACCATTTACTAAACCACTATGTCATTAGTAGCATATGATTATGTCCAATTTACAAATAAGAAAATGAACTCAAAGAATGAGCAGATGGCAGACTCTTGACTCAAATCCAAGCCTGTCTTTTCCAAAGTCTGTGGTCTTCCCTACATCACTCACTGGTAGATAGATACCAAGGACATCCTCAAGACACATTCCCAATAATGAGTGCCTTTCTTTCACTAGCAGGGTAAAAAACACAGCAAACCCTCATCGGTTTATCATCCAAATAAAGAGTTATAGGTATGTGAGGAGGTGGAGGGTTGAGAGGGGGAAGGAATTCTTTAACAAATAAATTTAGCTTTTTCAGGACACACAAAAAAACAGTTATAAAGGGAACAAGTTACCCTATATGTACATTTGAAAAATCATATTAAAGAATCTTTCAAATCAAAGCCAACAACTTGCACACCCATAAGATGATTACTATCTGAAAAGATGATTAATAGTAGGCTGACTTTTCACAACAAATAGGATCTAAACTGATAAAGAGCCATGGGTGGTGGCACATGCCTATAACCCCAGCAACTTGGGAGGCTGGGACAGGAGGGTTGTGAGTTTAAGGCCAGCTTCAGCAACTCAGAGAGACCCTAAGCGACTTAATAAGACACTCAAATCCAAGTCTCAAAATATAAAATAAAAAGGGCAAAGGATGTTGCCCCAGTGGTAAAGACCTTGGGCTCAATCCCCAGTACCCTCCCTACAAAAATTGATATTTTCCTTAAAGAATTATGTATGTAATCTTAACAGTGATTGGCACTTTGCCCTCTACATTCACTCACATAAGCACTGACTGATGTGGATAATCATTTAGTATTTCATAGTACATAACGCACTCAAATAAACTTAATTTCTTAAACATTATATAACATTAAAATGTTTTAAAAAGTGATTTCCCTTTTGTGCACAAAGAGGTTAAGTCAACAGTTTACAAACAGAAAATATCCCAGCCAACAAGTCAGCTTCCTTTAAAAACACTTAACATTTTACAGTAAAATACTATATTTTTGTGTTTAGTCCCATAGAAAACAACTAAAATGAAAATACTGTTGTCTATCATATAGTGTTGTACAGATCTGGCCACAATGCAGATCAAAGCACACACTCTATTCTTATCCATAAATATCAATTTATGCACCAGTTACTATGAAAAATACACACTGACTTTAACATTAAAGTGGGCTATTTTTAACCCAATATTAAAACTGTTGAATGATGGTTTGACACTTTAAAACTAGGCAGAGGACTCAAACAGTACCTACACCAATGTGACCAAATTCCTGGGACACCCTTGAAACACCCCCACTAAAGAAGCCCAGATGGAATCTGGAGCTGTGTGGGCAGTAACCCTAGATCAAGAAAGAAGAAATACTGAAGGTTTAAGCCCTATGATCACCGTATAGTTCAGGGCCAAGTGAACCAAGAGATTCTGCAGGGTTGAGCCATCATTGCTTGTCAGCTTTGTGGGAACTCTAATTTTTGAAGGCAAGGCAATGTCTGAAGGGACCAGATACTAGGCTCAGCAGTGGCATCACGGAGGCTTCCTTCAGTTGTGCAGCCACCTCCTAATTCAAGGAGTACTAGCACCACAAGGCAGAGTGGGTTCTGCTTCTGAAAATGCAGCTGCTAGGATTTCTCCCCAAAGAATTTCTCCACCCACAGAGGAAGTTCCCTTACAGGTCTGCTCTGATACAATTCCCCACACTTGAGAGAAAATGACGTGGACACTTAAGTGCTTTGTTTCTACAGCCTTTTCTGAGCTCAGGAAATACATAGGATGATGCCATTACGGCTCAGAGTGTTGTACCTCTGCCAGAATTTTAGCTCACTTCCTAAAATAATTATATCAGAAGTTGCAAACCAATGGTCTGTGGGCCAAATCCAGCCCATAGCCTACAGAACTGCCTGGTTTGGACTTGGTGGTGTTTAAAAAAAAAAGTTGAGCTACATTTTAAAATAAGAAAACTTCACATAAAAATTTAGATATCTACTTTTTTCTGAAAATTCAGACCATCTAGCAACTACTGGCAACAACTTGTTGAAGCTAGGGTACCACTCCCCTTTTAGAAAGGCCAAATCAGCTCCAGTTTGCCTAGTTCTTATACTCCCTAGGGATCCTAGATACTGAGGCCTGGCCTTGCTTCATTCACTTACACAGCTGCTGGGTCTGTCACACCAGAAATGTGTTCTAAAAGAGGTTTAAAGATACTATGGTAAGTATCAGTTTAGTCTAATGTGTCCAAAGACATAGTATTGAGGCAATAATTTGGGGCATAATTATGAAAGATTGTCTCAGGACAAGGAAAGGAATTTGCTGCCCGGACCCCTTCCATAAAATCCCAGAAGCCCCATGCAGCCCCTAATGGCAATAATAGTTCATAATCATTGCTATCATGTTAACATTGGTGAGATGCCATCTCACAGGTTTGAAGTGTGTCTTGTTTTGAAGAACTTTTAAGAATAAATGAAAGAACCATTCATTTTTCTGATTAGGCTAGCCTAGTAATAACTGTTGAACTAAAACAAGTATGTATACCAGTATAAAGCTTTAAATTTTATCCATTGTTTTCCTGTTTCGGAGGATTTGATTTTAGATACTATTAACTAAACAATATTTACATACCAATAATGGTGCTAAGTGCTTTATCTCATTTTATCCCCAAAATAATCCCATGAGAGAGCTAATAATATCATTCACATTATATAAGTGAGAAAATTTGAGACTCAGAGACAGTAAAAAATTTGCCTACTGTCACAATGTTAACAAGTAGCAAAGTTAGAACACAAACTTGAAGTCTAAACTTTTAACCATTATTCTCTTGTACTGCTGGCTACCTGGTAAGAATTTGATGATGTCATAACTATTAAAGAGAGGATAAAGCAAGCCTTGCTTTTAAACAGAAGAATATTTGTACTAGAATATGAATTTTTCCAGTTAAATAGCAACAAGCTGTGGCTGATACTGGAGCATAAGCTTTCACTGACAGAGGGTTAGAGTTCCAATTTCAAGATTACTTTTTGTTCATATATTAAGAGTGCTACCAAATAACAACAGGTTAGGAAATAATAATTGCTATTTTCCCTAAATGAGTCTTCCGAATAATATTTTTTTTTGGTACTAGGGATTGAATCCAGGGGCAGTCTACCACTGAGCCCCACCCAAGCTTTTTAAATTTTTTTAATTTTGAGACAGGGTCTTGCCAAGTTGCTTAGGGCCTCCCCAAGTTGCTGAGGCTGGCCTTGAACTTTCGATCCTCCTGCCTCAGCCACCTGAGCTACTGGGATTACAAGCGTGTGCCACCATGCCCAACAACCTTCCAAATACTTTCAAAAACAATCATCTTATAGGATATTCATTACAGTGGAAACCATTTTGAAATCATCACAATATTCACTACATCTATCTCATTGTTACATTCTAAAAAGAGAAATGAGACCCAAATAATGTTTATATTAAAATAGAACTGAAACATTTTCAAATTAAATATAACCCCCAAGAAACAGAAGCATAATCAGATATCATTTAACTGTAACATCACCCCAAATGAATATTTATTTGTCAATTGCAACCTATACACAGAAATGTTTATAGACATGCATAAATATGTAGGTAGCAAACGCACAGAATTCCAGCCAAGAAAGGCAAGAAGGAACAATACCCCAGTTTTCTAACAGCATTCTCTAATAAAAGGAACCAGGGCCCTATAGAGAAATGGCTGATTCTAGAACTGGGTCAGGAAATATACAAGATAAGCCTGAAGCATCTTGTAATATCAGAGAGTATGGAAGTACTCAAACAAAACTACCCATTATTTCAACCACAAGAATGGGATCATAATTAGAATAAGTTATACTTCATGTATGTATAATATGTCAAAATGCATTCTACTGTCATGTATTTCTAAAAAGAAAAAAAAAATCCACGATCATGGGGACATGACAAAACAACACAGGAGCTAACTGAAGGATCTCCCAATGGCCAAAGCTGGAAAAACTGGAACATCAAAACAAATAAAATAGTATTAGATTATAATTCAAGCTGTAAAATAAATATCCACAAACCCATACTGATATAAAAAATGATTAAATAAATGGGCAGGTGGAAGATGAATCTCTCTCTTGACACTGAAGTATTCCAAATAATTTATGTGGATCATTTATCCAAGGAAGAGGAGCATACCTTCCCACTTCGTAAATGTGCACTGTTGTTAGTATGTACTTTGGATATGATGGGATAAGAATGTCAAAAGGCACTTAATCTTGTGGTCTTCTCAAAAATCCATAACTCTATTCTAACAATGAGAAAAACATCTAAGTAATCCCATCTGAGGCATATTCTTAAAAATGCCTGATCAGTACTCCTCAAAACTGTCCAGGTCATTAAAAACAAGGAAAGTTAAGAAAGTGTCACAGCCAAGAGAAGCCTAAGGAGACAAAATAACCAAATGTGATGTGGTTTCCTACATGGAATCTTGAACCACACCAAAAAATATCAGATTAAAAACTAAGGAAATCCAAATAATATGGATTTTAGTTAATTAAAATAGTTTAGTATTGGTTCATTAATTGTAACAAATGCATCAAGCTAACATAGGGTATTAATAATACTGGGAACTATGTATAGGATCTATGGGGACTCACCATACCAGTTTCTCAATTTTGCTGTAAAAATAAAACTATTACTTAAAAAAGTGTTTAAAATTAGGAAGAAAAATATACCTCAATATGGTCTGTGAACCCTGGCCCAGGAGTTTTTAAGTTCACATCTCTGGCTCTGAAAATGCCTTCTTTTCAGTAGTCTACAAATCTGCAAAAATGAAAAGATAATTATCTTTTTGTTAACTTCCCAACTCAATATGGAAAATGACAAAAACTAGTAAAGGTCTGGTGCCTTAAAGTAACAGCAGACAGAATGCTAGACCACACTTTTATGGCTGGTGGCTCTTTCCTAAGTATCATCATAAGCGAAATCTTCCACTTTTCTTTTAGATCATTTTAGATCAAAAATATCTTCTATAGTGGGGTTGGGGATATAGCTCAGTGGTAGAGTGCTTGCCTTGCATGCACAAGGCCCTGGGTTCAATTCATAGCCCCCCCCCCCCCAAAAAAAAATCTTCCATAGTAATTAAATTCTGTATACTCCATAGAAGAAAGTCACAGATCAAAAAGGCAAAAACATAGTCTACTGCTTATTTTCTCAAGGTTTTTGTGGCATTTGGTTGTAACTTACATGCTGAGCCTCCTATTTACAAATGATTATGCCTGAGCCTATGACGTAAGCACATAGTTTGTAATTGCATAGGTGAAATAGTATATAACATTTTTTAAAGGCTGAATACTATACAAATTGTTTTTGTCCCGTGAAAAGCAATTTATATAGAATAGTAAAATTATTCACTTATTTTGACAGATGGGCATACTCCCTCCACCATTTGGAGGTTATCTGCAATCTCAGTAAACCTAGTAATTCAATATTAATGTAATCATTTTAGGGTAAATATTGGCTTATATCAGAGCTATCATGCATACAAGTTTCTAACTAATCTACTGGGTAAACTTCATGTTACAACCACCATAGAGCTAAAATTACATACCCTGTTTATAACCTATATTTTCAGCATTTTATATGCTTTTTTAGTATTTGTTAACTTCTCACTTTATCCTATTATACAAAAAATAAACTTCAAGTATGAGACAAAAGTACTGCACACCTATCTGAATACTGTTTCTACCATGCATAATATCTTTTTCCACTTTCTGATATGACAATGCAAAATCTATCACACAATCATGTTATTTTTCTATCATGAACCTCAATTAGCACAGCTTTCTCCCTTTCTTAACACCTATAAAGATCACTTTGTATTTATTACCTCTTTTAGGAACTGAAACAATATATTTATTAACTTAATTTTCCTCTAGGTTTTATCAACATAAATCTTGAGAACAAGAACCAAATATACTCTTTTGACGACAGTACCTTGTACATACTAAATACTCAGAATAAATGACAAAATATAGGACTTTAATTGGAAATGTAATTTGTTCTGGTTAAGATGTTACAATGTCTTTGTTGGGTCAATTCTTAAGTGACATTATTTAAAAAGAAAGGAAAACCTATTAGTGACATAAACCAGAGGTAGATTATCTCTACATTTTATTACTTAATAATGTTTTTCAAACGCTGGGTTGTGACCTTTTACTAAATTATATAATAAATTTACTGATGATGACCACTCTTTAAGAAAAAAAAGGAAAGAAACAAAAGAGCATCAAAATGTTACATACATAGTAACGATAATACTAATTTAAAAATCTTGTTTCAGGTATATGCATATGCACTAGGCCATGGTTAAAATGTATTACTACTCTGGGTTGCTCTGAGAAATATTTAGAATATGGTGAGGAATAATGTAAGGTGAGAGGTACGTAAAAAAAAAATATTTACTACCTTTCCTATTTACTTATTTCTGAGTAGATGGAAGCTAACTGATTAATAAAGTAGAATTATTTTAGAGCCCTCTAGATATAAAAACTGAAACAGCTCAACTCTGTTATGAATTTTTGTGTGATTTTCTTTCTCTCAGTCTAGATGTGTTTGTGTAGATCTCTCACATACATATAGGAAGCTCCTGTCAGCTAATCTATCTAAAAAAATCAAAAAAGTGGGTAATTGGTTTCATTAACCCAGAAATTCAAATTCGGTGGGAATTTCCTAGTGGAAGTGTTTGAAAGATTAACAAAAATGCCATTTGAAACCATTTATTTAACAATTTCTAATCTGATGATATTCCTGAATTCACTGTTTGTTCATATAATAAAATCTGAGCTGAGAAATACAGGAGACCCATGCCCTAAAATGAGAGAAACACACTAGTCGTTATAGAAGAGTGGTGTTAAATTCTATAAGTACTCAAAAAAGAATTAAGGTAGGACAAAGAGGAAGCAATCTGAGGAAAACTTCATGGAAGAGATGACATCTAAGCTGGATTGCAAAGAGAAGGTTTTGGTTTTTGTTTTAATAAAAACAACAGAATTATGAAGCTGCAAGGAACTCTAATACATCATTTAACCCAGTGGTTCTCAATCCAGGATGATTTTGCCCTATAAAGGACATTTGGCAATGTTTAGAGCCATTTTTGGTTGTCATACTGGAGAGTGGTTCTATTGACATCTGGTGGGAAGAGGCCAAGGATGCTCCTAAAGTCCGTAGTCCCTGTTGACAAAGAATTACCGGGCCCAAGATGTCAATAATGCTAAAGCTAGAAAACCCTGAGCCCAATCCCAATGTAAACCTCTGTTTTATACAATAAGATAACTGAAGGCTAGTAAGGTTTGTAAACTTGCTAAAAAGATGAACTGAACAGGCCACATAACATCTTGTCCAGTGCTTAATTTACAACACACACCAATGTGTGTTAATATACTAGGACATAGACATTTAAAAGAGCAGGAACATTTTCATAAGGTGGAAAAACACACTATCTAGAAATCAAAGTCTATATTCTCAGTTTTTCTTGATACAGATCTGCCAATGGCCCAAAGCAAGAACTATCATTACAATGCCCTTATTTGTTCATAATAACAGTAGATTAACCATCTGTTCAATTTAGATATTGAACATAAATTTGAGAATTAAAAAATTACAAAAAGTACTAGAAAGCTGGGGAGGCACCGTGGCACATATCTGTAATCCCTGCTACTTGGGAAGGTGAGACAGGAGGATCACAAGTTTGAGGTTAGCCTGGGCAACTTAATGAGACACTGTTTCAAAATAAAAAGGGCTGGGAATGTAACTCAATGGTAGAGCATTTGCCTAGAATGCATGAGGTCCTGGATTCAATCTCCAGCACCACAAACAAAACAAAACAAAACAAAACAAAAAAACAAACAAACTAGGAAGCTGGAAAATCTGCATATACACACATGTGCAGTTATTTTTGGTGGGGGGATAGCTATTTATTGGGGGATATCTTTCAAGATCCACTGCTCCAACCAACAAGGGATCTGGTCTCTGGGCAGGATTAGCCTCTTTTATTCAAAACCAACTGCTAAATTACCTTCCATTCTCTGGTGAGGTTTGTAATAGCAAATGAATTATCAAAAGAACTTGTACCTCCTACTGCTAAAGAGTGAGTAGCAGCTGCTTAGCATCCTGATTTAAGGCCTATTATCTACACAAATGAAATTGCATGGACATCATCTTTTTCTCTTGCTCTTGAGTAAACGGAGGGGAGAAGACTGGACAGTGGAGGGGTGTAAACATGAAACTTATTAACAGCAACATACATTCGTTTTCAAAAAAGACATATACATTTCTTACCTCTAATTTTACAACTGATGAAACTTCAACTAAGACACCTTGTGTAGTCTGATGTGCTACAATTCACGATGAAGTGAAGAAAACCTGAAGACACGGTCCTAAAAAATGAAAACTAAAGATTTTAGATTCCAACTATGAACAGTTTAAAAATGAAAGCATGAGCAAGTGATACACTGTACAAATAAAAGGTCATTAAAATGCAAGCAGTCATTTTCCTACATGAAATTTCAGTGAATGAAGTTTATATTTAATGAATGCTAAGATAAAATTATCCTGGCTGCCTGAGCCACTCTGCTTCCCTCTCAGTCACCTCTAATGCCTAAGGCAGAGCTCCAAATGGCAGAGGGCACAATAAAGGTTTGCTGAAATTCTGCCTTTAGAGAAAGCTAGCAAGAGGAGCTTTAGTTATATCCCTGGCAAATCATCAGGGGTCCCTGCAGCTTCCCAAGATATACTAGTCATTAAAATTTAATGAGTTTGATTACAAAACTGTGCTGGAGCCCTTTTTAGGGCCCTAGGTCTTTAAAATTTAAATGACTCCACAATGAAACTGACTTGTCTCTGGTTAAGCACAGGACTTTTTAAATTCCCACACTTCAAGCAAGTACCACACCCTCACTGCAAGCCAGTAGCATTAAAGAAGTTATACCATCTTTTCTTACTGTTATTTTCTCTGCTATCCTATGCCTCAAGAGAATGACAATTGCTCACTCAGGACTGGGAAACTCTCCCATAATTTGGCCCACTAAATCACTAATCTACCACTCAGGAATGACTTTAACTCCCTGAAAAAGGAAAAAAGTTAATTTGTTATAATCATAAATAAACTAATACCATTTTAGTTTAAAAAGAGGAAAGCAGAGTCTTCAGTTTCCCAATTAGGGATTTTATTAGCTCAAGAACTGACTAGATATTTCATGTTAACCAAATAGTCCTAGTGAAAAAGGAAAAAAAAATTCTACCATCTAGAAAAATTTCAGCTAATAATGCCAGAAGTGAGCAAATTAGAATAATCACAACTTTGCAAACTTTAATTAGGTAACTAACTCACTTACTCATAATCAATAAATAATAAGAGCACTAAGTGAAAAGTTGGGCTTCATGAAAACATCAAGCTGTCCACCTGAACCCTCTGATAAATCATGGATATATTTAAAAAGTGAAATGATCAGACATTACATGCCTCTGGATGAGACATAATATGAAATGACAGCAAGTACTCTTATTTATTCCCCTAAGAAAGTATAATCTGAAAGAAATTAAGCATATAGTTCTAATTGTCAGTCCACATAAAATACAAAGGATAAAGGAACAAGTTAACACACCCCAAGAATGGACATGTGAGCATGAATAAAAGCAGAGAGGGTTGGTATAGTTTACAAGAGAATAAAGAGAGATTTAACTGAGGGAACTTGAATACGGACTGAAGTGTTGTCTATGTTATTAAGGAATTATTATTAGATGTGCTATATATGATAAGAACACTGCAGTTATGTAAAAATGTTTTGTTTTAGAGGCATATTAATTTAGAGGTGAAATTATATCTTAGATATGCTTTAAATTCTCAGCAAAAGTAAAGGAGTAAGGAGATGATGAAACAAGTAGTGAACTGTTGATAACTACAACATCAGAAGTTCAGTGAACTTTTTATTTGTGTATATTTGGAATGCTCAAAAGTTAAAAGTAATGAACTAGAAGACACTATAGTCCTTTAAGGAGAAAAAAGTAGTATATTCCAAATATTTGCTAGAGATATAAAGCTATTAAGAGGGTTCTTCAGCCAGTCCAGAGGTAAAAACCTTTAAAATACCAACACCATTTAATTTAAATATTTATTGAAAACTACAATAAGTGATAAAGCAAGAAGTATGAAGGCCATGCCCAGTCTTGAACCATCTCTTGAGCTGGTTAAGAAGTGCACTCTCTGGAATCCTGATGAGAAAGTTCACAAAGGTAGTTACAGATTCAGTAAAACAAGCTTACTGAACAAAAATTATACAGACAAAAGAAAAGATGAGAGATTAAACAATAAAAAGAGTGAAGATACAAATGTCCTACATGAGGAAATTCAGTTCTATCAACATTTCAAGGCAGGAGAGATTTGTGAGTAGGACAGGGGAAAAATCTGATGAATGAACTTTCAAAACAAAAGAATCCTTAGGGATAAAGGAAATAGTTCTCAAGAAAAAAATGGAGTGATACTAAATTTTAGGAGGAGGCATTCTTATACCCCAAAACATGTAGTAACTGAATATGCTCCAAATTAAATAAGGGCATTTGACGTCACAGGTCTAATGTAAGATAACTAACTCTTTGAGGCTATCATTCAAAGGAGTAGCAAGAATGTTGAAAACAAGAATGTACAGGAGCACGGACTCTATTGCTGGGAAAGGGGTCTGAGGTGGGTCAGCTTTTGGCCCTAAGTCTAAGAAGGACAGAGCTAACAAGATTTTGGCTAGGATTTCATCAAGAGTGATTGAAGAAGCAAAAAAGAAAGACTTACAGAAGGTATCCAGGAATGAAGTTAGTAAAGAAGTATGACATTAATCATAAAAGACAGAAAATGCATTAGATAAAAAAGAGGCAATTTTGTTGGAACTGGAAAATGGAGGCATATCTGAAGAGAGGAAAGGGAACTATACATGTAGGGATGAAAGAAGACTTGTGACAAAGCAAGCTTTCAAACAGGGCAGAGGTTGACAAATTCAGAGCCAGTGGGACTATGTTCTAGAAATGAGGTGTGGTGGGGGACAGTGAGAATGGGATATGAAGAAATATTCTCCCAATTGTCTCTATCTTTAGGACATGAGTCATGGGGTCATGATACATGGTTTACAGAAAGAAGAAAGCATAGAATGATAAAACTTGGAGTCAGTGAGCGTCTGTAGGTCATTATAGCTGAAATAAAATGTGTAATAATAATAGACAAAGAACATACACAATTCGCCAGGTGTGGGACAACAGGCAAGTTACTTCAGCTCTCAGACCCTGTTTCCTAATCCTTTGCTTAAAACCACACCTAATTATCACATACTTACTTCAGAGGCTCCTATGGGAATTAATTTACATAAAAGGAAAAAGTTTATAACTGATAATGTACCATATTTATTCATTAGGTTGAGAGCTCTCATATGGCAGCAAATTTAAGAATCTCATCAGAACTGCCTCTTTCTTCTATTTCACAAGGGCAGATATATATTATACCCACATACAAGTATACTAAGAAGTCATAAGGGTAAACAGATAACTAAAAAAAATATTCTTTTCAATTAGAGGGGGGAAACTTAGTTGATATTATGCATACTAATTTCAATAGCAATTAAAAGATATTTCATATTATGAGAATCATTTTAGACCACTGTAACCGACATTTCAGTAAATTTATCCATTGGTTAAGGTCTAAAAATTATCCAAGGTTTTAGAGGCTCAAAATGTTGCTGACTAATCACAAAATAATGTACTTACATTTATATAAATAGACAGAATATGTAGCTTTTAAATAAAAATGTACATAATTACACGAGTAAATAAACTCTTTAAAACAAAGCTCATATGGAACTAGGGAACAAGTCTCAGGTCTTAAAAAAGAGTGATAAAGTCACTGCCTTTGTAAATAAATTCTGCCCATAAAGAGCCAACAAGAAGCCTCCCTACCTTGGTTATAGAATATGAGGTAATTTGAATCAACCCTCCCATTGAGATAAGTAACAGAGTTGGACAAAATATAAGTAATGACTTTCTTCAAAGGGTCAAAGAATTAACAGGACAGTGCTTTCAGATTCATTAAAGGACTGAAATTCAAAAAGGTAAGCTGAGCAATCTAAAAGAGGAAGTCAGAGGTTCAAATGTATCTGACAGTTGGGCTCTTGAATGTCCCTCAAAAGTTCGTATGTTGAGGACTTACTTGGTCCCCAGTGCAACAATGTCCAGAGGTGGGTAATATGGGCAGTGAGTGGATCATGAGAGTTCTGAACACATGTGTGGATTAATACACTGACAGCTGAATGGACAACTAAGAAATGGTGGAAACTATAGGCAGATGGGGTGTGGTTGGAGGAAGTAGGTCACTAAGAGTGTGTTACTGGGGATAAAACTTATTCCTTGCCCCCACCCCCAGACTGCCATAGCTGACAGCTTTCCTCTGCCATCCTGTTCCACAGTAATGTTCTGTCTCACCTCAAGCCAAGAGCAATGGAACAGACTGGCAGACTGACAAAGACTGAAACTTCTCAAACTCTGAGTCAAAGTAAATCTTTCCTCCTTTAAGTTGTTCTTGTCAGGTATTTTAGTCACGGCAATGAAAAGCTGCCAACACAGCCAGTCTGACAGACCAGAGGGACAAAGGGGAAAAAGCCCCTTCTCACATCTTCAGGTTGGAATCCTTGAAGAGCTTAGAAATAAGGGTAAACTAAAAATGAATCAGTACATACACTGAATGTAATATGATCTTGAGTCATGTGGCTGACCCAGGAAAGGTGTGATTTGATTAAGTAATCCTGGGTTCTCTCAAGCAAATGAAACACACACACACACACACACACACACACACACACACACACACACACACTTCTTTATGAAATGTATCATTTCAAATGATTTCTCAAATAAAATTCCATATACAATGCCCAGCAAACAATTAGAACACGAGGAGACAAGAGAAGATGACCAAAAGCCAAAGAAACAATAACAAAAACAGAACCACAGGGGCTACAAGTATTGGACTTAATCAGGCATTGATTTTAAATTACTTACTATGTTGAAGATAATATCAAAACAGAAAAACCTTGGCAACAAACTAGAAACCATAAAAAGTGACAAAATACAGTTGTGTCACTTAATGGCATATGTTTTGAGACATGCACCGTTGTGCAAATATTACATAGGGTACCAAGTAAGATGGCTACAATATCACAAGGCAATATATTCTTAAGGAACCTCCATCTTATGTGTGGTCAATCATTGGTGGAAATGTTATACAGCATATGATTATGGATCTTAAAAGGAACAGAGTAATTGTTACTAAAAAATGTAAAAAATTAAAATTAATTCAAGGAACAGATTTAACAGCTGACACAGTTGAGACAATGAACCAAAAGACAGATTGAAGAAGGGCTCAGAATGACGAGAGAGGGATGTAAGAAACATTAGGATTCAGTGAGATGGTCCCATATCCAATAGTTAATTGGAATCACAGAAGGAAAAGAGAGAATGGAGCAGAAGCAATATTTTCATATATGAAAATTTTCCAAAAATGATGAAAAGCGCCAAACCACAGACTTAACAATCTTAATGAATTCCTAGCTGAAAAATCAAAAAAGGAAAAATTAAATGCATCCTTAGAAGGTAAAAACTACTTTCAAAGACACAACAGGTAGACTGACAGCTTAATTTTCAACAGTAAAAATGAAAACTATAAGAGGAGCAAAAAGAAAATAATTGTTGGGGCTGGGGTTATAGCTCAGCGGTAGAGTGCTTGCCTAGCACGTGCAAGGTCCTGGGTTCGATCCTCAGCACCACGTAAAAATAAATAAAATAAAGATTAAAAAAAAAGAAAAGAATTGTCAATTTAGTATTCCACTGCAGAGAAAATATTCTTCAAGATTGAAACTGAAATACATCTCAAATAAAAACAGAGTTAACATTCAGTGGATACTAAGAAATCAGCACAAAGGAAAACTGACCCAAGATGGGAGTGTCATAAATGCAGAAAGGGATGAAGAACTACAAAGGTATAAATGAGCATGTAAAAAAATCTATGGGACACTGATTTTAGAAAAATGTCTTGTGGTGTTTAAAATATATACAGAAATAAATTCCAGGTTAAAAAAAATAGCACATATGTCAAAAGATAGGTAAAGGGAACGGAGGTGTTTTAATGTACTTACTTCAACCAGGAGGAAGGTAAAAGTACCTCAACACCAGACTTTGATAAGTGAGGGATACATGCTCGACTAGTTATTCCAGGGTGATAACTATTAAAAAAGAATAATTATGAAGAAGCAAGAGATGACAATGATGAAGAAGACTGTAATTCTATGGTAATCACACACACAAATGGAATAGAAACAAATATGTGATATCTGAGCCTTAAATAAAGGGAAAAAGCTAATATAAAAATAAATCAATGGAAGAAAAAAGGAAACAGCAGAGTTAGAGGAATAAAAATGTAATGTTCCACTTAGTTCCCAAATACCAGTAATTACATTAAATTTAAATTTAATTTAAATAGACTGAATGTTACAAAAAGAGAATGATTATAACACTGGATTAACAAAAAGAAATCTGCAAATGTATATGCTATTTTCAGGAAACCCATCTGAAACATAAGAACACAGAAAGGTTAAAAGTAATAGAAAAGTATGTATCATGCAAACAGCCAAAATAAAGATGGCATAACTATACTAGTTTCAGATAAAATAGATATTTAGAAAAGCATCATTTTAAAAAGTCACTCTAGGGACTGGGGTTGTGGCTCAGTGGTAGAGTGCTTCCTTAGTATGTGTGAGGCACTGGGTTTGAATCTCAGAACCACATATAAATAAATAAAATAAAAGTCCATCGACAACTAAAAAAATATATATGTATGTGTGTGTATATATATAGATAGATAGATACAGATATAGATAGATAAAATACATTCTTTAAAAAGTCACTCCATAATGATAAAAGGTTTAAATTCACCAGAACAAACTAAATTTGCATGCACTTGATAAATGGCCTCCAATTATGTATAAAGCAAAAGTTAAAAAATTACTAGGAGAAATACACATGCATCGATGTCATGCTGGCAGATTTTAAGATATCACTCTCAGCGAAAGATAGTTGAAAGAATAAACAGACTAAAAAAATTAGTAGAGATCGAGCTACAACACAATTAACATGCTTCATGATTGGGCATACATTGAAGGCTGTATCTAAAAACTACAGAATATATGCTTTTCAAATGCTTACGTATTTAAAAAAAATTTGATTACTTGCTGAGCCAAAAGTAAGCCTCAAGAAATTTTAAAAGATTAAAATCACTCAAGGGAGTTCTTTAAAGTGTGATAAAGCCACAAACCAATTACAAAAAATACATAGAAAATTCTCTTATTATTAGAAATTAAGAGACACTTTTGAATAACCCATAGATTAAAAAATAGGGTGGAAATTAGAAATATGAAATAAATAATGAAACGATTACATATCAAAAATCACAAGATGCTGGTAAAGCTACACTTGAAAGTGAAATGTGGTTTTAAATGTGTCAGGAAGGAAATAAGGATGCAAACTAATACCTAACTACCCATCTCCATTAGTTAGGGAAAAGGAAAAAAGCAAAAAAAAAAAAAAAAATCCCTAAAGAACTAAAAGGAAAATGAATATAAAAACAAATCTTAACAAGACAGAAAAACATGCATATAGAAGAATCAACAATGTTGAAAGTTCTTGGGGAAAACCATTATAACTGCTAAACCTCTAGTGAAATTATTCATTAAAAAGAGAAGGACTGGGCACAGTGGTGCATGCCTGTAATTCCAGTGGCTCAGGGGACTGAGGCAGGAGGATTCCAAGTTCACAGCCAGTCCCAGCAACTTAGCAAGACCCTGTCTCAAAATTTAAAAAAAAAGGAGAGAGGGGAAAAAAGATTCATATATCCAGTATTAAGAATTAAAAAGTACCAAGAGAATGAAAACAAATGGCTAGACAAAAATCTGTACACAAATGTTCACTGCAGTGTTATAAATAATATTCCAGAAGGGAAACAACCCAAATGTCCATCACTGATGAATAAATACAATGTGGTATATGCATACAATGAATACTATTTGGCAATAAAAACAAATGAAGTATTGATACATACTACAACATAGGTGAACCTAGAAAACATTATGCTAAGTCTGGTTGTTTGCATGATTCCATTTATATGAAAATTTCAGAATAGGCCAGTCTACAGAAATGAAGAGACTTGTGATTACCTAACTAACGATGATGGGAAGGGGAGAAGATAAGAACGACTACTAACAGGTGCACAGATTCTTTGGGGGATGATAAAAATATTATAAAATTGACTGTGGTGATAGATGTACAATTTTGAAAAATAATAAAAACTAATAACTGCACACTTTATTTATTTTATTTTTGGTACTGGATATTGAACCCAAAGGCACTCACACACTGAGCCACATCTCCAGCCTTTTAAAAATATTTTATTTAGAGACAGGGTCTTGCTGAGTCGCTTAGTGCCTCATAAAGTTTTTGAGCCTAGCTTTGAATTTGTAATCTTCTTGCCTCAGCATCCCAAATGGCCAGTATTACAAGCATACACCACTGCACCTGGCTATAAAATAAATCTTAACATAATCTCTTCCAGAGAATAAAAAACAAGTATATTCTTTAATTCATTTTATAAGGCTACCCAAACCTGACAAGGACAGTATAAGAAAACAATACTAAAGGTCAATCTCATTCATGGGCAAAGATCTAAAACTCCAAAATAAAATTAAACAAAAATGTGATATTGACCAAAGTGGGTTTATTTCTAGAATTCAAAGCTGATTTAGTAATAGGAAATCAATCAATGTAATTTAATTTGAGAAACAAAATCATACAGTTATTTTAACATTAGCAAAGCATCTGTTAAAATCCAATATCCATTCATGATGTAAGCTCCTAGCAAAATAAAAACAGAATGAAACTTCCTTAATTTTATAATGTCTGGGGAAAAATTAAAGCAAACATCATACTAGGTGGAAAAATGCTGGAAATTTTCCTTTGAGAAAGGGAACAAGACAATGTTGCCCACTCATACCACTTCTATTTAATATTACATCGAAGTACTAACCAGCACTAGAAGAATAACAATTAGAAGGAATAAAACTTTCTTAACTTGCAGATCAAAAGACTGAATACATAGCAAAAGATTCTAAAGAAGAATATCATAAGTAGTAAAAGTTTAGGACAACTCCTATGTACAAAGTCAACATAAAAATATAAACATTTATAACATCAAAAAATATCACATATCTAGGAATAAAACTCTCCAAAGTTGTGAACAACTTCCTGGAGAAAATTGTAAACATTATTGAGAAAAATTAAGAAGGACCTAAACAAATGGAGCAGTGTATCATGTTTAACAAGTATTGAAAACAGCCAGGCATGGTGGCACATGCCTATAATCCCAGCAGCTCACAAAGCTGAGGCAGAAGGATAACGAGATCAAAGCCAGCCTCAGCAAAAGTGAGGCGCTGAGCAACTCAGTGAGATCCTGTCTCTAAATAAAATACAAAATAGGGCTGGGGACGTGACTCAGTGGTTGAGTGCTCCTGAGTTCAATCCCCAGTATCTCCCCACACATACACACACAAAAAAATAAGTAGAAAACAATATTATAAAAATGTTAATTCTCCCTAAATTGGTCTATGGATTCCATGCAATTCCAATCAAAACCACGGACTGTGGGGTGCAGGGGCAGGGATACTAGAAGATACTAAAATTCATATAAACGTTCAAATGGTCAAGAGTAGCCAAAATGTTGTCAAAAAGGACAACGTCGAAGAACTTGTTATACTGACTATTAAGACTTATTATAGGGGCTGGGGTTGTGGCTCAGAGGTAGAGCGCTCACCTAGCACGTGTAAGGCACTGAGTTCGATCCTCAGCAACACATAAAATAAAATAAAGATAAAAAGACTTATAAAGCTTTTATAAGTAAGAAAATGTTGTATGAAAACAAGGACAGACAGACCACTGGAACAAAAGAGCACAGAAATAAAATCAAATACATATAGATATTTGATTACTCACAATAGTATGGAAAAGACGGTGCACTGGGACAATTAGCTGTCCTTATGGGGGGGAAAACCCCAGTATTGTCCCCTAACAGGATACATAAAAATCAGTTTCAGGTGCAAAAGCCCAAACCCTAAAACTTTTGGAAGGTGAGAGAATATATCCCTCACCCTGGGACAGGAAAAGATACTTTAAACTGAACCTGATACTTGATTTAAACATAAAGGAAATGATTAATTACATTGAAAATGAGAACTTCAGATTATGAAGACACATTAAAAATGAAAAAGCATGCCACACAGTGGGAGAATATATTTGCCACCAGCAAAGGCTCATTTCTAGCTTATAATAAAGAACTCCTGTAAATCAACAAAAAAGGCAAGGAAGAACATGGCACATTTTCTTAAGAAATTATACCCACAATAGTTATTAAGGCATAAACCTCTGTCTGGAAGACTTACCTACAAATACTGACACACTCCGTGAGATTTACTGAGTAAAAACTTTTAACTATATATTCACATTTTTAAAAATTTTTCAAATGCTCTTATTTCAGTAGACAAGTTCTCCTGTCCCTTCTCCAATCTGAACACTAAGAGGTATAATTATCATTGAAAAGTCTTGTTTAAGAAATCTTTATCTACTCTAAGGTCACAAAGACACTTTCTTAAAAACAGCATCCAAACAACATATACAGTGGATATATTCACAGTGGAATAGTACACAGCAAAAAGAATGAAAACAACTACAAGTAATACATATCTCACATTCACAACTCTGCACAAAAGAAGTTAGACACAAAAGAGTACAAGTAGCAACTTGATCTTGTAGGTTTTTGTTAAACAGGCCAGTTTTTAAATCTTATAAATTAACTAATAAATGTAAAGTATAAAAGTAGGCAAAACTAATCTAAAAGTGGTCAAGAAAATGGCTGGGGTGGGAAGGGTGGTAAGCAGGATTTCTAAGTTGCTGATGATGTTTACTTTCTTGATCTAGGTGCTGATACAAAAATGTGCTTAGTTGGTGAAAATCCTCTGAGTTGTTCACTACTGATAATGTGTACTTTCTTCATATTAAAGTTCAGTAAAAAATTTCCTTGTTTTTTTTAAGTATGAAGGAGTACATTTCTTTTCAAATTTATTCAGGGAACAGAACAGCAAAAAAGGTTTCAAAGTCCATTGCTTCAAGTTATAGCACAAAAACCAAATGACAAACATTTTAAAAGCAATATGCTAATTATCAGAAAGCATTTATAGAGGTGTCAAACCAACTAGTAACTCTAATATTTGTAGTATTGTTGATATGAAACTACTTGAATAGGAAAAATTGACTTACAGCTAGATTTAGTGAAGAGTATTGAGTAAAGATCTAAGTATGAATAAAGATCTAAGACAAGCAACCTGATCTTGTAGGTTTTTCTTAAATAGGCCAGTTTTTAAATCTTATAAATTAACTATAAGATTTAAATTTAAATTTAGATTGACACATCCAGCCAAACCCCCTCATTTTACAAATAAAGAAACCAAGATCCTTTGAAGTTGGATGCTTTGTCCCAGGTCATAAAAAGCTCTGAATAAGAATAAACAATTGAAGTTATTTAATTAAGTTCACCCCCTCCCAATTTTCTAAGTTCTGGGGGATTTCCACCCACCAAGAAAATTTATTTACTGGCAGTGTCACTCAATACAAGCCATATTCAACCGAAATATTTTCATCCAAACAACTCAAAATGAATTTCTTTGCCACCCATGACTAATAGCCAAAAGTTATTTCTGTGGCAAAAAAAGATAAGACTTTCTAAAAGTGAAGTTCATGATGTGCAGCCTAACAGATAACTTTCTGTTACACAAGTGACGACTCTGACATCAAATTTAAGGCATGAGTGATAATTTAGAATAACAAGGGCACCTACTGCATATGGTAGTCCAGAAAAAGACCCTAAAAAATCAATCATGGGGGCTGGGATTGTGGTTCAGTGGTAGAGCACTTGCCTAGCATGTGTGGGCACTGGGTTCGATTCTCAGCACCACATATAAATAAAGAAAATAAAGATCCATTGACACCTAAAAAATGTTAAAGAAAAAAGACTTAAAAAAATCAATTATGACCACAAACTGAAATCAAGAATTTTCTAAAAGCTCACATAAACACACAAATGTGCTAAGCCACTGACATTACCTCAATACCAATTTCTTAAATCAATCACAATTATGAGTCCTAAAAAATTAAAAGTCTCCAATTCATCTCAATTCACTTGCATATATAAAAATAAGAAGTATGCTTAACATTTTAAAAATAATGTGTCATTTTGAAACTAAATACATCAAAAGTGAACAGTACATAAAATAACTCATTTAGTGTTGTGAAAACATAGTTTAAAGTTATAAAAATGCTTCAGCCTCAACCCAAACCCTATAGGGTTCTTTCCACTATCATAGCACTCCTTTTATTTCAAACCATAAAGTTCAGTACCAATATTAATGACTGTCCTTGTCATCCCTAAAGGAAACACCTGGCCTTTGAGGATCTGAGGAAAACTGAAAAGTAAATCAGAAAATCATTCTATAGTCACAGAAATTTATTCACCAAAGAACTGGAGATTTCAGCCAGGCATGTTGTCTCACACCTATAATCTCAGCTACTGGGGAGGCTGAATCAGGAAGATTGCAAGTTTATTGCCAGAGTAGATGGCAGATTTGGACCTTGTCTGCAAATTTACTGTAAGTCAAAAATTATTCCAAAGTAATAAAATGTATTTAAAAAGAAGTGAATAAGCCAGGCATGGTAGCACATGCGCATAATCTTAGCTACTTGGGAGGCTGAGGCAGAAAGATCACAAGCATGAGGTCAGCCTGGACAACTTAGCAAGACCTTGTCAGAAACTAAACACACACACACACACACACACGTGCGCGCATGTACACACACACACAGAGGGGGACACTAATGTAGCTCACTGGTAGAGTGCTTGTCTAACATACATAAGGTCCCAAGTTAATCTACAGTAAGCAAAAAGGAAAAAGAAAAGAAAAGAAAGAAATGACTTAGCAAAAAACTACCTTAGGTTGAGAAATTTATACCTAATTCAGACCCAATCAAATGTCCATAGTCATTATGTATCTTCAATTTACCTAAGGCCTAAATGGGGGCTACAGTGAATTCACAGAAAGAACTACAAATGCTATCTATTTCTCCACCATTATAAAACCCCCCAAAAGCATTAAAAAAAAAACACCATTTTACCAATAATGAAAAGGAAAAGTCTGATATCATTCCTCCATGGAAAATGAAGAAAAAAATTTCTATTCAAGAACAGATGTAGGAGCTTTGTAATGTTGTGAACAACCAATATTTAAAAAAAAAAAAAAAAAGAACAGATGTAGGCAGTGGACAGCCAAGTAGAGAAGGGTATTCTAGAGGTTCTAAAAACCATAAAGCTTAATAAAAACACATTTCTTATGTACTCATCTACTGGTCAGGGGCTGCTTCACTTGCTTCACATATATTAACACATTTAATCCTCCCAAGAACCCTACTGGGAGGACCCTACTTTTTAATCTCCATTTTACAAATGAGAAGTTCTGTAAGTAATGGAACAGAGACTTGAAAGCAAGCATTCTGGACAGACAGTCCACGCTCTTAACCACTGTATGCAGTTTAGCCTTTTAAGAAGCCTATCCAGGAAAAAGCCCCTGCCTTCTAAAAACCAGCCCCCATTATTCACCCTATTCTCAGCCTTCCCTAGATAAAACTCTCTTCCCAAGTTGGGGGGGACCTTAGTAGGACCATGGAGGAAGACGACCCAACTGCCCCATCTACAAGACTGTGTTCGTAATCTTTTAGTATAGGATGAGATACTGTTATACATAGAAGTTAATTTTTATAGTACTATCTATATTCAAATTCAGATATGTTGGGTTGGCCTGAGAATTTGAACACCATATGTGACATTTTTTTTTCCTGTGGGAAAATGGTGCTGATTTCAAAATAAAATGAAAAAAGAAAGTCTTTATAGACCGTTTAGAAATTGAAGCTCCTCTACACAGCCTTATAGATGCCAAGATCATTAAATTTTAATAAAGGCACTGACTGCAGTTACTCAATCCAGTTTTGCTCATACATCAAAGAAGCATAGCTCTTTATACTTAACATGATGGGAATGAAGCTACGGAAAAAAAAATAGCTTACTATTCTATGGATTTCTTGCACTACGGCCAATTGTGGATGTATGTAGCAGTTAATATATCGGTCTTCCTGGTCCCCTCAATAAACTGCTTTAAAAAATTACTATTGAGTAAACATACATTTTTCACAGCTACCTGCTGCCCAAGAATAGAAGGGTATCATCTCAGAAGGTAGCTAAAGTAGTAACAGTAGTCATGATGATGACAAAGTAATAACAACAAGAATTAACTCCTTTTGAGCAGATATCATTGCTAGGCATGTTTTAAATACAATGCATCCTTTGGCTCATTTAATCCTTACAAGAGGTAGACACCACATTATCCCCATTTCAAAAAATGAGGAAACAGGTCAGAGATTAAGCAATTTGCCCAAGAACACAGAGCTAGCTAGTGTCAGAAGATCGCAATATTTGAACATTTACTCCCTAGAGATCATGTTTTTTAACCACCATACTCTGTATAATTATAAGAATTTTGTAAACTCTTAAAATGAATAGAGGGTCTTACTCAAATTCATTTTTTCAAACCAAAGAGTGGTTTGGAGAACAAAAACTAAAAAAGATCCATCTTGCCTTTTATTAGGAATATTTCCTTCAACCAACCTAAGATTAAACACATTTATGGAGAACAAATGTAAAATGCATTTGGCTTTGCTTTTATCACTTTGAAATCTTTCACTTAATTGTTTGAACACCACAAATAATGGTAACATTATGTAACTCCAACAGACTAATAAAACTTTATTTTAAAATCTTCAGGTAAAACAAACATACTGTCCATATTTACCACTAAGTAAACTAGGGTAAAATAGCTGCATGAGGTCCAATACCTTTGAAAAGTTTCAAAACATCAGCAAGAAAGGAACAAGATATTCCTTTCATGACAAACTAAAACTCTGTACTGTCAACAATACTGTAAGATCTTCTTTAACAACAAACTGAAATGGACTGAATTTAAGTTTTATTTCAAAACATGTACCTAAATTCAGAAATTCTTTTTTGACAATCTAATAAGCCTATCAGATTATTTCCCAGAAGAGCCAGTACATTAGAAAAACAAACCTAATTTTGAATAGCTAAAGGTATGATACCTACCACCTCACTAGGTAATTCACAAAATGCTGACAATCTCCAGTGACTTCTGGGACTCAAGTTGATTTTTTGTATTTATTTCTTTATTAGAGCATTATAATTATACATAGTAGTTGGGTTCATTTTGATATATGGAATTTTATTTACTCCATTTCAGTCTCAATTCCCCCACTTTCACTCTTCTCATCCCTTTCTCTATTCCTCCTCTACTGATCTTCCTTTCATTCATTTATTTTTGATTGGTGACAAGCTGATTTTTTAAATCATCTATTTGAACCTCAGATCTCAGCTTTCTGGAAACAATGGTCAATGTGCTAGGTTTCCAAGCCACCCCACAAAAGCCTGACCAAGGTTACAGAAGAATAACAAAATACTTAACCTGTGCGAGCAATGTTTCTATGGGAAAACCCATTTAACATTCCAACTTCAGATAAAAAGCAACTACCCTTGCCCCATTCAGTCCTGAAAGTAGAAAAAGGAAATCTTCCCAACCCAAACTGGGAATCTGAGCTTCTCTAGGACCACAGCCTCAGCCTCCCTGATAAAGGGAGAGCAGGAAGTAAGGCATGAATGAGGACAAAAAGCAGAGCTAGAGTAGAAGACTCAGAACTGGGAAGGCAAGACACTTAGAAGAGAAGTATCAAGGGTGGGATGACAGCTGAAAAGAGAGAGGAAAAAGTATGACAGTGGGGTGGCTGGTGAAGAGGATGAGGGAACAGTGCCTGCTCCTGCAACACAAGGGCTTTTTTACAAACTTTCCTCCTTAATGCTTAAGGAAAGGGAAGAAGAAAACCCGTAGTAGGTGTCTTGACACTACCTCTCTGGCCTGGGTTATTCTCATTCACTTCAGAGAACTAAGGGGAAGGACCCTGGTAGTGGAAGGAAGGGAGGGAGGGAGGGAGAGAGAGAGGGAGGGAGGGAGGGGGAGAGAGAGAAAAAAAAGAAAGAGAAAAAGAAAGGAAAGAAGGGAGGGATGGAGAGAGTCAGAAAGGCAGGCAGGAAGACAGGAAGGAAAATAAAATGAGAAATTTTAGGTAGGGAGGAAAGTGGGAAGTTGGAGAATTGGAAAAATAAAATAATAGACCTGCCAATGAATTATACTGTAATAAATGTTCTTAAATATTCAGGATTCAGTTTGACAGTTACAAATATTTCATCAGGTCCACTTCACTATTAGACAAATATCTGTGTCCCTGGTAATAATTTGAAGTTTTATTATGCAGAAAGTATTAAAATAAACTTATAAATACATGAGGCAATTTTCTGGTGTCTTTCTTTATATAGTGACAATATAAATCATTTCAGGAAGGTTTTCTTACTTGGTAAGCTCTCAGTTACATTATCACTTGTCAATTTTTTCACCCTCATAGCCCAAATAACATGAGTCACTACCTTCACAAGTAAAGAAGTACTTTTTTTTTTTTTTTGGTACTGGAGATTGAACCTGGGGTGCTCTACCACTGAGCTACATGCCCTACTTTTTATTTTGAGGTAGGGTCTTACTTCATTGGCCAGTGGCCTTGAACTTGCAATTCTCCTGCCTCAGCCTCCCCAGTTGCTGGGATTACAGGCATGTGCCATCACACTGAACTACATTTAACTTCATTCTTGGAAGTACAACTATAATTAAAAACTTGCTCATTCAGACTAAGAGACTGCCTGTCAAGACTCCAAGGTATTATTTAAAAATCCATTCCAACACTCTGTGTAACACACATGTATGCTTCTATGTACTGAAAAACACAAGACTTCTTTTTCCATTTCTAGAAGACATGATTATCTCATTAAAGGTAACCAAACAATTTACTTCTTAAAAGATGAAGTAGCAAATCCCAAATTGCGTAACTTTTCTAGAAATTCCAGCCAGAGATAATCACACAGGTAAAACTGACCAAATGACCTTTTAGAGATGAGGGCCACTTAATACCTTTATTTTCCTACAGTTGTTGTTCCAGTTGAACTCTACCCAGATACCCAGATGTAGGGCCTCTCTCTTGCAGAGATAAGGGCCAGGACGACAGGGCTCAACAGCACATCAGAGATGCAACAGCAGAGACCAGTGGGAGACAAAAATGACACCCCCCACAATGTTTCTGCTCTTTCACCAACGTCTCAGATACTGCTGGGAACCTCTAAAGTTTTTCATTGCCATCCCCATAAGAGATTATGCTGTTTCCCATAATAGCTGCCGTATTTTCTACAAACCATGACCTGAGTCCAAAACCTTTGTACTAAATTAAAGGGAAGAAAAACAGGGTCAGCTACCAAGTACTCTAATTGCTAGAGATGGTAAGGGTGTATGCATATACCTCCAATGTGCCAGAAAACAAATCCAAAACCCTATGAATAGTTAACTATTTTAATAATGTAAAGGATCAGAACAAATAAAATATCTTTTGTGTGGGTACTGGGGATTGAACACAGGGGTGATCTGCCACTGAGCTATATCTCCAACACTTTTTTATTTTTTGAGATAGGGTCTTGCTAAGTTGGCCTGGCTGGTCTCAAACTTGCAATCCTCTTACCTCGGCCTCCCGAGTAGGAGGAAAAGTTTCTGAAAACATCTGAATTCCAGATAGGTCACTATGAGTTATTAGGAATCTTTTACAGATCAACAAAATTCTGAAATTTTGCCCAAATATTACCTCTGGGTAGAAAACGAACACATTTGAAAAGGGGAAGAAAAAAAAGAACCTTAAGATTATATTGAGTCAAGGACACTGAAAGCTTTCAAGATTACCAACAGAACTGAAAGGTTTCTTTGTAATAAAAATTCCCATTTTCATAAAATTTGTATTAGTCAGCACATAAACTTATGCAGAATATGATGGAGCATATGTTCTAGAATTAGTTCTAGTTCTGCAATTTACCAGCTATATGATCTCCTTAACTACCCACGTAAGTTACAGAATACTGGAGGTTATTGTCTATATCTGTGCAACATGTATAAGATTATCTTTACATAGGGTAGCTTCAAGGATTAATGCAAATGCACATTACACACCAAGCCCAGTGCCTGAACATACTCTGTGTTAGCTCTAGCACAAACTATAGAATGGTCTATAATTAAGGAGAAGAATGTATCAAACAAACATAAGGAAGAAAATTCAGGGTGAGTGAACACAGGTAATGTTCTGTTAGCTGTCAAGATGAAAATCATATTTAATATTTACCTTTACTGAAGTTTAATTTTCCCTTGACTGAGCCAAGTATGCTAATGGGGTAGGGGGATCTAAAGTTGTAAAAAAATTCTATCACACGTGGGCTTAAAATTATGAGTATATGTTTGCATTCTTCCAGTGTTCATAAAAAGACAAAGTGACAAAATGTACCATGGTTGGTGATGCCTTTTAATAATTTAACACTGCAAAATTAAACTCTCATCTCAAAAGCCCTTTCTTCATCAAAAAAATGGTATTTTTCTTACACATGTTCTTGTTTACTATTGCAAATCAGTACAAAAGCAAAGAGTTTACTTTCTGTAAACTCTCCTATCTTTCCAAAATAAAAGTGGGTATAGGGAGCTCAGTTGTCAAACTGTTCTTTTATCCCACTCATTCCTATCCTTTTACAAACCATAAGTAAATATATAATACACCAAAATTACTGTCTGATAGACAAACGTCAATAAAGAATACACCAAATTGAAAAGCCTTGTCTCGACCAAAGGTAGCTAATTTTGTTAAAGAATTTAACGTTTCGTAAAGACAGAAAATGCTTTATATTTTAACACATCAACAATACCAACTTTTGATTTTCATGCAGTTTATTCCTCACCTTGTCCCCATCTCATCCGCACCCCCCCCATCCTGCTTTTATGCACTTTATGAGCAGGCACATGGTACTAAACTAAAGAAGTCCAACTGGGAATAATTCTAGTCTGTTGCTGAACCTCAGAGTACTGCTTATGTGATCTTTAAATGAACGCAGACAATGTTTTCTCTTTACTCGACACTTGCTAACAATTATTACTATTACTACTAACCATGTCTCAACACACTCAACAGACCTAACCTTACGTGCTGCTAGTCCTCATCACCAAATACCTTGCCAGGGTGTCAAACCGGTGCAGAGGTAGGAACCCGCGAAGGAGGACATCATCCCCTCACTCCGGGGACGAACGCCAATCAAGCCCCCCCCCCCACCGGCCACTCCCTCTCCCCTCCGCCTCTCGCCTCTCGGGGTGTCCCGGGCGGGCACGGACGCGCCAGGCCCTGCACAGACCTCCGGCAGCCCTGCAGTTCCCAGTGGCAGCCTCAGCTCCAGGCCAAGCCGAGCTCGCAGGATACCCGCAGTCGCGCACACGCCCACCGGCCTAGGCGCGAGATCACCAGGACGACCCCGAGGCACCATCGACGCCCTGGCACGGGCAGGTGCCGGGCCTCCTCGCGGACACTCACCCAGCGACCGCAGCTCCTCGTTCGCAGCCGCTGCCTCGCCCTCACGCCCGTCGTCTGCTCCCGCGGGGGGGTCCGGGCCGGAGCCGTTTCCCCGCCCGACCCCCCTCGGGTGCGCGCCGCGCGAAGCCTGGATCCGGTGTGAGCCGCCGCCGCCGCCGCCCCCTTCCCTCCCTCCTCCCTCAGTGCGTCCCTCCCACCGAGGCCCGCCTAGTATTTCCTGGATCCGGTCTCCGCGATAGCTTGGCAGGCGAGCCGCTGGCTTCAGGGCTTCCGTCGGGAGCCGTCGCTCGCCAGGCACAAAGATGGCGCCGCCGGGGACTGCCGTAGGCAATCTCGCGAGGCTTACCCCACAGGAACCGTAGGGCGGGGGACCACAGGAAAGGTGATAAATTAGCCAGAGCAAACGCTCCCCCATATCGGAAATGGGCAGCACCAGTTACAAGAGGGAAGTTAGTGCGCCTGCGCAGGAGCGTGGGATAGCGCATGCCCAGAATGACCGTAGGGCGGGACCCAGTTCTTCGGGTTTTAGAGGCGGGCGGCGGAGGGACTGGGAGTGAAACCTGGTGAAGGGCTTGGCAGCACCAGGTGACACAGTGAGAGGCATCTCTTAGGGCTTGGTCATCCTTCAGAAGCTCAAATGGCCAACACATTTCTGCGTCCCCGGGAATACTCCAGCCCTTTGCTCTTCCCTATTCTCGTTGTGAGAATATTCTTTGAAATCTCAGGAGCCTCTTCATCTTGTTCTTGGTTCACGTTATTTAACAAGAGCTTCCAGTGAACTTAAAGCTGGGTTCACAGCTGGCAGCAACGGGCCTCCTGTTTCTCACATCATCTAACTTTCTCTTTCATTTTGGTGCTACATAACTCCTTTTCCTGCTTTATTTTTGCTCGCTCATTCATTTATTCAAGCATGTGTTCAGAATTTTCTATGTTAGGAACTGAAGAAATTAATATACTCTGAACTTGGAGAGCTGTTGGCTTGGAATGAAGATGAAAGACAACAGTGATGACAGTTTACCACAGTAAATTCTCATAGAAATGAATACAGAAGAGGAGTGACAGATATAGAGGGAGGACGTCATGACAATACCTCAATGCAAAAGTTTTTGAGGGGCATCTCACAGGCACAGGATTTTAGTTCAATGAATTGGTCAAAGTAATGTCAAGAAACAAACCACCCTAATTATTTTAACATAATTAATATAAAGATTTGATTATTCAGCAACTGAAAATACCACAGAATTCAATGTATCACGTGATGGCAACTGCAGGAAGCAGCCATGATGTCTAAAGTGAGAGGGACAAAAGGAAGATGTTGGGAATTTTACAATTTAGATGTTTAGAGAAGGGCTTTGTGGAAGAAAAACTCAGACCACTGAGGAGAAAGCAGCATCCACTTGTAATGATGTCTCAAACAGGAGTTGAAAGTGGGGAAACTGCAAACCAGATCCAACTTCACTACGTGTACCCCTCCCTCTAAGAGCTTCAAATCTCTCTTCAGCCTGGGGATGAGAATCAGACACATGGGCTAGAGCTGAACTTGGTCTGCATCTTGAAGCAGAGAAGCTCCATCATCAAGAGAGTCACTCCCTGGGGAAGCTGAATGTGGTCAGAAAGGGGGCCATTCACTCCTGTCACACCCCACATAGTGAAGACCATTGTGCTAAAATATTTGTTGAAAACTTTTAAGATCAGAGTCATGCCAATCAGGGCAGCCCCAGCCAACTTACCAATCCATGAATGAGAAATAAACACTTGTTATTGGATAGCACTGGGACTTTTGCTTATTACATAGTAAATGTGTACTAATATAGAAGCTCTGTTCCACACAGTAAGCTGAGGTTAGTCTCCTTCTGTCTTCTTGATTCACCATCCCTAGAGTATTGTCCTAGTCTACATGGTCCAGAATGGCTCAGTACCTTATCACATTCCAGTCATCAGGAAGAATGTACCCATTTCCTTCAAGGGCATGACCCAGAAGTTAACATCACATGTTCGCAATCCCTTCACCCAAACTTAATCACATTATTGCATTCACCCACAGGAGAGGCTTTGGAAATGTGGTCTCATTCTAAGCTACCTCATACCTAGCCAAAAAAAAAAAAATCCCATGACCTTGGAAAAAAGATCATGGGGGTGGGGACAAGCAGCAACCCCATAATTAGAACTTGATTTAAAGTTGTATCTTGTCTTCTCTTCCAGTTGGAACCCACTAGTGAGAAGTTTGAAATCAAGGAAGCATGGGGAACCTTTCCCTTTCTCTTCTTTAGTCTTCTACTTCAGCTCCCCTATCTTGATAACCATAGCTTCTTCTCCAGGGGTGAAGAGGGTAGAAATTGAGCTGGCCAAAGTATTGCTTTACTGATATGTCAAAAGACAGCTTTGTTCTCTGTGGACATGGCAGATGTTTAAAATTAGCTCTTTCTCTCTTGATTTTTTTTTTTTGGTTTCTACTCATGCTCCCATTGGGAAGATTCATCAGCATGTCCCAGGAGAGAAGTCCTCTGTCTGGCCTCTCTCTCCTTAGCACCTGGTCTCTTTTACTTTTCAATGTGTCAATACATCCTCTCTTGGTTGTCAGTAGCTTGTATGTGACTGGCATCCAAATGCTTACTCATAAGCATGATTGTTCAGGAATCTCTTCACTGCACAGTTATTAGACATGACTGAATCTTTTCTAACTTATTCTCAGACCCAAAATCTTGTAGAATACCCATAGCATCTTACCCCCAGGTTTCCCTCACCCAATGACAGAGCCTCAGGCAGGAAGCAAGCACAGGGCTTAAGCTTTTTTCTCCTTCTGTAACACTCATTGGATCCCTGGGAAACCTATGTGGTCTTGCCATGGTGAACAGACATGTCACTGCTGCTTCAGCAAGCTTCCTTCCTTCAGAATTCCAAGAGGTATGCAGCAGTGTCTATGTTGACACAGGCCTCCAAACTCCAAAGATACATGACAATTTTTTCCTAAAATTCTCCAATTCTACTTACAGATCACTACAGTTCAGTAATCAAGCAACTAGAGAGAAATACATCTTGAAGACACCTCTGAGCCCCCCCTTGCTTGGCTTCCCCTTCCCCACTGGGAAAGAAAGTCTCCAACACTCTCTCAGAGGTAACTAATAAACATCTCCCTTGTAGTCTTTTCTTACTTAGGCTAGAGGACGTGTTTAAGTGATAAGTCATAGAACTGGTTTTGCCACTTCTTGGTAAGTCCTGTGGAAGACAGCCTGGAAGATTTCTGTATAATGTGACAGAATTTAGTGTGTATTCTCTTTATCTATGTCAGACACATCTTATGTACCATTTCAGATATTTTTGATATTGCCTGTTGTATCAATAATCTATTGTCATGTAACGAACCATTTCAAAACATGATAGTCTAAAATAATAATCACTTTATTTGTTCATTATGCAATGAAGCAGCAATTTGGGGTGGGTTCAGCTTGGCAATTCTCCTGGTCTTACCTGGGGTCTTTCATGGTGACCACAATGGAGGCTATTCATGGGACCAACAATATCTATTGTCACCCTCAACTCCCCAAGTTATGGTCTAAAAGCTAAAAAGTTACCTGCTGCTTTGGCTGCCTGCTTCTGAGTGATGAGGGATACAATGAGAGCAGTGGTTCTCATAGTCATGTGCAACTCCATTGTAGTAAAATGGGTTCCCTGGCTTTAGGCAATACTGTTTGGGATACCATCTCAATAGATAACCACTTTATAAACTTTTGAATGGTGGTGGTGGTGGGGGAAGTGTAGATAGGGAAGGGAAACTTCCTGAATGTTTGAAGCAGTTCTGGAAAGAATGAATTACTGCCTCACAGTCACACATCCCCTGTGGAAGGGACCAAAGTAATCAATCTAGAGTGGCTGGCTGGTCTCCTTGAGAAATGGTTTCATACTGTGGGCTCAGTGTTGGTCTGTGCTGCTGGTATTAGCTAATTGAGCATTGGTGAGAAGGAGCCCTTGCTGGGCCTGAAAGGTGCCTTCAGGTTCCATTGAGAAGATCCCTTGGTCCCTTGCTCTCCCTTCTTTTGGTGAGCCTAAAAAGAACCTTGTCAGTGATGGACTACTCAGGCTGCTTGAAGCCAGGCATTCTGAATTTTGGGCGCCATCTGTTTATAGGCCTTGTATGGGACTTTGGATTTAATGGGATATTACAGTTCTCCTGTGAGGGAAATAATTCCCATGGGAAGTTAAACTTGGGTGCAACCTATCTCTCTGGGAGAAGGGCAAAGCCCCAGTTCCAGTTAGCTTTTTGCCTGAAACCCTGGATGAGTTCTAAGGAGCACATTCAGACAGATTTGCTCTTTGTGCTAAAATCCTATTTAAATTGTATTAATTTTCTACTTTGTAAATGTCTTGATTGATGTTTATCCTGTGATTTGGTGATTTTCAATAGAAAATAAGTTCCTTATAATGTAATTTTTTCCACAAATTCTACAAACTACTCTGCTTCCACCTAACCTTCACTTAGTACTTACCCTTGTATTAGTCAGGTTTTCATCACAATGGCCCAAATACCTGACATAAACAACTTAAAGGAGGAAGGTTTTATTTTGGCTCATGTTTCAGAGGTTTCAGTCCATGGTCGACTGGCTCCAAGTCACAAACATCATGGTAGAAGGGTGTGGCAAAGGAAAGCTGCTTAGCAACCAGGAAACAGAGGAAAGATGGACTAGTGACAAGAAATATCCATCCATGGAGACCCCCCAGTGGCCTACCTCTTCCAACTATGCACCACTGCCTACATTTTCCACTACCTCCCAGTCATCTATTCAGTGATCAATGGAATAATCTACTGATGAGGTCAGAGCCCTCATGATATAATCACTTTCCCCAAACCCCACCTATGAACATTGCTGCATTGGAGACCACGCTTGTAATACATGAGACTTTGGGAAACATTCCAGATCCCAACATTTATACCCCTGTAATGGCCAGTACCCTATTGGAAGTCCAGAGGCTGCTTGAGCTGGCTAGAAGAATTAAGAGCAACCTATTATAATTTTTCCTGCATAACTAAAGGAACAAATTAATTGAGCCTTCTTATACCAGGCACTAAAAGAGGATATAAAATTATTAATTTGGTGCAAATGATTAAAAAAAGAGGCATCAATTTCCTATCACCTCTACCCTTTTACCCCTGGACCCATGCAGGACACATTCATTGTTTTATCTCATCATTCTCTGGCTTGTGAGTTATGTACAGATAATGGATTAATATTCTGTTTGGAATATGAATCATCTATACTCATCAGGGCTCTTTTGAAACAAGCTGGAAGATTAGAGTTGGGTCTTAGGTCATCACCTAAACTGGGCAGATAGAAGACACTAAGCAATTCCAGCTAAGGAGCACGACCAACCATTTCACATCCCTCCTTTCCCTTCTAGGACTTGTTCTCCTAACCACCTATGTTCCCATCTAGTGGATGAAGGTCAGTTCCCTACTGGCTCATCCCTACTAAGGCTGTCATCTCAGGATGACCTATCTCTGAGAAGTAAGAGCTTAATTAAATTGGTTCAACTTCTTTTTCTTGTTTGAAGTCAAAGTTTAATTAATAGGAACAAAACATTTGGTGGGGGGCAATTCTCTTCACAAATATAAAGTGGTTTCTAATTGTTTTTTCTAAGAACACATTTCAAGTAGAAAACAAGTTCAGTATCTCCTAAATTTATCATGACTCTCAATTAGTTTTTCCTTAATGCTCAATAAGCTCAACAGTGCTCTAGAAGACTCCTATACATAGATGGACAGTTGCCCAACTCCCTCAACTCCCAAGTTGAGGGAATCACAAATATATTTCTCAAGAAAACAGTTTCCTCTAATGGGCCAGCAAGGTAGACTTGCTACATATGCAGTGGGTAAGTAATGATGGTAGGGGAAGACAGGACAGGAAAACTGAGTTTTTGGCTAGACAAGAAGAAGCAATAAATGGGTGGGTGAATTAGAAAGAACACATATGGAATGACCTCACTATCAATGGTAGAGAACATGTGCAGTGGATACTGTGGTGCTCAACCAAGATCCCTGCTTCAGAAAATATGCTTATCCATAACTATTGGTTTCTGACACTTTACATCTATGTCCCTAATTAAGAACGGCTTTTGTCTATGAGAGAAAACATTCAATCCTTGACTTTCTGAGGCAGGCATATTTCATTTAGTATAATGTTCTCCAGTTCCATCTATTTACCACCGTGGAATAAAATTGACAAAATTATGTTGTGTACACATATGAATATACCACCTTTATGCATATCTATAAAGCATCAATTTTTAAAAGAGCAATAAATAAATAAATAAATAAATAAAAGGAAGATCAGCAGAGTAGAGGAAGGGGAATAGGGGGAGAGAGGAGGGAAAATAAAGAGGAAAACCTGGCAACTGAAATGGAGCAAATTATATACTATGCATGTATGATTATGTCAAAATGAGCCTCATTATTATTAATAATAATCACTTTAAGAAGTGATTAGGCCATGAGACTTCTCTTCCCATGAATAGATTAATGTCTTTATTGAAAGAGTGTGTTCATTATAAAAACACTAGTTTCCCTCCTTTCCCTTCCTCTCTTTATCTTCTCTTTTCCCCCTCTTTCCCTTTCACCTTCTGCCACTGGATGAGTAAACAAGAAGCCCTTTCTACCCGCTGGCCCCTCAATCTTAGACTTCTTATGATTTAGAGCTCTAATAAATTTCTTTATAAATTATCTAGTCTCAGGTAATTTTTTTGTGGGGGGCACCAGGGATTGAACTCAGGGGCACTCAGCCACTGAGTTGCATCCCCAGCCCTATTTTATATTTTTTATTTAGAGACAGGATCTTGCTGAGTTGCTTAGTGCCTAGCTTTTGCTGAGGCTGGCTTTGAACTTGTGATTCTCCTGCTTCAGCCTCCTGAGCCACTGGGATTACAGGCATGCACCACCACACCTGGCTCAGGTAATTTATTTATTAACGGAATACCCAGTCTCAGATATTCTATTATAGTAGCACAAAAACGAACCAATATAGTGGAAGTGTGTATAGTGGACTAAGTATTTTACTATCAAGTATCTACTAACACTTCTTCTAGCAATTGTTCCAGATTCCTTTTGGTGAGGGTTGGAGGAGACTACACTTCTCTTAAGTATATGTGCATCTGGTAAAGTAAACTACAACTCCAGTTCCAATGGTGATCATATGACTCAGTCCTGGCTAATCAGAGACACATTCCTCAGGCCACAGCAACTGGCTCAGGAGTGAACACATGACTTTGGGAGAGACAAAGAGATGCAATGAGACTTTTGGCTAGACATCCAGGGAATCACTCTCACTTTTTTCCGTGAAGATATAAGATCTGGAGTTGGGACAACCAGTCAGGACTACAGTGGGAACTCTCTCTAAAGAACAGTACCAATCCAAAGGAAGTGAACTCAAAGACTAGAGAGAGAGAAAGAGGAAGTAGGTTTGGGGAACATCATTTGAACCAAGCCTTATCCCTACACTATACAGTTGTATAAACTCATGTATTTTCCTTTTGCATAGCCTGGGATAAATTTTCTATCACTTGCAAACCAAAGAATCTAAACTGATACGCTATGAATGAATGTATGTACAACAATAATGCGCCAATAAAAAATGTGAAAAAAGATAAAATTTTTTAAAGTACATTTTTAAAGTAAAAAAATGAGTTTGAGTATTGAAGACCTTACTTGAGTACAGGGAAGGTAAAGTGACAAAAAACATTTACATTCTGTATTAATAAAATGCATCCATTTTGTGCCTAATGCTTAGTTTTCAACATATAATAAGTACTCAAAATATAGGTGATCAATAAGCCTATGTTAAATAAATTATAATTCTTTAAAAGCAAACAACCCTGGAGAACCTAAGGTAACACAGTGAATTTGAACAGAGGCAAGATTTAAAACTCTCTCCTCAAAACTCAACTAAATCAGGCTGGGGATGTGGCTCAAATGGTAGTGCACTCACCTGGCATGCGCACGGTGCTGGGTTCGATTCTCAGCACCACATACAAATAAAATAAAGATGTTGTGTCTGCAAAAAACTAAAAAATAAATAAATAAATATTAAAGAAATTCTCTCTCTCTCTCTCTTAAAAAAATCAACTAAATCACTTAGGTGGTCTTACTGGCTACAAAACATTATAGTTATCCCGGCATGGTGGCACCTGCCTGTAATCCCAGCGGCTCTGGAGCCTAGATAGGAGGATTGCAATTTCAAAGCCAGCCTTAGCAGAATTGAGCTGGGGTTATGGCTCAGTGGTTGAATGCCCCTGATTTCAATCCCCAGTACCAAAAACAAAAAACAACAAAAAAATATATATTATAGCTGGGAGTGTTCTTTGTTCTTCGGAAGACTATAGCTAACCTCCTTAATACACATTTTAAAATAGCTTGTTTTCACTGCTCTCTTTTCCAAATGGTCTTGAGGTCTTTCTGAAGCACAGTTTTTTTTTTCATGGTAAACATATAGTAATACTACAGAAAGACATTTGACAGATGAAAATTGAATTTAAGAGGATTGCCCAAGGTAATAGGTAACTGTTCCAGCCAAGAAGGGAACTTGGCCCTTCCTGTCTCCAATGCAATGTGCTCTCTGCCAGGAACATCAGAAACAGCAAGTATAATTTACTCATAGCCTTAGGGATTCATTCATTGTTCAACATACATTTATAAAGCTAGATTCTAAGGATACAGAGATGAATAGAACAAAGTCCCTGACTTCAGGTATTTCCAGTCTATTGGAGAAAAATGTCACATAAACAAATAAGTATAATGGAATATAGCAAATGAAGCTGTAGCTCTTGGCTTTGGTGTTCTAGAATCTGAGTCCAAAGGAAGTGTTTGGGAGAGTGGGAGCTGGGAAAAGTAATGGGAAGGAGAGAGTTGTCTGGGGTGGTATCCCAAAGGAAGTCACGTGTAAACTCATAATAAAAATGAGTAAATATAGATCCAGCTGAAATGAAATAACAAATATTTGAAATTAAGGTTTATTATTATTTCAATTTAACCAAGGAGAAAACTCATAGCAGAATTTTTTAATGTCCCCTTTTATTACTTAAAAAAATAATTTATTTATTCTCAAATCTTATGCTTCCAATCAGAAAGTGGTAATATCACAAGAACTGTTTCTATACTTCTCATTCTACAATCTTTTTTTTTGAACTGGGGAATAAATTCAAGGGTACTACTAAGCTATATCCCCAGCTCTTTTTGGTGTTTTGTTTTTTAATATTTTTTAAGATGTTGATGGACCTTTATTGTGTTCATTTATTTATATGCAGCGCTGAGAATCGAACCTAGTGCCTCATATATGCTAGACAAGTGCTCTACCACTGAGCCACAACCCTAGCTGCTCCCCCTGTTTTTGAGACAGGGTCTAAGTTGCTGAGGCTGGCCTGAAATCTGAAAACCCTCCTGCCTCAGCATCCCAAGTCACTGGAATTACAGGTGTGTACCACTGTGCCTGGATCTGCCTCATTATTTTGAACTCAGGGATATGAGAGGGAATAATTGGCAAACCATGTGCATGACAGTTATCTTTTTTATATAGATGGTACTTGATCTTATGATGATTTGATTTGTAATTTTTTGATTTCATGAGAAATTTCAATTTTATGGTGCAAAAATAATATGTATTCAGTAGAAACCATGCTTTAATTTTTGAAATTTGATTTTGCTCCCCAGGTTAGCAATGTGTGGTAGGATACTCTCTAGCAATTCTAGGCAGTGACAATGAGCACAACTCCTAGTCAGTTACAAATCACAAGGATCACTAGTGGAAACAATAGATACTCTGCAGAATATTGTGTTGTAAGCTATGATGGTCTGTAGGTTAGGTATAGTAAATGCATTTTTGACTTATAATATTTTTAAACTTAGAATGGATTTTTTGGGATGTAACCCCAACATGATGAAGTAGCTGATAAACTACATGCATAGTTCTTTTGAACTAGGATGGGTAAAACACTAGTATCACAATAGATTAGGAATTAGAAACCTAAGCCTACTCCTAATTCCATGTCTAGCTCCATAAACTTGGCCAAAAGATTCTCAGCTAGATTTCCTGTGAAATGAGTCTATATCTAGACACTCCTCCCTTAGATGACTTCAGTGAGTCTCACAGGATAAAATACTCCAAGGTATTATTTAAAATTAACTCCAACACTGTGAAGTTCTATGGCACATAACTATGTGATACTTGGGATGTTTTGTTTTATTTTTATCCAGCACAATTTTAATTTAATTTTCATTCTTTTCAGAGCATTTCACAAAACACTACCATTGTCTTTTCTTTCTTTCTTTCTGTTTCTTTTTTTTTTGTTGTTGTTGAATCCAGGGGCATCAAACTGCTGAACCACATCCCTAGCCATTTTTATTTTTTTATTTGGAGACAGGGTCTCACTAAGTTGCTGAGGCTGGCCTTGAACTTATGATACTTCTGCCTCAGCCTCCTGAACCACTAGGATTACAGGCATATGCTCCCATGCCTGGCTAACTACCATTTTCTAAATATATCAAGATTTCAATCAAAAACAAAAATGAAGGCCCATGGATTGAGATGCTGGGGAGCATAAATGTTTTGAGACTGTGACACATCTTCTCACCTCCATTTAATATAATCATTGGAATGTTAGAAGAAAAAAGCCACCAATATAGTTTACAAAGAATCTCCTTTCCTTGTTCCACCCGGTATATTTCTCAATAAATAAATACAATTTTAAAAAACTGTTTCAAACCCATAATATAGTTCATAAGTAATTTCCAAAGATAGTTGAGGAAAAATAGTTGAGCAAGTTTAACTTACCCTATTAAGTTAGAAAATTATAAATGATGCATATTTAATTTATAGTCAAAAGTATGTTAATAATTATTTAAAATATTATACTAAATTATCTGTAATTCCATCATTGCAACATAATTACTTTCCTTTTTTACTTTTTCAATCATTCAGAAAAATATGTAAGGCACATCCTCAGTGATGCTAGGCTTTATGCCGGAAGCTAGGGTCATAGGAAGGAAGTTGTATGCACAATACTCTCTGATATATCATTGACCAGAATTTAGTCCCATGACCACATCTAATTACAAGGGAGAATGGGAAATGAAGTTTAATTTTAGGTAACCATATTTGCAGCTCAAAATTCTATTACTACAGAAGTGGCAAACAGATACTGGGAGAGAACTTGGCCTTTCTGCTATTCTGACCACACAAGCAGCTATACATGCTCTTCTTCCCACACATAGTGATGTCATCTCCTATATAAGGTATAGGTATGTCTCCTTGTGATCCTAAAAATTATTAAAAAGTAAGAAAAGTTATGTGCCCCATCCACAACATAATGGTGGAGGAGTAATGCAACAAGAATAGAAACACTGATACTGAAAAGGGAGAAATAGAACCACTTAGTAGTCATCAGTTTATAGTAATTACTAAGACCTACAGACTTGGAAATGCAAAAGTACTTTGCCCTAGCATTGGATTACATTACTTGGTTAGCTCATCTGACAGCCCTTAGTTCTTCTTCTTCTTCTTCTTCTTCTTCTTCTTCTTCTTTTTTTTTTTTTGGTACTGGGGATTGAACCCAGTAGTGCTTAGCCACTGAGTCACATCCCCAGGCATTTTAAATTTTTATTTGAGACAGGGTCTGCTGAAGCTGGTTTTGAACTTGCAATTCTCCTGCCCTCAGCCTCCCGAGCCGCTGGGATTACAGGTGCACATCACCACATCTGGCTAGTTGTTTTCTTAAAGGAACTCTATTGTCCTATATGGCCCTTGTCTTTGCCTTCAAGAAAGTTCATTTCCATTTATTATTATGACCACATCTGCAATGAGCCTTTCTTGGAAATTGCTCAGCTTTTAAGGCCTGTTTTCTGCTAAACAATTTGGGGCTCTGGACACTAGTTAGGGACTCTTTAATCATCATAGGCATTTGGGGTTTTTTGTTTGTTTTGTTTTGGGTACTGGGGATTGAACCCAGGGAGCTACATCCCCATTCGCTCTTTTGAGGCAGGGTCTTCCTAAATTACTGAGGCTGGCCTCAAGCTTGTGATTTTCCTGCCTCAGCCTCTCCAGTTGCTGGGATTACAGGTGTGTGCCATGGTGCCCAGCCATCATAAGCATTTTTTTAAAAATATTTTTTTAGTTGTTGATGGACCTTTATTTTATTTGCTTATTTATATGTGTTGCTGGGAATTGAACCCCGTGCCTTACATGTACGAGGCAAGTGCTCTACTGCCAAGCTACAACTCCAGCTCCCCATCATAGGCATTTGTAGCCAAGCTTTGAGTTTATTTGCTTTTCAGATTCCCTCTAACACATAATAGGTGTTTTAGTCAGCTTTTTTGCATCTGTGACCAAAATACCTGACAAGAACAATTTTAGATGAGGAAAAGTTTATCTGGGGCTCACAGTTTCAGAGGTCATGGTGCATAGACTGCCTGTTCCATTGCTCTGGGCCTGAGGTGTGACAATACATAATGGTGGAAGGGAATGGCAGAGGAAAGCATCTCAGGACGTTGTACCAGGAAGCAGGGAGAAAGAGCTCCACTCTCCAGGGACAAAATATATACCCCAAAAGCATTCCTCCAGTGACCCACCTCCTCCAGCCACACTCTATCTGCCTACAGTTAACACAGTTAATCCCTTTCAGGGGATTAATGCACTGATTAGGTTAAGGCTCTGGTAACCCAATCATTTCACCTCTAAATTTTCTTGCATATTCTTACACGTGAGCTTTTGGGGGACACCTAATATCTAAACCATAAGAATAGGCTTCTGATATATTTGCTACTTGCCATTTACAAATAGAAGTGACCACAGCTTCAGATCTCTTGCAGGCAAATTCTCTGTGCTGACTCATATTCCTCTCATTTAACTTAATAGCTGCCTCCTTGAGGTCTTCTTAATAGGTTTGGGTGGGAAGTTGACATAGTTAATATGATCTTTACCATTGCTTGGGCTCTTTTACTGGTCCATAATGAAAGTGGCGTGAGGAGCCACCAGATTATCTCTTGCCAAGTTCTCATTTTTTGACATCTCTTTAAACTGCTTCACTATGGAGCTGTAGAAAGCAGTTGGTTCTTACAATTATTTGGGGTTCTAAAATTGCAGGCCACAGACAAAGAATGCTCTTTTGACAAAGTTTTGTTCCCTTCCATATTTGTTAGCTGTCTGGGTAGGTCTGATCAGGGTCCATCCCTATGTAGGATGTTGCTAAAAGTAGCAAGAAGTGGCATACATTTACCCAACATTTCAAATATTTCTTATAATTTATCCTAATATTATTGCTTCTGATACCTGTGAGCTTTCTTCCAAGATATTGCTGACTTTGTTGATGTTGTACATAACTAAAAATTCTACTTTCTTGAAAGAAAGAAAAAAATGGATACTGGGGAAGAACTAGCACCCCCTGTCACAAGTGCCTATTGATTTGAACTGGTTCCTAATTCTACTCTATAAAGTGAGTCAGCAACTCGTTCAAGGCATGGGGCCAGTGAAATAGAAAACTGGCACCCTTAGATTACCACATTGTACATTATGAAAGGACTCACTGTAAAAAGGAAACCCAGACAGCCTCCCCCACATAAAAAAAATTGTAGCTAAACTTTTGCTAGTTTTGATATGATTGGTACAGATGCCTAAAGATTATCTCATAACTAGCTATGAAATTGACTTTCTGGGTCCTGTCAAAACTAACTGAAGAAGAACTTTATTTTTAAAGTCACGCAAAATAGCTGTATGCTGATTTAAAAACCTATAAATATGGGAAAACCTATGTATTATCATAAGTTGTCAATATGGTTGTCAGACTACTGAAGTTACTTCTAAAATTCTTTTATTCTCCTTTAGATAGCTTTAGTGTAAATTTGGAGCTTGTAACATATTCCAATGTTTCATGATGTTTCCTTCCTTCTTGCATTATAAAATAAATCTTTGAAGAAAATAAAATATTAATGGTTGTCACAAAAAGATTTTTCTTACCCTTCCCAGCATGTTCATATGTCATTTTCTTGATGTTCACTTTGTCTGATAAATGTACTCCAGAGTAATTTATCTCTAGCACTAAAGATACCTTCATTAGTCTGCACTGTCAAAATACAAATTAAATATCAATTTTATTTGAGAATGGAAACAATGACCATTTTAAGCAGTAGTTCTGGAATATAGCCAACACACTTTGAGAAGTTTATGCCATTATAGTTATTTACATCAGTATAGAGTACACAGGATTTTTATCTATTTTGTTCACTGCTATATATCTGGTACCTAGAATAGCACTTGGTGGGCACTCGATAGGTATTAATGAATTAGTGAGTTTTCTTTTTAGTAATCCTAAAATACACTGGAAAATATTTAACCAAAGTAGTTAGAACACAGTTGTTTATTTCCCCCCAGGTATAACAAGGATAAGGCATGATCAGATTATATAATTTAAAGTATTAGTGTTCTCTCTCTCTCTCTCTCTCTCTCTCTCTCTCTCTCTATATATATATATATATATATATATATATATATATATATATATATATTTGTAGATGGACACAATATCTTTATTTTGTTTATTTTTTTATGTGGTGCTGAGGATTGAACCCAGTGCCTCACACATGCTAGGCAAGTGCTTTACCACTGAGCTACAAACTCAGCCCAAGTATTACATTCTTTTTTTTTTTTTTTAAAAAGAGAGAGTGAGAGAGGAGAGAGAGAGAATTTTTAATATTTATTTATTTATTTATTTTTTAGTTCTTGGCAGACACAACATCTTTGTTGGTATGTGGTGCTGAGGATCGAACCCGGGCCGCACGCATGCCAGGCGAGCGCGCCACCGCCTGAGCCACATCCCCAGCCCCAAGTATTACATTCTTGAAAGCCTTCAGACCAGATGAAAAAGGCATTTAACCTCAGTTTAACATCTCTGAATACTCATGCCAGGAGATAGGAGTGTCACAAATTGTGAGAACACAGCTATGTGATAGAGTGTGTAAGTTGTGTCTCTGTTAGAAGATGATGGCTGAGGAGACATTGATTCATATACTTGGCGACATTAGTATTGAAATAAACATTTTCAAGTGGTCTTCTGTATGACAGTGAGATAGTCTCCTGGCCTCCCAATACTTTTGATAAGTAGTTTGTACTACTATTCTCATTTTATAATTGTGGAAATTGAGCTTCAGAAGGGTGAGGAACTTGTCCAAACTCAAAGAGCTATTGATTGATAGAGTCAAGACCTGAAGGTCTTTGTCAGTAATGATCAAGATGGATAAAGAAGCCATATTTTGTCAGACATAGTGGTGCACACCTGTAATCCTGGCCATTCAGGAGGCTGAGACAGAAGATCACAAGTTCGAGGTCAGCCTGGATAACTTAGTAAGATCCTATCTTCAAATAAAAAGTGCTGGGGATGTAGCTTGGTAGTAGAGTGCCCCTGGGTTCAATCCCCAGTTTTTGGTTTGTTTTGTTACTAGGACTGGAACCCAGGGGCACTTTACCACTGAGCCACATCCCCAGCCCTTTTTCTTTTTTTATTTTTATGTAAGGTTTCACTAAGTTGCTTAGGGCCTCATTAAATTGCTAAGACTGGCCTTGAACTTGTAATCCTCCTGCCTCAAGCTTCTCAAGTTTCTGACATTAAAGGCATGCAACACAATGCCTAGCTCAATTCCAGTATGGCAAATTTTTTTTAAAAAGTCATGTTTTGAGCCCTTCTACTGCTCCCATCATGAAGGCCTCACTCTAATTACCCTAACTTATCTTAATTACCTCCCAAAGACCGCATCTCCAAATACCATCACATTGGGGATTAGGGATTCAACAGATGAATTTTGGTGGTACACAAACATTCAGTCCATAACTGGAAAAGGGGGAGGAGGAGGAGGAGGGGGAATGAAAGGCACCAAGGAAAGGCCATGTGAGGACAGAGCAAGAATTTGGACATCTGTAATCCAAAGAGAGAGCTCTCATCAGGAACCAAACAAGCTGGCATCTTCATCTTGGACTTCCCAGCCTCCTGAACTATGAAAAAATTAATTTCTGTGGTTTAAGCCACCTATTTTATGGTATCTTATTATGGCAGCCCAAGCTGATTAAGATACTTTAAAATGTTATGCCCCCCCCCCCCCAAATCTTAAGTAGACTGGATCACTCATGGGCAGCAAGCACTGTTTTTTATTTTTTAATATTTTTTTAAAGATGTACACAATATATTTATTTATTTATTTTTTATGTGGGGCTGAGGATCGAATACAGTACCTCACTAGTGTGAGGCAAGCGCTGTACCCCTGAGCTATAACCCCAGCCCCAGCAAGCACTGTTTATACCTAGACTGAAAACAAGCTTAAGTGGCTTCTCCCATGAACCTGATTTTTGCTTGGGCTTCTAAAGGATGTAAGTGGAGATAGGGGTCTTCTTTCCAGATGGAGGTGGGGAGAGTGAGGAAATAAAAGCATGTTGCCCATTTGTCATTACCAGTCACAGAAAGAGGCCAAGAGTTATAATCTGATCAAGAAACTCCAAAATGGGAATCCAGAGTAATAAGAATGTCAATGACTTGTGCATAAACCCATTTACCTTTCTGACCTTATGGAAGCTGAGGTCATTGATGTGAGACCTTTTGTCTTTTCTAATATAGTACTGTCTGACTGAGGCCCAGGTCCTGGAAGGAAGGTTCAAGTTTCTGGCAGTTGAAAGAAGATGCAGAGCGCATTTGGGATGGTCGATATGCTTTATTCATATGCAGCAGCTGCCTCAGCCCCCTGAGTCTTTCCATAGGCCTTTTTAATATGCAGGCCAAACAAAGAAGGCACAGTGCCAACAGGTTACATAAGTGAGTGCATGCTCACAAGCAGATTTATGACCTTGAGTACATATGCTGAATCAGAGTATTTATGACCTTTACTACATACTAAAACATAGCTGGCCAGAAGTCTCAGCAAGGGAACCTAACCCTAGCCATCTTTGGCCTATCCCACAAGTACTATAAGTTTTCTTCTAGGAACTGCTTTAGGTGCATTTCACAAATATTAATTTGTCATATTTTCATTCATATATAGTTCAAAATTCTTCTAAATAGCTCCTCTGATTTCATTGATCCATGCATTATTTAGAGTTATGTTATTTGGTGACTTTTATGAGATCATCCTGTTAGTGTTTTCTAATTTAATTCCATTGTGGTCTGTTATGGTTTGGATATGAGGTATCCCCCAATAAGCTCATATGGTAGACAATGCAGGAATGTTCACAGATGAAATAATCAGATTATGAGAGTCATAACCTAATCAGCGAACTAATCCATTTGATGGATTAATAATTTGAATTGATTACTGGGTGGTAACTGTAGGCAGGTGTGGTGTAGCTAGAGGAAGTAGGTCACTGCTCGTGTGCTCTTGGGGATTATATATCTTGTCCCTGGCTCCTGGCTTCCTCATTGCTTCCTGGCTGCCATGAGCTGAGCAGCTCTTCTTTGCCATGCCCTTCCACAATGATGTGCTGCCTCACATCAGGTCCAACGCAATGAAGTAGGCCAACCGTGGAGTGAGCCTCTTAAATCATAAGCCAAAATAAACTTTCCCTCCTCTAAGTTGTTGTTGTCAGGTGTTTTGGTCAAAGTAACAGAAAGCTGACTAATGCATGGTCACAGAACATACTTTGCATAATTTGAATCCTTCTAAATTTGTTGAAATTTGCTTTATGGCCCAAAATATAGTCTATCTTTGTAAATATTCTTTGTGTACCTGAAAGGAATGTATATTCCATTCTTAGTGGATAGAATGCTTTGTAAATGTTAATTAGCTTACATTACTTGATAGGGTTGTTAAAATTTTCTATATACATGCTGATTTGCTGTTTACTTATTCTATTGATTCCTGTGAGACGAGTATTTAAATTTCCAACCATAATTTTGGAGTTATCTACTTTACCTTTCATTTCTGTCAGTTTTTGATTCAGGTAATTTAAAGTTCTGTTATCAAATCCATAAATATTTGTGATTGCGATATACTCTTGAGAATTGACTCCTTTATCATTATGAAATAACCCTCTTTATCCCTGATGAAATTCTTTGCTCTGAAATCTACTTTGATATTAATATAGCCACTCCAGCTTTATTTTGATTTCTGTTAGTATGGTATATATTCTCCATGTTTTTACTTTTAACCTATTTGCCTCTCTAAATTAAAAATGGTTTTCTTGGAACTGAGGATATAGCTCAGTGGTAGAGTTCTTGCCAGCATGTTCAGTAGTCTGGGTTCAATCCCTAGAACCTCAAAAACAAAAACAAAACAAAAATGGGTTTCTTCAAGGCAGCATACTTGAGCCTTGATTTTTCTCCATTTGATGATTTAAAAAATTATTTCAAGTTCTATTTATATTTAGTTTCAAATATTCTATTCATATTTAATTTGTGTATGTATAGTATGTATGTTTGTACATGCACAGGTATTTGTTTTCTAAATGAAGGTATGTGTATAGATATTGGAGAATGTGATTAAAAATCTTTATACTAATGGGGCAAATAACAAGAAAAAGCATGGAAACCAGGCATAGTGACACATGCCTATAATTCTAGCTACTCAGTAGTTTGAGGCAGCAGGATCAGGGTCAGCCTTTGCAACTTAGTGAGGACTGTCTTAAAATAAAAAGGGCTGGGGATGTAGCTCAATGATAGAGAGTCCAATCCTCAGTCCAGGTGTGGGGGTATGAGTAGACCAGGGAAACCACAGTTTTAGGGAAAATATGAACAAATCCTATGAACAGAAATAAGAACATGAGAGTAAGACAGGATGTGGACATTACACAACTCTAATTAAATAGCACCCCCTGGATCACGTATATGAATGGTACTCCCTAGAATTTTGTTAAGCTATGGCTTTTGCTAAAAGATCCATTTAAAGGAAATAATAATACAACCATGTGTAAAAGAAGTTGTGAGGGTTCTGTTCCAATTAGATATAAGACAAGTGATCTGTCCCAACATACATCATCATCCATGAGTCCAGAAAGATTTTCCAGTGAAGAGAGATGTATATACTGGGCAAAGGACTTGTGGAGAGAAGACAAGACAGAAATGATCCAGGATATCCAGGCATGGTGGAACATACCTGTAATTCTAGCTACTCAGGAGGCTGAGGCAGGAGGTTCCCAAGTTTGAGGTCAGCCTCTGCAGCTTAGGTAGACCCTGTCTCAAAATAGAAAATAAAAAGGGCTGGAGATATAGCTTAGTGGTAGGGCACCACTGGGTTCGGTCCCAAATACCAGAAAGAAAAGATCCAGGAATCTGCTTAGGGATCTTTTTCAGACTGTGACTGAAATTAAGTTGCACATTCTCAGAGTATAAAATACACAGTATGTCTAAAAGTTGTGAAGATAAAAGGTTCAAGTACTACTTCTGAAAAGGAGATGTTTTTATTAAAGTTAACATGCTATTCAGATAGTCTTCTTGGGTAATAAGTATATTCTACTGAAGAATATTAGTAATGATAGTTGTAAAGACTAAGTGTGTATGTGAACTATCTAAAGATTACCTCACTCAATATCGAGCTTCTTGAATTCATTTTGCAAGCTTCCAAAAGCAATCTAAAGCCTGTTATTTTCCAAGTTGTGGATTGAAGGTGTGAATTTCCTCAGCCCTTATTGGGAAACACTTTTGAATTCATTTTCCTGACATGAGATTGCTTTCCCGAAAGCAATTCTGGAGGGAACATTAAGTGCTATAGAACTGGAATTGGAGAAATGGGCCCCACAAAATGTTTTTAATCAGAGCTCTGTGGGAGCACATTTAATCACTTCCTAATAGAAGACTTTAAAGGAACAACACTTTATTTAAGAGACTTATTGACTAAAGTTAATTTAAACTGGATCCTCTTTCTCCCTTGCTTCTTTGACTTTCCATTTTGGAAATGTTTGGCAAAGACTTAGCTCAATATTACTGTTTGGTAGCTATTCTGCAGCCCATTGCTACTCACCCCCAGCAGTAGCATCCTTTGAACTATAAATGGAAATTCACATGTTTTGGATTTTGTCCTTGCAACTTATAGTTGTCTCTGACAATTCCTTTTTCATTTGAGAAAAGCCAGAGCGGTGCTGTGTATTTTCAGTCATATTCTCTCTGGTATCAAATGTCACAGCTGGTTTATTTGTATTATAATAGCATTTCCTTTAGATCTCAAGGGGCTTCTATCTCTGAAATCGCTTGTCTACAGGAACTTCAGGGAGAATAACTTGACCTTTTTGAAAGTAAACTTTCCAACTGAATATCTCCCCCTGGATCTAGGTTCAGATGAAGATGATGTGTGTGTGTGTGTGTGTGTGTGTGTGTGTGCGCGCATACATGCATGTGTGGGATTTGGGCTTTTAGGTTAATGTCGATTCTGACTTTCCTTTTTCTTTTCTTTTTATTGTTTTAGTTTTAGACGGACACAATAACTTTATTTTTGTTTATTTAATTTGTTTACGTGGTACTGAGAATCGAACCCAGTGACTCATACATGCTAGGCAAGCACTCTACCACTGAGGTACAACCCCAGCAGGAGGTTCCCAAGCTTGAGGTCAGCCTCTGCAGCTTAGGAAGACCCTGTCTCAAAATAGAAAATAAAAAGGGCTGGAGATGTAGCTTAGTGGTTCTCTAAGATGTAGCTTAGAGTTGTGTAATGTCCACATCCTGTCTTACTCTCATGTTCTTATTTCTGTTCATAGGACTTGTTCATATTTTCCGTAAAACTGTGGTTTCCATGCTCTACTCATACCCCCACACCTGGACTGAGGATTGGACCCTCTATCATTGAGCTACATCCCCAGCCCTTTTTATTTTAAGACAGTCCTCACTAAGTTGCAAAGGCTGATCCTGAACTTGTGATCCTGCTGCCTCAAACTACTGAGTAGCTAGAATTACAGGCATGTGTCACTATGCCTGGTTTCCATGCTTTTTCTTATTATTTGCCCCATCAGTATAAAGATTTTTAATCACATTCTCCAATATCTATCTGATTTCCAGAGAGAGTTTTTGTTGATTGTGGAAGGATAATGTATTGAGATCATAATGTGGGTTCTTTCTTTTCTTTCTTTCCCCATTCCAGAAAGTTAGTCAATTCTTTTTGTGCATCTTCCCAGGGGAAGGTTTTTATTTTATTTGCAGGCAGAAATAGAGTGACCAACTGTCTTAGTTCATTCTTTGCTGCTATAACAGAATAACACACAGTGAGTAATTTATAAAGAAAACTTATTTATCACAGTTGTAAAGGTTCAGTGGAGCAATAGAAAGGTGCAGGCATCTAATGAAGGCCTTCCTGCTGTGTTGTAACATGGAAGAATGTGTCGCATAGTGAGAGGGTGTATGTCAGCTCAGGTCTCTCCCTCTTCTTATAAAGTCACTAATCTCATCATGGGGCCCCTATGCTCATGACCTCATCTAACCCTAATTACCTCCCAAAGGCTCCACCTTCAAATACCATCAACATATGAAACTAGGGATTAAGTTTCCAACACATGAACTTTAAGGGACACATTCAAACCGTAGCACCAATTATGCCAGTTTGCCCAGGACTTGGTGGGTGGAGGAATAGTTTCTGGCATATGAGGCTTTCAGTAATAAAACCAGGACAGTCCCTGGCAAGCCAGGACAAGTTGGTCAACATAGGCAGATGTCTTACAAGCTACCTCCTATCCTGAAGGTTTTCCTAAACCCTGCATTCAGTGAACAGAGGTGTCCCTAAGGGAAAGAGGAGAGGGGGGATACTATGTTTATATAAATTTTTTAATTAGAATGTTACATGTAAAAATTGCACAAAGTGTGAAGCTATTAATTTTTACCAACTCAATACACATGTAAGTACTAAGATCAAGAAAGAATTTTTTCAGTTGGGTACAAAGGCACACCTTATGCATATTTGTGATTCTAATGACTTGAAAGTCTAAGGCTGGAGGATCATGAGTTTAAGGCCAGTCTGAGAACTTAGCAAGATCTTGTCTCAAAATAGAAAAATAAAAAGAGCAGGGATGTAGCTCAGTGGTAAAGCTCCCTTGGACTCTATTCCCAATATCAAAATACACAAATGGGAATGTTTTCAGAATTTCTGAAGCCCCCTTTTACATCCTTCTAATCACTATCCCCTTGATAAACTATTGTCCTTACTTAAAACACTTTGGATTAGTTTTGCCTGTTATGGAACTCTACAGTTTATAGTCTCATTTGTAGTTTCTTTCATTATGTGTATGAGATTCATCCATGTTGTGTGTCATTTACTTTGTTCGTTCTGTGTTGTAAAATATCTCGTGGTTAGACTACACCACTATTTATTTATCTATTCTACTTTTGACAGATATTTGGATTGTTCTACTTCAGAACTATCATGAACAGTGCTACCATGAATGCTTTTGATGGAAAGGGGAGAAAGGGGGTGGGTTACCAGAATCTCGGGAAGACAGCAACAATCAACAATCAAAGGGTCAGGATAAAGTGGACATAGGAAGATTAGACCTTAACTCTGGAGGTTTTCACCTCTGTAAATTCTGTGTTCTATGCAGGGCACCAAAGCAAGGTATTATGGTACCTCAAGGAAAACTGAATCTTTGACAACAGACCAATCTGCTGCAAGAACTGAAGGTTAGGTGTTACATGGAGTTAGCCAACCTATGAGGATAAGGGACCTGACCTTCAGACTGCCAAGTCTGCCCAAGACTCTGACACCAACCACAAGTTCAAGGGTTTCCCAAACCACCTTTGGTTCAATAATGTGCCAAAAAAGACTCACGGAACTCACAGAAACTTATGACACAGCTACATTTGTTACAAGAAAAGGATATGTTATAATCAATCAAAGATGTATAAGGCAGAGTATGGGAGGGTTGTAAAGCCTTCCAAACCTGAAGCTCCTATTGTCCTCAGGACACATAACTCTTCTGACATGGATTTGTAACAATAAGCACAGAACATTGCTAACAGTATCTGTGCCAATCATCCATGAGAAAGTTCACCCAAGCATTGGTGTTGAGATTATTTTACTAGGGCTTTATTATGCAGCCATGATTAATTTGGTTCAATTTGATCTCCACCCCACCTTCCATCACATTTTTGTTTTTTCTGGTGTGTTCAGCCACCCCCCTTCCTGCCAAGAAAATATGTCTAGTGTGCCTTGCCCCACTCTGAGTCATCTCCTTAGCCTAAACTCTCAAGTGCAGCCCAAGTGGCCCACCATGAGTGACAAAAACACTGTCATCACTCTGGAAATTACAAGGATTTAGAGTTTACCTCTAGGAGTCAGGACAAAGGCCAGGCCACTGTCTTGTTGGGCAAGGCCAAATTTCTTCCTACACAGGACCCTTTCTCTTTTTCTCTATAAAACTCCTGGATTCTCATGTAACAACAAGAGGGGAGCTGTTTTAATAATGATTGAGATCATCTGTCCAGTAGAAATGGAGATTCAAAACAGAATTTAAAGTGATTTATAGAGAACAAAGTGATGCCATATTTCCCGTATAAGTGATGTAGCAATGGTATTTTGCAATGTAAATCAATGTGTTTTTTTTTTATTATTGGTAATTCTTTTTACCCCCATAGCCTTTCCCTCATTAAAATGAGCAAAAAGAAAGAGAATTATTTACTTTTGCCAGACATGGTGGCACATACCTGTAATACCAGTGACTTGAGAGGCTAAGGCAAGAGGATCACAAGTTTGAGTCCAGGCTCAGTAATTTACTGAGGCCCTAAACAACTTAGAGAGACCCTGGCTCAAAATAAAAAAAATAATAAAGGGCTGGGGATGTGGCTTATTAGTTAAACGCTCCTGGGTTCGGTACCCAGTACAAAAATAATTACTTTTGTGCTACAAAATAGGATTTTAAAGCTTTTTGCAGAGCTATTATTTATGAGTAAAAAGGGATTATGGTTGCAAGAGCCTGAGTGGTTTGGGTATCAAAAGGAAAGGCCCTGAAGCCTTCAGAGTGGACACAGAAAGATCTAGAACAAGACCAGATCAATCAGAGCTGCCTAAAGCTATTTAAAGCCTTCCCAGGACTAGCAAAAAGGAGAGTCAGAGAAGAAAAAGAAACCTACTAATGTGATCCTGAGGTGGAATTCTATTCTCTGCATGTGCTCGTTCCACCCCTGCCTAGGCAAAGAGAATGAAAGGGCAGAGACATAGTCAAAGGTTGTTTGTAGCACTCTCAATGCCTCATCCATGGCCCTTCATCATTTTAGTATGCTCTCTGTGACTTCCACTGGCTATTACATACATCCCTGCATCTGAATATCTTCCCTCTGACCCCAAAACTACTCTTCTTGATGCAGCAGGCCAGGAAATCAACTCCCTGAGAGCAACTCTAAACCAAAAACCCGTAGTACAATTCTTATCCCTCATTATAAATTATATCTCATTATTAACACCCTACATCCCCTTGAGTGGGATAATTCTTAGGTGAGTATTTTGTACTTTTCCTCCAGTTAACCTTTTGGGATTAAGCTCCAACTACTCATCATAAGAGCTGACTTTATAATGAAACCTCACCTTCCTTACCTTTCCTGTATCATCCCCACACCCATCTACAGGTGATTTCTATACATCTTAAATGAACCACTTGTACTTGAATTCTTGTCTCAGAATCTGCCTCTTGAGGTGCCCAAACTACTGCAATACTCTTCCTAATGCTTTTAAAGAGGTAAAGGTTCCTTTTTATTTTTCTATTTTAAAAAATTGTATATTATAGTATTGGGGATTGAATCTAAGGACACTCAACCACTGAGCAACAGCCCCAGCTCTTTTTATTATTAATTTTGAGGCAGGGCCTAGCTAAGTTGCTGAGGCTGGCCTTGAACTTGCAATCGCCCTATCTCAGCCTCTCTAGTCACTGATTATAGGCATGTACCACTATGCCCGGCCAAAAAGAATAAGGCTCAAGAAGAATAAAGGAGAATATGGTTCTCCATATATACCTGTTTGATTTCACTGTGGCCCCTTGCAATGAATTCTCTGATTAATAACATTGGCTAACACTCAGGGCAGTGTCCTCATGTGCTTTGTAATTATTTTTTTGCTGTGAGATCATCTTCAGTGAGCATTATCTTTTATGAGAATCTTCTGTATACCCTAGATCAAATAGGTATCACCATCAGATGGCTTAACATTTGCCTCGGCTCTAGGCTTCCAAATTTCATACATTCAAGATCAGTTTTAAATGTTTGTCAGCAAAGGATATTCACATTCCAGGATCTAAAAACTTGTTTCCAGTCTCCAGCAGAAATCAAACTAGGGCTTTCAGTTCTTATAGGTAGCTCTATTTCCATCAATGGCCCAAGGTGAACAACCTAATTGTGTGCATTCTACTTTTACTCTTAAACAAAGGACAGGGAAACCCCTTTGCAGTGCCCACCTTTGTTTAAAGAACTTGGGTCCAGTTTCTTGTTGGATTTTTTAGACCCTGGATTCCAGGACTGTTCTTGTATCAATATCTTAGCATCTTAGGTGTATATTCAGGCCCAATATTCCATAGGCTGTATGGCTTAAATCCTTCCCACTTGACACACAGGAATTTGCTTTTGAATTCAAATATGTTTTTAAATTATTTTTTCATATCTTACCTAACATTTCTTTGTATTAAGGATAAAAGATGGGACTCCAGCATCTTTCCAGGCAAGAATAATTACCATGAATGGAAGAAGCATAAACTGTAGGCATTATCCCCTTGCCCATAATGAAGACAAATTTTCACATTATCCAGAGTGGATTAGCCCTTCATAGTCCATTGTGGAAGAGGATCTTGGCTTTACTTTTATGCATCCCATAGACTTCTGAAAGTAAAAGAGCCCTCAAAGAGGAATTAAAGCCTCTGTTTTAAGCACTTAGGCTTTGTGCCAAGATTTCAAAAATTCAAGGAACAGTTTTCTAGGCAGATCTCAAGGTCAATATTCTTGTGCTATTTCTTTCACCAGAAATCTCTGCAAAATGAAAACTCTTTCCCAAAACATGGCCCAAGATGGAGGCATAGCCTTGACATCAGGAACAATGCAGCATAAGATTTCTCTCCCAATTCCAGAGAAAATCAACTTGGTGTAGGGAAATCACAGCTCCCTTACTGTTCCATATATTGACATTCCCATCTTCAAAGGTAATCTAGAATAGGAAAACACCAAGAACTTTGACATCAAATATTATAATGCCAAAAGATAATTTTCAAAAGTTAAGAACATGACTCTCATGCAAATATAGAATGGACACATATCAAAGATGTTATTTGATTCATTAATGAGAAAAATCAATAAGATGGTAAGGCTGGATCAAAGAACATTTTGAGCACTGCCATATTTAGAGTCCACCAGGAAAGGCACTTTGAAATGAGTTTACAGAGTTAGAGACAAAACTAGTTACTGTACAAAGGGCAGTGAAATTATAATTTGGGGGTTATATTTTTAATGAACAGCAAAATTAACATATAAATGCAGAGTGTGAGCCCTTAGTTCACCGTTGCACAAAGATACATCCCCCTAGGTAAATAAATAATGCTTGAGTGATCCTGTCGACATCTCAGGGTAGTATTGAAAAATATGCAACACTCTCTTCCTCCTTATTTTCCAAGTTTTAAGTAATGTGTCTTAACGATAGCTAGGACATCTTGCCATGCAACATACTAGCTTTTGAGCAATTATCTAAATTCAATGGGAATCAATTTCTTCATCTGTAAAATTGGGGTAACTATATCTACCTCACCTGATTATTTTTTTCTTGATCCTCAACTAGTGGAGACCAAATAGAGATAACACCTACACAGGTAGAAGATGGAGTTGGGTACATTTTACACTTATAACTTGGTATAGAGACCTGAGGGTACTAGGATGTAGGTCAGGAAATGTACCAGAGCCTGGGTCACCATATTTAGGGGATGGGAAGCCTAAAAAACCAAAACAAGTGAATAGCCATAGCAAATCTAAGGAGAAGTCAAAAGACAAAGAAACCCAGATATAAGAGTGGGAGATGACCCCTGGGTTTGACCCCAGCACTTCAGAAAAAAGCCAGAAATATGTGTTAATTAAAGGCACACACAAGTTTGGAGTTCAAAAAAATAAAGTAGTGGGGGGAAAGGGGGTGACAGTGAATCTGAATCTGAGTCATGGAAGGTGGCAGTTTTTGTACTATTCAGTGTTGCCAAAAGTGTGGGATGGCATATCCTTGGAGATTAAAGGTACTTTTGGATAATGAATAGTATAAAGGTTAAAGATAATTTACATCAGGTACCTTGTTTAGTATCTAAAAATAGCAGGTGCTTAAGAAATGGTAGTGATTATACTTTTTATCTAGTTTCCTCTCAGCATGGGTTGTAGATGAGGCTGTTTTCTCTAAAAAAAGAACTACAAGAATAAAAATCTCTATGACTTACCTGTTCACTACAGAAGATGTTCATATTATTGATGAGAGTGAGGTGGACATCTGTTGTTTTTGTCTACTGTGGCAAACAAAGAGATATGCCATTTGCATCTTCCTTTGAAAAAGAACTTGTTTATCAGCTTCAAAGAGTACAGTTATCAGACAGGCTTGGACTGCAGTGTCTTCAGGATCTGCCTCAGCACATAATTGTGAAGCTCTCCTCTTTCAGAGGAAGCATAATGTAACTACAATGATGGGGCTATTTCTGCCCAACATAGGTCTTTATTAACTGGCATTCTTTGTTCAGAGCTCCCCACTGAGCTGGCTGAGACTTTGTCAGATCTGCATTGCAGTCTGAAGTTCTCTCTACCAGATTTTACTTTCTCCTTCACTTTTTTAAAAAATAGGTGTCAGATGTGCATCACCATTCAGAGGCTTTCTTTCTTTTTTTGATGGACTTTTATTTTATTCATTTATTTTTATGTGGTGCTGAGAATCAAAGCCAGTGCCTCACACATGCTAGGCAAGTGCTCTACCTCTGAGCCACAACTCCAGCCCCGATTCAGAGGCTTTCTATGATTCTTGCACCCTCTTTATTTTTTCCAAGTGTTGAACCCCTCCATTAAACTTTCTGCACTCCTCCCTCCATCTCACTATTTGCTTACTGGGGGACCTAACTGACATAGTGGAACCTCAAGTGGTCTGGAAAAGAAAAAAAAAACAGGAGAAAAGATGGGCAATGTTGACAGATCGCTCACCACCAGGCTGGCAATGAGAACACCCATCCTTTGTAGTAGAATGGCCCTGATCTAATATTGCACTCTCTTGGCTAAAACTTCCTCTGGTGGTGATTGGAAGAATGTTCTGCTGGAGAGGAATGCCTGGCTGGTGCAAGGATTTGAAAGGTCCTTGGTGGGGTGGGGTGTAATCACAATGCACATAAGAACAAAGGAATTGTTTGGTTGCTTTCAGTTTCAGTGATACTCTACAGAGACATAATGGAAACTGAACAATTGAAAAATAGGTGTGAAGGCCAGAAGGCCTCTTTGGGAGTTTACAAAGAGGCCCTAATAGCCTGCAGTGGGAGAGCAGAAAAAGCTGAGGACAAAACTCATATTTATATTCATTGGCCTTCAAAGATGTTTGAACACTCAGCTAAGGCATCCTAGTATTCCATGGACAGAGAGTCCTGTTTGGGGCAACCTTGGACTCTGAAACATGGGATAGAAACTCAGTATCCCTGAAGCTTTTGTCTCCCCAGATTCCTTTGCACACTGAGAATCTTCAGGGGGTTTCCCATTCTTTTAAGAGCTTATGCTTAGCATCATTTGGCTGATGGAGTTCTGGGTCTGATAAGGGGCAAAGGGACCACACCCCAAAGGAGCTGCAAGACCTGTTAAGCATGCACTGACAAGAGCTAGAAGAGTAACAATGGACTGGATTTTGAGGGTGACTGATCAATGAGACTGAAAACTATGACTGGATAAAGGAGAGCTTATTGACTTCGAGTCACTCTCTTGGGACATCCTGGCAAGGACTTGAGGATATGGGACAAACTCAGTGCTATGTGGCTCCTAGATGTCCAGAGAAAGTGCAAGCCCAGGCTGAGCTAAGTTGAAATGCCTAAATAGCCAGAACAAATGATGGAGCAAGGAATAAAGAGTCTGAGAGAAGTGCAAAGACAGCAATGCATATATTACATGAGGCCAGAGATCCACCAGTGGATTATGCCCCAGTGAAAAGCCCAGAGGACACATCATTTACCAAGACCATGCGAAAAGCACTGTTGAGATGATCATCAGCATTTAGTGGTGGCTGCCTCTGCATGATGGCCTAGACTAAAACAGAGAGGCTGTCACAAAGTTTGGCTTATTGATAGTGATTAGAATGATGGAACTCGAAAGCAGGCCAGGTGGTGGTGCTTAATCACCAGAAGCCATGGGGATGCAATTATCATTATGACCAGAAAGACAGGAGTGGCTGCCAAGGGGCCTTAACTAGCAAAGAACTGTGGAGATGGTTAAAAGCTATGGCTCCCTAGTGGCAAAACTGATGGCATACAACCAGGGTGCAGGAAGCCAGTGTCATATAGAAGACTTCATGTGTCGCTCCAATAAAAAATTCTGACTCATTGCTCATTTCTTAGATCTGATCCTGGTTTTAGAACCAGAATCCATTGATTGAAGAGATGTCCAGGGAGCCAGGGCTCTGAGTCTCCAGAGAAAGGACCGTGTAATACTATGGTGAGTGTAGAGCACAACAATTTCCTCAATTCTTTCCTAAAGGAACTGACTGTCAAGTCAGGTGACTCTTCCATTGGGGATAGGGAATTTAGGTAGTATTGGAAAAAGAGTCTGAGTTGACATTGCGCTTAACAGACCATGAACATCATCACAGCCACCCATTAGAGTAGAGGCATGTGGGGGCCAAAGTCTAGCTTACAGTGTTTCTACTGGTTTTATGGAGCCACCTGCTGATCATTTTCCTATTCCCTGAATGTATGTATAATTGCAACTGATACACATGGCAATTGATTCGACCTCTACATTGGGTACTTGGCCTGTGCAGGGCCAAGAGCTATCATAGTGGGAAAAACAAAGCTGATGAAACACACCTCTCTCTCCCAGCCCCCAAGGGAGTAACCCCCAAATAATATTGTACCCCCAAAAGATGGCAGGGATGAATGCTACACTTAATAATCTAAAAGGGATCTCATGAATCCCTGAACTTGCTAATCTGGCCCCTGTAGAAATTGGATGGATTCTGAGGAATTACCATGGATTACTGCAAGTGATGAGGCCATTCACAGCCACCATTCTAGACATGGTATCTATGTTCCAAGAGACTAACATGGTCTCAAGACATGATATACAGCTATCAATTTGACAAATGTGTTCTTTTCTAGTCCAGTCAGGAAAGAGAATCTGAAACAGTTCCCAACTACGTAGGACAAAAATATACAGTCACTGTTTTGACACAGGCTAACTTAATCTGCCTGTTTTATGTCATAACATAGTTTAAAGAGATCTGGGAAGTTCCACTGAATAATACATTAATCCATTACATTGATGACATTATGCTAATTGGAAACAATGAGGGAGAGGTGATCAGAAGGAATCTTATACCTCAATTAATTTTTTTCTTCTTTTTCTTTTTTTGAAGTACTGAGTGAGACTCTGAGATTCCAGAGTCTCACACATGCTATGTAAGTACTCTACTAGTGAGTTACATCCATAGCCCTGTTTTTACTTTGAGACATGGTCTTCCTAAATTGCCTGGGCTGGCCTTGAATTGTGATTACCCTGCCTCAGCTTCCCAAGTAGTTAGAATTACAGGCGTGTGCTACCATGCCTGCCAACTTCAGTAAATTTTTAAGGGACCAGTGGTTAGGACATGCTAAGACATCCTCTGTAAAGTAAAAACTAGTTGAATCTTATATCCCTCCTACAAAGAAGGGAAACCTTATTACCTGGTGATCTCTTTAGGTCTTACAGGGAATACCTTCTGAATTTAGGAATACCATTCTGGGCATATGTACTGTCACAAAAGGCTGCCAACTTAATGGGTCTAGGGTAGGAAAGGGCTCCATGGCATGAGTCCAAGCTACAATAAGACTTGCTGATGCAGCAGACTTAATGGGGGTGTCAGTGGTAGAAAAAGATGTAGTGTGAGATTTTATGTCAAGTCCCAGTGGGAGAATTACAACAAGTCTGTCTTTCTGGAGTAGGCTCCTAGACATTGGTAGAGAAGCAACAGTTGATCAGGGGACAGTAAGTAACCATTTTTGTGTCTAGAATTGCTTATAGGAGCTAGGCTGTGTCCTCTCAGACATACAAAGTCATAATATTGGGTGGGCCAAGCAGCAATCCATTGTAAGATGAAAACCACACATCCAGAATCCTAAGCAGGCCCAAAGGTATGAGTAAGCCACATGGTTAAGTCATACCTCATGTCAGCCACCATAATTATACTAGCATCCCTTCCTCAGCTCACACCAGTAGCCCTATGTGGATCTTGTACAACTGACCACCTGAAGGAGGAGAAAAATGTCTGAGTGTGCTTTATATATGGTCCAGCTCAATATATAGATGCAAACTGACAATGGACAATGGTTCCTCTATGGCCATGCTTGGGGAAGCATTTAAAGATAGTGGTGAAAGAAAATCTGCACAAATGGCAGACTCCAAATAGAACTGCCCTGCATTTTGTGTAAAGGAAAAGAGCCACATTGTGGAAATATTTATGGAGTCCTGGGCAGTGGGGAATAGCCTGACCATCTAGATAGGATGCTAGGAAGAAAAAGAGAAATATTTGAGGGCAATAAAATCTGTGGTAGAGGCACAGGACACAGGGATGGACCTATGGAAATGTGCACAAAAAATTGAAGATATTTGTATCACAGGTTGATGCCACCAGAGAAAACATACCATGGAAGAGGCACTGAACAGCCAAGTAGATAAATGGATGAGCACATAAACTAGCCATTCTTGGGGATTATTTTTTTGTACTGGGAATTGAACCCAGGGGCACTCAACCACATCCCCATCTGCCCTTTTTTTGAGGGGGGGTTACTGGTGATTGAACTCAGGGACACTCAACCATGGAGCCACCACATCCCCGGCCCTATTTTATATTTTATTTAGAGACAGGGCCTCACTGAGTTGCTTAGGGCCTTGCCATTGCTGAGGCTGGCTTTGAACTTGCAATCCTCCTGCCTCAGCCTCTCAAGCAGCTGGGATTACAGGCATTCACCACCACACCCGTCCAGCCCTTTTTATTTTTATTTTGAGACAGGGTCTCACTAAGTTACATAGGGCCTCACCAAATTGCTGAGGCTGGGCTTGAACTTGTGATCCTCCTGCCTCAGCCTCCTGAGTAGATGGGATTACAGGTGTACACCTTTATCCCCTTTAACCACTTGAGCCAATAGAAAAAAGCTTTTATTGATGGAGCTAGTTTGAATTGCAACTCTGTTACTTATAATAAAGAATACTAATTAGCACTGACTGGGACCCTGAGTTGGTAATTTCCCTTAAAATAGCGCAGTGAACAGGTGTGGTGGTACATGCCTGTAATCCCAGTGGCTTGGGAGGCTGAAACAGAAGGATCATGAGTTCAAAGCCAGCCTCAGTAATAGCAAGGCACTAAACTCAGTGAGTCCCTGTCTCTTAAAAAAAAAAAGAAGGAGAAAAGAGATGATAGAAGTGAATATGAATATGAAAGTACCATGATTCATGCACTGTGTACAGGACTTTTCCACATTTCTAATTTAAAATAGGTTTGTATGGAGCCAGGCATGGTGGCACATGTGTATAATCCCATGACTCAAGAGGATCTCAAGTTAGAGGCCAGCCTTGGCAATTTAGTGAGCCCTGTCTCAAAATTAAATAAAAAGGGCTGGGGGATGTAGCTCAGTGGTAAAGCATTCCTGGGTTCAATCCCCAGTACCAGAAAAAATTAGGTTTTTGTGATTAATCACTAAGCTACTGGAGTCAATCTTGGTATTAACTCTAACCTGTTTAATAACCCATCGTGGCATGGAAATGAGCCAAGATGTTCCTTAGAAAATATTCTGGGCCCTTAAATGAATACATAGGCTATTCCATAAAGCACCCCTCAGTGATTTCTTATCTCCAATGATTTCAAAGCAGAGTTCATTAGTGACTGATCATAAGGCAGAGATATAATTATAATAAGGCATCTGTGAAATAGTTTAAGTAATGCAGCTTTCTGGTGAACTCACAGGGTGGGTTGTCTGAAAAATTAAATATTTAGAATTATTGGATATGCACATTTTAATTTTCAGATGTATAGTACTTTTGGACATGCATATGTAAATTTTGATGAATGATTTGGAGTTTCTGGCTGAGATTTACTGACAGTGCTGCCATCATATTTGTTCTATAATTCTTCCACTATTTTCATCTGGGTGCATAGCTTCTCAGATAAATGTACTTTTCCCAGCCTCCTTTGTAACTAAATGGGGTAAGGTGATTAACAATCACCATATTAACTTTGGACTTCCACTTAAATTTATGTAGCCATGGAGTTTTAAAGATATAAAAGCAAATGACTTTTTTTTTTTTTTTGTGCTAGGGATTGTGTGAAGGGCCTTGTACTTGCTAGGCAAGCTCTGTACCACTGAGCTACATCTCCAGCAACTGTTCTTTTATTTTCAGTGCCTAAGCCATTAGGAGACATTTCCAGCCAGGTATGGTGGGTTTCTTTCATTTACAGCTAACTTTAATTATGATATAGGATATAGGATCATTTGATCCAAATAATAGTGGAATTTTAGTGTCATTGATTTTAAGTATTTCTGATGATAATTTGATAATAGAACTGTCCTATCAATATTGTTGCCAGTTCAACTCAATAAAGAAATACACTGATTTTTCTATTCCACAACAGGAGTTAAAATGAGAGGATATGATTCTAGGTTATCTAAAAGAGTTTATAAATAGGCAAGTACAAGGCAAGGGGAATGGTATAAAACATAGCCCTGTATGACACCACTTAAAATCACTGACCTACTATCAGGAGCATTAGGACAGACCCTAATTCTCATAATAATGCTGAAGCAGGGGACTAATCAAGTATGACTAATCAAGGGTCTACATTGAGATCACAGAGTTGCAATCATAGTTAAGGACAATTAGATTAAACCTGACATTTGATTTACAGTCCTTAACAGATTATCACTAAAAGTTATAAAATATTGTCTGAGCAACCTCATAAATCAAATTTGTCCAGTAGAAACAAATGCTGAATTTAAATTGATGATCAGCAGACCAGTGGCCTGACTGGATTAGAGGATTACCCATAGAAACAATTTGATAGTATGTGAAGAAGACTTATCAGGAATGCAATTTAAGAGGGCTGAATAAAATTATAGGCAGTTGACCTTGGATTATAAAAGCTGAGTAAAGGAAGCTTGCTGGGTGTCAACTTGAATCTAAGTATATGACCAGCCTGAGTACACTTCTTTAATGTGATTCTCAAGATTCAAAATATGGATGTACAACATCTTAAACTATGTGATTAGTGCTTATAGAGGCCTAACCTAGGGTGAGCATATAATACAAAAAATCATATTACTTATGCATTATTTTGACTTAAAATTTTTATAGCATTATTATTTTAAGCATTTTTTTTAGGCAATAAGGAGTTTGTAATCAGGGTTAACTTTACTAAGTTCCTCTGAGGTGGTTTCTTCTATATTTCTTTTCACATAGCACCTTATCAGCCTGGCTAAGGTTGTGTTTTGTTTTGTTGCACCCCAACAGTAGTTGTCAAACCAGAATCTGAAAGGGCGAGGCCCGAGTTTACCAAAACCTGGAACATGATTTTAATTGTCAATAGTCTGTTGTTAGAAACGAAAGAGGAAGCTCCGCTCTCTAGGTACTCAGGGCAACTTGAAGAAATAGCAGGAAACTGTTCATGAAATTTTTAAAATTTGTTTTTAGTTATACATGGACACAATATCTTTGTTTATTTATTTTTATGTGGTGCTGAGGATCGAACCCAGTGCCCTACAGGTGCAAGGCAAGTGCTCTGCCACTGAGCCACAACCCCAGACCTTTATGGAATTTTTTTAAAAATTGCTTCTTCTAGATTACTTTTCTCCATCTTTTACAATTCTCATCTAATTAGACTAATTAGACTCCAGGACAAGTTGAGTTACCAGTTAAAATGAAGATCAATGTTACACTTTCTACAGAGTACAAAATACCTAAAGCACATAACACTGGCCTTCAGGTTATAGACAATATTTTCTCAAGATCTGTCACATTTCCTGTTAGCAATATGCAATTTATAATTATAAGTAGTTTGTTGAGAAATTTTACATTTAAGTAAATATAGCTCTCTTAAAACAATTGCTTATGGAGAACCAGTCCTGACTGCCTCTATCAATTGTGATGTTTACATTTTCAGAGACCTGTAAATCAAATGTATTAAAGCTGGTAAAATAGATAAGAGAATATATAGACCTTGAGAATATATAGAGTAGAAATACCAGCTCTGCCACCCCGCTTTTGTAACACTGCATAGTCAAAGGCCATATATAATAAAAAGAAAACTTCTTCAAAAACTTCTTTGAGGGGTTGGGCCTGTGGTTCATGTAGAGCACTTGGCTAGCATGTGTGAGGCATTGGGTTTGAACCTTAGCACCACATAAATAAATAAAATAAAGATATTGTGTACATCTACAACTAAAAAAATGTAAAAAAAAGAGACTTCTCTGAGGTTGCATGAAACAATGTAATTACTGAATGTTAGCTTTTCCATCCTCACTAAGTCCCCCCCAGTATACATTTAATGGTTACAAGAAGAAAGTACCTCATTTTATATATTCTTCTATGGACTTTAATCCCAAATCTGTTTCCTCTGAGAAGAGGACTTAATAATATGAATCAAAGAAGAAATATATATGCTTCATATTTTAACTCAGGGTATCTTAAAACAAAATGATTTTTGAGACAATATTCCCTCATGCTTTTAAGGGATATATACATAGTTTTCCATTCTAGATGTCTTTTGCATGGTTTTGATATTCATATATATACTAACATAATTCACATACAATGCACTTTGGGAAAGTTATGGGTAAAAATTCAAGAGAAAACAGTTTAGAGATAATGCACATATAAATTCATTTTCAGAGAATGTATCTTCCTTTTCACTTGGACCATAGATTTACCTAAACTAGGAAATTCTCATTTATGTTTTCCAAATATTTCCTATTCTATGGCATGTAACATATGCAAAAGTTACAAAATAAAGATGAAAACATTGAATACTACCAGCTTCTTAAAAAAGACTAAAATTAAAAAGTACATAATCTTGAATACACTTAAAATATAAAATAGAATATCTTTTTTCTGAAGGGCAACTTGGCAGTATGTAGCAAAACTTTAAATACATTTCTGGGGTTGGGGATTTAGCTCAGTGGTAGAGCACTTGCCTCCCTTGTGCAAGGCCCTGGGTTCAATCCTCAGCCCTGAAAAAGAAAAGAATAAAAGTACATTTCTTCTATCCAAGCATCTTTATTTTAAGGATTTTTTTGTGAAGATTATAATCATATAATTAATTGAAAAAGGCATTTGTAAAATATTTTGTAATTTTGATGATGAAAATGAAAAAATTATATTTATTGGTTAAAAAGTATGGCACAAATGCTTACTGAAATTATAATGCATTGATATATTTTATGTTTAAAATTTTATTGGTGCATTATTATTATATATAATAGTGGGAATGATTGTGACATTTTCATATATGCATATATTTTCATCAATTTCATTCCCAAGTTTCTCCCCTTTCTCTCTCCTCCTTCCAGTTTCTCCATCCCCTTCCTTGTCTGAGGTCCCTTTTAAAAATATTTTTCTTTCCAGTTAGTTATTAAAATATTTAAAATATATGTTCATTAATATAAAATATAGCTACAATGCTATTGAGTAAAAATAACATGTAACACAATACTGTGAATCTTATGAGCTCCATAACATTTAAAACATGAATTTATATATGAGCATATACATATACACACAAAAAATATATGTGAATTTATAGTAGAAAAATGTTAAATGATTATTGTTAGGTGCCAGAAATAACTTATTACAAAATACTGCAAATACAGAAAGTTATGGAAAACATATTTATATACCTAATACTTGGTTTTATTAAATATTAATATTTTGCTATATTTGCTTCAGATGTTTTAAGTAATGAAACATTTAATACAAATGAAGCCCTCTGTGTTATCCCCTCTCCAACCTATTTTACTTTCTCTTCCCACTTAAGTTCACCACTCTATTGAACTTGCCAAAGTATTAGATTTTCTAGAATTATATATTTAATATACAATATTACTCCATGTATTACTTACATAAATAATACATGTATTATATATGTACAACATATTAGTATTTGCATTTTTAAAACTTTATTTATTTAAAGTACATGTCCTGCAACTTCCTTTTTTCTATTAATATTGGTTTTTTAAAATATTTTTTAGTTGTAGATGGGCACAATATCTTTATTTTATTTTTTTTTAATGTGGTGCTAAGGATCAAACCCAGTGCCTCACGCATACGAGGCAAGCACTTAACAGCTAGCTGAGCTACAACCCCAGCCCCTATTAATATTGTTTTTAAGGTGTAAAAATATTGATATCTATAGATGACTCTATGACCAGTGTGATTCTGCAATCTGTACAATCAGAAAAATGAGAAATTATACCCCAATGATTCAAATGAATGAATTGCCAAGATCATTGTAATGTCATGTGTAGCTAATAAAAAATAAATAAAAAATATTGATATCCGTCTCATGTACTCATATATGTCTCTGTATAGCTCTCTCTCCCCATATATATTTCTCTCTATGTGTGTGTGTATATACACACACACACACACACACACACACACAAACACACATAGAGGTTCTGTGTGTGTGTGTGTGTGTGTGTGTGTGTGTGTGTATGTATGGGGAGAGACAGAGAGAGAGAGAGCATGCTTTGATGTACCACAAATTATTTATTCCCACATGATTTGAGTGGGGGTGATGTGTCACTTTTGATATGAGACAGTTGAGAGCTGGTATGTATCTTATCTCCACAGTCTCTTCTCATCCCCTGGTTGCATACAGTGGTGCCAATGGAGACCACAAGTATCACAAACACTGAGAAAAGAGAAAGCCTGGATCTTTGGAAGGCCATGTGAAAGGTTTTCAGAAACACCCTAACAGTTCTGTAACATGAACAAGATATAAGCTTTGGGGAGCTGGGGTTGTGGCTTACTGGTAGAGCACTTGCCTAGCATGTGTGAGGCACTGGGTTCAAACCTCAGCACCACATAAAAATAAATAAAATGAAGGTATTGAAAAATAAATAAATAAAAGAAATACACTTTCTACTCTGCCAAGCCACAGATTTGAGAGTTATCTGTTATGGCATCTGGCTTTACTTACCCAGAGTAGGATAGTTGGTTACTTTTTAAAAATTCTGGATATTTTGCAATTTCACCACAGTATATCTGGCTGTGGATTTAACTTTTTTCACTTTGGTGTTCAGGGCATACTTAATTTTTTAACAATGAGGACTCAATATTTTAATATAGGGAAATTATTAAATATTATTTCTTCATATTGCTCTTTTTTTTCTTCTGTCACCCTGTCAGAAGTATTATGTAATTTCTCAATGTATTTTCCATATCTCTTCTGGTATTTTTTTTATTGTGGTAAAACATACCCTTCTAACTAGGTTTTGTTGTTGTTGTTGATAATGTTGTTAGCAGAAATTGAACCCAGGGTACTTAACAACTGAACCGCGTTCCCAGTCCTTCTTATTTTTTTATTTTTTTGAGACAAGGTCTTGCTAAATTGCTGAGGCTGGTCTCAAATTTGCAATCTTCCTGCCTGAGACTCCCAAGTTGCTGGGATTATAAGTGTGTGCCACCACACCCGCCCTTCTAACTACTTCTAAATGTACAATTCAGTAGCATTGAGTACATTTACAATGTTTTGCAACCATTACCATTATATATTTTCAGAACTTTTTCATTATCCTAAGCAGAAACTCTGTACCCATTAAACAATAGCTTCCCATTCTCCCTTCTCCACCACTCCTCTTAACCTCTATTCTACATTTTGCCTATCTTAGACACCTCATAGTAGTGGAATCATACAAGATTAGCCCTTTTGTGTCTGGCTTATTTTACTTACCATAGCATGTTCACTTAGCATGTTTTCAAGGTTTATCCATATTGTAGCATGTATCATTCACTTTAAAAATTTTTTAAATTTAATTAATTTATTTTAATTAGGTATATATGGCAGCAGAATGCATTTTGATTCATTATACACAATTGCAGCACAACTTTTCATTTTTCTGGTTGTACACGATGTAGCATTGCACCATATGTGCAGTCATACATGTACCTAGAGTAATGATGTCCATCTCATTCCTTTTTTAAGGCCTAATGGTATTCCTTTGTATGTATAGACAACATTATCTGTTGATCACACTCTTTTTTTTCACTTTTTGACTACTGTGAATAATGCTACTATGAAATCTGACATACAAGTATATGTTTGAGTCCCCGTTTTAAAATTCTTCTATTTTTGGTGGTACCAGGGATTGAAGTCAGGGTCAGTCAACCACTGAGCTACATCCCTAGCCCTATTTTATATTTTTATTTAGAGACAGGGTCTCACTGAGTTGTTTAGTGCCTTGCCATTGCTGAGGCTGGCTTTGAACTTGCAATCCTTCTTTCTTAGACTCTAAGCTGCTAGGATTAGAGGTGTGCACTACCACACCCTGCCTGTTTTCAATTCTTTAGAATATATACCAATAAATGGAAATGTTGGATCATATGGCAATTTTGTGTTCAATTTTTGAGGAACCACCAAACATTTTCTGTATAGGCTTACACCAATTACCAGTAATGCATAGGGTTACAATTTTTCCACACTCTCAACAATGCTTATTTTTAGGGTTTCTTTCTTTTTTTTAGCTAGCCATCCTAATTGCTATGAAGTGGTATTTCATTGCAGTTTTGATTTGCATTTTTTTAATGACTAATGATGGTGATCATATTTTCATGTACTTGTTGCCAATTTATATATCATATTAGGAGAAATATCTATTCGAGTCCTTTGCTCATTTTTTAATTAGGTTATTTTGTTGTTGGATTGTAGAAGTTTTTATATATTCTCTGATACATTTTCTCTCTGCTGCACTCATTATGAATCCTTTGGTGCTATCTTTCAATTAACTAGTCCTTTTGTTAAATGGACCCGAGCCTATTTTGTCACACCTATTGAGTTTTGCTTTGTTTTCTTTCAATAGCTAAGATATTACATACATTTCAGACACTAAACTTTCTTTTTTCTAGAAGTTTTCCTAATGTGTGATCCTCTGACCTCTTTTTCCATACAAATATTTTAATAGCTGAAAATATCCATTAATAATATATTTCAAATACACACACAAACATATAGTTAACCATAATATAGAATAAATCAACACATTACACCTGTGAACTAATATCCTTCAGACATACATTTCCCTGAGTGCTACCAATATGAGTAGGTAAATGATTGGATACTCTGACCTCTTAATTGAAGACCTGGATGTTCAACGTGCAATTTCTCCTCTGGTTGGTCAGAACTCAAACATGTCACCGTCCTGTCTGATCTTTGGGAATTGCTAACATTACAGCTCCAATTTCTCTTTTGTCTAACATCAAGTATTTTCACCCTTTGCATGTGTGCAGCTCAATATTCAGGAACACACTCAAGGGGACATCTAGGTTTACTTCTAGAATTATTTTTCTATAAATCTCCCTACTCCCTCGTGCTCTACCATGCAACTTCCAGTTATCTAAGTCTTCCTGAACATTGATATTCATCTCTTCCTTTTAGCAACATACTCTTGCTCTGTTGGAATTCTGTATCACAGTCTGGAAATTGCCTCTAGAAAGAAGACTGGGATGATTGTATGACTCACCTCATTTGTTTTCCAATGTCCTTATGGTCCTATAATGCCTATCGTCCAATAACTAAAAATTGTCATCTATATATTTTCACAAGTTTTTTAGTTATTTATGAGAGGAGGGCATGTTAATCCCACCACTTATACCACCATGACTGGAAGTAAAAATCTCAAAAGTCACATTTCCTCCAGAAGAAATTGGAACGGAAAGAAAAACACTTTTCCACTAATTCAGGTATGCTGTCTACCTGGAGAAAATTATAGAAGTGGAGCTTAACTGTGGCTCTCATGAGTTACTGAGAAATATAAATTTAGGAAAATTCACTTTAGAAGTGATAAGAACTTTGCTTGCCCTGGAACAGTTCCAGGCATCATTACTGGAAAGATGGTATCTAATAGAATAGATGTCATTGGTATTCTGCTGCATGTTTTCATGGCTTGCCTGAGTCACTTGAAGCTATATGTACATTCCCAGCAAGATAGCAGGTTCCAACTGCAAAGTATCTGTGTATTTCTACTTTTGTGCCAAGGTCATTTTCTGGCACTGCAAAAGCTTGCTCAGCATCATGTAGGCACAACATGTGCAGGGTAATTGATAGCCCTGGGGACAGCTCTCAATCAAGGGAGGTGAGGAATTGATGGATAAATTTCTTGATGTCTTCAACATTTAATATGTGACAATTTTGAGGGGTGTTCTATACTTTATTTCAGATGATAGTCATCTGAATTGAGTCTTAATTGCCTTCAATGATAACCTATATTTGAACACAACCTTTGTATACTTTCCCCCTTACTTTCCTCACCTTCCCCAATTCCTTGCATTTAATTCCTGGAACCACTGTCCAAATAAACTACCAGCATCAACATCCATGTTTTAGAGTCTGTTTTAGGAAACTGCAAGCTAAGATATTTAGTTTGCCTCCTCCATCTCACCATGAACCCCCTCCAAAAACCATATTTCTTTCTGACAATTACAAAAACCAATGCTAAAAGGAAATGTATGGGTGTAAAGAAATGTGTTTTTTCCTTACCCATTCAATTGACCTCTTCTATCTAGATCCTAAGTGAGTTATCCATCCCTATGGTTGGTGGAATTGGACCTATATTCAGGTAGGAAAGCAGGAAGGAGAAGGCAGGGTTTGTGTGTGTTTGCAAATTTTAGAAATCTACTCATGGTAGCTTAATCAAAATGGAGAATTTATTGGCTCACAGAATTCCTCTTGGGTCTTAGGAATATTTGGAGCCAGGGATATGATATCCAGTATTTTCTTTCCTCCTTAAATCTTATCTTTGCTTTTTTCTGTACATTGACTGGATATGTTCTCAATGCAGATCAACTTTCTCACTTCTTCTTTCTCATCATAGTGACTAATATTTATTAAGCTTCTATAGTATTCTAATATTTCATTTTATAGTCAAGTAACATAGGTACTTTCATCATTCCAATATTTAATCTGTGTGAATGATCATGGACAAGTCACTTAAAATCTTTGGGCCTTAGTTTTCTCATTTATAAAATGGAGATAATGAGCATACCTACCTCATGGAGTTGTTTTTATGATTACACGAGATAACATAAGCACCAGATACAGCATAGTGCCTTGTTCATAGTAAGTGTTCAATATTAGTTATTATTTTTATTATAGGGTGCCATCATCACAGTAAAACAAGCAGATGCAACCAGCATTTCCCTCTTCTATATACTTTATGGTTACATTTTTATCATTAAGACAGTATCTAGACCAGATTAAGTGAAATAAACACTATCTGAGCTTGAAGAAAAGTCTTTTGATATACTCCATTCAGACAAATTTTTTAAAAAATGAAGAGAGTATTCCAGATCTCTTTAATATCATTAAATGAATAAACATCTGCATCTTTGTAATACTTGAAGATGAGGAGATAAAGATTAAAGGCATAGGAACCTTATTTTATAAAATAATAACATAGAATAATTTTCCCCTAAACTGGAGAAAGAGAGAGAAATCCACGTACTGAAGGCTTATAGAACCCCAAATAGCATGACCAGAAAAGATCTCCACCATGGCGTATTATAGCCGAACTGTCAAAAGTATAAATAAAGGAAAGAATCTTAAAACACATGAGAGAAAGGTGCCAATTCATACTTAAGGACATCCCCATTAGAGGCATAGCATATTTCTTAGCACAAAACTTACAGGCCAGGAAGGAATGGAATGATGTATTCAAATTCCTAAAACAAAATAACTGCTAATGAAGAATATGATATACTTCAGAAATGAAGGAAGAATAAAGATCTTCTAAGATAATCACATATTGAGGGAATTCATGACCACCAGACTAGTCTTACAAAGGATATTTAAGGGAGTCATACATCCAATGGAAAAAAAAGATAACTAATATCATGAAAGCATAAATCTCACTAGAAGAGTAGTTACACAAAGGAGATACAGAAAATACTCAAACATTATCAATACAGTAAACCATCAAAACACAAACATGAACAAGAGAGGAAAAAATAAAAAAGAATATTCAAAACAACCGAAGAAAATCAACAATATGACAGAAATAAGTCCTTACCTATCAATAATAACTTAGAATATAAGTAGGCTAAATTCTCTAATTGAAAGATACAGACTGGTTTAATAGAAAACAAACAATAACAATACTTTGACAACATACTGCCTATAAGAAACTCACTTTACCAGTAAAAACTATATATAGACTGAAAGTGAAAAAATGGAAAATTATAAGCCAAGCAACAAAAACCTAAAGCAAACAGGATAGCTATACTCATGGATGACAAAATAGACTTTAGACCAAAAAAGACATAAGAAGAGACAAAGAAGTCCACTGTAGAATGATGAAGGATCCAATACATCAGAAAGAAAGAATGATTGGAAAGCTATATGGGTTCCTAATGTTGGAGGACCCAATTTTATAAAAACAAACACTGTCAGACCCAAATGGAAAGATAGGCTCCAATACAATAATGAGGGGGACATCAACACTCCACTTTCGTCAATGGAAAGATCATCCAAATAAACAAGAAAAGAGTTTAACTATATTACAGATCAGATTATAGAATATTTACAGTACATTCATCCAACAGCTGCAGAATACATATATTTTTTTTTCAATCAGCCAATGGAACTTTCTCCAGAATATTCCATCTGTTAGGCCAAAAACAATTCTTAAATTAAAAAAAATTAAAATCATATCCTATATCTTTTCTAATCATGATAAAATAAAACTAGAAGTAAACAAAAGAAATCTTACAAATTATAATTGGAACTGGGGTTGTAGCTCAGTGGTAGAGCGCTTGCTTAGCATGTGTGAGACACTGGGTTGGATCCTCAGCACCACATAAAAATAAATATATAAATAAATAAATAAAGCAAAGGTATATAAAAAGTTATACAAATTCATGGAAACTAAACAACACACTTTTAAAAATATTACAACATTATAGTTAATACACACTAGTTGAGTTAATCCTGACAAAAATCATACATACATGGAATTTTATTTCAGTTCATGTTCTCTGCCTTTTCCCATCCCTTTGCCCTTTCCCCATTCTCCTTCCTCTACTTTATTTATTTTTGATTGGTTCTTTTTACTTATACACTAAGATGAAATTCCCTTTGGTATATTTATATCTGCACATAGCATGATTAAAAAAAATCCATTCTGCATTTCCTCCCGTTTCCCATCCCTCTTTTTCCCTCTTGATTCTCAATCTCCTTTTTCTACTTTAGTGATCATCCCTATATCTTTATGATCTTCCCCTCCTTCATTTTTTTACTTTGCTGTAGCTTTCACATATGAGATAAAATATTTGACCCTTGATTTTCTGAGACCTGCTTATTTTATTTAGCATGATGTTTTCCAGTTCCATCTATTTACCCACAAATGGCCATATTTTCATTCTTCTTTATGGCTGAATAAAACTCCATTGTGTATGTATACCAAAATTTATTTCTTTTTCTTTTTTCTTTTCTTTTTTTGAGAAATAGGGAGAAAAAGTTTTATTGCTTTGATAGCAAAGGAGAAACACAAGGGACTCCTATCCCAGAAGCAATGATTCTCCCTATCAGGGGGAAAAGAGTATTTTTAAAGAGGTGATCCAAAGGCTACACTCTAGGTGTTCTCTGTCTAAAGTTGTAATTCACTTATTAATCCCCCCCCCATATTTCTTATATCTCTTGGTGCCATCCCTGAAATCTGAATTACTTCTTTCCTGTGGTGAGTATGTGCTTAAGGATAGATAACTGTCTAGGATGGGGAAGAAAGGTAATCCTGTTTCCCTAAGATTATGGAGGGGAAAATTAGGGGGGGAGAGAGATTAGGTAAGGAAGGGAAAGATTAGAAGAGAAAGAAACATGTCTGTTTAAAAAATAAGTTGCAGTAGCAGAGCAGCAAGGGCTCAAAGCATAAAGTGGACCACTGTTACTATACCACAATTTCTTAATCTGTCTATTGACAGGCGTCTGGGTTGATTCCACAATTTGACTTTTGTGAATTGTGCTGCTATAAATATTAAGTTGGCTATATTGCTTCATGCTGGATTTAGTTCTTTTGGATAAATACTAAGGAGTTGGATAAATACTAGATCATATGGAGGTTCTATCCCTAGTTTTTTGAGAAATCTCCATACTGCTCTCCAGAGTGGTTGTACCAGTCTGCAGTCCCACCAACAATGTATGAGTATCATTTTCCCCTACATTCTTGTCAGCATTTATTATTATTTGTGTTCTTAATAATTGCCATTCTGACTGGAGTAAGATGAAGGCTTAGTGTATTTTTTTTTTGTTTGTACGCTTTGTTTTTCTGGTACTGGGGACTGAACCCAATGGTGCTTAACCACTGAGCCACACCTCCAGCCCTTCTTTATATTTTATTTAGAGATAGGGTCTCACTGAATTGCTTAAGGTCTTGCTAAGTTGCTGAGTCTGACTTTGAACTCACAAAAATCTCCTGTCTTAGTCTCCCAAGCTGCTGGGATTACAGACATGTGCTACCATATCCAGCCTTAGAGTAGTTTTGATTTATATTTCTCTGATTGTTAGAGATATTGAACATTTTTCATATATTAGTTAGCCATTTGTGTTTAGTCTTTGGAGAAATGTCTGTATAGTTCTTTTGTCCATTATTGACTAGGTTTCTGGGTCATCTGTTTGTTTGTTTTTTGTGTTATGTTTTTTGAGTACTTTATATATTCTCAATATTAATCCCCTGTCAGAGTAGCAGCTGGCAAAGATTTTCTCCCATTCTGCAGATTCTCGCTTTACACTCTTAATCATTTACTTTGCCTAAACAACAACAGTGGATCATTGAGAAAATCAGGAGGGAAATTTAAAAATTTCTAAATAAAAATGGTGATAAACATACCAAAAGTTTATAGCAACAAGTCTTTACACACAAAAGAGAAGACTTCAAATAAATAACCTAACAATGTATCTTAAGGACTTATAAAAGCCAGAACAAACTAAATTCAAAATCAGTATAAGTAAAGAATTAGCAGATTAGAGTAGAAATAAATGAACCTGAGATGCAAAAGGAAACATTACAACTGATATCACAGAAATACAAAGTATTATCAGGGATTGTTATGAAAAAACAATATACTTACTAATTGGAAAACCTGGTGGGGGGAATGAACAAATTTCTGGACACATATAACCTACCAAAATTGAACCAAGAAAGCATAAAAAATCTCAATAGACTAATAATGAGTATTGAGAATCAATCAGTAATAAAATGTCTCCAAGAAAAAGGCCAGCACCATATGGCTTCATATCAAATTTTACCAAACTTTTAAAGAAGAACTAATGTCAGTGTTGTGGTGTGGGTATAAGGTATTCCCAAAAACTCATGTGTGAGACAATGTAGGAATAGAGGCAAAATTATTAGATTACAAGAGCTGTAACTAATCAGTATATTAATCCATTTGATGGATTAATGATTTGAAAGGACTATTAATAAGTGGTAGGCAGGCAGGTAGGGTGTGGTTGGAGGAAGTAGGTCACTGAGTGTGGGCCTTTGGAGTTTATATTTTGTTCCTGACTTGTGTTCTCTATCTGCTTCCAAGTTGCCATGAGCTAAGCAGTTTTCCTTTTTCATGATTTTCTGACATGTTGTTCTGCCTCATCTTGAGCCCAGAGAAATGGAATCAGCCAACCACAGACTAAGACCTCTGAAACCGTGAACCTAAAATAAGCTTTTCCTCCTTTAAATTGTTCTTGGCAGGTGTTTTGGTCACAGCCATGAAAAGCTAACACAGCCAATTCTTCTCAAACTATTACAAAGAATTGAAAGGGAGGGAACCCTTCCAAACTCATTCTATGAGGCCAGCATTACCCTATTACCAAACCAGACAAGGACACAAAAAGAAAAAGAAGAGGGAAAAACACATACTATAGGGCTGGGTGCAGTAGCACACACCTGTAATCCCAGTGGCTCAGGAAGCTGAGGCAGGAAGATAGCAAGTTCAAAGTCAGCCTCAGCAACTTAGCAAGGCCCTAAGTAGCTCAGTGATACTCTGTCTCTAAATAAAATATTTTAAAAAGGGCTGGGGATGTGGGGATGTAGCTCAATGGTTAAGTCTCCTTGAGTTCAATCCTTGATATTAAAAAATACTATAGGCTAACAGGTCAATATCACTGATGCAAAACTTCTCAGTAAAATCCTTGCAAATTGAATCCAGCATCACATGAGAAAGCTCATTCACAGGCTGGGGCTGTAACTCAGTGGCAGAGCACTTGCCTAGCATGTATGAGGCACTAAGTTTGATTCTTAGCTGTTGAGAGCCACAGCCAAAGTGACCCCAGCAAACTTCCAGCTGATTGGCTCCTCTGTGGTGATGCTCATTGGGCTGTTTCCCGCCCTTTCAGATTACTCCTGTAATCCCAGGAGCTGCTCATTGGGGGACTCTTTTGGCTCTGCCCACATGACCCAGCCAATCGGCCTCAAGAGTAGGAGGAGTGGGGGGATTGAGAGGCTCGCCAGAAGCCTGTGGTGGCAGTTGGGCTCTGAGAGAATTCCTGAAGAGCTTGTGTGGTCCGGCGTGTGTGTTCTAAAAATAAAGTTCCTTTCTGCTTGACAAGTGGCTCGTGAATTGTGCCCAGCCAGACTGCAGCACTTAGCACCACATAAAAATAAACAAATAAAATAAAGGCATTCTGTTCATCTACAGATGAAATTTCAAAGAAAAGAAAAAGAGCTCATTCACCATGATTAAGTTGGTTTCATCCTAGGGATGCAAGGATAGTTCAACATATGCAAATCAATAGACACTACATCATATAAACAAAATGAAGGTTGAACAACACAGAAAGATCACAAAGTTCAAGGTCAGTCTCAGCAACTTAGTGAGACCCTGTCTCACAATAAAAATAAAACATATAAATTAGTCATGGAAGGATCATAACTCAACATAATATAGGCAAATATGATAAACCCATAGCCAACATCATACTGAGTGGGGAAAAGCATTTCCTCTAAGATCAAGAACAAAACAAGAGTGATCTGTCTCACTGCTCTTATTCAGTATAGTATAGAAGTTTCCATCAGATAAATTAGACAAGAGAAAAACCTAAAAGACAAAGGAATAGAAAGAGAGAAAGTCAAACTATCCATTTTTGCAGATGATATGATACATAGAAAAACCTTAAGAGTTCCCCCAAAGACTATTAGAAATGATAAATGAATTCAGAAATGTAGCAGGATACAAAATCAATACATAAAAATCTGTAGCTTTTCTATACACTAATAAAGAATTTTCTGAGAAAGAAATCAGTAAAGTAACCCCATTCATAATAGCAACAACAACCACAGCAAAGATACCCAGAAGCAATAAGCTTAACCAAGGAAATGAAAGACAATGAAAATTATAAAACACTGATGAAAGAAATCAAATAAGACACTAAGTGGTGGAGAGACTCCCATATTCATGGATAGGAATAATTAATATTGTTAAAATGGGCATACCACTGAAAGAAATCTACAGAGTCAATATAATCCCCATCAAAATACCAATGACATTCTTCAGAGAACTAGAAAAACAAATCATAAAAATTATGTAGAAAGACAAAAGTTCCAGAATAGCCAAAACAATCTTGAGCAGAAAGATCAAACTGGAAGCATCAGAACCTGGTTTCAAGATACTTCAGAACCATAATAAACAGAAAAAAAGCATAGTATTGGCATAAAACACATACAAATAGACCAAGGGGACACAGTAGAAATCCCAGAAATTAATCATGCATTTATAGCCAACTGATTTCAGACAGAGTTGTCAAAAACACACACTAGAGCCAGGCATGGTCGTGCACACCTGTAATCCCAGCAGCTCAGGAAGCTGAGGCAGGAGAATCACCAGTTCAAAGCCAGCTTCAGAAACTTAGTAAGGCCCTAAGCAACTCAACAAGACCCTGTCGCTAAATAAAATACAAAAAAAGCAGGGGTGGTGGTGGTGGTCGGGTGGGGTCTGAGGATGTGGCTCAGTGGTTAAGGCCCCTGGATCAATCCCCTGTACCAAAAACAAAACAACACACACACACACACACACACACTGGAGAAAGAACATCTTCTTCAATAAATTTTGCTGGGAAAACTGGGTGTTTATGTGCTGAAGACTGAAACTTGACCCCTCTTACCCTGCACAAATATCAACCCAAGATGGATCAAAGACCTAAATGTGAGATTTGAAACTCTGAAAATACTGAAAGAAAGCATAAGGGAAATATTTCAAGACATTGGCACAGCCAATGACTTTCTGGTTGGGATCCCCAAAGGAGAGGAAACAAAAGCAAAAATTGACAAATTGGATTAGATCAAATGAAGAAGCTTCTACACAGCAAAAGAAGTGGTCAACAGCTGGGCACAGAGGCTCACTCCTGTAATCCCAGTGGCTCGGGAGGCTGAGACAGGAGAATCTCGAGTTCAAAGCCAGTCTCAGCAACTCAGTGAGACTCTGTATCTAAATAAAATACAAAATAGGGCTGGGCATGTGGCTCAGTGGTTGAGTACCCTGAGTTCAAACCCCGGTACCAAAAAAAAAAAAAAAAAAAAAGTGAACAACAGAATGAAGAATGGTAAAAATATTTGCCAAGTATTCATCCATCAGAGGGTTAATAACTAGAAGATATAAAGAACTCAAAAAAATATGGGGGAATGAGTTAGACATCATTACCCTACTAAGAACATGTATGAAAACACGAATGGCGTGAAAATACTTTGTATACAAACAGTGACTTGAAAAAATGTGCTCTATATGTGTAATATGAAATGAATTGCATTCTGTTGTCATATATAACAAATTAGAATAAATAAATAATTTAATAAAAACAAACAAAAAAAGAACTCAAAAAACTAACAAAAATGCTCACAAGTAATCCAATGAAAAAAACGAAAAATGATCTGAACAGACATTTTTCAAAAGATGAAATACAAATGGTCAACAAATACAAGAAAAATGTTTGATATCATTAGCCATCAGGGAAATACAAATCAAAATCACAATGAGATATCATCTTACCCCATTTGGGATATCTATTTAAAAAATACATAAAATAAATATTGGTGAGGATGTGGAGAAAAAGGAACTCAATATTATTGATGGAAATGTAAATTATTACTCCCATTATCTACAAAAGTATGAAAGTTCCTCAAAAAACTAAAAATATATCTACCATATTATCTAGCTATTCCACTCATTTCCAAGGGAAATGAAATCAGTCATATAAAAGAGATACCTGCATGCCCATGTTTATTGTGCCACTATTCACAATAGATAAGACATGGAATCAGCCTAGGTGCCCTTCAGCAGAAGAAAGGATAAAGAACATGTCGTGTGTGTGTGTGTGTGTGTGTGTGTGTGTGTGTGTGTATACACAATGAAGTATTCTTCAACCATAAAGATGAATGAAATCCTGTCATTCACAACAAAACAGATGTAATTGGAGAACATAGTAAGGCAAATATCTCATGTTCTCTCTCATAGGTGGAAGTTTTAAAATGTTGACCTTAAAGTTGAATAGTACTTACTAGATGGAAAGGGTGTAGAAAGGGGCATGGAAAGAGTGATTGGATTTGTTCAAGGTGATAGATACATTTTTGCAATATTACACTGAACCCCATTAATATATATAATTAATAGGTGTTAATAAAAATTTTAAAAGACTGCATATAATTTTTAAAAATCAGATTACATTAGAGCACAACTGTTTAAAGCAGAAAGAGGGAGTATAAAAATATCAACGGGTACAACCAACCTAGAAATGACCTGATACACTATCAAAGAGGGAGAAAGGATTATGAAAAGTTCCCCTGACATGTAGAATTTCTCTGATAATTCCTGGGTAACTTCTTTCTGATTTCTGATTTCAAGTTGAATATCACACATTTTCCTCTTCATTTTAATTTCTTTTCTCTCTCTCTCTCTCTCTCTCTCTCTCTCTCTCTCTCTCTCTCTCTCTCTTTCTTTCTTTTTGGCACCAGGCATTGCATCCAGGGGCACTTTACCACTGAACCACATACCCAGCCCCTCTTTTTTAAAAAATATTTTATTTGGAGACAGTATCTCACTGAGTTGCCTAGGGCCTCGCTAAATTGCTGAGGTTGGCTTTGAACTTGGAATCCTCTTGTCTCAACCTGCTGAGCCACTGGGATCACAAGCTTACACCACCACATCCGGCTCTTCATTTTAATTCCAACCATTGACTATTTGGGCTGATTGTGACCTGAATATGTTAATAGTGTGGTCAATGTTTTTTGAAGGAGTCATTGTATAATTAATGACATGTGACACAAGAAGTAAGAAAAATGAAGGCTGGAACTAGTTTTGATGCTGAGAAGAAAAATTAACCACTAGTATAGCTAATGCAAATTGCTGTGAAAGGAAATCATGCCCTAGAGAAATGAGGTATTTTGTTAAAGAATATCATGTATAAAAAACTTTATAAATTCATGTTTTAGGACCATCAATTGTAGCCTACTTTGTTTCCCCTTTTTTCTTCCAAAAAGTTTGAAGAAACACAAAGCTCAAACTTAGAAGGCATTATCCATTCTGGAAACATAAGTTGAAATGCAGCCTTATATTTTAAAGGAGCTTACGAATTTTCAAAAAGATTTTTTTCCATTTCACTCCCTTTACAATCTCTTAAGTGAAATAGAAAATAAAGTTTATCCATTAAACAATCAAGTGGGTAAGAATACTTGATGATATAAAAGTAATTCCTGTCCTAGACATGGAGATGACTCCATTGAGGTGAGGAAAGGTTTAAATTTAGAGAAGAAAATGAGAGATTTAGAAGTCCATGAGTATCTCTAAGAGTACTGGAGCTTGGTCTCCACTTTGTGGGATGCATCTGGAGTGGGAAGGGGTGATGAAAGCCTTGAATAGGTTTTGGGAGATCTGAGCATGGAAAGAATTGTGCCACACGCCTCAAGTGTAACCAGGAGACTGCAAGCTTCTAAAAGAAGTCTCACATTTAGCAAGGCACCAGAACAGAGAACACTCAGGCTGAGAGAGGTCCCCAAGCAGATATACTTTGTGTTCACAGAGGTTCATGCACACTAACTTTGTATGAGGAAAGTAGCTAAGGGTCCCTAAAACCTCTGAAAGTGCCTGAAAGAGTGCCACTGGACCTGAAGGTACTTGGGGTCTGGTTGGAGAAAATTCTGAGTTGTGTCCTTATAACTATAGGCCATGATGGGATTATGGACCTTAGCCATGAATGCCAGAACTAGTGACAAAGACCAGGTAAGCAAGTTAAATTCCAGTAAGTCTTGACAAAAGACAGGTCATCTGTATCTAGAAACTCTGTGATTTCTGGTTTGTAGGAAACCACCCAGAAAGAAATTCATTTATTTCTGCCGAGAAGAAGGTATGGGGAATACTCAAGAGACACTGAGTTCCAAGTTAGATATGGCTGAGTTACCTAAATTCTATACTGCCAATTGCTTTGGAAGCTCAATATCTAAGTATAAGGAGAAAGGAAGAAGGCTATAGTTTTTCAGGTTATTTGAAAATTATATTATGTAAAGTAAAATATATTTAAAAACACATTTAAAGGAGTTCTATAGTAATTACACAATGGAAATCTTCACAATTCGTGAGTTTTCTAATTTCTAACAAAATATTTGAACCTCAGATTTGAAAGTGATTTTTAAAAATATTTTTAAAGTTGCAGATGGATACAATATCTTTATTTTTATTTTATTTATTTTATGTGGTGCTGAGGATCGAACCCAGTGCCTCACATGTGCGAGACAAGTGCTTTACCACTGAGCCACAACCCCAGCCCTGAAAGTGATATTTTTTACACACTTAAAGTTTTGGGATTGTGAATTTAATACCTGCTACCTTTGTGCAGATAATTTGCACTTTTCCTTAACTCATGGACAAAAATATTTTGCTGTTGGAGGGGTTGCAGGCTAGAGGTAAACTATGAGATAATATTTGTGTGTAGGGAGGTCCCGACAGAAACTCTAAGTTAGCTCCATCCCTGGTACTATAAATATCTGGGCCAATATATTTTCTTTTCTTTTCCTTTACTTTGGTTCATGTGTTCTGGTTCCTGTCACTTTGCAACTGAGATCAACTAATAAAAGAATCTAACAAAAACATGCAAGTCTTATATGGATAAAACCACAGCACTCTACATTATGGTCTAGGAGACAACCTGAATAAATGAAGGGGTATAAAATTGAATAGATGGGAGAAAAAGATTCTCCTGACTCCCCCCCTACCCCTTTTTTGACTACTGGACTGGGAATGTAACTCAGTGGTAGAGTGCCTCTGGGTTCAATCCCTGGGATTGCCAAAAAAGAAACAAACAAACAAAAATGCACAAATTTATCTTACATCTCTGCCCATTAGGAGTTCATCTCAAAATAAAAATAAAAAAATAAAATCAAGGTTATCACAAGGATGGTATTCCTTTCTGGAGAGTCTCAAGGAGAATCAATTTCCTTGCTTTATCTAGCTTTCACTTCATTTGTTGGCTCATGGTCTACTTTCTCCATCTTCAAAACCAGCAACATTTTATTTCTCTGACCCTTCTTCCATAGTTATGTCTCCTTCTGACTCTATTATGCCTCTCTTCCACTTTACAAAAACCCTTATGGTTATATTGAGCCTTCCCAGATAATCCAAAATAATCTACTTTAGTCCTCCCAGACAATCCAGAATAATCTATTTTAAAGTCAGTTGATTAACAACCTTAATTACTCTTTGCCATATAATACAGCATATTTACAGTTCTAGGTATTATGATGTGGTCTTTGCAGGGATAGGGGACATTAATCTGATTGTCACAGAAAATTACCCACCCCCCCGTTAATTTACAAATTTATTGCAATGTCCATTAGAATCTTGATATGCTGCTTCCAAACGTAATGTAAAAGAGATAATATAAAAAATAACAAATACGTTTTTGAAAAATAGCAATAATAATAGAGACTTGCTCTATCAGCCATAAACCATATAATAAAGCTAAAGTAATAAAAATACTTGGGCACTGGTAGGTGGTAAAAGATGGTGTTATAAATACTGGCAATTCATTGCATTAAAAGTAGAGCTCTTCTGCTCAACACTCCAACATATTGGCACAGGCACTAACTTCCTTAACAAGACTCCTAAAGTGCAAGAAATAAAACCAAAAATCAAAAAGTGGCATGGCATCAAATTATAAAGCTTCTGCACAGTAAAAGAAACAATTAAGAGTGTGAAGAGAGAGCCCATAGAATGAGAGATCTTTGCTACCTGCTCCTCAGACAGGGAATTTATATCCAGAATATATAAAGAACTCAAAAAATACAACCCAATTAGTAAATGGGCGAAAGAACTAAACAGACACTTCTCAAAAGACGAAATAGAAATGGCCAACAAATATATAAAATAATATAGTCAACATCTCTAGCAATCAGGGAAGTGCAAAAATCAAAAGTACATTGAGATTTCATCTCACTCCAGTCAGAATGGCAATTATCAAGGTCACAAATAATAATAAATAATGGTGAAGATGTGGAAGAAAGACACATTCATACATTGTTAGTGGGACTTCAAGTGAGTGCAACCAAAAAGCAGTATGGAGATTCCTCAAAAAACTAGGAAAGGAACCACCATATGACCCAGCTATCCCACTCCTTGGTATATATCCCAAAGATCTGAAATTAGCATGCTATAATGATACAACCACATTAATGTTTATAGCAGCTCAATTCACAATGCCAAGCTATGGAACAAATCTAGGTACCTGTCAACAGACAAATGGATAAAAAAATGTCGTATATTTACACAATGGAGTTTTACTCAGCCATAAAGAAGAATGAAATTATGTCATTTGCTGGTATATGGATGGAACTGGAGAACATCAGACTAAGTGAATAAACCAGACCCAGAAAGTCAAAGGTTCAATGTTTTCTCTCATATGTGGGAGCTAGACCAAAATAAGGGGAAAAAATAGGGGACCCCATGAAAACAGAGGAGTAATCAGTGGAGTTGAGGAAAGAGATTGAGGGAGACAGAGGAGGGATGGGAAAAAAGAGGAACACCAGAATGAAACTGACCAAACTATTTATGCATATATGAATATACCATAGTGAATTTTACCATAATGTATATATATAATGCACTATTTTTTTAAAATTATAAATAGAAAAAAAACAGTAGAGAAAAGGAAACAAGGGGAGGGAGGAGGGGAGGGAAAGTGGAAATACTGGCCTCTGAACTGAAGCAAATTATATTCCATGTTTGTGTAATTATGTAAAAATAAACCCCAATATTATGTATAACTATAATGCAACTGATAAAAAAGAAAGAAAAGTAGAGCCCTTCTATAAATTAAAAACAAAGATAAATTCCAGATGAATTAAATATCTAATATCTAAATGATTAAAAAATTTACTAAGGCTGTGCATGGTGATACACACCTGTGATCCCAGTTACTCAGGAGATTGAAGCAAGAGAACTGCAAGTTCAAGGACAGTCTGGGCAATTTAGGCAGACCCTATATCCAAATAAAAGTAAAAAAAAAAGGGGGGGGGTGAGTGGTGGTGATATAGGTAAGTGTTAGAGGGCTTGCTTAGCATACTTAAGGCTCTGGTTTCAATCCCCAGTATCGCAAAAAACCAAAACTTTATTAAGTACTAGAAGTACACACATACACAAACCCATTCTATAAGAGTGAGCAAAATTATTTTTTAAAACTTGGAAGCCCGGCTGGGGATGTGGCTCAAACGGTAACACGCTCGCCTGGCATGTGCGGGGCGCTGGGTTCAATCCTCAGCACCACATAAAAATGAAATAAAGATGTTGTGTCCACCGAAAACTAAAAAATAAATATTAAAACTCTCTCTCTCTCTCTCTCTCTCTCTCTTAAAAAAAAAAAAAAAAACTTGGAAGCCATAATGGAAAATATTGAAGTATCTGAATACATGCAAATTTAACATTTCTGTATGTTAAAACATATTGTAAACCAAAATAAAAAATGTGTCAGGCTGGGAGAATATATGTATGCACACACACACACAAAAAAAATAGTGTAAATATTCACGTTATATATATGTTTATCTGTCCATTACACATATGTACATTTAATGTCTGGTATCAAAAGCAAAAGGAAAACAATTGAGCACAGGAAATAAGTTAATAATTTACTGAATAAGAAAATCAAATTTCAAATATATTATGAACTAATGCCTGTTTGAAATCTGGAGACTATAAATTAAGCAATTATAATATCTTTCTATAATCAGATTAGGAAAAGATTTTTAAATGAGTAATATTCATTTGTTAGTTTGGAAGAAATAGGCACTTACACTCTGTTTGGAGTAGCTTTTCTGGGCAGTGAATTTGACATTATTTTTGCAAATTAAAACTATGTCTAAGATGGCTCAGGAGGCTGAGACAGGAGGATGGCCAGTTCAAAGCCAGCCTCAGCAAAAGTGAGGTGCTAAAAATCTCATTGAGACCCTGTCTCTAAATAAAATACAAAATAGGGCTGAGAATGTGGTTCAGTAGCCAAGAGCTCCCGAGTTCAATCCCTGGTATCCCCCCCCAAAAAAAAAAAAAACTATGTTTAGGGCTGGGGGTGTGAGTTGGTTGTAGAGCACGTGCCTAGTATGCACAAGGTGATGGGTTCAAGCCCCAGCATTATAAAAACAAAAACAAACAAACAAAAAAGAAAAACCCTATGTCTACATCTATAAATAGAATCATGTTTACAACATATATGTAATTGCATTTGTTGCAGCAATTTTTTTTTTAATTTGGGGATTGAACTCAGGGACACTTGACCACTGAGCCATATCCCCAGCCCTATTTTGTATTTTATTTAGAGACAGAATCCCACTGAGTTCCTTACCACCTTGCTTTTGCTGAGGCTGGCTTTGAACTCGTGATCCTCCTGCCTCAGCCTCCAGAGCCACTGGGATTACAGGTGTGTACCCCCACGCCTGGCTGTTGCAGCAACTTTTTAAAATGTATGTGTACAATTATATTTTTATAGCAACTGGAAATGACCAAAGTGTACATGGATACAAAAAGGGTTAAATATGGTAAAAAATGTGGAAGATCTATATGCCCTGATATGAAAAGCACTCTAAAACATTTTGCTAAGTGAAAGAATATATTTAAAATTATCTTATTTATGCAAAGCAAAGATATATGTCTGCATATAAGACATAATTTATTGTGACACAATACAATCTTTTACGTGTATTTGGAAAGGCATATACCAAATTGATTTTTTTAACCTTACAAGCTTTTTGATTCTTTAACTTTTTGTAATAAATGTGTTCATATATTATGGGCATGATTTTTAAAATAATAATTAAAATGTCATTTGCTTTATTATGAAAATCCAGTATAGCCAGGCATGGTGATACATGCCTGTAATCCCAGTGGCTTGGAAGATCTTGAGGCAAAAGATCACAAATTCAAAGTCAGGCTCAGCAATTTAGTGAGGCCCTAAGTTGCTTAGGGCCTGTCTCAAAATTAAAGAAAAAAATAATAATAAAGGGCTGGCGATGTGGCTTGGTGGTTAAGTGCCCCTGGGTTCAATCCCTGGTACCAAAAAAGAAAAGAAAACCCAGTTTAGAGAAAACATGGGGACAAACATATCTCAATATTTATTAGTCATTGTTTTGAGATGATAGGATCTTGGTTGTATGGATAATGCTTTTTTTTTTTTTTTTTTTTTTTTTTTTTTTTTTTTTTAAAGAGAGAGTGAGAGAGAGTGAGGAGAGAGAGAGAGAGAATTTTTTTTTTTAATATTTATTTTTTTTAATTCTCGGCGGACACAACATCTTTGTTGGTATGTGGTGCTGAGGATCGAACCCGGGCCGCACGCATGCCAGGCGAGCGCGCTACTGCTTGAGCCACATCCCCAGCCCCTGGATAATGCTTTTATGTCAACTTTTTCCATTGGCATGTATTTCTGTCATAAGATAAAAATTTAAAAAGCAATTAAAATGTTTATTGATAGCTGATTTAAGCTTGAATTTACTATGTGGTATGTTTTTATTACCTTTTCATAATGATAGGAAAGAAATACTTTAGGCTTTGAAGTTCAAAGTTCTGTGCTCATACTCTAGTTATTGTATCTTATTCTTTTTGCACTCAGGCAAATTACCATCACCAAATTTAATTTCCTCAACCATAAGATGGACCAATAGTAATGGCTACTTACAAGATGAAGTATAAATAAGCTAATATATGCAAATAACTAGGAAGACTACAAATGTTCAAAAATCATTAGTTTCTTTTTTTTTTTTTTACCATTTCTTAGGCTACCTTGAAGATGGAGCACTCCTCCATAGACTTGCCCTGCAATCATTTATTTTCCTTAGACTCACTTGTGCTCTCAATTTGTATGTAAGTATAATTACAGCTTAATTTTGTATAATGTTTTAATGTTTACAAGCATTTTTGCATACTATATATACTCTACACCTTGAATCCTTGTATATAATTGTGTGAATTCCATTTTCAGCTTCCTATGACATGAGTGCTCAGGAGTAAACAGGGTGGTAAATGCATTACTAAGAATGTTTTTACAATGAGAAAATTGTAGTGCTACTTAAATCCCCACCCTTATTTTACAGAGCCCAGAGAGTTTGCTTAAGTGCTTCTATATCAGTTAGCTTTTGGTAGGTAACAGACACTCTAAAACAGAGTGGCTGAAAATTGCAGCCATTTATTTAGCTCGTAATTCTGATGGTAGTCCTTATGGTCTGAATCAGGCTCAGCTTATCTAAACTGTTCTCACTTCTGTGTCTGGAGCCTTGATTGGGATGGCTTGAATGGGTAAAGTATCACTCCACAGGGTCTCTTACTTCCAGCAGACTAGCTCAGGTCTATATGCTTATAGTGGCGGCATCAGTTCCAACAGCAATGAGAGTGGCAACTGCAATGTCTCTTGAGGCCTAGAGTTGGAACTCACACATCACTTTTGCTGCCTTCTAGTGGCCAAAGCAAATCACAAGAACAGCTATGATTCCAAAGGTGGACAAAAGATTCCATCTTTTGATGGGAGAAGTATAACAGGGAAAGATGAAAAATAGAGGACATTTTGGCCATCTATCCCAGATGCATAACTAATTATCAGGGACACTGTGATGGGAAGGCTGCCCTGATGATTGATGAGTCCAGAATAACTGCAATATATTTTTGCAATAAAACAAAATATACTGAAATCTAAACACACTACTAATTTGCTCTTATTCTCTTAATGTCTATAGAAAAAAATGCATGATATTCAGTCAAAAAACTAAACTGCAGTTTTTTAAATAAAACCTGTTCATCATGGAGTTAGCTATCTTAGAAAAGTAGAATGACTTCTTAGTGACATTCTTAAAGAGTGTCAGTAAAACCTGTCTTCTATAGGCTGAATCTAGGACAACATTGTTGAAAAAGATGAGGGGGTGATGACAGTATACATAGGGACTTTAATGTCCTGGAATCAGTCACGAATGGAAAGTTAAAATAAATACCCACAACACTTTAAAAAGTCTGCCTCAGGCAATCTCAAAACGTTTGACGTTTCATTTATTGGGAAAATGTAGCTTTTTGTAATTAAAAAAGTTTTGACAACTGAAAGTGACTTTAAGACCTGTTAAAATCAGGTCAGTGAAGCTGCTGATCATCTCAAAGTTTTTTATCTTACCAGTGAGATATTGGAGGCTGTGGATTTTTAGCTACACATGTAATAGGTACTGCAGAGAGAAAATGCATACCGATGAAACATTTTTAGATTGCAATGATGCATAGGCTTGCAGAAGCTTAGGGAATCCAAAATAAGTTTTATTCATGTCCTACTTTCATAAGATAGAGTTATAAAAGAAAGGAGCCCTATTGTGGTAGCATTCTATTGGAAGTGATCCTAATTTGATTTGTCAATTCTATCAACAATAACTTGGTGGCAATAGTCAATTGTGTCCACTGGATTGAGATAACCACCTATAGCAGTGCATGAAGACAATAAAAAGATTAATTATGCCACTGCAGTCCATACTTCCTGCATTGCCTAGGTTCAGTGCATCCTTTACTGTATGTGTTTACCCCAGTGGATGCTAGCATGGTTTAATCATTGCTCATCATTTGTTCTAGATATATAGTCTGTTCAACAATAATTGCCAAGGAAAAATTGTCTGTGTCCCAAACTGTTCCTGATTATTGGACTGTAGCTTCATTTTATCTGAATGGCTCTGCATACTTCAGTCTCCTTTGCTAATGAGCTCTGTCTATACTCTAGTCAGCTTCCTGTGTTCTCTGCTTCTAGGTCCATGAGAAGAAATGTTTTGGGCTCTTTGCATGTGGTAGGAAGTTCAGAGTGTCCAGTTTGGGGTTTCTTGAATGCTCAATTTCAGCTAAGGTTTTTGTTTGTTTGTTTGTAAGGAAAGTAACATACCCTTGTATACTTGCCTCAGTCTGGCTGGGCACAGAATCACAAGCCACTCAAGCAGGAACAAAACTTTATTTTTGAAAAAGCCGCCAATACTCCTTACGTGCCGGCAAGCCAAAACCGGTCTACCCACGTGCACGTCTACCGGAACCGGGGCCGGACCTCTCCTGGAATTCCCTCCTACTATCCTTCCCCAACCAATGGGAACTCTCCAGGAGTCCCGTAACATGAGTCCCGTAGCAGGCCAAGGTGAACAGCAGGAGTCCAATTTCCATATGAATGTAAATCTTAACATAATCATATCATCTCAATGGCTAGCTGGCGTCACCTTACAACCGAAAGTGCCATGCATCATATTATTTGCTTGTGGCTCCTAGCATATACTTACATTTTTTTTAAAAAAGGCTTCATTGGAAGGATATGGGGTAGCCCAGCAAATCAAAGAGAAAGCCCAGCAAGCAGGCCTTAGAAAAGATAAGAACCAGTGAAACTCCAGGAATCGGGGAGCATAAATTAAGGATAATCTTGTTGACCTTCAAATTCCTGAGGTGGGTTTTAGGGATTGTATTGGTCTGGCTTGTATTGCATAGGGTCAGGCAAAGGGTTGATTGAGGTGCCCATGGGAAACTTGGATACAGTGGTGCATACCTATAATCCCAGCTATTCGGAGGCTGAGTCAAGAGGATCACAAGTTGAGGCCAGCCTGGGCAATTTAGTGAGATCCTGTCTCATAATAAAAATTAAAAAGGGCTAAGGATGTAACTCAGTGGAAAAGTTATTGCCTACCATGTGCCAAGCCCTGGGTTTCATCTCTAGTACCATTTTTTTTTTTAAAAATGAGGTGGCAGGAATTCCCAGTAGGGCAAAAACAGTAGATGTCCCTCCATTTGGAAACAGATGTCACAGTACTTATGGTGAAGCAAACTTTTTTGGTTATAGAAGTCCAAGGTTTTGTTTTTTAAAAATCACACACCTAAACTTCATAGAACTGCTCTGGGTGGCATTTACTTGCATTCTGGAGCCAGAATGCCTGGATTGCGAAACACAGTGCCACCCTTTCCTAGCCATGTGAGCAAGAAATTGTTTCCTTAACAGCAAAATGGGGATAATAAAAGTATTTTCATCATAGTGTTGTTATGATGATTCAATAAATTAACGCATTTAAAGCCCTGAGAAGTGTCTAACACATAAAAGCTATATACTTCTTCACTGTTATTAGGGTGAAATGGTGCATCAATCTATTGAGATCTTTAGCTATGGTTTAAAATATTAACTACGTTTATAAAAGCTAAGAAATGGTCTCCCTTTCCTGGCTTTATGGGTCACAATCTTACTGTTGGATTTTCCCCATGATGGTGCTGTGGTACTAAGTGGCTACCATATTAGTTTTCTGTTGCTGCAATAACAAATTATCAGAAATTCAGTAGTTTACATATACAGATGTATTACCTTATGGTTGCAATGGACAAGGTCTTATTGGTCTAACATTGAGTTTCATCAGGGGTGTGTCCCTCCTGGAGGCTCTAGGAGAGAATCTGTTCCTTGCCTTTTCCAGCTACTGAGGCCACCTGCATTCCTTGGCTCATGCTTCTTCCTCCATGTTCAAAGCCAACAACTGCATCACTCCTTGTCTGCTTCTGTCACCCCATCTTCTTTGTCCGATTCCCCTACCTCCCTCTTTCCCTTATAAGGGCTTTTGTAATTACATTGGCCCTCCTGGGTAACCCAGTACAATCTCATCATCTTAATTTAATCACATATGCAAAGTCCCTTTTGCCTTACAGGTTCTGGATATTAGGACTCTGACATCTTAGCTGGGGGTGGGGGTAGTATTCTGCCCACATAGACACTTAATAATTAGTTACTGTATTTAAATTTTCTAATTATTTCTTATCAAGAGTAGTTAAGCTTGCTCACTGAGGTCAACATAGCTCTTTTGTATCTTAGGTATTTATTAGAAGCCAAAAATGAAGGGTCAGGGGTTTCTTTGAGTCAAAAAATGGATTATTGAAAGCTAGACTTCCTCTGTTAGACATCTCTTGAATAGATTTCAAAATGCTATTTAAAAGAAGGATTTGTTCCCAAGTACAGTTTTTGCAAGTTTGACTTTTTGAATTAAGGAAGTCAAATATTTGGGGTTTGGATCAGGAGAAAGGTCTGCATAGTGTTTTAATTTACAGACTCCATTTTATCTGTGAATGGCTTTGTGTCTCCCACTAGTGCAGTGGTTCTCAACACCTTCATCCAGGGTTCATTTAAGCTGCTGATCATTAGAGGTAGAAAGAGCCCAGTGAAGCATCTAAACATCCTATAATGCATGGAATGGCCCTCTCCTATCCCCTGAGAAAAGAATATCACATACAGATAATCAATAATGCTGAGGCTGAGAAATCCTTCTCTATTAAGTATCCCCAAATTTCCCCCTGGTCATTACTTGGTTCATTATGAGATAGTACCTTTTGTATATGGGAAAGGTTTTTTCTAACCAGTCAAATTTAGATTTTATTAAACCATGTTTTCTTATCATTAAGCAAATATAAATTGGTCTTTTAAAAATATAATCAGCTGGGTGCAGTGGTGCATGCCTGTAGTCCTAGCAACTCTGGAGACTGAGGCAGGAGGCTCACAAGTTCAGGGATAGCCTCAGCATCTTAGCAAGGCCCTAAACAACTTAGTGAGACCCTGCCTCAAAATAAAAAATAAATGGGCTGGGGATGTAGTTCAGTGGTAAAGTATCCCTGGGTTAAATCCCCAGCAGCAGGGCCTTACTAAGTTGCTGAGGCTGATCTTGAACTTATAATCCTTCTGCCTCAGCTTCCCTAGCCACTGGCATCACTGCACCTGGCCCTCTTACTTTTATGTAACATTGGTTTAAATAAAACACTCATTGTCCTTTTTTGTGGGAGGGGAGTATAACCATAACTGCAAATGTTTTCTTTATGAAGGATTTGTGAATCTTAAGATATTAACTTTCTAATTTTCTATATTAATCTCTTATAAATCCCTGGCTTTGTAAAAGCAGTCTATTTTAGGAGTTTTCTTGTGGAGTTATAAATTTAGAAATTATTTGATGCTCATGAAGAGACACTAAGATGGTCTTCTGGTCCTGACTGAAAGACATGGCATCTGCAACACTCCTGTCAGAGAGACCTAGGGAAGGAAAGGATAGAATGAACTTTCTTTTGGTTCACTGATGAAGGTGATTTAAATTCAGAGCTGTGAATCTCCTAGCAGCTGTAGACTAGCAGCTGGGTGAAAATCAACCAGTCTCCTGGAGATGGCAGTAACAGGCAGAGATGGAAATCATTTGTAAAGCAACCACAGCCAAAACTTCAGGCTCCAGCTCCGGATTGCTCAGAGACAGCCATGATGGATCCTTGTGGCTGCAGGGGGCTCCTTTGCTAGTGCTTTGTTACCGTGAAATTCCACCTTCTCCCTCTGAAGTTTAGTTTTCAAGTGTTGTCTTAAGTCCTTCCTGAATAGAGTCTGGTATAAGTGAATGAATACATAAATAATACTCCTGGTTCCAGGTAAGCCCTACCACATCTGAGAGCCTACTGAATGGCAGGTATAATATTGACAGGCATTGGTGATAAAAGTAGGTCCTTGGGCTAGAGAGATTAAAAAATACACAGTGATCCCAGTATAATGCTGTGTAACTAAATAACCCAGAGCTGTGAAAGCTAGTGGGTAAATTTGTCCCAGCCTGAGAGGTCAGGGGTACTTTCCTGAGGAGATTGCACCTAAGCTAAATTGAAAAGAAAAAAGGGATTATCTAGGGTGAAGAAAGATCAAGAGTGCTGTAGTCAGGAGACACTGCATGAATAAAGATCTGGGGGTGAGAAACTTGATTATGACATTTACTTGATTACTGGACTACAAAGTATAAGACAGGGTAACTGGAAAGGTAAGCAAATTATGGAAGTGCTAAAACATAAAAATGCATCAATCTTTAATAGTATGCAAAAGAATCAACCAGGGCTCTTATTTTAATAGGTTTCTGAATTCTATATGCAAAGATTTCTGTACATTAGTGGACTTCAAGTTGAAGTTGAGTTAATCATGTTCCCCAGTTCATAGCACATTATCATCTCTATTTGCACAGAACTCTTCTGTTTAATGCTTGTTTGTCTGCTTATTATTTATCAATTTGGTTTCCCCCTTATTCTGGGTCCTCCCTCTCTTTCTATCCCCCCTATTTTTATATCTTTATTTTAAAATAAATCATGCATTTTAAAAAAGCATGCAGTTTAAATTTTCACCAGTGGTATAGAACTCTAGATCATGTTTCCTTCCATTTTCATCCAACTTTTTGTTTTATAAGATCTTGTCATGTAACACTGGGTGAGGTGGTACATGCCTGTAATCCCAGTGGCTCAAGAGGCTGAGACAGGAGGATCATAAGTTCAAGACCAGCTTCAAAAAAAGTGACCAGTGAGGCCCTTAGCAACTTAGCAAGACCCTGTCTCAAAGTAAAAAATAAAAAGGGCTGGGGTTGTGGCTCAGTGGTTAACCACCTCTGGGTTTAATCCCTAGTGCCCCTCCCCCACAAAAGTCTTACACATTACTCTATGGTCCATCTAGCTTAGTGCTTCTACATGTTTATTTTGTTTATCCAATGTAACATAGGTGATGTATTGCTTTTACTTCTAAATCTTTGCTAAGGCAAACAGATCTTTGATGACCATTCTCATTCACATTCGTTTATGGACTGGGTGAAAGTTTTCAATTCTCACAGGTTGATTCAATAGGTCCCAGGTGATTTAGATACAACTAGGCTGCTACTCTAGTGAAGTGATTTACTGAGAAGAAAGGGGACAATGATTCTCAAACTCTAGCATGCATCAGATCCCCAGAAGGGCTTGTAAAACAGACTGTAGGACTCAGGACATTCAAGGTGTTTGCACTTTCAGTACCCATACTACACTTTCATGGCCCAGAGAATGGGCACCTTTTTAAATTTTGTGCCCTACTCACTTCACTTGCCTTACCCTAATCCTGGCCCTGATTGGATTGGACTCCATACTCAGAGTTTGCCATTCAGTAAGTAACTAGGTCTAGGGGGTGAATGAAAATTTACATCACTAACAAGTTCCTAGATAATCTGATGCTTCTGGTCCTGTGACCATGCTTTGAGAATTACTACAGCCATGTTTGAGACGTACCTTTGGCTTGCAGACCAGCAACTCTCTAATCAACTAGGAACTTGTAGAAATGGAGAATATTGGACCCCACTCCATACTGCTGAACTAGAATCCATTTAAGTGAGATCTCCAGGTTATAAGCACACTAAAGTTAGAGAAAGTTAGAGAAGCATATAAGAAGATACACTTTTCTGCCAGAGGAACTAACTATAAGTAAACCCTACATTTCCTAAAAGCAACCAGGGGATATTTTTAAGAAAGCTAAGGTTGAGTTTGCCACTTTAGAGCAATTAAGTGAGGCTATATTCTACCTGAGATGTTTCCTCTAGAGACATACCAGGTCTGCTTACCCTATACTGGTGGTCTTAATCTTGATCACTTGGCTAGATAATGGTCTGATTTTTCTGACTTGAAAATAGTGTTTAGACCTTATGTTCATTTTCTCTTTAATGCAGTTAATGGAGGGAGACTGTCCCTTGATGAGGCATGAAGGTCAGTTTGGCTGTCTGCTTCGCTCTTCATTTCTGCCCTAAGGAAAGTAATCAAATGATCAGAACACCTCTCCTTTTCTGAAGAGTGCACCATGAAGACCTATAGGGCTTGGTTATGGAATGTGGTCAGTCCACTCCAGTGACCAGATGAATTCAAGAAGCTCCTGAGCCAGGGAACTTCAAGGTGGGAAGATAAAATCTATTTTTGCAGAAGGCTGGAAACTGTGCAGATATTAAGATACCACTACTTGATGTTGCTTAGAATTGGCTTGGACAGAGAATAGAAAGTTAAAATCACATACACAAATAAGCAAACATAACTCGTTGTTCAGAAACTTCTGTTTTGTTGATTTTTAAAGAATCAAAGTGATACATCATCCAGAGAAAAAGTCATATCTAACTTCTATAAGGATCTAAAATCCCACCCTGTCTCATCCCTCCTTTGAGGTAGCATGTGCAAACTCACCTATCTCCTCAAACAGGGAGAAACAGGTGGAAGCATGGTGGAGGGAGTGGGGAATATTAGTTAAGAATATTTTAAGAATACATCTAATTGTATTTTGTGCACCCGTAATCCCGGTGACTTGGGAAGCTGAGGAAGGAGGACTGTAAGCAAAGTCAGCGTCTGCAACTTAGTAAGACCCTGTCTCAAAGTAAAAAAATAAAAAGGGTTAGGGATGTTGCTCCATGGCTAAGCACCCTTGGGTTCAATCACCAGTACCAAAAAAAAAAAAAAAAAAAAAAAGAAAGAAAAATATATAATCTATGTGTTTGACAATATATAGATAGATTCTGTGGATGAAATTCCTCAGACCACAATGACACCCCCTTGAAAAAGGTAATGTGTACATTGCAGAGCGATGTAAACTCCATTCCTATGGATAAAGTGGAAACACTCACATGCAGTAACTTGGAGATATGCCTTCTTGAGTTAAACCAGGCAGGGGTATTCTATTTCCCAGGTACTGGGAAGTGTTGAGGAATCAGTGATCACCTATCACACTTCCAATGGGAAAACATCAGTGTCCTCATCAGGCAAAAGTAGGAGATGCAATGAATAAATCAGACTACACTTTTTTTTCCTAATTAGTTAACTTATTTATTTATTTATTTTTGGTTTTGCTACATACTTTCATAATTGCCTTTGTTCATATTCGCCTACAGCCTGGAATATGTCCTCCTTCTTCCCAATATTCAGCCTGAAATTCTCCACGGGCAGCTGGAGTAATTCCCACTTCTGTGAAGATTTAGTTGATTCTTTCCATTCGCCATCCACCAACTGAAATCTTGATCTGGCTCTTAAATTGTTTCTCTATCAGAAAGCTTGGGTCCCTCATTTTGTTCTCAATTTTTTGTTGTAGTAAAATATGCACAACCATTTTAACAATTTTTAGGTACAGTGTTAAGTATTAAGCACATTCACATTGTCCAAACATTGCCACCTATTCATTTCCAGAACTTTCTCATCATTCCACATAGAAACTCTGTACACATTAAATAGTAATTCCTCATTTCTTCCTCCTCACAATGCTGGTAATTTATATTCTGCTTTCCATTTCTATGAATTTGCCTATTTAGGTCCCTCATATTTGTCCTTTAGTGTCTGGCTTATTTCACTGAGCATAATGTTTTCAGGATTCATATATGTTAAAACATGTATCAGAACTTCATTCCTTTTTAAGGCTGAATATATTTTATTATATATATGCCACATTTTGTTTATACATTAATCTGTTAATGAACATTTGGGTTATTTCCATCTTTGCCTATTGTGCATTTGGCTAAGAACATTGATGTGCAATTATGTGTTTAGGTCCCTGCTTTTCAATAATTTTGGATATGTATCCAGAAATGGAATTGTTAGATCATATGGTACTTCTATGTTTCTGTTCCTCATTTTTTTGTCTACATTAAACAAAGGGGAAAAAAAGAGCCCAACCAATAACGCATGAGATATCTCTTTGAAGCTTCTGGCTGAAATCCTGGTAAATATCTTCCAATGATTCAATCCAATCAGCCCAATTCAACCTTCTGCTGTTCTGGGCAATGCACCAACTTCAGGCTTGGGGTCCTCAAAGCATAATGGCCACTATATCAGTCTTTGACAAAGTTATTCTGACCCCAGATCTCTGCTATTTTTCTTTTCTGGCTCTTGGATAACCTAGCATTTGTGGCATAGGATTCTTCTGGTCTCAATTGTTGATTTGCTTATATATTCCTAGTAAGTAAAAATAGAGGACTTTCTATGCAAAGAATATGATGCTACCTATTTTTCCTCACCCCCTGCTCTATGGTACCTCTTTTGGCTTGAGTAAATGAACATGGAACTTTATACTTCTCTAATTGCTTAATAGGAGCCTTGCTGTGGTTAAGACAGTTGGTGTTTACCAATCTCACTCTTTTTTCTGGACACACAGCTAACATAAATTTTTTGGCCACCTTTGTATCTAACCAGAATTGTGTGACTAAGTTCTGGTCAGTGGAACATGGACAAAATTGATGTATGTCACTTCTGGGCCTGGCTCACAAACATTTCACATATACCTATATGTTTGTTTTCCCATCAACTCCCCAAAGTCACAAAATGGAAGCACCTAGATCCAAGAGTCACCACTTGGAGGACAACTGCCCAAATAAGAATGTCCAGATAGCACTTTGAGGGAGGAAGAAATAAACTGTTATTATGTGAAGGCATAGAGATGACCTACATTGATATGTTTGCCCTCTCAGTTTATGACTCTCTTTAATGAAAACTTAGACCCAGACTATATAAAGCTATTCTGTATAACCCTGTTCTTAACAATTCTAATAACTCTCTTCCATCATTCTCACCCTTAGGTCTCAAAATAGGTGCCCACCCTCTGACTTGCTGCCATATTAAGGTCCCTTCTCAAGGGATGGAAAGCAATCCACTCCTGACAGTTTGGTGGAAGAATATTAATTTCACTGTTTGTTAATTTATTATTGGGTAGCAAGTATCCCTCAAAATTCTTCCCAGAGGGCTTAGCAAATACACACACACACACACGCACACACACACACACAATAGCTTCTTCTGTCACTCCCAGTTATTGAGTAAGTATGCATTATGTATTACCTTGTGCTATCCACTTATTCCTTATTTTACAGTAATTAGATGGCCTTTGTTTTTATCATTATCAGGTCAAAAATAATTAGCAACTTGAGAGTGGGAATTCTGAATTATTCATCTTTATATGTCCCATAATGCCCAATGTATTATCTTGCACATTGAAGCACTAAGTGACTGTGAATTTAATGAGGTAGTCAGCAGGAATTTTTCAACAGATCCATGACCTCACTGATTCAACCCACCTCCTTCAACCTACTAATATGTGAATTTACAGAAAGGCTGACACAGTTTCCACCTCTGCACTCTGGCAAGAAAACTATTTTCTAAACCTTTGCCTAGAAAGCAGTTTGAATCTTTCAATCAACTTTATTGGGGTATAATTACACAAAAATGCATAGTTCTTAAGCATATAGTTTGATGAGTTTTGACAAATATAGGCAGCCTTGAAGCCATAAGACATTTCCACCACATCTAGAAAGTTCCCTCATTCTCCTTTAAGCCAGTATCCTTTCACCATTGCCATTCCTGTTGCTCCAGGGAGATACTAATATTATTTCTATTACTATGCATTAGTTTTATCTGTCCAAAACTTTATATTAATAAAAAAACAGCATGTGCTGCTTTATGCCTACCTTCTTTCATTCAATCTAATGTTGAGATTCATTCACATTAGTGCTTGTATCTGCAATTCATTTCTTTTTGTGTGTGTGTGGGCGGGGGTACCAGTGATTGAACTCAGGTGCACTCAGCCACTGAGCCACATCCCCAGCCCTATTTTGTATTTTATTTAGAGACAGGGTTTCACTGAGTGGCTTAGCACCTCGCTGATGCTGAGACTGGCTTTGAACTCATGATCCTCCTGTCTCAGCCTCCCAAGCTGCTGGGATGTGGTGGCAGGCATGTGCCACCACTCCCAGCCAGCAGTTCATTTCTTTTCATTGCTGAATCCACTTTACAAACATATCACATTTGTGCATCCATTTACTTGTTGATGGACATTTGGATTATTCCTTATTAGGAATAAAGATGTTATGACATCTGGAACAACTGTGTGTATGTGTGTGTGTGTGTGTGTGTGTGTGTGTGTGTGTGTGTGGTGTGTGGTACTAGGGATTGAACCCAGGGCCTGGCACATGCTAAGCAAGCACTGTATCAAGGAACTACATCTCCAGTCCTTGAATAGCTCTTTTTGTGGATGTAGGCTACCATTTCTCTTGAGTAAGTACTTAGGAGCAGAACTGATAGGTCATAGGAAAGCTGCTTGTTTTAACTTTATAAGAAACTGCCTAAACTTTACCCAAAATAGTTGTGCCATTTTGCAATTCCACCACATCCTTGCCAACACTTGGCATTGTTGATTCTGGGGTAAACTTATTTACAGCTAATATTTTATTTTAGGAGTAGAGAAGAGGGAAGAGGAATGGAGCAAAGGGGAAGGGATAACATAGGAGAAGAGAGGAAGGGAGGAGAGAAGCAAGCAGAGAGAAGGTAAGGAAGAGGAAGAGAGGGAAGGGGAGAGAAGAAAAAAACACAGTCTTTAAGAAGGAGAGTCATAAATACAGCCATTTTTTAAACCTACTCTGATCTCTTATCAACCAGGCTGCATTGCCTTTCAAGGGCAAAATATGAAGCAGTATTCTTCCTGTTATTGTGAGGGTGGTATGAGCTGGACATTGCATAGAGTTTATTCTAGGGAGCTGGTAGTTTTTCAAGTATAATTTGGACTGGAAAACTGCAATTCTGGAAGAATTATCTGCATGTCAGGAACTGGCAATAATTTTGAAGTTCCTGTTTATGCTGTGAAACCTGGCTGTTTTGTACTTGCAGGAGGAGACATCTTTTCTTTTGTTAAAGCATCCAGATGAAGGCTTTATTCATTGTAGGCACATTTAAACTAATGATCAGCAAAGGGGTAACAGCCAGTTGCTGTGACAGATAACATGGGGAGAGGGAAAGAAGAGAAGGATGTGCATTCTTTTCTTTTTTAAAAAGATATTTTTCATTGTAGATGGACATGATACCTTTATTTTATTTACTTTGTGTGGTGCTGAGGATTGAACCTACTGCCTCATATGTGTGAGGCAAGCGCTCTGCCACTGAGCCACAACTGCAGCCCAGGATGTACATTCTTAAATTGCACTTCTGCTCAAACAAACTCAAAGCTGATCTTGCTCAGCAGGAAAACAAAATGAACATTATTATAAGGTCTGATTTAAGAAACTACACATTCTAGAGTAAAAGTATAGTCTTTCTGGGAATAATGAATTTGATGCATATAGAAAGCCAAAGAAGGATTCAAAGTAATGAGGTTAAACATGTGGATTTTTAAAAATCCATTAGAAAATGACTGCTATTATGAATATTTGCTTAGCTTTCCAATTATTCTTCTTGCTGAGATTAATTTTAATCTTCCAACCGCCTAAACAGAGTTCTGGATTGTTGGAGAAGTGCCCACCAGCTTTAAAGTTAAGAAGAAAGTGAATGAGAGGAGTGCTCTTGGCCCTTCCACTTTGGGGTTCTTGCTGAGGATCCAGTGGGCAATGGTACAGGGGGACAATTGGTGGAGAGAGGTAGTTCCTTGAATTTGCATTGAAAGAATCATTTGGGTTGGTCACTTATCACTTATCAACTCTTACTCAACACCCTCATAGCCACTGGCAAGGCAGCGAGGGGGTACTGCTACGATCCCTCTACAGCTATGCCCCTCATGTTGCCTGTTTATCACCTCTTTTCCCCTACAAGCTGTCCTTAACTAATTAAACTATCTGGTGCATGGGATATATATATATATATATATATATATATATATATATATATATATATATATATATATATATATTGCACTCTTGTTCATTTATTAATTCATTTGATTAATATTTATTGAGATCCTGTTATGTACCAGGCAGGTACTCTACTGTTCTAGGTGCTGGGGGTACAGTGGAGAAAAAACAGAAAAACAGAAAAGGAAAGAGAAAGAAAAGGAAACTACAAGAGAAAACAGAAAAGAAAAAGAAAATCTCTGACTTCATGCCAGTAGGGGGAGACAGATAATAAAACAAGAAATGTGTCAATTACAGAAAGTATTAGGAGGTGTATAGGAAGAAAAAATAACAGGATAAGAAAGACGGAAAGTGTTAGGAGCAGAAAGGGAAGTGTCACTGGGATAACAATCAGCGATTATTAATATTAATATTTATTGAAGCCAGAATTCAACAGGCCCATAAAGTGGGATTTATCTCATCCCTCCTGATGCCATCCTACCATGACAATTTAGAATGGTCAGGATGAGCCAGGCATGGTGGTGCTGGCCTGTAATCCCAGCAGCTTTGGAGGCTGAGGCAGGATGATTACAAGTTCAAAGCCAGTCTCAGCAAAAGTGAGGCACTAAGCAACTCAGTGAGACCCTGTCTTTAAATAAAATACAAAATAGGGCTGGAGATGTGGCTCAGTGGTGTACACCTGAGTTCAATCACTGATAAACACCCCCCCCCCCCCCGCAAAAGAACTGTCAGGTTGATTGTAGGTAGTCCATTCTTCACTCTGGAGGAAGAGACAAAATTGGAATGTAAGAAGGTTCTGTATAGGTAGTGACATCAGCACCATGTATCTTAGGGTACCAGGTGATTGGCTATGAACAGGAAAAAAGGCACTAGTGCTGCTATATACAGTTTAAATGATGACGTAGATCCACTCCACCCTGACTTGTACAGCACACATGTTGATTGATGGCCTACTTTTATTCTTTTTGTGTAAACAGTATATCCTTCCTATACCTAAAAGTATTTTTATAATGTGGTTTTATCACTAGCATAGTATTTTTCTCTCTGTGTCATGATTTCTTAACAATTCTATTATTTAAGAACATTTGGTAGTTTCCAAACTTTCACTGTGATGAAGTACTTGTAAATGTAATTTGGAGCACATTTGTGGTTTTATACTTAAGATAACTTGCCAAAGGTGGAATTGTTGGTTCATAGGATATGTGTAGTTTTAAGATTTTTTGATTACCAATTGCCCACCAGAAATCACAAATTTAGCTCCATCTCTATAGTCATGTGTTAAAGTTTATTTCCCTCTTTTCTCCTAATCTTCATCTTACCTCATTCTTTTTATTTTAATAATTTAAATCTAGCACTTGACATCTCATTAGTGTTTTCAATTGCTCTATTCTATTTTTTAAAAATATTTTTAGTTGTAGTTGACACACTACCTTTATTTTATTTATTTATTTTTATGTGGTGCTGAGGATCAAACCCAGGGCCTCACACATACTAGGTGAACACTCTACCACTGAGCCACAACCCCAGCCCCAATTTCTCCATTCTTGATTGTGAGGTTTACTAGGATTTATATGTCTCCTTTTGGAAATTACCCATTTTATTGGAGTGTTTATCTCTTTCCCATTGATTATTAAACTGATTGATAAGAGTTCTTTAGATGTTAAGGATCCCAGTTTATTTAGCTGTCCTATATGTTGCAAATATTTTTTTCTGTTTTTAAAGTTGTGCTTTCATTTTATTTATGGTTTTAAGGAAAGACGTATTGATGCTTTGGTAATTTTAGAAGCTTATTTAAATTTATCATGGCCTTTCCCTATTTTTTATAAGAAATCTTTCAGTTACCACCCCATTATGTAAATATTCATCCAAATTATCTTAACTTCCTATATTTTTAACATTTAACCAAATAGTAATATCTGAAATTTATTTGCATGTATGGGTTGATGTAATGCTTTTTACTTTTCCCCAAATATTTTTCTAATGGTCCACAGGACTAGAAACATTCATTCAACAAATTAACTGTTTGCCAGGTGCAGTAGTACATGCATGTAATCTCAGTGGCTCAGGAGGCTGAGGCAGAAGGATCACAAGCTCAAAGCCAGCCACAGCAACTTAGTGAGGCCTTAAGCAACTCAGTGAGACCCTGTCTCTAAATCAAATACAAAATAGGGCTGGGGATGTGGCTCAGTGATTAAGCTCCCCTGTTTTCAATCCTAGGTACCAAAAATAAAAAAAATAAAAATAATTTAGCTTTTCCCCACAAATAGAAAACACCAAACCTATCAAACACCAATTACTTATAGGAACTGTATGAGGCTGCATAATATGAGGTTGCCATTTTAGGATCAGAAATAGTAGAATATTGAGATTTAATGCAATTCAAATTAAAATCCTAATGACATTCCTCATAGAAATAGAAAAAGAAGTCATGAAATCCATCTGGAAAAATAAGAAACCCAGAATAGTTAAAGCAATCCTTAGCAAGAAGAGTGAAGCATGTGGCATAACTATACCAGACCTTAAACTATACTACAGAGCAATAGAAACAAAAACAGCATGATATTGGTACCAAAACAGACCAGTAGACCAATGGTACAGAACAGAGAACATAGAGACTAACCCACATAATTACAGTTATCTTATATTAGACAAAGGCACCAAAAAAGGTACATTGGAGAAAAGATAGCCTCTTCAACAAATGATGCTGGGAAAACTGGAAATCCATACACAACAAAATGAAATTAAACCACTATTTCTCACCATGCACAAAACTCAACTCAAAGTGGATCAAGGACCCAGGAATTAAACCAGAGACACTGCACCTAATAGAAGAAAAAGTAGGTCCTAATCTCCATCATGTTAGATTAGGCCCCAACTTCCTTAATAAGACTCCTATAGCACAAGAATTAATATGAAGAATCAATAAATCAGATGGATTCAAACAGAGAACAGAGAGCCTACAATTTGGGAAAAAATTTTTACCACATGAATGTCAGATAGACACTTATCTCTAGGATATATAAAGAACTCAAACATCTTATTGCTAAAAAACCCAAATAACCCAATCAATAAATGGGCCAAGGAACTGAACAAACACTTCTCAGAAGAGGATATACAATCTATCAACAAATATATGAAAAAATGTTCAACATCTCTAGCAATTAGAGAAATGCAAATCAAAACTATCCTAAGATTTCATCTCACTCCAGTCAGAATGGCAGCTATTATGAAGACAAACAACACTAATTGTGGGTGAGGATGTGGGGGAGAAAGGCACATTCATACATTGCTGGTGGGACTGCAAATTGATGCAGCCAATATGGAAAACAATATGGAGAATCCTTGGAAAACTGGGAATGGAACCACCATTTGACCCAGTTATCCCACTCCTTGGTCTATATCCAAAGGACCTAAAAACAGCAGTCACATCAATGTTTATAGCAGCACAATTCACAATAGCTGAATTGTGAAACCAACCTAGATGCCCTTCAGTAGATGAATGGATAAATATAATGTGGTATATATACAAAATGTAATATTACTCAACATTAAAAGAGAATAAAATTATGGCATTTGCAGGTAAATGGATGGAGTTGGAGAACATAATGGTAAATGAAGTTAGCTAATCCCCAAAAAACAAATGCTGAATGTTTTCCTCTGATTTAAGGATGCTGATTCATAATGTGGTGGTGGGGGCATGGGAGGATTAGGTGAACTCTAGATAGGCCAAAGGGGAAAAGGGGAGGGAAGCAAAGGGAGGGGACATAGGGGTAGGAAAAATGGTGGAATGAGATGGACATCATTACCCCAAGTACATGTATGAAGACACGAATGGTGTGACTCCACTTTATGTACAACCAGAGATATGAAAAATTGTGCTCTACATGTGTAATATGAATTGTAATGCATTCTGCTGATATATATAACAAATAAAAAAGATAAAAAATGGTTATGATGGTGGTGGTGGGAAAGGATAGAGAACAAGAAGGTATATGTGATGTACATGGTATACAAGTCATATAGAACAGAGAGGACAATAACAGGTACATCTCATTCCTGCCCAAAGTCCTACTCCCCAAAGGTAGCTTTTATGGAGTAGTTTCTTTTATTCATTCCCCAAATTTTCCACTTATGTATATGTATACCTGGGAGGGGGTGCACGCTCATGTATTCACCTGCACTAATACTATTCACAGATTCCTATTTGCATCTTTGTCTATTAAAAATTGATTTGTCACCCTCAAATTTGATATAGTGCTTTTGAGGTCATTTGTAGACATCTGCAGAGCAGTCAAAAATTTGAGTTGTTGCACATGTTCCCAAATCACAAAAAACAAGGCTGAAAAGCTTCTGAATATTCCAAATCACAAGAAGGCTGGGATGTGTCTTACAGAGAGAATACATGTAAGTTATGCTTCTCATTCAGGCATGAATTACATTAACAAGTCAACAATATGTATTAAATAATGTGTATTTAAACAGAAACATAATAATTGATTATTATATTGCTATCTATTTTTTTGATTATTGAAAATGTTATGATCAAAGACTTTCAAGACCTAATCCTGTATTTCCACTATGAGCAATGATTCAGCATTCACTAATTCAGTATTTGCAGTGATCTTATAGTACATAACTACCATACATAACAAGAATCTAAAAAAAAAGAAATAGTAGACTATTTGCAATTCTGTGATTCACCCTAATACTAACTTCTTGCAAAAGTGTCATTTTCTTTTATTAAATGATGATAAAGAATATCTTAATAATTGTAAAAAATATACTGAGTAAAAAAAATTATGCAGGTATATGTAACCATCAGATGTTAGCTGGCAAGAGTCAATGTCATAGTTATGAGATCAAGTCAGTGGGTGGGGTTGACCTGGGCAATTTTTTTCCCTTAAAATAAAAGTGAATGCTATATGCTGCATTTAAAAAATATTAGATTATTTTCTCCCCTGTGGACTTTTGGGTCCACTTCACAACAGCTGAGCTGGCTCACTGAGCAGAGCTCTCACTATAAGGTCTTTCCTGCTCTCTATCTTTTCCCGGCTGACCTCATTATTAAAAATGTGCAACTGTCAGATATAAATGATGTCTCTCACTAAGTACGCTCAATAGCATTTTCCTTTCACTCTGTTTTTCTTCCAAATATAACAATAAGCCATTTTGCCTTTGTGAAAAAAGATCCCAAGCTTCTTTGACTATTCCCAGGCTTGTGACTTGGCGTGACTGGCAGTTCGAGTGATTGATCTATAACCTTTGGGCATTCAGGCAATTATAAGTTACCCATAGCTTTGCTGTGCCAGCAAAGCAAATAAAAATACTTGGGGATCTAATTCTGGGTCAACAAAGCTCACTTTTTATGATGTTAAGTGAAATAAGAATTTTTCCTCAATGATGAAATTATTTAGAGAACAATAAAATTATTTATATTTTCCTATCTAAGCACTATGAAACATACGGATTACTTTTTTTTTCTTCTTTGTCCACACTTATATTTTTCCTACTTTCAGCCTTCAAAATGTCCTTCTACATGCTTTCCACTAATCCAGGAATAGGGGTTAAAAAGTCCAAGCTTCCAAAAAAAATGCAAGTCAGAGCCAGGCATGGTGGCACACACCTGTAATCCCAGCAGCTCGGGAGGCTGATACAGGAGAGTCAGGAGTTCAAAGGCAGCGTCAGCAATGGTGAGGCCCTAAGCAACTCAGTGAGACCCTGTCTCTAATAAAATACAAAACTGGGCTGGAGATGTGGCTCAGTAGTTGAGTGCCCCTGAGTTCAATCCCTAGTACCCTACCCCCCAAAACAAAAAACCAAAAAAAAAAAAAAAAAAAAAAAGCAAGACAGAAATAGCCCTTGTAAAGGAAAGTTTCAATATTTCCAGTCCTACAATTCTGGGAGTTGTCAATGATTTTTATTTTTGATAATGAGGCAATAACTCAAGAGCTGGTCCTCTTCTGTCAGAAGACAAATATTATGAAACAGGACTGTCATTTGTTTCAGAGCTCTGATTTCTGCAGAGGCGTATGTGTATGTGCTTGTAAGGAAAAAAAAGGCATTTTCTCAGCTAGGATAGAATCAGCTGTAATAGACTGATTACTAAATGGTTTATCATAAAATCTCAGTACTTTAAAAGAACATTAAAGGTCATTTGGTTCAATATCCTGTCTACAAATTTGCTCATTCAAAGCAGAAGGGCCAAGTTAGCAAGTTTTGGAAGCTGTTAACCACTATCATCATTTCATTGTAAGACCTCTCTCTTCACAAAATGTTCTTTGACACATGTATTTTGCAAATTGATTGTCTTTAGAATTTCATGACATTGAGAAAAATTGCAGACATCCTAGACTAGTTATAATACTCTGAGGAAAATGATGTTTTTCCAAGAGAATAACTGGCTCACTTTTTTTCAGGGTTGGGTACCAGGGATTGAACTCAGGGGCATTTGACCACTGAGCCACATTCCTAGCCCTATTTTGTACTTTATTTAGAGACAGGGTCTCACTGAGTTGCTTAGCACCTCACTTTTGCTGAGACTGACTTTGAACTCACCATGCTGTTCTCAGCATCTTGAGCTGCTGGGATTACAGGTGTATGCTACTGTGCCCGGCTGTGGCTCACTTTTCTATTTAGTTTTAGCTGCTATTTACCAGCTGTAGGAAGAGAGCAATGCTCCTAATCTCCTTGAGGTTGATTGCTAAATTAATGGCTCTCCATGCACCACACCTCCCTGTCCATGCCCTTGTCAGAAGACAAATATTCACTTCATAGACACTAAGTGTTGCCATCTGACTTTGGCCAAAGGATATTAGTGAATGTGGCAAACCAGTAGACACTGATAAAGTACTTATACACCAGAGCTTACCTTCATTTTGCTCCAATTTTATGTGAACAATTCCAGACTAGTTTGATAGAGATGCATGGCCCAGCCAGACATGTGAGAGAGGCCATTTTAGACCATTCAGTCTCAATGGAGCTTCCAGATCACTGAAACTGCGTAAGACCAGACAAGCAGAAGAACCACAGAGCTGAATCTCTTGTCCCTCTCCCTTAATCACACTCCCCTAGCATAATTCTAATCTAGATTCCTTCCAGTCAACCATGCTTCTATTCTTTGCTAATATTGGAGAAGCTGAACCTTGCTGGAGGAAATTATAGCACTCTTCTGAGCACTCTCAATTTAAATTTAATACAAATATCTTAATAGGCCTTCAGTCTGCTGGTTAATACTATTATATTTCTCTTGGAAATTTATTTCCTAAATTTGAGACATACATTTCATACTTTGTTCTCTCTTCTTCTATCTCCTATATCCCCTCCCTACAGCAATAGTGATTAAAGCATATATTTCAATGTGTTTTGACAAATGTATATACATATAAAACACCACTGTGATCAAGATAAAGAACATCTGAAATACCCACCCCTTCTTGTTTGTAATTTTAGCAGCCAAGTCAGACTGCCATGTTTTATTTGAACAAATGTAACAGTATCCTGATTTCTCTACTTTTCCATTTGCCCTCTCCCCAGACCTCTATAGTCCATTCTCCATATAATAGCCACAGCAAGCTCTTTATAAAAATCAAATCACATTATTACACTGCTTAACACCCTCCAACAAGGAATTCTGGTTTCAGCTTAGAAACATACAGTTTAGAAGATGACTGTCTCTCATCCATACCTACAAGAAAAATCTGGAAAAACTGAAAATTATCATGTTTCTCAAACCCATCAGGCAACTGAGGTTATAGGATAGCTATATAAATCAAACTGAAGAAAATCAGTCTCCTTCAGGGAGCTATAGGACCTCAACACTTGCTAATCTGGGGCAGATGCTACTGGGTTCCATATAAAGTGGTAAGAGGATTCAGATAAAAGTTTTTAATGAATTGCTAAAGGCCAAGTATGGGCTAGTTTAAAGACTTTATCCTCTTGTGGGAGTTTCCTCTACAAACCTCACTAAGTACTTATAGGGAAGATGAGTAGAAATCTGACAACGCTTCCATTATGTTGCTGGCGAGGAAAGGGGAACAACAGTGACTGCTCAAACTCTACTCAACCCATCTCTCCTGCTTTTCCTATGGAATAAAAACTTAGCTTTGTAGGAGGAAGAGCAACAAAATCAGCCTCATTTTAGGGCACTGTGATAATCCACTGCAGTTGGGGAAGACAGCAGGAAAAAAAGATACTCTATCTTTGAAGAAAAGGCAAGAACATGTGCCAGACCAAAACTATAGCTGGAGGAGAGACAAGCATTTGTGAAGGGCATGCCCTGAGCCTCAGAGACAGAGCACCTGCCTAAGTAAGACAGAGGCCTAAACAGATCATCAGATAGTGCTACTCACCACAGAGCAACAGGCATCAAGAAAAAACAACAGGGTACTACTGGGGAGTTGCAAGAGATATACTCTATTGATGGTGCTGCAAAGATGGACAAAAGAGGAGGAGATATTGAGAAAGCAACCTCCAGCAAGCCAGCCCTTGCCCCCATACACTAGATATCTAGTGGAGTCTGAAGTTTGTGGTTTATTGATGGTAACATAGCAACAGCAAATCTCACAGCCTGACTAGGTTAACACACACTTTCACACCAAAAGCATAGCAGAAGAAAATGCATGTTCATCTCTAAGCATAAAAATATTTACCTCAATATTTACTGTCCTATACAAAGTATTGGCTATCAGCATAAAAAGTGAAGCATGAAAAAAAAAAAAACTAAGAATAAACACCCTCCTAAGACAGAGGCCTAAACAGATCATCAGATAATGCTACTCACCACAGAGCAACAGGCATCAAGAAAAAATAACAGAATAGAACTGGGGAGCTCCAAGAGACATACTCTATTTGTGGTGCCACAAAGATGGATGGAAAATGGACAAGCCAAACATACAAAGCAATCATCAGAAATGATGGACAGAAAATGCACAGGACGGCTCAAACTCTGCTCAATCTATCTCTGCTGCAATACAAATTGCAAAGCAATCATCAAACCAGATTCAGATGTGATAGACATAGTTTAAAAAATCAGAAAATTTAAAATACTTATGACTAATATGTTATAGGTTTTAATGGAGAAATGTAAGCAACATTTCAGTAGAAAGAAAGAAATTATAAGAAAAATATAAAATGTAAATGTGAAAAATAAAAACCACAGTTAAAAAAAAAAGACAATGTCTTTGATGGGCTAATCAGTAGATTTGACACAGCCAAGGAAACTTGAAGATAAATCAATAGAAATTATACAAACCAAAATGCAAAGGAAAAAAAAAGGAAAACCCAGAACAGAACACTCAAGAACAATGAGTCAATATCAAATGGTTTAACATGTTTAACTAGAATTTCAGAAGAAAAATGAGAAACAACAGGTAGGGTAGCTGAAATCTTTAAAGAAATAATAGCCTAGAATTTTCCAAGATTAATGACAAATACAAAATCACAGATAGGAGAACCTTAGAGAACATGAAAGCAGGATGAATAATACAGCATACACATTTGTATAATATTCTATATGTTTAAAAATGTGATTCTATCTCCAAATAATATTATGCCACTTCACTTTAAGGATAAATGTGGGGGTCTGGGGATGTAGCTCAGTGGTATAGCACTTGCTCAGCACGCATGAATCCCTGGGTTCAATCCCCAGTACTGCAAAGTAAGAAACGGGACATTTGCATAGTCATAAAGTGTCTTTCCAAAAATATTTATGATTATTGTGTTGCCTTTAGCATATGTCCTCAATGTCTTTGATATTTCAGGAAGAAGAACTTAATTTTCCTCCCCTCCTCTTGAGTGTGGTCTGGTCTTAATGATTTGCTTCTAATGAATAACATACAAAAAGGGGGGAAAGTAACTTTGTAGTGGAGAAACTTTGCAGACACCACCTGAACTAAGTGATCAAGGTCAACATTATCAGTGGTAAGACACATTGATGTTGTGTGCCCCCAATATAATATAATGAATGAGAAGGGCACTATACTTTTGTCTTATTTTTCACAAAATCCATCATTTCAATCCAATAATGAGAAAGCTCCTGACAAACCCAACTTGAGGAATATTCTATAAAGTAACTGATCAGTGCTCTTCAAAAGTATCAAGGTCATATAAAACAAAAAAGACTGAGATAAACTGTCTCAGATTGGAGGAGAATAAGGTCCATGATAACTAAATGCATTGTGGTATCCTGGGTTGGATTACATATTTAACTAGAATTTCAGAGAAAAAAGAGAGAAACAATATGGTATATGAAGTATTTGAAGAAATAATAGCATAGAAAAATTTCTCAAAACGAGTCAAATAAGAATAATATCCACATTTAATAGTATTGTACCAATGCTTAGTTTTGATCATCGTTCCATGGTCATGTAGAATGTTAACGTTAGGTAAATCTGGGTGAGTGGTACACAGAAATTCTCTGTACTATCTTTGCAACTGTTTTGTAGTCTAAAAGGATTTCAGAATGAAAGTTAGAAATAAAGCAAACCTCCAATGACTTTCTATAGTACTTAGAATAAAATACAAACTACCACGTCCTCCATACTTAGGCCCTTAGCAGAACTCTTTATTTCCATCTTTTTCCTTTTTTTTTTTTTTGAGATAATCAACTGAGTTGATTAGGGCCTTGTTAAATTGCTGAGGCTGGCATCAAACTTGTGATCCTCCTGTCTCAGCCTCCTGAGTCACTGGAATTACAGGTGTGTGCCACTGTGCCTGTCCTTTTTCCCCATCTTGAACAACTTGCCCCTTTGATTATTATACTTCAACCACAGACCCCCCTTTTGAAGGACTTCATTCTGTTGGCTCCTTCTGTTAGGAGTGCTCATTCCACATATTTTTTTTTGTAAATATTTTTTTAGTTGTCATTGGATCTTCTATTTATTTATTTACTTATTTATATGTGGTGCTGAGAATTGAACCCAGAGCTCCAAACATGCCAGGCAAGTACTCTACAACTGAGCCATGACTCCCACCCTCATTTCCATATATTTTGCATATGGCTGTATTCTTATCATTCATGTCTTAGCCTAAGAGACCTTTCCTATCAAGCCTCTGAATAAAGACCATTTCCTATTATTCCTGTCAGCTATTCTTTGTCTCATTACTTTTGCTTCATATCACTTATCTGTATGAAAAGTTATTATTATTAGTATTATACTTTATTTACTGGTTTCTCTGCAATATAATATAAGCTTCATGAGAACATGGAGATCACTAATATTTTCCAAATGGTCTTATTTATCTTGCTTATTGCTATATCCTTAAAACCAAGAATAGCACTGGCACTTAGTAATTCCTCAGTAAACATTCCTTGAAAGAATGAACCACCCTCTGTTAGAGGCTATACCCACAGATCAGATGAAAGAACGCTGGATTTGTATCTAATATCTAATGCTTTTCTTCTTAGGAAGTATTCTCATTGAGTGACATGCTCGTCAGAATGACCTGATATTTAAATATTTTAAAAAAATTATTATGTACTTAAATTATTACTTCTCTATTTACAAAGCACTGAATGTTTGTGGCTGCTCAAAGTTCATATGTTGAAATCCTAATCTGAAATGTCATATTAGAAGGTGAGGCCTTTGGGAGGAATTAGGTCATGACTATAAAATCCTCATGAATAAAATTAGTGCCCTTACAAGGGACACAGAGACCTCACTCACCCACTTTTTTCAGTCCTCACCAGAACCTGACCATGCTGGCATCCTTTATCTCAGATACCCAGCCTCCAGAACCATGAATAATAGATTTCTGTTGTTTACAAGCCACCCAGTCTATGGTACTTTGTTATAGCAGCCCAAATTAAGACACTTTTATTATTCTTTGTCTAATGATATATTTTAATTTCATATAATTTATGAATTAAATATGATGAGATGCCACTACAATACATTTTCTCTTTTAACTGCTATCTATGCCTTAGAAATACCTTCAAAGTTGCAACTATTCAAGCTGTTGTAGCTATATCTTAACTTGTAATAATTGGTTTGGCAAATCATTCACACAGTGATTTAACAAAGGATATGGATTCCTAAACATCTAGCCAAACATTAATGAAGAATTAAAGTAAATCTAAAGAAAACAAAAAAATCTGCTATTTTTTTGCATCACAAAAGACAGGATCCCAGGATATTCATTCAGGTATAAAATGTGCAACGGGTGGGTAAAGTAGGAAGAGAGAGCTCAAAACACCACCACCACCACAACAAAACAATGTACCTTTATTTTTATGTATTTTACTTTGGGTTATACTTCAGTTCATTAGGTACCTTTTTGTTATATGCAAATTGGTTAGATTTCACCAATGACCTCTATGATCCATTCTATCTTTTTTTTTTCTTTCTTTTTTTAGTACCAAGGATTGAACCCAGGGGCACTTAACCACTGAGCCACATCCCCATCCCCCGCTTATTAAACATTTTATTTACAGAAAAGATCTGGCTGAGTTGCTTAGGGCCTCCCTAAATTGCTTAGGCTGGCTTTGAACTAGAGTTCCTCCTGCCTCAACCTCCCAAGTCACTGGGCATGCACCACCATGCCAAGCTAAGCTTCTTAAAGTTACTAAGAAAAAAATCTAGATATCATTGCACATAAGAACTCAAGAATTCAACACAACCCTCATTTTCCACTGAATTTGTCATATGCTTCATTTCTTTCCATATTTTGTGATGTGTATATGTGTATGTTTGTGAATCTGCTTTGTGTGTGTGTGCATGTGCATGCATGTATGTTTTAGATTCAACTCTGTACTTGTCAAGTGGCAAAATATCATTCTGGTAGTCTGAGTTAATATATGATTCCAAATTTCAAAGACTTGGGAGATAGAGGGTCAGAGAGAAAAATGTAACAAACAGCATAATAATGTGTGATTGAAAATTTGGTAGAATAATAGCATATTGCATAGTAATAAAACAAATTATCTTAGGAAAAATGCATAAAAATCCCAATTGTTCTTTCGTTTATTACTATTATTCAAGGCTAAACTGATATAATTCACTGATAATGCAGCATTTCTTTATTTATGGGACTGAGAGTCTTATTTTTTTCCTCTATTGAGCCACATATATAATTTATATTTGCCCTGATTTTGTTTTCATTTTTTATTTAGGTGTGTGAGTGTATGTGTGTGTGTGTGTGGGGGGGTATCAGGGGTGCTTAACCACTAAGCTACATCCTTAAGCCATTTTACTTTTTTTATTTAAAGACCTCACTGAGTTGCTTAGGGCCTCACTAGGTTGATGAAGCTGACTTTGAACTTGTGATCTTCCTGTCTCAGCCTCCTGAGTCACTAGGACTATAGGTGTACGCCACCATGCCCTGCTTTTATTTAGTTTTTTTAAAAAATTAAGTTTATTTGCCCAGAACTGAAAGCAGTAGTTCTCAAAGTATGGTCTACAGAGCCCTGGGAGTCCCTGAGATGCTTTCAGGGAGCTGATAATATCATAACAATAACACTAAGACTTTATTTGCATTTTTCTGTGTTGCCATTGCACTGATGGTGCAAAAGCAAAGATGGGTAATATTATTTAGCACAAATTAAGGCCCTACCATGAATAATCATCACATTCTTCAACTCCTCACACTTTGAAAAAAAGAAAAAGAGCCAGTTGCACTCAATAATGTCATTGACTATACAGTTAAATGATTAATTTTATTAAATTTTGAAAATATATCATTTTATAGTCTATGTGTTGAGGTGAGAATTATGCTGTACCCCTAAGAATGCAGCACAATGTGTCAAGGTAAAAGACTTGTGGGATTGTTTGAACTGTGAACTGAACAAACTGGTTTTTTTTTCAGGGGACACCACTTATATTGGAAAGAATGACTGATTGACAATCTATGGCTTTTCTGATCTCAGTATCTAGCAGGCATTTTCTCAAACATGAACAAAGTGAGCCTGTCACCATAAGGAAAAATCAAGTGACAGTATTTATTGCCAATGATATAAATTGAGCTTTCATGTAAAAATTAACATTTTTGAAACTTGTATCCACTACTATGAGCTTGATCCCTTCCTAATACTTAAAGACATTTCTGATGAGGCTGGTGTTCATACTATCAAAAGTGATTCTTAAAAATATTTTATAATAAAATGTGTTGAATTTTGGAAGATCTGCACAATTTTCTCAACTAATATTTTCCAAATAACTAATGCATGATGTTGCAAAATAATGTCTGGGTAGAAGACCCAGTCCAAGTGCAAAATAGGCCAATGGATTATAAAGTAACAGAATATGCAAAATTATGGTTTGGGGTTCTCTTTTCAAATTAACTTCAATCAACTACCACTTGTAAAAGTTTAGTGTAATATGAGGGGATATCCACAATTATTGGAAAAGACTGAAAGTCCTCCCTTTTTCATTTACATATCTGTGTGAGATGAAATTTTCTTCATATACTTCAACCAAAAAAATACATCACAACAGATCAATTACAGTAAACTAATGAGAATCCAGTTTTCTTCTATTAAGGCAAACATTAAAGAGATCTGCAAACATACAAAATCAAACTCCTTTTTCTCACTACATTTTCCTTTTGTTTATTTGCTTTCTCTTTTCCCAAATAGGTAACATGAAGATTTGTTATGATTATTTTAAATGAACTAGTAAATAAATATATATTCAATTTCTTGATTTTAATTTTAATATGATAAATATTGATAGGCATAATACATACAAATTAAAGCTGTTGGAATCCTCAGTGATTTTTAAGAGAGATGGAAGTCTGGAGACTTGAGACTTTGCAGAATGCTGCTTTATATGAAAACTTCTTTTTCTTATTTCTCTCTTAAAATTTTTAGGATCTTTGTTTGCTTCCAGTACTCTCAAATTTCATGGTGATGTGCCCCTGTGTGGGTTGATTTTTATCCTGTGCTGAATCCCAATTGGGCCCTTTCAATCTGAAAGCTTGCTTCCTTCAGTTCTGGGAAACTTTTCTTAGGTATTTTTTTCTTGGCCTGGGTAGATTAATGAGAGAAGTCTCTTCTAGCCTTCTGCCTGCTGTGTACCATGCTGACTGCCAGTGTTCTTTAAGCTGAATGGGATGGGGGAGGGGCAAAGGTTGGCACTCTCAATATTCAGTCTGTCAATTTTCATTTAATTTCTGTGTTTGAAAGATAGTGCCTTGGCTCTCTTCTGTACCTAGTGAGCCTGAGTCCAGTGGTTCTCAAACATTCACATGCATAAAGATCTTCTGGAGTGCATGTTAAAATACAGATTCCTGCACCTTGCTCCCAGAGAGTCTAGTTCAGACTTACCAAAGAGTAAAGCTCTAATTTCCTTCAAGAGTGGGGGCAGAACAATGGTCTGGCCACCTAAGGGGGAGGCAGGAGATGTAGGCACCTGTTTCCTAGATAGACCCTCAATCAACCTTCTTGTTTAGGTGCAGCTTCTCCTGCATATCCCAAAGCACCCAGGGCCTTCAGTTAGTGAGGTTTGGGAGTTCCCACAGGTAAATTCTGCTGGTTTCTTCTACCTTTGCCCATTGCTGACAGAGGACTCTGATTTCTTAGCTCTACCAAGCTGGTTACCATTTATGCATTTGCTTTCTACTTTTGAAATATTTTCCTGCTTTGCTTTTCTCTTGTGACTTTGAGTCCATGAGAAAAGTCATTTACTAATATTCAAGTAGAATTTGGAAGGGTGGTGTATTCAACACCTCTCTTTAACTAAAGCTGACTTTGGCTCTTGGTTTGAACCAAAAAAGCACCTATTTTCACAAAATTGCACATTAAGATTGCAGCTGTCAGCAAAGGGACAGAGCCTAAGTGACAGAAAATATAAAGGAAGTAGAGAATGATCAGTACATTTCTAGAATATCATGTGTCCCATACAAAGCTAGACTTGTTTCTCCTTCCCTCAACTCGACTGCCCTCATCATATTCTCCATTGCTCTAAAAGCTTCCTGGGTCTGAACTATAATTCATTTGCCTTAAAAGAGAGGACAGTGATGTCAGTTTAACATTGAAATGTGGCAGATTACACATATATGTATACATGTTTATAAGATTTTCTTTTTTTTTTCTTGAATTCATCAATTTTTACTCCAAGTAAAACATTATATTTTAAAACTTTAGTTTGGTGAGAGGCTACATAAGGAATTTCTAACTAAATGCAATTTTATCTTAAGATTCTTAAATTTATCCATTCAAGTTCATACTGCTCATGAAGTAGCCTACTTATTGCAATGATGTTGCCGTAGTTGAAAATATGGTAATATCTCTTTTTCTGGTATAACTGTTAGACAGTGGCATATTGTTTTGAATATACTACTGTTGGAAAATCATATTTTGTGAATACATTGAGAATCTGAAAATCTACTCTCTAGTTCTAGTTCTGCTATAAATTAACTGGTTGACCTTATGCTGTCAATTTCTCTGAGACATGGTTTAGTTTTATATTTAAAAAGGTGTGATTATACTATATTACTGTCATTTAGTATCATTAGAGTGGAATTCTGGGGACTGATAGGTGTGTTCAACAGTTCTCTTTAACTGTAGAGTTAAAGAGTTGCCTTTGGCTGAGGACAGTTCCTAGGGAGGGACTCAGCTATGAACCATCAGCCGCTAGCATCTCCTAAAAGGGAGGAGACCTGTATATCCTATGCAGCATCTGCCCCTAAACTAAACTGACACCACTGTCCTCTCTTTTAAGGTAAATGAATGACAGAGCAGTCAACCATAGTTCAGGCCCAGGAATCTTTAGAATAAAGGAACTATGACAGGAAGTGAGGGCAATGTGATTGAGGGAAGAAGAAATCATCCTAGCTTTTTATGGGAGAGATGATGTTATAGAAATGTACTAAACAACATAACAAAATCTATTCTTATTCGGAGGTGGAATGCACCCTCATCTACAGAAGGGCACATGCCTTGAATGAATACATTGTGTACCGAGGACAGAAAAGGAACTATAGTTGAAAATAAAATGATCTTTGTAGAACAAAGCATCAGGTGTCTTTTAAATTCAAGAGATAATTGGCCTAAGTACATTCAACAGAAAAATTGGGCAAATACAGCAAGTGGCTAAAAGCTAGGGCTTTGGAATGAGAATGACCTTTGTTTAAGTCTTGATTTCCTCAAATGAAGATTCACTGTTACCTATTTTTGGTATCAGGGATTGAACCAAAGGGCACTGAACTGCTGAACCACATCCCCAGTCCTTTCTATTTTTTATTTTGAGACAGAGTTGCTTAGGGCCTCACTAAGTTGCTGAGGCTGGCTTTGAACTTGTGATCCTCCTACCTCAGCCTCCCAAGCCACTGGAATTATAGGCATGCACCACGGCTCCTGGCCTATGTTACTTTTCATAAGTTATTCCTTCTCTCTGAGCCTTGATCTCATCTATAAAGTTGGGATAATAATATGTTCTACATAGGACTGCAGTGGGGATAGACAGAGTGTATGGCCAGCGCTAAGAACTGTGCTTGGCACACAATAATTGGTGATCAATACCTGGTACATTTCTCTCACTAGATCCTGGGTTCCACTACACTTACCTTGGAAAATGAGCACCATGGAGAAAACAATCATTTCCCATCTTGTTCTCTTTTAATGCATGATTGTCTCACAACTGTGAGGTGCATTAGACCCAAAGACCTTTGGAATTTGTTGAAAGACAGCTCAGTTTCCATGAAAAACAAAGTACAAAGATTAGTATGCAGTTCCAAGTATTTTGTAAATAAATCTAGATGTGATCATTTTCACAACCTTGTCATTTTTTAAGTTTTGAAGGCAGTTAAATGCATTATGAATTTATCTACACATTTTGTGGCTTTTCTTGGCGGGATTTCAATTATTAAGGCAATTGAGCTCACATGAGAAGAAAAACTTGCTCATTATCCACCATTACCCGTGTCTACTGTTTCACTAAAAGGCCCATAATTATAACTGCAGATGACATTTACACCTATACAACTGGATGGTCAAAGTACAGCAATAGGTCTCATTAAAATAAGTTGAACTATTGGCAGACAAACTAAAAAAAAAAACACAACAACACATATTACATGTGCAATTAGTTTTAAAAGTTTTCTAGTTTAGAACATTTATGATGTTTTTAAATGATGTATTTCTTCATTACATTCATGTTTTAGTCAACTTTTCACTGCTGTGAGTGAAAGATCCAACCAGAACAATTATAGAGGAGGAAAAGTTCATTTGAGGGCTTACGCTTTCAGAAGTCTCAGTCCATAGGCAGCTGGCTCCATTCTTCAGGGCCTGAGGTGAGGCAGGACATCATGGCAGAAAACTGTGGTGGGGGGAGGCAGCTCATATGATGATCAGAAAGCAGAGGGAGAGACTCCACTTACCAGATACAAAATGTACCCACAAAGGCATGCCTCCACGGACCCATGTCCTCCAGCCACTCCCTACTCACCTTCTTTACCACTCACTTAATCCCTGTCAGGGGATTAATTTACTGATTGCGTTAAGACTCTCACAACCCAACCATTTCTCCTCTGAACCTTCTTGCATTGTCTCATACATGATCTTTTGGGGGACACCTCACATCCAAACCATACCGATTAATAACATCATTATAGAAATTTTTGAAAGGAGAAAATTTTAAAGAAGAAAATGAAAATTCTTCATAATCTTACCATCCCATGTTAACCACAATTAATAATTTACTGTCTTTTGTGCCAGCCTTTTTGTTAATCAGAGCCAGGTGAAGCAGGAAGGGATCTCAGAGATTACCTAGTCCAACCCACCCATTTTTTAAAACGAAGAGAATTCATTAAAAGACTGACTCTACCAGGCACAGTGGTACATGTTTGTAATCCCAGTGACTTGGGAGGCTGAGGCAGTAGGAAAATTTAGAGAGACCCTGTCTCAAAGTTAAAATATAAAAAGAGCTGAGGATGTGGCTCAGAGTCAGAGTACTTCATGTTCAATCCCCAGTAACACACACACACACACACACACACACACACACACACAAACACTTGCCTCTATTTCTGGTTTTGCTTCCATTTCCTTAAACAGGAGTAGTAGATTCTTGTTATTAGGTAGCTCATAATGCAGTACAGATATATTTGTATAAACCCTAGATTACCCTCAAAGAGCTGGCCCAAACAAAGAGCTTGACCTAAACTAGTTGGCTTCTAAGGCCTTCCTGCTTTGATTATTGTCCTGTAATATTTAGAGCTGAAGCAGCCATATTGTGACCATGAGACAATAAATTTAAGGACAAATTGTTGAAGTGGATGATAGAACATGAGTCCTAAATGATGAAACTGATGTTTGTGCCAAATAAACTAGAGAATTGCCTATGTTCAAATGTCTTGGTAACAAAATGAAATGCTTCTATTGTTTAAACTCCTTTGAGATGAACATTGTTACTTAGAGCCCCTAGAATCCAAATTTATAAACCCTATGCCTTTGAGCACATAGAGACATTTATTCTTTACCTTAGTTGCTAAAATATAGATAGATAATTTTTACACATTTTTACATAATTGTATGCAGTCTTTTGCATTCTGCTTCTGTCATCTGACAAAAACACGAGATTCTCTTGTGCTCCTCAACATTTTTCTGAAAGGCATGATCTTTGATAGCTGCAGATTTTTCTTTTATATTAACACAAATGACCCTATTCTTAAACATTTACAAAGTTAGTAAACTTTTCTTGTGTAAGATTGCAGCAAATCCTACTTGTACATGAAATTTTCTATCTTTATTTATTTTCTAAGGATAAATCCTCTTTCCTAGAAGTGGAAATACTGTGTCACATAGCTAAAGCTTATGATATCAATTGCCACATTTGTCCTTGCTCTGCCACCACCCCCTTCACGACTTAACATTGCTTTTAAGAGCATAAGAGTGTGGAGTACTCTTTTTAACAAGTAATAAATTTACATGATTCAAAATTCCAAAGTATACACTGAAAAGTTTCCCTCCAACACATGTCTCCTAGCTGCATAGTTCTCCCACACATGAGGTTTCTAGAAAAAAATTCCAAATATATCTTAAACATAGATAGGATCCTGGCACCAAAAAAAAAATAGTCAAGTAATTTGAGAATTTAGTAATAAGATTATTTACAAAATGAAGCCAGGTACTGAGACCCCCCCAAAGGAACACTGTAATAACCTGGAACTAGGAATAGAGGCTCAGTTAATAGCCCTAGGTCTAGAGGTGGGAGCTGGGAACATAAACCTGGAGACAGAAAGTCTATGTGGAGAGGGCAGCCATGCAGGAGATTTGACCTTGACTTGAGGAATACTGTGAATTCACCAGGAAGAGTTGGGTGAATAAATCCCCAAAGCTCACAATTCTCTTGCTGATGTGCCACTCTGATAGAGTCTAGCAGAAACCAGAGAGCAAAGAGGCCTGTCCCATCATCCCCTTTGGTACTAGGGAGCCCATTTCATGGCAACATTTTCAATGTCATAAGAGGACAGCCACATTGAGTTTCTCAAATATAGCGCTGTCCTCTCCAGTGCATTTTTAAGTGTCCTATGGATCCTCCCCGAGAAACAAGTCAGATGTAATTTTGATAAAAATTACCAAAAAGGCCAGGACCAACTCCATATGTTTAAGGAGATACATGACTTCATTCAGGCCTTTTCAGTATGCATGGTCTTCCAACCATAGGTAGTAATATGCTATGGTTTAGATGAAATTTATCTCCCATAGGTTCATGTGTTAGAGCCTTGGTCCTCAGCGTGATGTTGGAAGTTTTAAAAGGTAAGGCCTACTGAGAGCTCTTTAGGTCCTTAAGGGTGCTGCTCTCATGAAGAAAAGCTGGACTCCTGAAATGAGTTCTTGGGAGAGCAAATTGTTACAAAAACCTGAATCCTGTTTAGCCACGTGATTTCTTGTTCTCACATGCACCCCTGTCATGATACCATCTGTCACCAGAGATTAAACAAATGGAGTTGCCTAAACCTGGACTTTCAGTCTCCAAAGCTAAATAAACCTATTTTCTTTATAAGATTATCCTGCCTCAGGTATTTCATTATAGTAACAGAAAAATGGATTAATATATAATCCCTTCTTATATTCTGCCTCCCTGTCTTGTGACTTTTAGCTCTCTATCAGGCAGTTCCAGAATGTCTGAAATTGATTATTATTGCATATGTTCAAGCTTCCAAGAGACATCCCAGCAATGTATTAAGCCAGCCGCAGGTGTCTGTGCCAGGAGTTAAACTCTGAGTCACGGGAGAGTGACCTCATGCATAAATTTTTGGTGATCTAGCTTTATAACCCACTCTCATTTGTGTTCTCCCACCAGCATCACTACAGTTCCTGTTGGAACACATAGACCAGGTTTTGTGTTGTTTAGATGGACATACCATTTCGTCCTAGAGCAGGGCTTGTATTTTCCTCCTTGACATGTGCTGTTACCTAACTTCTATTATTGGTCAGGCAGCAGCAAGGGAAAATGGGGCAAATCTTTAAAACAAGCACCCTTGAGAAGTATCTGTCTCAGGTGGTGCTATTGTCTGAATTTGTTTCCCCCAAATTCATATTTCGAAACCAATGTGATAGTATTAAGAGGTGGGGGCTTTTGAAGTTATTAGTCATGAGAGCAGAGCCTTCATGAATAGTATTAATTACTATAAAAATGAGGTGAGGGGAAGCAATTTGGTCCTTTTCCCTTTTAAAATCTTCTGCCATTTGAGGACATAACATGTACCACTTTTATGCCCTTTTTGCTTTTCTGTCCCTTGCACCATTTGACGGCACTTAGATGATGCCATCTATGATGAACAGGCCTTCCTAGTCACCAAACCTGCTGGTGCCTTGACCTTGGACATCCCAGTCTCCAGAACTGTGAATTCTCACAGTTTTAGTAAATTGCCCAGTCTGTGGTGTTTTGTTATAGCAGCAGCAATGGTTTAAGATTGATGGGGTCTTTGCAGGGAGGGTCTCCAGGTATGGGGAAGCTGCTGTTTCCTCACATGGGGAAGGAAACTATTTCTGCAAGCCCAGTGAGTTTGTTGGGGAACAAAGATTTTTAGGCCTACTTACCCAAATGTTCCCATAATAGTTCTCAATTCCTATTCTTTTCTTATGAAGGCACCGACTTTGGCATGGGAGAAATACTGAGGCTGTGTATTCAGTCTCCTTTGCCATTCTCCTACAATTAAGTCCTGGGATGGATTTTCAGCAAAGTGTACCCAGTTGCCAATGAGATCAGGGTCTCTCTAAATGTGGCTTATGACCTTTATAGAGTTTCTTAAATAGGCAGTCACCTGAGACTATAATTTCTTTGTTGCAAGGCATGCAGTTCTGTCAAAAGCAACCACCCTACATGACAATCTATAATTTTTAGGACTCCCATACTAATCAAAGGTAGCAGCCCTTCATTTCCTAATCCCTTACCCTCAATTTGTACCTCATCACAATTAATCTCCATACCTATGTACTATCTTGAGTAATTCTTATGCTAATGGACACTAGGGGTTATTACTGTTTCCACTTACCACCAGCAATAGAAAACCTTTTGCTTTCAGATCATTGTTCAATCTAGTTTGAAAATCCCATCCTAAGCATTGACTTTCTATAGCCATTCCTGGTGCCAACTGTCACATGTAGGATTCTTTGGGAAATAGGGCCTGACTCAATGTTTACCTGCTAATTTTTTATTGAGAGTTGGGTTTGCCTAGGACCTTCCTGATTTCAGCACTGAATGTTCTGCATCATAGGAATCCCTTTAGTCCTAGGCAAGCTGGGACAATTTGTCACCCTAATTGACAGGTACAATTTCAAGGCAGCAAGAATGAGAAGAAAGGGGATACAAGGTGATTAAGCAGAGAAAACAAATACAAGGTGATGTATTAACAGGCTGGCCTGAACTACAAGAGAATATAGTTGATTGCTCACTTATGCAACTTAGTTCCAGACAGCCTGCACCAAGCTGCTGTTCCTGGGAACATCCCTGGGAAGGAAGGAAAAAGAGAAATTTTTCTGCCAATTTCTTTGTGTCTTATATCTCTCACTGATCACTGTTCACTATATAGAGTGTTAAATCCTCTGTAACTCCAGACTCTTGTCACCTAGCCCTTTTGAATGGCTGCTGGGAAAGCCAGGTCACATACTTCCTGCTGTAGTGCTTCTGAGACAGAGGAAGAGGAAAGCCATAGCCTCGAGGGATCTGATGAGATCAGGCCTCTGGGCACTGGAGCCCCAGGTCTCCCACTGCAATGGGTAGAGTCCAGACCCTGCTATAGCCTGGCCCTCACTCTAGTGTCATTTAAAGGGCTAGCAGCAGCAGAAGGTGAAGCAGGTAAAGACCTGAAAGGCAGGTGTTGGTAGAATTTAACTCAGGGGAAGCTTATAAATGGAGTACAATATAGTAGATATATATTCATCAGTGATATGTTACATGATAATATTTGAGGAGATGTAAAATGATGTAAAGGCAGCATAAAATTGTAGGTAATGCTTTGTACTCTAGAGTAGGAAAGACTTGGATTTAAATCCCAGCTCTGCTATTTACAAGCAATATCATTTTGGACAGGTTACTTAACCTCATATGTTAAATGAGGATCACGACAGTGCCTTCCTCATATATTTGTTAAGAACAGTAAATGAGACAGGACCTATAAGATTACCACAAGAGCACTTGACATGCAGAAAGTATTTAGCAAGTATTGGCAATTATTACTATTAATTGATGGTGGTACATCACATTTCCACTTACCCTGGCAGATTCCATTTAGATTTCCTTTAGTTTCATTAGTAAGACTAATAATGATCACTATGACTTTCTGAATATTAGCCATGTCAGGAATTATGTATTTAACATTCAAGTCTGCATAATACTCTGAGGAAGGTGTCTTAATTTTCCAAAGAGCAATCCAAGGTTTAGAGATCTAGTGAAATTTACCCACATCTCCAAGACTGGAAGTAGCTGAAAGGATTTTTAAAAGTTCACTTGCAATTTTTTTATCAGTTAAGGCCCTTATGAGAAATAACTGGTGCATTTAAATTGGATAAGGAATGTTTAAAAAATTATGGGCAGGATAACCAATATCTTGCCCACCTATATATTTTGGTTAGATCAGGACTTATGGAAATCATCATGGTTGGTGCAGAATCCTAGGGCTAGTAACAGTTGAAAGTTGAAACTACTCCTATTCTTTAAGGAGAAAGTAGTTGAAGAAAGAGGCTGACAAAAATCCAGGACAGGTCACTTGGTGTGCTGAATTGCTGGTCCTACCTCTGAAGTAGATGACTTCTGTTAGGCATTATTGAGATATAAATATCCTCAAACTTTCTTTCCATTCTAAGAAATTCATCCATCCATATCCCTATCCTTGATCTTCTTTGTCATCAATTTTGCAATCTTATTCTACATCTCCGAATAGCTGACCAACTTATTAGTCAATCACTTTGAATTACTATAGGTCTTTATCATAAGCTGCCTCTTCTGCTAAAGAAAGTGGACAGCCAGATTTATAACCTAAAGTTGACCTCTCTAGGCAGATTACCCTCTACCACCTCTGTATAGGGCTACATGTTGTAATGGCTATTAACTTTTAGCTGGTGCTAATGTGCTATGCAGATCCACCTATAAACCAAGTCTGAGCTTTTACCTCCCCCATTATCTGGCCAAAAGGTACTACCTATGAAACCATCAATGTAGATTAAAGGCAATATGGCAAAGCAGTAGGAATAGGTAGCATGGGAGTAGAAGCCATCAACTTGAACATTTTATTTTTTATTAAATATTTATATTTTAGTTGTAGTTTAACACAATATCTTTAATTAATTAATTTATTTATTTTTATGTGGTGCTGAGGCTCAAACGTAGGGCATCTCCTGTACTAGGGGAGCACTCTACCACTGAACCACAACCCAGCCCCAACTTGAACACTTTATTTATGCCTTTTCTTTACTTGCATGAGCTCTTATATAGAGCATTTCAATTTTACAATGGTATGGTGTTAGGCAATTTAATTTTATAGTAATGTAGGAAGATAATACCCAGTTCATGACTGGTAGTTAGCTTGCTCAGGCTTTCAGTTTTCCACCAGTGCTGAGTAGAAAGCCAGGTGTTACTTTTCAACTGGAGAATTGTTGGGAGAAGATACTGTAATTGAGGTATATTGGAGACTCCATGCAGTTCCACTCTCTGCTCTCAGACACTCCTGATACTGGTCTGTTGAGAGAGAAAGCCCAAGTGCCAGGATAACTGGCATTACAGCCTGGATTGATCAGAGGAAACTATCCTGTTCCAGGTCTTACTTAATGGTTATAAGAAGCATGACCAAACGCAGTCTGTGCTGTCTCCATTTGGTCATTGATAGGCTGTGTAAGGAAAAGGAGCTTATTCCATGTACGGGTGATATCAACAGGCTCCAGGCCACTATACCTCTAGAAACTTAAATGATGCAGCAGGCTCCTGAGTCTTCTTGGTGATTATCTCTCACCCTCTGGCATACATATATCTTGATTGTTTTCCTACTTACTTACTTACTATGTCCTGTTCATTGGGTCCAGTTATCATAATGTCATAATTACACTGTGTCAGAATGATGTTCTGTGGGAAATCAAGATGATCAAGGATTCTCCAGACTCCATTATGGAACAGAACAAGTGAGCTGACATAGACCTGAGTATACTTAGGTGAACTGCTGCACCTAATATAAGGCAATGACTTCTCATCATCTTTGCTGGTCAGAGTAAGTTAAATAATTTTGTTAGGTCAGTAGCTACAAGGCAGATGTCAGAGGTTCTATTTATTTGCTTCTATAAAATTAGCATATCTGGACCAACAGCTGTGATTGAAATCATTATCTTATTAAGCCTGTGATTATCAACAGTCATTTTCCAACATCTATCTAGCCCTTGCACTGGCAAAACTGACAAGTCAAATGGGGATGTGAGAGGAATCATCACCCTTATATCTCTCAAGTCTTTGACAGTGGCCATTCTTTCTCTGTGATTCTCCAATAGATGCAGCATTGCTTCCAGTTTACTATCTTGATGAGGTTTGGGAGTAATTTCCAGGACTTGCATTTGGTCTTGCCCTCTATATTATCCCTAACTTTCAAGAAGCTAGAGTAGGAAAACTTCTAGCTAAGAAAGATGGAGGTATGTCCACTGTATATTCTGAGACTGCACAGGATGTGTCCATAGTTCCGCAGGACCCATTGTACATTTGGGGCCAAGATGCTATCTATCATCTGCCTTCCCCCTTAAAATCCCCTCTCACACATGCTTCTTAGACTCCTGACAATACAATTTTGTGAAGTTCTTCTACTATATTTCAGTTAAAGTTTCTTTTCTTGGTCTAAACCTTTTCCTTCTCCAAAATGGGGTATGATGGACCTCATCTTGTGAGGCTAGTATTTCAGCTGTGATAATTGAAAAACTTGTATGCAGGTAAACATTAGTTGCAATCTAGATATCAGAAGTTCTATTTACTAAGTCTTATAAGAGTCAGAACCAAGGTTTGGGTGTAGCTCAGTGGTAAAGTGTTTATCTTGTGTGCATGAAACCCTGGGTTTGAACCCCAGTTCCAAAAAAAAGAAAAGACAAAAAAATGTCTCAGAACCAGAACCACAGCTGTGGTTGAAATCATCCTACTTTTGGAGAAAAACTTATAGGGTCTGCCTCCTCTAACAAGAGAGGTTCAGGGGGGTTCAAAGTTATCAGTTTTGTCTGTATCTGTCCAAATGTACCTATTCTATTTCTTAGGATGCACTTAGTAGCTTGTGAGTTTGTTCCTCAACCTTATATGCTCCGTAACTTCTGGGGATTGGCCTTTGATAGAGGGATATGGGCAGCCCATAACACAGCAAGGGAGGAGTAAGTAACCTGTCTTCAGTCTCTTTTGACCTTCCAATCTCCTGGTAATGCTTCCATTGATTGAACCAAACCTTAAACCAGAAGATGAGAGAGAGAGAGAGAGTTTGGTCTCTGAGGGCACAGAACAGAATATACATAAGTGGAGAGTAGACTGGAGGGTGAAATGAAAATATCCAGCACAACTTTAAATCCTGTGCTTCTCATACCTATTTACTAATATGCTAACCTAAATCTATTATTTGTAAAAGTCATAGAAATAGTAAGTGTAGGAGAATTTCACCATTGCTTTAATCACTCCAGGATTTTATTATTCTTTTGAGATTAAAGAACCGAATTCCATGGTGGCATCCACTCACCAGTCCACAGATAACAGTTTCAAGGATGGTGTTATTCACAAATACCAGTTTCTTAGGGTGTATGTATATCATATACTTTTGTTGTATTAAAAATATTTAAATAAGAAAATAATGATAGCCAGGAGTGGTGGCACATGCCTGTATTCTTAGTGACTTGGGAGGTTGAGGCAGGAGGATCACAAGTTCAAGGCCAAGCTCAGAACTTAGTGAGACCCTGTCTTAAATTAAAAAAAACAGTAGGGGGCTGGAGATGTTACTTAGTAGTAAAGCATCTCTGGGTTCAATTCCCAGCATGAGAAAGAAAAAAAAAGAGAAAAGAATATAATAAGAAGACAAGGGCCCACACAGCCCTATATTTATTTTATGATTATCCTCTTATTTATTCAATAAATAATTATCAAAATTGACTATTGTCAAAAAACAAACAAACAGATAAACAAGAAAAACAAAACTATCTCCTAAATTTTGTCATTTATTAGGAAAGTCAGACAAGGTCAAAGAGTAAAGCAAAGGCTCAATTATATAGTAAGGAGTCTGTACTTTATCTGTGGTACAGTATAAAGCCATTGAAGCATTTAAGCAAGGTGGTTATCATCCGGTATGTGTTGAATATTTTTGAATGAATCATTTTGGCTGTCTCCTGGAGAATAGACTATGATAGAGAAATGGTAGAATTGGGGTTATATTTAGGAGCCTATACTAGTAACTTAAAATAAAAATGATGGTGTTTTGAGTTAATATGTTGTGAGAGGACACAAGTGATATATTTTGCACATACAAATAACACAACCTGCTGTTAGATTGCAACTACAGGAGAGATAAAAGAATTTAAGATGACTCCTAGCTCACTGGATGATCAGAGATTCTAGTAACCTATACAACAAAAGCTGTGGGAAGGAAAGGTTGGGATTCCTGGGGGTTGGGGTGAGATATCAAGAGTCCCATTTTGGATGTGTGAAGTTGGAATGGCTTATTAGATATCTATCCCCAAACTTATATGTCTAGTAGGCAGTTGGCTACAAAAAACTGGCATTCAGAAGAGAGGGCAGGGCTGGAAATATAAACATGGCAGTCATAAGTGCAAAGACAGCATTTAAAGCTATGGAACATGATGAGTTATACAAAGAAATGGTGTAAAGTAGAGAATACAACCCAGAAGCTCAACCTTGAGAAACTGAGAATAAGAGTGTTATGATTTGGAAATGTGATATTTGTCCCCCAAAAGCTCATATGTGAGATAATGTAAGAAACTTCAAAGGCAAAATGATTAGGTTATGAGAGGTAAATCCTAATGTTTTAGTTAGCCTTTTTCTGCTGCTATGACAAAAAGACCTGATAAGAACAATTAGAGGAGGAAAAGTTTATTTGGGGTGGGAGCTCACAGTTTCAGAAGTCTCAGTCCATAGACAGTCAGCTCCATGCCTTGGGGCACTAGGTGAGGCAGAACACCATGGCAGAAGAGTGTGGTGGAAGAAAGCAGCTTGGAACATGTCACTCAGGAAGCATAAGAACTCTGCTCAACAAGGACAAAATATATAACCCAAAGGCATGCTCCAGAGACCCACTTCCTCCAACCACACCCTATCTACCTGCAGTTACCCCTCCGTTAAACCCTATCATTGGGATTAACACATTGATTAGGTTAAGATTCTCATAGCTCAATCATTTCACCTCTAAACCTTCTTGCATTGTTTCACACATGAGCTTTTAGGGGGCACATAATATCTAAACCATAACACCTAATCAATGGCTTAATCTATTTATATGGATTAACTGGGTGGTAACAGGTAGGGTTGCTGGAGGAGTCCTTGGGAAATAGAAGTCTCTCTCTACTTAATGATTGCCATGTTCTGAGCAGCTTTTCTCCTCTACCCACTTCTGCCATGATGTTCTGACTCACCTCCAGTCCAGAGCAATGGAGTCAGCTGTTTATGGACTGAGACCTCTGAACCCATGAGCCCCAAATAAACTTTTCCTCCTCTAAGATGTTCTTGTCAGTCTTTGGTTACAGCAGCAGCAACAACAACAACAATAAAAATCTGACTAAAATAGACATAATTATAGGATTCTGAAGAACTAGAGAGAGTAATCCACAATGCACAAGTATTCATTAAGTCTTTGGTTATGTCATATTTGCTTTTGTCCCATTAACCAAAGAAAGTCACATGGGCAAGGTCAGAGTCACTGTGGGAGGCAAATACGCAAGGGCAGGGAGAGAGAAAGTAGAAATTGTTGCATTCCTATTTACAAATAATTGCCCAAAACTATTATGGTATTTCTAATTATATGAATTTATCCTCTGAGTTGCTCATGTTACAAACCTCAAAATGATTTTCTACTTCTCTTTTTCTGTCCCCGTGTAAAATGTAAATTTATTTAATTAGCTAAATAAAAGTATATTTTTTGGGAAATAATGTTCCCTTAGTACTTTAATAATTTAACCGTTAATATAAATTTTGATCAGAGAACCATCACTCTTTTAATTAATTATATTCAGAAACTGGAGAGAAATAACATAATTGGCAGAATAAAATATAAAAAATTATTTTAAATACCTTATAACAAAATGTGACTTAATATCCTAGTAATGCATTTTTATTTGATTTTTTTTTACAATTATACAAAGAGGTAATCACCAATAAGTGGCAATATTTAAACACTTTGAAAAAAATATTAAGTGGTACTCCTGTCTTAGTTGATTGTGTGTGTACTTCTTATCTGAGAGTTGGCAGCAGGTGAAATTAAATGGTTTTCCAAATGACTGCATTGTCAATCCACCTTCTTCCAGCTAATTGACTGATCTATGTCATTGCTACCTCCCAAGGGGGTCACCTGCATTGACAATTCTAAAATGGCACTAAAACTTCCTACAACCACCAGTTGGCACAACCATATAAGGAACCTTATAGAAAATATTGAATAGAAATGTCTTCCTTCCAGGAGAGGTGGAATGGAATAGAAGCATTATATTGCAGAAAAACAAATTGGTAGTCCTCACTCATTGTTATTAGCTTCATAATAATTCTGGGCTTGGATTTAATCATCTGGAAAGCAGATTAGCTATCAGGTCTTTTCTCGGTCAAGTCCACATGATTCCTGTCTGTGCAATAAGATCCATCACTCTATTAACTGGAGAAATGGAGGAGGGGACCCTCAACACCCCCAGCACTGGTTTAAATAAGAAACAGGGACAATCACAACCAATATCTAGTAACATTTACCACCCACAGACATAAATCTAAAGTTCAAGAGATACAAGTATGGTAGTAGGGTAGGGATTCAAAACTTCATGCACACTGAAAGGTTACCATTGTCTATAAGTGGCACTAGTTCCATAGTGAGCCTTGAGTTTTTTAAAATGTTAAAAAATGTCTGTGATAATTTATAATAGCTGAACTATGCAATCAACTTACATGTCCATCAGTGGCTGAATGGGTTAAAAAATGAGGTATATATACACAATGGAGTTTTTATTCAACTGTAAAGAAGAATGAAATTATGTCATTTGCAGGAAAATGGATGGAACTAGAGCATTATGTTAAGTGAAATAAGCTAAACTCAGAAATTTAAGGTTGTTTGTTTTATCTCATGTGTGGAAGCTAGAGAGGAAAAAGGAAAAGTGGGATGAATCTCATGAAATCAAAGGGAGATCAGTAGAGGAAAGGGACCAGGGGGAGGAAAGAGAGGAGGGAAAGGGAAAATACAGGGGAACAATATTGGACAAATTATACTGTCATATAGCATGCATTTATGAATATGTAACACTAAATCCCACCATTTTGTATAATTATAATGCACCAATTTAAAAATATGAAAGAAAACATTCGGGCTGCCTCCCCTTATGGCTAAAATGACTGCTCACTTGCTTTCCAAAGACCCTCAGACTGAATAGATCAGAAGAGAATCTCTACTACTTTGGGGAGCCAGATTCCTTTGAGAATCTGTAACAGTCCTGAATGGTCAGTCTTCAATGTACTGTGCATGTGCACATAGATACACCTCACACATACAAATGATTAAGAAGCCTTCATGGGTCTTAGGTACCATGGGAAATCTCCTTGATCTGTTGCTGAGCTGTTTCACAACATTGTTTCTCATAGGCTCAACCCTAAACAACACCCACACCAGTCTAGCCACTTAATGTGAAAGTCAATTCCTTATCCCCAGGTAAATGCTACATCCCCTCAAGCTTACCTCCCTTGCATCTCTTTTCTTTCTACTTCTTGAGAATTTTTTTTTTAATTGAGTAAGTGCATTGTGAATCTACTGCCACTTTGAAATATTTTAGAATAGATTGAGGAGATCCAAGTTCCAAAGTCTTGAGCTGAATCCTAAACTTTATTCTAAAATCTCCCTATCCCCTCCTTCCTTTCTCTTTGCTTCCAGATCTCAGAGGTAAATAGATTCCTTACGCTCCCAGGTATCATTTATTCCCCCTGACTACACAGGATATCTCGCACACACAACTCCAAGGTCTTTATCTGTGCAGTGGGATAATACCCTATTCTATTTCAATAATTAAATGAAATAATGCATGGAAATCACTTTGCATAGCATCTAGTATTCAGTAAGTGCTCTCAACAACATGAGTGATTTTGATATTATATTTTTGCCACTTAATTCCAAACTATAAATGTCTTATATTAAACTATTGCTGATTTATAATGATGGTTTCTTCTCAGGAATTTATAGTCCATTATTTTTTACTAGCCAATTCACTAACTTGTTATTCTATCTTTCCATAAAGAAAATTTAACTGTATTTGGATTCTATATCCTGATATATGTACATGTTTTTTTCTTATGTACACAAGTCACAGAGCTCTATTAACTACATTGCTGTCAGACAGCTATACCAAATTATGTGAAGTTATTTATTTTCTGCCCAAATACTAAGAATTCATATTATTTATATAATCAGAATATCAGGTGGACATTAAATCATCCTTTTCCAGTTTTGCTATCAATTATTAACTTATGTCCCCTTTAATTTTTCTAGTAGTCCTACGAAGTCTTACTATTTTGAATCACTTCAGTTTGATGCCAATTTTTTATTCACTCAGAAAGCATTCTCTGCATGTGCACATTTTTCTCAAAGATAACTCTGGCAGTGAGGATGATACTGAGAGGGAGTCTGCATTTGGAGAGTCTGTGTCATCCTGAGGGCATTGCTGTGTGATTGGGAGGGGCCAGAATGCCTCTCTGTGGGGACAAAGGATGAAGTTCCCTCTTGTGTGAGACATAGGGTTAAACATGGCTTTGTACTATGATGTGTCTCTGGTGTCTTCTCCAATTTACCTCTGCTTATGAACTTTCAGGCAATAAAGAGGCTCAGAGAGCCACATGGTACAGCATTTCAAGCCTGCAAGGGCTTTAAAGGCCTTCTGGTCAACTCTCAAACACCACTCATTCTTCCCCCTAGTATCTTCATATCAAATGAATGCATCTTTCACCTTGGAAAAGCTGTGTTTCCATGTACTTGAGCAGAACTTTATAAGGAATTTTGGACATTAATTAAATGGGATCAACATGTGTTAAAAGACCTTTTATAAAATGCGAAGTAGAATTCTAGCAGACAGAGATTATCCTGATCTGCCATAAACCTCAACATGGGACTATATCTCCCAGAGAATAATAGTAGCAAAAAATTTTAAATCTTTAAAATGTTGGGTCCTGCACAGTAAAAGATAAAGTAAGCATTTTACCTACTGACTCTTTTAATTTTGACAATCCATGCATGCAGAGGTACCATTACTTCAATGTATAGAGGAGCAAACTGAAGCTTAGAGAAGTCACAAAGACCTATCAGAGGCCACATGATTGCTGATATTTTTTTAAAAAAATAATGTGTGTGTACACATACACCTCTTTAGTGTTTACACACTTCTTTCATATGTTATTTTCATTTTGAGATGGTTGTGAGACTCTGCTCCAAATTTATAGTGAGTGTCATTTTTTTTTTTTGTACTGGGTATTGAACTCAGGGATGCTTTACCACTGAGCAACATTCCCAGTCCTTTTTATGTATTTATTTTTTATTTTTGAGACAGTGTCTCGATAAGTTGATTAGGGCCTTGCTAATTTGTTGAGGCTGGCCTTGATCTTGTGATCCCTCTGACTCCCGAGTCTCTGGGATTATACACATGCATCACTGTCCTGGCATTCATCTGTCTTTGTATCTTTTGTTAGCGAAGCTGAAAAACATTATCTTCAGAACATCATCCACATCTTAGAAATAAGGCTATCTAGTTTGGGCCTAAATGTTGCTTACATAATTTGTTCTGGACCAAAAAAAACAAAAAACAAAAAACATTTTTTTCTTGTCTAGGTAAAGAAGAAGAGCATCTGTCCAACATTCTCAAAGGGCCCTTAAATGTTTAATAAGACACCCAGTATTAACTGCCCCCCCCCCATCCCCACACCCTTCTCACTGAAGTCACAATGAAGCCAGGCAGAGCCAGAAACCAGAAGGTTCCTTCTTGGCCACTAGAGGCCAGCAAGCCACAGTCAAGACCCCTCTGAGTTGGAACATGCTTTTCCTCATACCATATGTCTAACTGATTCAATCTGAGGAAAGTGATACTAGATTTGTTAATTTTGTTTTAGTTTTGCACTGGGGAATGAACCCAGGGGCACTTTACCACTGAGCTGCATCTCCAGCCCTTTTTTTATTTTTTTTAATTTTGGGACAGGGTCTCACTAAGTTGCTGAGGCTAGCCTCAAACTTGCTATTCTCCTGCCTCAGCCTCTCAATTCACTAGGATAAAAGGTGTGCACCACCATACCTGGGAGGTCCTAGGGTATTTTAGAAGAGATATGTAGCTTCAGTGTGCTACTGAGATGCCTCTGATTTTTAAGGCTTTGTAACACTTTCTTAAAGTCAGTCTAAGCAATTTAAACAAGCAGAGAATATATATATTTGGGGTGTCTCTCCACATCTTCCAAAAGTCCCATGTGTTCCTTTTCATTGTAATGCTTTCCTTTTTCCCTACTAGTTTAAAATTTAAAAAATAACTTTACACGCCCCTGCCCCGCCCATTGTTTAATTTCCTTGAAGCAATGATGCCTCCCCACTTCCTCAGTTCTCTTAAGGCTAAAAAGTCCTGTCTCTCCCTGTCTTTCTTTCTATTGCTTGCTTTTTTCTTCCTCACTGTGAGGGGAGGGGGGGAAGAGAGAGAGAAACAGAATAAAAATATAAGTGATAAACAAATGAGACAAAATGTTAATAACTATAAGTGATTCTGGATAAAGGGTCAGCTGTTCTGTGTATTATTTATCTTCTTGAAAGTCTTTTGTTGGCTGGAAACTCCCTCCAAATAAAAGTTAAAGCTACTTCTTTTGGGGGGTTTGGTGTTTATTGTTTTTGTTTTAGTCCTGGGGATTGAACCCAGGGTTACTCAACCATGGAGCCACATCCCCAGCACTATTTATTTTTTATTTTGAAAAAGGGCCTCTCTACATTGTAAAGCTATTCTTTTTAAAGGAAGCTTTTGTGTGCTATAACATAAAGCATTCTACCCACTTTTCCACAAAATAGGACTTCAAAGTGATCTTGACACACCTGAACAGATGAACCTTGAACAGAGGGAGGAGTAAAAGGAAGCCAAAGGACCCTTTTCAGGCCTGCCCTCTCCAGCCTGGACCATTCATACTTCATTTCTCACCTACCTAGCTGTCCATGCCTCAGAAAATGTACTTCTCCCCAGATTCCATTTCCAGACAAATATGACCCAGGTGAAGCTTTCCCTCTCTCAGCATACTCTTTATCTCTTCTTTTCAGGTGTTTGCTTTGACTGTGTTCCAAAGGGGCACATAGGGAATACAACTAGAAGGGACAATGGGGAAGGACTCCATAAGAGACAGTCAGTACCACTTTCTTTTTTTGGTCACTGTTTCTCTGCTGTTGTCTTCTGGTACAATGACTAAGAACAGATGATTCTGGTCAGAAGACAATGGTGGAAGGCAGGGCCTATAGTATATTGCAAAAACAGCTACAAATTCTTCTCATTAGTGTATGGCTGCTCCTGGTCAATGTGCATTGCAAGTTGTCCCATTGAGAAATGTTCTTTATTTGTCCATTTCCTGAGTCTAGGCTGGCCTTTTAATCTAGTCAACATGACTCAAGTAGAGGTTTGAAAGCCCATGCACCAGGACTTACTGCACTTGAACCATAAGGTGAATGAACCTGAACTAGCCTGGTGACTGATAAGAGGCACATATGGGGCAAAGTTACCCTTGTCTCCCCAACAGGCATTTAGCCAATTGAAAGCCATGTAAGTAAGGTCATCCTAGCCCATCCACGTGTAGCCAAACCACCAGCTGATCACATAGAACATTATGACTCCCAGGCATGGTGACACATGCCTGTAATCCCAGCAGCTGGGGAGGTTGAGGCAAGAGGATCATGAGTTCAAAGCCAGCCTTAGCAATGGCAAGGCACTAAGTAACTCAGTGAGATCCCGTCTCTAAACAAAATATAAAAAGGGCTGGGGATGTGACTCAGTGGTTGAGTGCCCCCAAGTTCAATCCCTGGTACCCAAAAATCAAACAAACAAAAAAATCTATTATGACTAATATATTTCTGAAATATTTACTTGGTCTGATCTAGTGTGCTTCCTCTCGAATGCTATAAAATCATTGCCTGAAAGGAGCAAGTCAATTTTTCATGATAAGTTGTTGTTTTCTTTAAGAAGCGAAAGAGTTAAATGTATATGTGGTCTTCTTGTCTTGATGACAGTTTCTATCTAGAGGGTGATGTCTTTATCAAGAAGTAGTCAAGATGTAGATGAGTACCACAGGGATTACTGGAAAACACCCCTCTACTGTATATTTCATAATAGCAATGGCCCTATCTATCTCCAGAGAGGGAAGGAGGCAGCAGCCCGAGAGGGTTTTGTGGTTCTGTGAATAAAGGTTTATTACTTCCCTCTACCTTCCATCAATCAGCTGAATTGTTAGGAGAACTAAAAAGGAAAAAAGCAAACCTAATCTTTGTGTCTGCTCATAAAATAAAATAAAACAGGCAGAATATTCCCTCATTCCTGACCTTGAAAGTAACTTTTTCAAAGTTGGATAAAACCAGGGAACAAGATTTGATTACAACTGGAAACAAGGAGAGAGGATCCATGCTTTGAACCCGTGTCAACATTTGTCCAGCGATCAAGTTCAAGTCTTCAAACATTTATGGGCACCCACTTTGTTCAGGGATTGAGGGAGGTGATGCAGAGAATATAGAAATATGTAATATGAGGTATCTGCACTCTCCATACCCACAAAACAGTAGGCAACACACAACCATCATATACAACAGGAGGTAATAAATGTTAGAATCAAAGGACAAATGAATAGAGAAATGGGGAAGGGAAGATTAATTCTGACTTTGGGAAAAGGACAACTTAATAAGGGAGGTGGGCTTTGAGAGGAAATTTCATTTCTGCAGGCAGCAATGGTAATTAAGATGGTTGCCTGAGAGATTGGAAGAATCAGAGCAGCTGCCCAGGATAGAAGGACAGAAGTCAGATCTTGTGGAAACCCTGGACTTCCTATCCTTGGACTATCATCACAGAATAATCATTTTACATCTTGTTTAAGCCACTGTTTTTAAAAAAAGTTGTGGGAAGGAAATTCTAATCAAAGAGGAGAACGTGAGCAACACTCAGAAAGGCAGATAAATGGAAAATGTGATAAACAGAGCAAAAACAAGAATCCAATGGAGGCTAGATGTGTGATGGAGCTGAGGCATGGAAAGAGAGTGAGAAGAGATTCTTGGAAAGGTAGGTTAGGGTAAGATAATAGAGGACCTGAATATGCTTAATATTGTATTTGAAAATATCCTTTGCTGTTCTCAGGAGACTGAGAGCACAAGCAATTCAAGGATCTCTCAGATAACTTGAGACTAGGCTGCAAGCTCATGATAGGTATTGAAGATGTTTCATATTAACAATGACAACTATGATTCTTTCTCTTAACCATATATTTCCATTCACTTAAGCAAAACTCCTGAAAGGAGTTGTAACTCACTTGTTGTTGCTTTCCTGATCTCCCATTCTCTTGTCAATATATTTCATCACTGGAGACATGGTTGCTCATGACCTCCATCTTGTTCAATCCAAGGGTCTGTTCTAAACAGTAATAATGCAGTTGGTTTTTCTTTTCTTTTAGCTTTATCTTTAAAAATAGTTTTAAATCTGTAAAAAGTTGAAAGAGTAAAACAAAAAACTCCCATAAATGGTACACGCTATTTATCAATTCCTAACATTGCTAACAGTTTGCCACATTAGCTTCATGGTTCTCATTCTATATATGTGTCCTATCTCTCTTTTTCTTACAATCTATATCTTGGGTCAATCGAAAGTAAATTGCAGACACCAGATTCCTTTACCTCCAAATACCTCAGCAGCAGGTATGCTTTAGTCAGCTTTTTCGCTGCTGTGACTAAAAGACCAGACAAGAACAATTTTAGAGGAGGAAAAGTTTATTTGGAGGCTCAGAGATATCAGCTGACTATTAATTTCAGAGATATCAGCTGACTATTATCACAGCCAACTCCATTCCTCAGGTCTTGAGGTGAGGCAGAACATCATGGCAGAAGAGTGCAGCATAGGGAAGCAGCTCACATGATGATCAAGAATCAGGGAGAGATTTCACTCACCTGATACAAAATGTATACCCCAAATCCATGCTCCCAGTGACCCACCTCCTCCAGCTATACTCCACCTGCCTTCAGTTACCACCTGGTTAATCCCATCAGGGGATTAATTCACTGATTTTGTTAAGCCTTTCATAACCCAATCATTTCTACCCTGAACCTTCTTTTTTAATATTTAATATTTTTAATTCTTTTTTAATATTTATTTTTTAGTTGTAGTTGGATACAATACCTTTATTTCATTTATTTATTTTATATGGTGCTGAGAATCAAACCCAGGGCCTCGCACATGGTAGGTGAGCACTCTACCACTGAGCCACAATCACAACCCCATACTCTGAACCTTCTTACATTGTCTCACATATAAACTTTTGGGGGACACCTCACATCCAAACCATAATAGTGCATTTTCTAAGGATAAGGACATTCACTTACATAGCCCTGTCATAATGATCAAGAGTCACATTAATATATTCTTATTATCTAATCAGCACATAGTATCACCAATTGTCCCAATAATGACTTTTATAGTGACTTTTATAATGACATTTTATAATACTTTAAAATAACTGTTTTGTTATCTGGATCTAATATAGAATCATATCTAGCATTTCATTTGCAGGGGGTGGGGCTGGGAATTGAACCCAGGGGCTCACACATGTTAGGAGAGTGCTGTACCACTGAGCTAGATTCCTCACCTACATTTCATTTTTATGTCTCTTTATTATATTCTGGAATGGTTCCTCAGCCTTTGACTATTATCACATTAAAAGCAGAGGCCTGGGCTCAGTGGTAAAGTGTTGCATATCATGTGTGAGGACCTGGGTTAGATCCCCAGCACCAAAAAGAAGAAAGGAAAGAAAGTAGAGACAAGACATTTTGTAGAATATTCTGTGATTTGGTTTTATCTGATGCTTTTTTATGTTTACAGTCAATTAATACATTTTTGACAGTAATACTTCATAGGTGATGTTGTATCCTTCTTGGCCATTTGTAATTACAAGTAATCTGTGGGGAGAATACTTTGAGACTCTGTAATATTCTGTTCCTCATTATATTTTTGACTCCTAGTTTTAGTATACATTGATGATTCTTACCTGAATTAACTAGATATCACCATATTTGCAGAACTATGCTTTTCTAAATCATCATTTCATCTAGAGATTAGTTGTTATTAGTTAGTATGCAAAAAAGAACTGTATCCATCCATCCATCCATCTATCCATTCATCTATCAGTATAGATTCATAAATTTTAATTTTATTTAGTAAATTATAATTCATTGCTAACTTTATAAATTTTGATGTTAAATTGTCCCAGCTTTGGCCAGTGAAATCCCTTTCAGGTTAATTTCTGTATACTTTTAATGTATTCCATAATTTTCTGAATATTTTCTTACTTTCTGGCATACCCTCAAAGTAATGTTTCAGGCTCATCCTGTACTATCTGTGTCCTAATCCTAGAATCAGCCAAGGGTCATCCTAGAATCAGATCAAGGGTCCTTGGATCCTTTTAATCGGAAATTGTGTCTAGAAACAAAAATCTGGCACTAAGAAAGAACTGGAGTTTATTCCAAATCACCATCAAAATATTCTTTCTAGTCTTCACTCAATTCATATTTTTATCTGCCTTCTTCAACAGTGACAAATATGGTTCCTAATATTATCATTATATGTACTCACTTTCTCAATCCTACAACACACAGTAAAGAGTTGCAGAACTACAAGTTCACACTACTCAAAACAAAATAAAATCCACCAACTAGAGTTCAAGACTTATTTGCAGTTTTTGTCTTTAGACTTAAATTACATTGCTGAAGTACCAAGTTCAAAATTCAGCATCTCTTCTATATTCTGTGTATGGTAAAATCGCCATGCATGGTTTGAAATCAGACATGAAAGTAGCATAGACCCATGGAGACTGGCAAATGCTACAAATCAGGGGCTTTTTGTTGTTGTTTGTTTTTCCCACTGAGTGCTATTTGTTAGACATTTCTTAGTACCTCACTTACACAATTCCCTCAGTTGCTCAAGCCAAAATCCTTGATAGCTCTTTTTCTTATATATCACATCTAATCTATCAAATGATGTTCATAATCTGACCACTTCTTACAACTCAGATGCTCTTCTAAGATACCGTATCTCTCATGTAAACTTCTGCAATGCCTTCTGATCTAGTCTCTCTGCTTCTACTATACACTATAACCATAACCATAACCATAACCAGGAGTCAATGAGACCAAATCATATCACTCTCCTGCTCAAAATTCCCCCAAGAAATTTCCTCACTCTTACAATAAAATGGAATCTTTTTTTCAGAGCTTATAAGATCATTCATTATCTAGGCTCACCCTTCTGATGACCTCATCTCCTACCATTTCCCCTTTCCTTCCAGAAAGCAATGGCTGTGGTCACATTGGCCATTTTTGTGTTTTTCAAACATATTAAGCTCATTTCTCCCTCACAGACTTTTCACTTGCTGCTACCTCTGCCTGAAACATCTCTTTTTTGGGGAAGGGGTTTTATATACTTTTCTTCCTTGCTATATTCAGGGCTCTGTTTAAATGTCACCTCCTTTGAGAAGCATTCCCTAAAAAATCCCATCTAAATTTGCATCACTTATTTCCATCACTCTCAAATCCCTTAGCCTGCTATATTTTTTTCAAAACATTTATCATCACCTTATCACCGTCTCCAGAATGCCTACGTTAATTATTTTCATGTTCACCACATATTCCCAGTGGTTTGAAAAGTACCTGACACATGACATTTAATAAATATTTGTTGAATAATTGAATAAGTGAACAAATGAATTATAAATTTTTTGAGTTCCAATCTTCTGTGGATCCCTGCACTGCTGAGAAATCATTTTAGTTAATTCCCATTTATCTTTCTAATGGCTACTTCAGACATTTACTCTTCTTTTCAAATTTTCCCCATCTTTTAGCTCTATAGTCACAGAGAATATTTGTTTTGCTTTCTTAGCTTCCCAGAAACTTTAGAATATTCTTTTACACTCCCGTTTCCCTAATGTATAAGCCAGAAATATGCTTTCCAGCTAGCTACCTTTACAACTATGGTGATGGCAGCATCAGTGCTGGCCTGTATAACATGTTTGTGAAAATCAGAGAAAGGTGACCTCACCGGGTAGAAGCAGTCCCAGGGGCTTACAACAAAGTGGAAAAACCCTGTGTTTATGTATTTAGAAAAATATCTTTAACAGATAAAGTAAAATGAGTGCCTAGAATATGACAAAGCAATGCTCTTCAAGTAAATTCCACATACTCTACGTTCTCCTTCTCTTCTTCCTTCCTTGGAAGAAGCACTGTCCCACATGGCTTTGATCAATGTTGACTTTTCTACAGAGACACATATTCTTATCATGCACCACAGCATATCCATTATCCTCAATCTCTGGAATCTTCATCTTCAACTTGCTTCTACCCTTCTGAATATAGATAAATTCAAATGGCCATGATCCTAAGGAAATCTTGTCTTGACATTGTCACCAGTCCTCTCAACCCTGAAGAACAGATTGCTTATATATTCCTTGACTTCTCACCAAGTACCTTACCACTGAGTGGCACCATCAGTGCCTTTTATTTTTTATTTTGGGACAGGATCTGTCTGATGCTGAGGTTGGCCTTGAATTTGCAATCCTCCTGCCTCAGCCTCTTAAATATAGGCATGCACCACCATGCATGACACACCAAGCTTTTTAGAGTCATTTTCACCTGCTCTCGGCCTTCTAATTTGAGAAGTTTGTGGTCTTTATCTTTTTTTTTTTTTTTTTTTTGGTACTAAGGATTGAACCCAGAAGTGATTAATCACTGAACCACATCCCCAACCCTTTTTATTTTTTATTTTGAGACAGGGTCTAAGTTGCTTAGGGCCTTGCTAGGTTACTGAGTTTGGCCTCAAACTTGTGATCCTCCTGTCTCAGTCTCCTGAGTCACTGGGATTATAGGTGTGTGCCACTGCACCGATCTCTCTTCTACTTCTCATTCCCTTCAACCTTTGTGCAAGGTTTGGATTCTCAATGGATACTCTATTCTTATATACTCCATCCTTTGGCTTCCAGAACATTCTTTGCTCCTGATCTTCTCCTTACCTCTTTGATTGTTGCTTGCCTGATCATATTCTTCTCCCCCTTCTAGAGCCTCAAATATTGAAATTTTCCATGATTCTGACTTTGGGTTTACTTCAGTTTTGCTTTAAGCTAATGAAAGACATCTATTCTTGTGCTATCAACCCCCTCATTCCTAGTCAATATTATCAAATCCACATTTCCACTCACCCTTCTAAATATAGGCCATATTTCCTATTTTTACACAGACTTACTACAGGCATGTCAGACTTGACCTGCGTGTATCAGTCAGGGTTTGATCAGAGAGGCAAGACCATTAGGAAATCACATACATAGAATTTCTTAGCAAGACAACCTTGTGCACTTATAAATGTGGGTCAATAGGCTGGGCACGGTGGCACACACCTATAATCCCAGAGGCTCAGGAGGCTGAGGCAGGAGGATCACAAGTTCAAATCCAGTCTCAGCAACCTGTCTAAAAAATAAAAAGGGCTAGGGAAGTGGTTTGGTGGTTGAGAGCCCCTGGATTCAATCCCTTGTATATAAAAAAAGATAGTAAATGGTTTCTGTAAGTTCAGGATCTTTATATCAGATTCTGGAACTTGAACTCAGCACTGCAAACAGTTGGGAAGGAATGTAAAATGGGATGAAGCCAAGACACATAGGAACCTGTGAAAGTGGACTAGAACCTGCCTCAGTTTCTCACAGCCTATGCCTACAGCTTTGATTACACAGACGTCCTATAGAAGAAGCTGGCATCTTTCTTTTGGAACTAATTATGTACCTATTCCAGGAGTTAGAGAAGCAGAAGGAAGATCAGAGAGTTGGTGGGACAGCAATAGGCCCAGATGGTACCTCATACCAACCAGGTAAGTCAACATATTAGTGACAGTGTACATCAATTGCAACATCACCTACAACACTTGCACAGACTTTCAGAGGATGAGAAAGCAATATAAATCCTACTTGACCTTCTGAATTTAAAGTTTCCTGTGATCAATCTTGACCAGAAACATTCAAAGAAAGGAATTCTGAGAAATAGAGATTAGCCTAAGCAAACAACACATTACAAAGCCACCATACTATTCAAAATCAGATTCATTATCTTCCCATATCATCCTCTTCTTCAGAAATGCACTCTTCCTACACTCTTCTCCATCACTATCCATCTACTTGTTTAGCCTAAAAACTTCTGGATCATCCCCTACTTTGTCCCATCAATCCTGCCCCTCCCACATCTTCCATATCTAATCAGCCACCAAGTCTTTCTAATCCTATCTCATCAATTTTTTTCCTACGTAATCTCATGTCCCAAACATGTATTGCCTGGTGCACCAGAAGTACTGCTCCCAATGCTTTTAGTCCCTCCCTACTCCGTTTACCTTCCAATTAGCCACTTGGATGAACTTTCCAAAATTTAGATCTAATCATGTCATTCATTTCCTTACTATAATGTCTTTGATGGATTTTTTTGGTGTTATTGGGATTAAACCCAGGGGCACTCTACCATCAAACTATATCTCTGACCCTTATTATTGGTTATTTTGAGATGGGATCTCACTAAGTTGCTCAGGTGGGTCTCAAACTTGTAATCCTCCTGCCTCAGTCTTCAGAGTTGCTGGGATCACAAGCATGTGCCACCATGCCCTGCCCATGTATCTTTTTATATGCGGAATGATTTAAAACTACCAAACACGTAGATTGGCTTATTATTCCTAATTCTTCCATGCTCATTGCAGTGTGACTTTGCAACTCTTACTATAATGGGAATATAGGATACTTCCTCATCCTGTGTGATTTCCATTGATAAACAGAATGTTGGCTGATGTGATGCAAGCACATTTTAAATATTTTACATGGTTTGAATCCTCCTGTTGGCTTCAGCTATCATCACGAGAAACTCATGTCCAGAAATGTATGCCAAATATTGGTAGCTACAGGTCCTAGAATGAGACATATGGAGCAAAACTGGCCTGTACTTGAACCCAAGCCCAGTAGAACCCAAACAGACCAAGCTAAAATTAACTGAAATAAGCCAAACTTCAGGTGACTCACCTGTAAGTTACACATGCTTGTTGTAAGCTATCAAAATTTTGGAGGTTGTTAAACAGCATTATTGCAGCAATATTTGAGAAATACACACAACATACAGACCCTTCCCAATCTAACCCCAACCAGACTTTTAGTGCCAGCCTCAGGCCAATTTCTCTCATGCACCCATAGCAATTAATTCTTATTCTCATGTATCGAATACCTGCTCCTTTCATGCCAGGTAAAGCTTCACAGGCATACAGCTGGAGTAGCAGAGCTACACCATGAAGGCCATGGTCCAGAGCAGCCAGTGTTATTTGCATATTTCTACTCTGTTCATCTATTTTCCAGCCACAGAGTTGCTTGGGATGCCCTGAACATGACTGCAATAAGTCTCAGGCTCCCTTCTATGTGTGATCTGATAATAATTATTAATATTTATTGAGTACCATGTTCCAGACACTATTCTATTTCTCCTTTAATCTTGACAATGGGATGGGGATGTGGCTGAGTGGTGGAGCACTTGTCTAGCATGTGCAAGGCTCCGGGTTCAATCCCAGGCACTGAAAAAAAAAAGTCTTCACATTGACTTTGAGATAAGTCCTATGATTATCACCATTTTACAGAGGAAGAAGCTAAGGCACAGAGAGACAAAGTAGCTTGAAAAGACATGCAGTAGATCACAGATCTGGGATTCAAATCCGGGCAGTTTGATTCTACAGCTTCTGCTACTGACCATTCTGCTCAATCCCTATGCATTGAGGTTGAACCTGTATGCCCCTGTTCCACTTTGCACATACCTTTATTAAAATTCTGTACATTTCATGATGGTTATTTATTTGTACTACTATTTCCCCCACTTCACTGTGAGCTTTGAGAAGTCAAGGACTCAATCTCAGGTGCCCTTTTATGTCTAATATCTAGTAAGGTGGCTGGCTGTCTTGTAGCTAGTTCTCACTAAATGTTTGTGAATGCTATTTTCTGTTGAACTGCTTTGTCATCAGTCAAATTTTCATCACAAATTGCTAGAGAACTGATCCAAATTGCCTTCCTCTGAAACATGAAAATGACACAATTTATTTTGAGAGTGATTTATAGAAAATCATGTATTTCGTACAATTGGAAAGGATACAATGATAAGAAATTTTTCAAATTTCCCCTCAGGCACTTGCCTTTTAAACATCAATCAAACAATCAAGAAATCATGACTTAGTGCCTGTATGCATCAAAAACAGGCCAACCACTTGTACTAGAGGTGGCTAACTAATTACTTTGTGCTCTGGTGGCTATATTTCATTTTTTTCTGATCCTGTCTTGTTTTTGTATCTTTGAGCTGGTGAGATCAATGAATATAGAAAGAAGTTAAGATAAAATAAAAATTTTACCTGACAGCCTTTTTCTGGAAGCTTCAATGGCTTTGGGAGAGTTTATTGATTCCTGAAGAAAAATTATCATTCTCTTTTAAGGAAGAGTGAAATAAAGAAGGATTTAGTGAATAAAAGGAATCGGGGCAATTAGCATAGCCTTTTAAAATCTGGAATTATCTTTATTGATTAGATTGCCTTAGAATTGTTGAAGGTAATGGAAATTACATATGTGAGCTAGACAGGAGTTTGGTCTGTGAACCAAGACCCACCTTTTTTGAAGAACAAAGCCCAGATAGAGTGTATTCAGTCACCAAAGTGAAATGAGAATTTCTGAAGGTTTCAAAGTATAGAAAGAAAAAGGGGCTTTTATTTTTTCTTTATAGAGGTTATGTACTACACAGAGGCAGGGATTGAAATTTTGCAGACTTAAGTACAAGGTGCCTGGCTAAAGCACAATAATAAAAATAAAAAGAGAAACTAGAGGTAATGTTTATTCAACCTATTGGATTCATGGAAATGAACAGAGAGGGTGGCAACCAATGGCTTGTCAAGTTTCATTCTTTTGTAAGTATGTTAATGGGCTATTTTCTTTCAGTTAGTCAGTGTGTGTGTGTGTGTGTGTGTGTGTGTGTGTGTGTGGTTTTGGTGCTGGAACATTTTAGGAATATTCAATGTCCCAACTGAGTTGAGAAAAACACATATAATGGAATTCAAGTATTTCAGCACAGATCATCAAAGAAAAAAAAATAGGTGAGCCACATTTTCTTCCTTCATGTTGACATCTTAACAGTTTTACATGAATGTAGTCAATGTAAAAAGTAGATTTTTGAAAGGCCCAGTGATTTGTTTGGTCAAATCTTGCCTGGGATTTAGAGAATTAAAACAGATGCACATTTCCTTTATCATATGCATTTGCTGTATCAACAGAATGTTTTTTATCCCAGATGTGGGGAATGCAATTGAAGAAAAGTAAATCTCAAGGTTGAAGAAGGAATATAATGATGAAAAACATGATTGAGGCAAGGAAGCACAGAGCTCAGTATTTTGTCAGTATGGGTAATTTTAAAAATCATTTATATATAAAGAGGAAGATGGAATATAGTTCTTTGGTGATTCTTTTTTTAGTACATTATAGTTATACATAATAGTGGGGTTCATTTTGACATATTCATAAGTGCATATAACATAGTTTTCAATCCCCAGTACTTTCTCCTTCCTGCTTTGGTGTGTTTTTTTTTTTTTTTTTTTTTTTTGGTGCAACAGCATAGAATGAATAGTACACAATTAGGCACATCGTAAAATCACATTTTAGTGAACAAGAAGGAGGGGAAGAGTTGGCTTGGAATACAGGCCTGCATTCCCTGTGTAAGTCAGTTATCATTTCATTAAAACACATGTTCTCATTGCACATTGTGTATGTGTACTCATGTATTCATGAATATGTATTGAGTCTGTGTGTCATGCTTCATTGAGGACACAATCAATCTTATCCCCAAATCTGTTCTCTCACTATCTTTCTTTTGTGAGTAGAAGGCACCATCTGCCATGCCTTTAGACTGCAGCACAAGGGTCCACTGCCTTAGGACCTGGCCTATAGAGAATCTCACTTGAATATTCTTTTGGTCAAGGGATAAGGAGTCTATGGGACTAGGAAGATAGGCCCACTGAGAATCTTGGTCCACTTAGAGCCTATTCCCCCAACCTTCTAGAAGGTTTTGTGACTCTGCTGCTTGCACAAACACACAGGGCCCTGTGCTCAGAAAAGCCCACTCTTGACTGAGTGCTCTGTTGTCACCATCTTGAAATTTTTAATATTTATCTTTCAACTTTTGTTAAGTGAAATCTAAACGGATAATGGACATGGATGTGAACAGAAGTGAGACACTGTATTTCCTATACACTATATTTCTGCTACTCGTTGCTTCCTTTTTATCACATAGGGCCTACAATGCTCCCATGAGCACCAGAGTTCAGGTACACCCACATGCAAGGGAGTGGAGCAAGACTCAGAGCAAGTACAAGGTGACTATGTTCACCTTATGAACATATCTATGAACCAGGAAGGAGAGCACTAACAGCTCTGAGAAGAGGCCACATTTTCCATTCAAACTAGAACTTGCTTCAAATGCAGAAACAAGACAATTCTAAGAAAGTCCAGATGACCAAGGAACCCAATCATATCCTTTTTTTTACTCATTTATTTCTCTGTACTAAACTAAAATGTGGCATTTATACACAATGGAATATTACTCAGCACTAAAAAATAACAAGATCATGGCATTTGCAGGGAAATGGATGGCATTAGAGCAGATTATGCTAAGTGAAGTTAGCCAACCCCCTCCCCCCCAAAAAATACAAATGCCGAATGTCTTCTCTGATATAAGGGAGGTCACTCAAAATGGGGTAGGGAGGAAAAGCATGAGAAGAAAATTACCTCTAGATAGGGAAGAGAGGTGGGAGGGAAAGAGAGGGAGAAGGGAAATTGCATGGAAGAGGGAAGGAGACCCTTTTTGTTATACAGAATTCAGGTACAACGATGTGAGGGGAAAAAAAAAGAAGTGGGTTACATTAGATTGGGTAGAGAGAAGTGATGGGAGAGGAGGGGAGGGGAAGGGGGAAAGGAAGGACAGAAGAATAAAATAGACATTATTATTGCTGTGAGTATATACGTGACTGTACGACCAATGTGATTCTGCAACCTGTACACTCAGAAAAATGAGAAATTATATCCCATCTGATTCAAATTTATGATATGTCAAGATCATTGCACTGTCATGTGTAACTAATTAAACAAAACAAAACAAAAAAGATTATCACCTAAACCAAAGATAATTTTTAAATTATGAAATGTGTCATTACAGTCTGTAAAAACTGAACTTCTAAAGGTCTAACTTTTGTTTTGGTCCCTAGATCTTATCTGCCATTGAAAAACATGTTGTATTACATCCTTGAATGGGATAAGTACTGAACTCAGATCATAAATACACTGAAAATACAAGGCAAAAAGTCAAAGTGGCTGTCCAACTCATATCTTTCAAAAAAAGTTAGGTTAAACTAATTTCTTATCTTTCAGGAACACTGAAAGTTTATACCATACTTCAAATGTTCTCGGCGGAACTTTCCTTTTGATAATCATCATCCCCAGCATGCAAGATTACCTGATTATGTTCAGTTTCTATAGTATCACAAAATAGAGAAAACAATCTGAAATGTAATACATAAGCTTTTATGTAATTCTCAGATTTTACCACGTCAATGAGCACACTGGTTAGTTCAGCTGATGCTATTTTTGTAACACAATGTTCTTTCCCTCCCCACGGCTCATGCTAGAGATCAAACTCAGGACTACCCATCCAGTTCGGCAAGATTTTCTTGATGAAGGAAAGTGCATTGATTGATGTTCTGGGGGCATCTTAATCTAAGTAAGAACTGAGAATGTTTTCCCGTAATTGCAACTGAGCCCGCAGAACATTACTTCTATACCAAACCAACTGCAAACCATATTTGTTGACAATGTTTTGTCATATAAAACATTTGCTTTTTTTGAACAACCAACAATAAAATTAAAAAAAAAAACATTTGCTTTCACAGTTTCACACCATTAAGTGCTAGTTATGTTTGTCAGTGATGAGGTTGAAAAAATATATTCTACCTTAATATTTCTATCATACTGAAATTGTACGTATCCAAAAATACCATATTAACTCTGATTATGATATCAAGTTGCAGTGGAAACCATTTGGAAAGTTTGGTGTTTTCTATGAGTTGATCTTCCATTTTGTAGCCCACCTTCATTTGAAAAGTGATAACTTGGGCTACCTTGTTTGCCACCAAATGCACCCAACATTTCTAGGCAAACATCTTTCTTGTTTCTTTAACTAATGTCTTGGCAGTTGTGCATGGATTTTTAGTCTTAGCAAACTGAAGGGCTATTTACAAGAAGCCTGCACAGCAATAATGTTTCTTTTTTAACATTTATTTTTAGTTGTAGTTGGACACAATACCTTTATTTTATTTATTTATATGTGGTGCTGAGAATGGAAAATAGGGTCCCACACATGCTGGACAAGGGCTCTACCGCTGAGCCACAACCCCAGCCCCCAGCAATAATATTTATTTTTTTGTTTTCCACATGAGAATATGTTTATTTTGCAAGTGGTTTTAAATCTTTTGCCACAAATTCCCCTTGTTTTTACACTACCACATCTTTTTTCTAGACTTAAAATATTCAATAGAATTTGTCATAAGTTAAAAAAGAAAAAAAAACATTCTTTCTTCTGAAAATATCACATTTAACTTAAAAATCATGAACCTTTTGAATATCAATAATTGAAGCTACTGGGGAGGGGGGTCACATTTATCTGAAGGTCCCAAGATAGCCCTGAGATCTAAATAGGAAAATATCTCTTATAAACTGTAACAAAACTCTCACCTTAAAAATAAAACACTATGAAATATATACAATTATTTCCATATTCAGTAGCTTTACAGTATCAAGTCTGGGTTTATAGAAATTATAAACTGAACATCTGTTTATGTCAGCTTTTTATTTCACTACTCCTTTTTTTAAAGATTTTTTTTTGTTATCATGTTTTAAACTTATTTCTTTATGTTTTTAAACTTCTTTGGTACTTGCAATTGAACTCAGGGTTGCTAAGCCACATCCCCAGCCCTTTTTTTATGTTTTTTTTTTTTTTTAAATTGAAACAGTGTTCTTGCTGAGTTGCTTAGGGCCTTTCTAATTAGCTGAGGCTGGCTTTGAACTTGCAATCCTCCTGCCTCAGCCTCCTGAAATGCGCCACCATACCTGGATATTTCTTTATCTTTAATTCATAATTGCTTCTTACATTTTTATTTTCTGTTGCTCCTTTAAGCTAGAAAGTCTCCATAGTCACACATTCTGTTTTAAGCACTTTACTGCCGGGTATAGCCTCCAAGGGCCCAATTCCTGCTCAACAAAGTTGTCTCACCCTTTCAAGGAAAATAGTTCTGGGGGAAAAAAAAACAGTAGAAACTCTTTTGGTCTTCATTTTCCAGGACTCACTTTAGTTAATGTCATCTTGTTTACCACTGCTGCTATAATTAGAAATAGTAGGTTTTCTTGATGAAATGTCCGTCTAGAGAAGTGCTGGGCAGGATGGTGCACACCTATAATCTCAGAAGCTCTGGAGGCTGAGGCAGAACAATAGTGAATTCAAAGCCAGCCTTAGCAACTCTGGGAGACCCTTTCTCTACATAAAATATAAAAAAGGGCTGGGTATGTGGCTCAATGGTTAAATGCCTCTGGGTAAAAAAAAAAAGTCTAGAGAAGCTTATCTTGCCAAAGGTAAATCAGGGTTAAAATAAATATTACAACAGTTGCTTCTTTCATTTAATTAATGATGTTAATATATAAAAATTAAAGTGATCATAAAAATTTAAAATTTATCAAAAGAAATAAAAGTCCAAATTTCCTCTGATTTGTGGACTTTTGAGGTTCACTGATAAAGTCATTCAAAACCATAATGTATAGTATTGGAATGTGGTCTTACTCTGCATGGCTGTAGTGCAACTGGCACTACATGTAACTCACCAGGCACGTTCAACAACATCCAAACTGGTACACACTCTGTTCAATGACACAAGCCCACTGATTTACTGTTTCTAGAATGTTAGAGCAATGTCTACAAATGCTTACTATCAATTTCCCTTACTTGGACCAGTAAGTAAAATTTGTGGAACAGCAATGTTCTGGGGAATCCTTTTTAAAATGATAAGATTTGGAGTTCAGAGAGATTTGATTTGCAAATCAAATTCTATTACTTACCAGCTACGTGACCACTGGCAAATTTTGTGACTTCCTCTTCTCCAAAATGAAGATAAAGTTACCTCAAAGAGTTGCTTATAAAGATGAAATAATGCATTCATTCACACATTTGCCCATTATACAAATATTTCTTGAACCCAGACTATATGCCAGAAACCATTCTAGGGTCTTGAGTTACATCAATTAACAAAACAGACAATGGCAGGAGAGACAAAATAACAATGGTGACAAAAGAAATAAGTGAATTATAAAATATGTTAAAAGTTAATAAGTATTATGGGGTAAAGTGCATAGGAAAGTATAGTAAGGGGATCAAGAGCTCTGGCCCAAGGGGTGTGTAGTTTAAATAGAGTGATCAGAAAAAAATCATTTTGATAATGCAACAGAACCATCAGTACAGAGTTTAGTACTTAATAAATGGTAGTTTTATCATAATTAGCTCACAATTACCTAGTATTGACATTCAAGAAGTTAAAATGGCTTTATTTGGGAGTACTCATACAAATGAAGGCATGCACACACGAAGCTTGCCCACGTACACTCTTGCATACACAGACACATACTCGCATGCCAGAAATTGTATTTGAATTCAGCCAGCTCCCTCTAGTGCACACCTTCTATTTGCATTCATGATCATTTAGAGGCCCCAATAGTGGGATTCAGACAGGTTGTGGAGTAGAAGAGGGTGAAACGTAAAGCCCACAGATTTGTTTTTTTCAATTAACACTAAGGAACTATCAGTAGACTGAGCCAACATTTGATTCCACCCCATATCTATGTGTCAACTTGACTACTTTTTCTCCTACTTTGTTAAAATATTATTGTCTCTTTTGATCCTGTATAATGTATTTTATTTGTCATTGGTTTGTGGGCTGAAGATACAAATGACCTTCATATCTTTTCAAGAGTAACTTACTTCTATGAAAAGGTACACAAAGCATGATAAAGCTTTCATTTCAAACAAACACATACAAGAACAACAACAATAAAAAAAAATAAAGCAAAAAACCAGTACAGCCATCTATAGAAAAGCAAAAGGAAAAAGGATAGAGAGATCATGCATATTTTCCAGTTTTCTACAATTAGTCTGTACTTTCTAAAAAAAAAATCGGATAGAGCCAATAAAAGTATTGTAATGAAATAATAATAAAGGGTGACACTTTTTTCCTTTTGTCTTAACTGGTTTTTCATAAGTCTAGTGAATCTTGTAGGTCCTGTAATTTACATTTTAAATACAAGACTAGGAAAGTTAGAGATCCAGCAGAAGTTAAAAGGTAAATAAAACTGTTGTAACAATTTTTTCTTTTTTTAATAAGATAATTTTCTTAAAGCATGGTGTTGCAGTTTACATTTTTGTGGAGAGTTATTTTTTTTTCTTTTTGTTTTAAATCTTGCAAATCTAGGCTTATGAAAAAACAGTGGAGACAAAAGAAAAAGTGTCACCCTTTATTATTATTTCTTTACAAAGTATCTTTTAAAAAGAAAAAAAAATAACCTATTTTCACTAATACAAGGACTAAAGGGCTCTTTTATTTTCATTATGAGGGAAGTGGAATTTATTGGTTTGAGGATTGTTTTGAGAATCTCTCTTTTGGATTTTTATCTCCATATTCTCTGAAAATCTCATGTGAATTTACTACTCAAACTGCTTTGCTGTTTTATTATTAGACCACACTCCTCTAAACTTGGCCGGAAATCAAAGGCCTATCCAGATAAAAATCTCCACAATGTGCATTTTCAGAGCAAGTCAGAAGCTGCTTTGTTTTAATGCTCAAAGAAAGCTTTTGTATTTTCAATTTCAAGTGCTCTGCAGTAAACCAACAGTCTATATAGATTATACAAAAGGGTCATGTGTTGGTTTAAGCATTTCTGGGGGAAAAATCACTACTGAATTAGAACAAGTGTTTAAACAATGAACTGACAGCTGCTGGTCCATTAGACCCCTCCAAGGGCCCAATTCCTGCTCTTTTCAATTTCACTGTGATCTGTAGATACAACTCTTGATGGCTGGGCTGGTGGTGATGGGCTATATTCCAATAGCACCTGCACTTATCAGAGCAATACCTTTTATCTGAAGACTCTCACAAAAAGTCCTTTAGAAGGAAAGGAAACAGTGATGCCTTGGAAAGGGAGAAAAAGAAAATATATAACTACTTCAAGTTCCATATTGCCCACTTAAGTACTTGTACAGTTGGAACTAAAAGCCTGAACTACTTGATTTATACCATATTCATGTGGTCATTCTCAAGAGTTGAAGGATCCATTTTTAGCTGAAGTTTCATCCAAATAGTTAAACCTCGTAGTTTGCTAAATTAAGTATTACTTTAATGATGGACATATGTCTTTTGAAAAAAAAAATCTTTCTGGTGATAGGCTTAAAGAAGTGAGATGAAAGACTGTTTTTTTTCTGCTTCTGCTTCAGGCAACTGTAATCCTTTTAATATTCTCTTTACTGAAGTCAAATGCTCATAATCATCAGCCCTTGTAAACAGCCTGGGGGTTTGGTCCAGCACTGGAGTAGAGTAAAAAGTCTTAGGTGAAGACAGGCCTTTGATTCTTTTGATCAAGGTCTTTCTTCACCTTTGATTTGATTCTCTGCGGAATCTCTCCTTTTCTCCAGCCCCTTAAGATGTCTTCATTTGGGATCTTTAGTTTAGATTTTTGGTCAATATTTATACCTTTGAGCTCTGCCCATCTACCTGAGTTTGGGCCCATTGCTTACCCTGACCATGTCTTCTCAGATCTGACAAATATTGGTTGTTTACTCAGTTCTTGATCCCACTCCCTCCCCTCTCCCTTGATCCTTACCAACTTCACCTCTGCTTTTCTAAACACAGCCTTACCCTGCAGCTGTGTACCCCTAGGCTGAACCTAACTAGGTTATACATGCACCAATCTGACTGAACTGAAGTGTCAGTTCCACCATGCAATGGATTCAATTTACTTTTCAAAAATCAATCGCACTAGTTCTTCAATTCAATGAATTGATTTTTTTAATTACCATTTTTTAATTACATTTTTTGACTGCACTAAAAGAAAAAGACAAAAGAGAAAACTGTCCATGCCTCAAACAGGAGCTTTTTAAAACAGCTTTTTTGGCCCAGCAAGAATACTGAAACTGACAGGCTTTGTGGTGCACGCCTGTAATCCCAGTGGCTGGGAAGGCTGAGGCAGGAGGATTGCAAATGCAAAGCCAGCCTCAGCAAAAGTGAGGCAGAGAAGCCAATTCAGTGAGACCTTGTCTCTAAATAAAATACTAAATAGGGTTGGGGATGTGGCTCAGTGCCCCTGACTTCAATGCTCAGTATACTCCCCCCCACCAAAAAAAAAAAAAGAATACTGAAAATGACTGAATCCCGTCACCACCACCACTAAGAGCAACTTCCTCCTGCTGAGAGTAAGGCTGAAGGGCTGCAAGCCCTCCATCCCGAAAGTGGAGATCCCCACTCCTCGCCCCCACATAGAACCACACTAGTACAGGGTAACTAAATCTGCATTGGTATACTTCCTACATTTTGTCCCATTCTGTCCCATTCAGGCCAACTAAATCTGCATATGCTTATCACCTGGCTTTTGTTTCTATAAATTATAATTGTAACTGCTTCTGGGGGAGGGGGAATCTAGCCACTTCTCCCCAGTTTGATTAAACTGCATAAAGTTCCTGTTTTCCATCATTGGCCTATATCTTATGTGGGTGAGCAGCCTAGCCCAGACAGCTAGGATCCGGGCAGGCTTCCTGATTACACTTATCAAACAAATTTGATAAGTGTAAAGAATAATTTTTTTTTTTCTTTGGTGGTGCTGGGGATGAAACCGAGGGACTTACGCATGCCAGGCAAATGCTCTACCACTAAGCCACATCCCCAGGCCCAGGAATAAACATTTTAAAATTTCACGGTTTAAAGTTTCATAGTTTGACCCCAAAGTCAAAGCCTGCCTTGATTGATTAGATCAAAATGAACAAGAGCAGGCGGTGTTTTTTGTTTTTTGTGTTTTTTTTTTCACTTTTGGTGGTGCTGGTGATAGAACCCAGTGTCTTGGGTATGACAGGCAAGGGCTCTAGCACTGAGCTACATCCCCAACCCCAGGACAATACTTCAACATGATCAGCAGAGGAGTCTTGCAGTTGATAACATGAGGCCTGTGGTATGTACTCTATTACCTAAAACCCTGCAACTAAAACTCAGCCTGCATATTCTATTCCATTTAGTAGTTGGTTTCAAGACAAGTATAAGACCCTTGAGATTGGGTATGTCTCACTCTTCTTTGATCCTTTCACTATTCCTGACACAAAATTGTGTCCAGTAAGTTCCCAATAATCACTGAATTAAGTTGAATTTATGACTAACCTGAAGAAAGAAAAGGCTTCATTGAAACATACAGATTCTTGGTTTTTCAAAAAAATATATTTTTTTATTTGTAGATGAACACAATATCTTTATTTTATTTATTTGTTTTTTAAAATGTGGTGCTAAGGATCCAATGCAGTGCCTCATGCATGCAAGGCAAGTGCTCAACAACTGAGCTACAACCGCAGCCCCAGATTCATGCTTTTTTTTAAGGTGGCAAATATTTATATACCAGCCATTATCAGAATGAGCTTTGTTCTATAGCTTAGAACATGGAGAAAGAGGATGTAAATAATACCTTAGAGGAAGTGCCTCAATTAAAAAAAAAAACCTCAGGGGAGCCTTTAACCACTAAGAATAGATTAATATCACATCACTTTGAATACAGGGTAAGAAAATAGATTTATCATTTTAAAAATCACTTAAAATAGAGTCTACTACTAAATAAATTCAACATAATATTTTTACCAAAAAAAGGTCACAATGCACTAGATGGCAAAATAACATTAAACGATTCATTAGGGAAACAAAAAAAGATTCATTAGTTCTGCCTAATCCATCCAGAATGAGATGAACTATGGAGCAATTTTATCTGGACATGAAGGCATCCAGATTCTTCTGTATCAGACAGAAACATTCAAGCCAATGAGATAAATGCAAACACTGCGAAACATTCTCTATGTATCATCAGAATATAGAGCAACACAAGTTATAAAAAAATGCTGAACAAACTCTGAAGTACTACCGCTGTCAAAATGCTGACATTGATTTTATTCACTTCTTGAGATCTAAATTGGAAAATCAAAAAAGATCAGATTGAACAAAGGTCTTTATGACATACTATAATCAAAGACAATATAGGGCTAGGACTAAAATGCCTAATGGAAGGTCTTGAAGGATGAAATTTGCTGATTCTGGGACGGAGGGATGAGCTACCATTATCAGAATGAGCTTTGTTCTACAACTTTGTGATTTTATTACTCATGTTGCCAATTCACAAGATCATTGTCATGTCACTCTGACAAAGAAATGTGAAGCTATGTAGAGAATAAATAAGGAAAAGGAAAGACCTAAACCCACACAATTATGTACAAATAAAGGAAAAAGAGAACTAATTTGCTATCATGTGGCTTTTATCTTCATTTAAAAAACCCAAAAGCACAAAGCAGCATTTCTTCCCTGTGGTTATATATAAAAGCAGAGTGGCTAAAAATTTAAAGAGATTAGATTTCATAGAGAAATATATTTATAGAGAAAACAGAGATGCCAAAATGGAGCTGGAGAGCTCAAGTCTGGAATCTGTTTCCTTTGTCAGACAATCACTCCATTAATTAATGTACTGTATCAGGAGCCTGCAAACTGGCTCATGGGCAAAATCTGACCCACTACCTGCTTTTGTATTCTTTAGCAGCCAAAAATGGTTTTGACATTTGTAGATGGTTGCAAAATCTTTTCAGAAGAATATTTTAGGACATGTGAAAATTACATGAAATTCAAAATTTAGCAACCACAAATAAGACTTTATTTGAACACAGCCATGTCCATGAATTACAGATTGTTTGTGGTTGCTTTCACACTACAATGGCTGAGTTGAATAGTTGTGAGAGATGATGTGGCCTCCAAAGCCCAAAATGCTTATTATCTGGACTTTTATGGGAAAAGTTTGGCAACCCCTGTATTATATCATTAATGACACATTTATACTCAGAAAGAGGACATGACCAAATATGTTAGAAACATACTTGTGGTCTGGGGTTGTGGCTCAGTGGTCAAGCACTTGCCTAGCACACGTGAGGCACTGGGTTGGATCCTCAGCCCCACATAAAAATAACAATAAATAAAATAAAGGTATTGTGTCAATCTACAATTAAAAAATTAAAAAAGAAACGACTTTGTGCAACTCTACATCTGAAGAAAAAGCATTCTCCTGTGCAGGTAGGTAACACAGAAACTTCAATGTATATACATATGGGGCATCTATAGATGAGCTATGAGGGCAGTTAATATATACCAAGGAGCCAGGTGCACACACCTGTAATCCAAGTTACTCAGGAGGATCACAAATTCAAGGCCAGGCTGGGCAACTTAGCAAGACACTGTTTCAAAACAAAAAATAAAAAGGGCTAAGGATGTAGCTCAATGGTTGAGCACTTGCCTAGCATATATGAGGCCCTGGGTTCAATTCCCTAGTACCAAAAAACAAATGAACAAAGCAAAACAAAACCACGTCATGGATACTTTTGATTAAAAGGTGAATGCATGTATCATTAGGAGACCTACTTATAAGAAGATATTAACATTTGAAACAGATCCCTGGTGATTGTCTGTCTTCTTTATGACTCTGGAATAGAACTGGTGCATTTGACTGAGCCATTCAGCAAGAAGGAAGACCAAGGTTAGATCTTTCCAAACTTAGATATCTTGAATGTCACCGATATCAAGGAGAACCTTATTATTCTTAGAAACGTGTAACATTTAAAAACAATCTCAGCCTCCTTATACCACCTTACTCCCACACCCCAGAATACAGGTAAGATTGTATGTTTTCTGAATAGCTGAGAGAAAATAGAGTCTATTTAGGAAATCATATTGTTGAATTTCCTGGTTATGACTTTCTTATTTTAGACAACTCAAGTGTAAATGCAATCCTGACCTTTAAACATCCATACAATTATAGGTAAAAATACATAACCATCCCTTGGTATCCTTGGGGGATCGATTCCAACACCCCCTAAGCCCCATGGATACTAAGATATGTGTATGCTGAAGTCCTTTACATAAAATGGCATAGTATTTGTATATAATTTATGCATATCCTCTTGTGTACTTTAAATCTTAATCTCTAAATTACTTACAATAACTAATACAACATAAATGCTCTACAAATAGTTACTATACTATATTCTTCAGAAAATATCAAAAAAGTCTACATATGTTCATTATAGATGCAGTTGTTTTTTTCTTTGAATATTTTTGATGCACAGTTGGTTGAATCTAGGAATGTGAAGCCATGGTTATGGAGGGCCAACTGTACAATATAAGGGGCCAGAAATGGGCAGTGATAAGGACATCTCTTGGAACTTCCCTGCCAGTTGAGAGTTCTTTGTTCTCCACAGCCTCTGGGGTCCTGTGACATTTAAATTACACATAATCAGTCAAGCATTATATTTTCCCCTAAATTTATTTATTTTTAAAAATTGATTTATACAATTATATGTATCTATCTCATGGATGCTTTTGATTAAAAGGTAAATTTATGTATCTTCTCCAGATACATAAATGATGGAATGCAGCATAATGTTTTGAAGTATATACTATTGTGGAATGCTTAGATCTAGCTAATTAACAAATGGGATGAATGAAAGTCTAGAGCCCAGAACTCATTGTTTGCCTTCTCCACTCAGGACCCATCCTTTCTCCCTGGGGGTTGTTATTCCACAACCTACATTTGGGAGTGGTTTATTATACAGTTTAAGCTGCATAACATAGGTATACAGGTAGTGTGAACAAAGTGGTTCCTTATTTGAGAGTCCAATCACATTGCTCCTGACTGACTATGGGGGCCATTCTATATAAGTCCAATGAATGCTGCTGGGCTACATGCCTATTGCTGGGCTTGTTTAGGGGACCCAGAGTTAGCCTAGATAACATGGGATGAAACAAAGCCCTAGAATAACTTCCCGATACAGAAGCCACCTCTCTGTGAAGGGTTTTATAAATTCTGAGTCCCTTGGGAGTACTGTTGATCTGTTGGAATGCCTCAGGTCCATTAAGATGGGGAAGTTCCTATAACTTCCCTGGCAATTGAGAGTTCTTTTGTACTACATAGTCTTTGGGACTTCTGACATTTATATTACATATGTTTCCTGAACTTTTTATGGCTCTAGTGTAGACAAGGACAGACATCCATATTATAGGCTCAGAGGATAGGATGGTGCTAGACTTTCTCACAGCAACCTGTACTCATAAAGGGGAATGACACTGCTCAGAAGACAAGGAATTTCACTGAGGACCTGGGTTCCAGAAGAGATTTGGCCACAAATTAGCTTACCTCCCTGACAAAAAAAATGAATAAGTAACTTCACCTGTCTGGGTTTCAATTTCCAAATCTGTAAAGTAGGGAGAAATGGTCCAGATGACAGTGTTTGAGAGTCATCTTCCAGACTTGGCACAATATCCTTCTCCATCCCTTGCTTCTTTTGACTTTGCACTATCATTTCCCCCTTTTGCAGAGTTGTGACTTTGAGGGAGAAGTGACACAAGTATATTTCAGGATGAGGACAAGAACAAGGTATAGAGTCTCTACTTAGATCTTGTCTAACTAATGTTCAAAGACTTCTCTTAAGGAAACATCAATTCTTACAAAAGGTCTTACAAAAAAGGACTAAATGGAGGAATTGTTGGAGGTGTGGGAAGGATTGGCTAAGAAGCCTGGAAAGGGGATTTGATTTATTATCCTCCCTTCTAAATACTCTTTCATCCATGGAGGGCCTTTCTCTTCCTCCCCCCACATCTTTCTCTCTCTGAAGGTTATGGAACAACAACCCCCAGGGAGAAAGGATGAGTCCTGGGTGGAGAAGGCAAACAATGAGTTCTGGGCTCTGGACTTTCATCCCAGTGACAGTGGGTTTTGAACTTTTACAACTGTTTTCCTGATTTAGACTTTGAACCTGTACAACTAGTTTCCTGACTGCCCAAGTCTCTAATGATTAAGTCATACTAAACATTCTTCTATGATTAACTCTCATTAAAATCTATAAAAAAAAACAGACCCCTCTTGTAAACAGTTGCCATTTTTTTCCACTGAAAATATGCCATTCTGCCACTGCTTAATAAAATCAGCTTGCTGATCCATTGAGGTCTGCCCCCATCTCGGTTATTTTTTCATACACTCCCGCTGTCCTTATCCCTCCCCTCCGCCTCTGTGTCAACTGACCCCCTTGCAACAGAAGGCAAGGATTTCAATACATGGATTTACTTGCTTTCCTCTATGATTTGTATCCTAAAACAATTTTGATGTTTATACTACATTAATAGGCCAACTATTTTCAGTCCTATGTAAGGGTGTTTTTCATTTGTCTTTTGATAGGGTAAGGGAAGAATGGAGTGAAGAAAACAACTATTTAAAAGATTATGATTTAACTCAGGGCTTAGGAATTTTTGTATATTGGATACTTTCAAAATCCACCAATGGTTCTCCATCAAATAAAATCCTCACCAGTTCCAATGGCCTGAACATTTAGTATTAAATCCTTACACTTTAGAACCATAACAAATTTATTCTGGATTAAGAATGATGCTTTTATCTTGGCCACTATGATAAAATGGGCTCTTGTTCTTCAAATTCTTCCCCATAGCTATTATTATCACCTCAGTCTTACTGGGTTTGACACGGAGCGAGGTAGACTTCAGCCAGAGAATTTTTCTGAGGGAAAAAAATTGGAAAGTAAAGATGCTGCTCTCCTTTTTGTATCTAATATCCTCCATATGGTCATAAATAGCACTGATTCCTGACATCCATACCACGTAACTAGGTTTCCAAGTCTCAATTCTGTCAACAACATCATCAATTGCCTTTATAGCATTTTTTTCTGAAGTCTTCTTTGTGCCACTTTATATATCTTCCTTGCCCACAGTGTCCTCACCCAAAAGACATTCCTCAGGCACTCCATTTAGTCACCAGCTAAATCCAAAATGAAGTCGCCCCTGGTCTTGCCCCACCTTACACCAGCAGAGAAGATAATCTAATTTCAGGGGCTGCAGCTTCTCTCCTCCCCAGAGTACAAAAGAATAGGATTTCTTCATAACGAAGTTAACAGGGATATTGTTGTTTGAGAGTTTGCTGACAGGCTGAAGATTTATCCTTTCTACTCTTTTTCCTGACTGGTAAGAGAATTGCAGACCTGGAATCTGCAGTGCCTCTGGGTCACTTGGTAATTTAAAATTGATGATTTGGAAAAAGAATGGAGATAAAGACGGTGCCCTGGGACGTGTCTTTTTATAGAAAGGTATTGTAATTTGGGGGGGGGGTGTTTTCATGCAACTCTTTAAAAAAACACATACACAATGGTTTACGGATGTACTTTGATCGATGGCTTAATCAGCCAGACTCTCATGGCCACCCCTTTCTGAGCATGGAGACAAAGATGTACAATTTACTGATCAGAAAAGGGGGGCATGAGGGTGCTAATTAAAACCATACAAGTACAATAGTGTGTGATTCCACTTTGTAATGCTCAAAGCCACACAAAATGAATCTATGCTGTTAGAAGTCAAAGTAGAGATTACTTTGGGGTAAGGATTAGCAACTGGAAGAATGCATAAAGGGTACTTCTGGAGTGCTAGGAATGTTCTATTTCTTGAAATTTTTACTTGGGTATATTCAGTTTGTGAAATGTCATTGATCTATACACTTAAAATTTATGCACTTTTCTATATATTCCATACTTCATTAAAAATGTGCCAAGGAGGACACAGTGGCACACACCTGTAATCCCAGGGACTCAGGAAACTGAGGCAGGAAGATTGCAAGTTCAAGTCCAGCCTGAGCAACTTGAGAGACCCTGTCTCAAAATCAAAATTGAAAACGGCTGGGGATGTGGCTCAGTGGTAGAGTACCCCGGGTTCAATCCCTGAAACTAGAAAGAAAAAAAGCTAACATATATCTAACACATGAATACTCTTTTTAATCAAGTTTTCTACTTAAGAATAAATCACAAGATCAAGAAATCATTACCTTAAAATGTATTTGGAAATTGGTTGTTCAATTAAAGGATGGATTCTCCCCTTCTGTGAAATTCACATTCTCCCATGAGACTTTAGAGCTATGTATGTGTTAGTCCTCTTCGTGGTCTTAATAGCTTTGCTTTGATTGTGCTTAATGCTGGAAAAGCCATTACTTGGAAGAAGCTGTAACCTTAATGGGCTTCTTTATCTTGTTGACAAATTGTATCTTGGATACATGTTTGCATTGAAATATGCAGCCTTCCATCAGTTATTAGTCATGGAAACCACCACACATCTTAGTGGCAGTGCTCACTATCAACACCAGCAAGACAAGATGAGGGGCTTTTGGATCAATCCTAGTACTTCCTGGATACTAATTAGGTGTGCACACAATGGGGATGGCTTTGCTTACCAAGTTCAGGAATGAATCAAAACTTTAAGGCACATTTGCTTATTCCCTAGCAACCCACTACACATAATAGATGAATTCTTGTGTTTTTTAAATCTTTGTTTTAAAATTAATTTCTAGAATGGATATGCCTTCCTATGGTTCATGAAAAGAGTGTAAATAGTGTATAGGAAGGTGTCTTTCTCCCTTTTCTATCATCCATTGGACAATATCTACTCTCCACAATCACTGCTGGTAGTGTCTTTGTCTTTCCAGAGACTATTAGTGTATATATTCAAATAAAATCTGAAAATAACAATGGGACAATTGTCAGGCTCCTAGGACACCTAACACATCCCTGTTTTAGAATCTTGCTACTTGGTGTGGCCTGAAGGCAGCCAGCAACAGCAGCATTGGGAGTTCATTAGAAATGCAGAATCTTGCCAGGTATGGTGGTGCATGCCTGTAATCCCGTGGCTCAGGAGGCAGAGGCAGGAGGATTGTGAGTTCAAAGCCAGCCTCAGCAACTTAGTGAGGCCCTACTTAGTGAGGCCCTATGTAACTCAGTGAGACCCTGTTTCTAAATAAAATACAAAAACAGGATGAGGATGTGGCTCAGTGGTTGAGCGCCCCTGAGTTCAATCCCTGGTACCAAAAAAGAAAAAAAAAAATGCTGAATCTCAGGAAAAGTCCCAACCCAGGAATCTGAAGACATGTTTCAGTACATTTTGTACTGCTCTAATACAATCCTCCAGACTCAGTAATTGACAATGAACTGAAATGTACTAGCTCATATTCTGGAGCCTGGGAAATTCATGACCAAGGTGCTGGCATTTGGTGAGGGCCTTCTTGTTGCATCATCCCATGGTGAGGGGTAAGAGAGAGACAGAAGGGCGCTGAATGGACTTTTTTATAAATGGCATTAACCACCTATGTGAGAGCAGAGCCCTCATGGTATAATCAACTCTTTAAAGATCCCACCTGTTAATCTGTTAAAATGATGATTAAATTTCAACATGACTTTTAGAGAGGACAAACTTCAAACCCTTATAATCTGCATTTCACCAAGTTCCCTAGGATTGGATTCCTAAGGCATCAAAGTGTGAGAAATGATGCTCTAGGAAAAATAGAGACCTTAAGGAAAGTCAAGATATGTGAGTTAGCAAACTATCCAGTTATCCCCAAAGAGGTCTGGCGTGGTGGTGCATGCCTGTAATCCCAGCAGCTGCAGAGGCTGAGGCAAGAGGATCATGAGTTCAAAGCCAGCCTTAGCATTTTAGCAAGGCCCTAAGCAATTTAGTGAGACCCTGTCTCAAAATAAAATGTAAAAGGGGCTGGGGATGTGGCTCCATGGTTAAGCACCCCTGCGTTCAATCCCTGCTACCCCCCCCCCCCAAAAAAAGAGTTCTTTGTTCTCCAGAGGAAACATTAATTTGGTATGTCATTATCCTTGTCACAGTGATCCCAGAGACTTTTTCCCCTTGTGCATGTATACAACAATGTGTAAGTGCCCTAGACAGACATTTATGGCTCTTTGGATGTTTTCCCCTATCTCCTCTATTACTAGTATTTGAGGACATTTCCCCTGAATATGTATGGACCAAAATGTTGTATATCTGGGTAATGAGCAATAGACACAGAGAATCTGTTGAGTTCCAGACTTCTGCATCATCTTTCCCCAAATAACTCCCATCTCACTGGTCACCCCTTTCTTCCTCTTCTGGCCTCTTCTTTCCTTCCTTAATGACTTGGCCCAGTGCCCTCAGTTGGAAGCAACCCCAGATTTCTTCCTCACCACCGTTTTCATCAACCTTTATCAACTGCCCTGGGTGGCTCTTCTTAGATTCAGGAGTCCCACACACAGCCCTTGGACACATTGTCCTGTTCCAGTCTAAGGATCAGAGTCAGTTATCATCATGAGAAATGAGGGAGGGAGGGAGGGAGGGAGAGAGAGAGAGAGAGAGAGAGAGAGAGAGAGAGAGAGAGGGAGAGAGGTGTTATATTCAAATTCTCAGTCCTTCTTAGAATAGATCTTCATGATACTTTTTATCTTTTAGTAGAGGGAAGATATGCCATGGCTTGGCTACCTCCTAGTTTCACTTATGACCTTCTTTTTGCTAGTTAAGTCACTTGGAGTAAAACACTTTTTTGCTTTGGTGTACCCTGGATCCTCCCAGAAGAGACATACTGAAAACACATCTTCTCATTTGCTTTCCTCTACTTTCCCAAGTTCTTTCCTCAAGACATTTTAGTCACAGAACACACCTTTAAACTACTTTAAAGTAAACCACCTAGATTGACTATACTCTAGATTTCCTTTACTGCCATTTACAGTCTGAGGCATCTGTTAAAGTCTGATGCTGAGGATTTAAAAAAAAAAATTTCTGGTATTGAGGATTTAACCCAGTAGTGCTTACCCACTGAGCCACATCTCCAGCCCTTTTTATGTCTTATTTTGAGACAGGGTCTCCCTAAGCTGCTAAGGGCCTCACTAAGTTGCTGAGGCTGGCTGTAAACTTGTGATCCTCCAGGCTTAGCCTCCCAAGTCACCAAGATTACAGGTTTGTAGCATCACACCTGGCTAAAATTTTATTTTTTAAAAAGAGTTATTTTTATTGAGTTATAACATACATACCTAAGTGCATATATCATAAGTTCAGTCAGGTTTCAAAGACTGATCATGCCCATGAAATCAACACCCAGATCAAAAAAATAGCACACCCTGGACATCACAGGCTCCCTCAGGTCTCCAGTATAGTAATCACATGCCTTCATCAGTAACCATGATCTTGACTCTTAGTAGCACATTAAACTCCTGTTTGTATGCTTTATGTAAATGGTGTCATACAGTATGTATTCTCTTGCATCTGGCTTTCATCACTCACTATTATGCTAGTGAGAACTAACCATATTGTGTATAAAGTCAAAGATCATTAACTCTCATTGCTGTATTATTTATCTGTTCTACTATTGATGATTATTTGTATGGTTTCCAGTTTGAGGCTATTATGAACACCACTGCTATGAAAATTCTTACACATCTTCATAAAAATACTTAAGTATTTCTGTTGGGTATATACTGCAGATGAAAACTGCTGGGTGATGCTGAGTTTTTAATGTGTCAAGGCTGATTAGTTTGTGCATATCATTGCCAAGGAGGCAAGGTATGTGATTAGGCAAGGACACATGCATTCAGATACCCAAGTGTGAGAATCGGAGCCAAGATATTTCTTCCTCCGTGTGAAAAGGAACTCTCTGCCTACCAGCAATTTCTGAGCTCTTGCCTTATTCCAGCTTTCCAAGGATGCAGTGTTGATTGCTTTAGTTTATTTTATGATTTTAATGAGATCACCCTGCTGCTGCAATAGCTTTTCCAAGCATGACATATCCTGGCTCCATAGTGAGAACCAAGTCAATTCTCAGCTGTGTGCCAGCAGCAGCTAAAAAATTGCTGTTCATGATTTTCTGCTTTGGAATCTCCATCCTTGAGGGTAAATAGTGGAGGCAGGACAAGCCATAAGCAGAGGAGGTGGTTGTCTGCATGCTGTCATAAGAAGCTCTGCCTGGCCCTTAAAAAGCTTCACCATAAACACTCGCTTCCTAGAGGGCTCAGAACCCCCACCACTTAAGCTAGCATTTTGGAGTATACCACTGAGGCAAGAGAGATGCTTCTGGAAGGCTTCTACTGAAATGTACTGTTTCTTGCAGGGAGAAAGAGGGCCTTTAACTGTCTCCCAGGGGGTTAAAAATCATTTACTTGGAAGACAAAGAGGAGCCAGTGCTCAGGACACTAGAATTAGAGAGTTCAATGTAAGTGTCAAGGCTAGGACACTCCAACAGGGGAGATTCAGGGGTAAGATTCTTAGGGCAGTGAAAAATAAACATCCTAGGAGAGGACTGGACTCGTGATGAAGCCTGATGACTACCTACAAAGCAATTCTGGGGGTTAAGACCACACAGGGAAGCAAAATGGCTGCTAAGAAGTTGCTTGAATCTTTAATGATCTGCACCTCAGATTCTCTGATTTCATCTGATGACTAAAACAAATTATGATCCTTACATTAAAAATCTCTGCTGTTTGTACTTTCCTTATGCTAATCTTATTTGGGCGTGTTTTAGCTATTTCCTGTGGGGGAGAGTAATTTGCCATGATTTGATGCTTTATTCTCAGCCCCAGGTAGATCAAGGCTTTTTTCTGTTAAGTTTATAATATTTTTCTCTGTACTCACACATAAATATTATATATGTACATATCATATACATATACACCTATGTGTATATATACATATATATATATAGTGTTTGATATTATTATATTATTTCATGATGGTGATTTTGAAGAAGAGACATATTCTTAGAGACTCACCCACATTGAAACACTTCAAAGATTTTAATTGCTTTTTTGCTAATAAAATAGTGAATGCTCATGAGAAATTCAAATTTTATAGAAATGAAGGAAGTAAAACCTGAAAACCTCGTGTGCCTGGAATATATGTTAAATATATAGTGGGAGTTAAGAATATCTGTTACTCTTTTTTGGGGAGTGGGAACTGAGGATTGAACTCAGGGGCACTTGACCACTGAGCCACATCCCCAGCCCTATTTTGTATCTTATTTAGAGACAGAGTCTCACTGAGTTGCTTAGCGCCTTGCTTTTTCTGAGGCTGCTTTGCACTTGTGATCCTCCTGCCTCAGCCTCCCAAACTGCTGGGATTACAGGCATGTACCACTGTGCCTGGCTTATTTTTTTAATAATAAAGGGAATATTTTTTAAAAAAGGTATCCCAAGTTCTTCTTATGCAACAACATTAAATGTATGCATTGTATATACTCCCTGTAATAAAATTTACTGCTAGGTCATGACATGTGGAAGATCTTTTGGGAAACAGAGAAGATCTAGCCTGACTTCTCTCTTTGCTTTTATACTTTCAACCAGGATTTATGAAGCAAAGAAAGAGACTCCAGAATTCCACAACTGCACAAAGAGGCTTTAAAAATAAAAAAAAAAACTTAATATATACAATAAAATTATAAAATAAGGTTCATAAGGCTTCCTCATAATAGCCATAAACTGACAATGACTCAAATTTCTATCAGTAGGAGAATGGATAAACAGATTGTGGTGTCTTCATACAGTAGAAAACTCAGCAATGTAAAAGAATGAGCTACTGATCACGTAACATTTGGGATGAATCTTAAAAGTACATGCTATAAGAGTTCATTTATATGAAGTTCTAAAATAGTGTACTCTCATCTGTGATGATCAAAATCAAACTGATGCTTGACTGGAGGAGTACATAGAAAGGGATTGGCTATAGGGAGCACAAGGGATTTTCTGGGATAGTGGAAATGTTCCATCTGAAACAGGGTGGTGTTTTAATAGATATAAACCCCAAATTTGTCTTTGTGTCCTCTTGTGATCTGTGCTTTTATTGCATATAAATTATGCTTCAGTAAAAATAATTTTAAAATAATTCCATAATATATGAGAAAGAATGTGTAACAAATGTTTTCAGTGTCCAGTTTATGCTTCCTGTTTGTGCTGTGGCTATGGGGAACAATACTGACTAACTTCTAATTTCTGCCCCAGGCACTAACCCCAATGCCAGGAACTGGAGAACATCACACTAAAGCACAACTCAGAATTTGTCATTTCTGGGAATATCCTTAAAGAGCAATGGGGATAAAGAGATAGTAATAAATATCCCAGCCTATCAAGTATAGAATTCTGGAAAGTCATTATTAGTAGTCTTGGTGAAGTGGAATCCCTCTAAGCTAAATATAATACCCTCACATTAGCTAGTTCTCCTTCCCTCTTATTTTCCCTTCTCTGTGGCCAAATAAACAACATGTACCCTTATCCAAGATTGCTCTTGGAGGACCCCAAACTGAGAAAGACAGTGGGCAGGAGAGGAAGTTGCTGTGGCTCCTGCACCAACATTTTCCTGCTTCCTTACTTCTAGCCATCATAGTAAAAATAGAGGGAAAGGAAGGTGCATTAAAGAAAGTTTAGTAAGAGAAATGTAGGACAGGAGAAGTATAGGGGATATGAATTTATGTATATGTATATATCTATATACATTTTTCCCTATAAAATTGAAGGAGAGTTTGGGGAAGAAATAGGTTTTTAAAAAGGTAAAGTATGAGTTGGGATGCTCATACATTTTTCTGGGAATGTAAAATGAGGTAGCTACTATGGAAAAAGAGTTTGGCAGTTCTTCAAAAAGCAAACAGAATTACCATATGACCACAGAAATTCCAGACCTAAAAAGAACTGAAAACAGGCATGCAAACAAAAGCTAATACACAAATGCTTATATATCAGTATTCACAATAGTCAAAAGGTAGGAATAACCCAAATGTCAATGGATGAATGAATAAACAAAATGGAATATTAATCAGCCACAAAAAGGAATGAAGTATGAATACATGTTATAACATTAATGGACCCTGAAAATACTGTACTAAATTAAAGAAGCCAGTCATAAAATGCCATATACTGTATGATTCTATTTATAGGAAATGTCCAGAATAGGCAAATCCATAGAGACAGTGAAATTAGTGTTTGCTAGATGCTAGGCAGGTGAAGGAGCCAGGGGCAAGTTGCAGGTGGGGAGTACAAAGTTTCCTTTTGGGGTGATTAAAATATTCTAAAATGGTGATTGTTGTACTATAGAATGAGTATAATTTAAATCGATAAAGTTAATAGTATAGAAATTATCGATAAACCACTAAAATATTAGTCATGGTCTAGGAAAGGAAGTCAGTACTATATTTAGGAAACAGTTTTCCTTTTTAAAATTTGATTGGTAAAATCCCAAAGATCATACACAGTGAAAAGAAATTTATATATCTGTACTTATATAATGTTTTCCCAAGATGTCCTATATCTAGAATTAATTCACTAGTTCATTTACTTAGCAAATAGTTGAGCATCAATTAGTATTGTATGCATGTAGTGATTGACCCAAGAGTGACACTGTCCTGACCTCATAGAAATTAGAGTCTAGTGGAGGAAATGGAAAGGAGGAAGGAAATTACAAAAAAAAAAAACATGGAGAATTGTCATAATAGTATAATACAGTTTTTCCCTGTGGTATTGGGGCTTGAACACAGAGCCTCACACATGCTACACAAGCTCTCTAAACAGGATCTACATCCCTCCCAGGACCTTTTTTCTTTAATTTTGAGAGAGGGTGTCACTAAGTTGCCCAGGCCAGCCTTGAACTTGTAACCCTCCTTCCTCAGCCTCTCAAGTAGGTCAGATTACAGATGTATGCCACCACATCCAGCTGTAGTTCTTCATTAAGAAAAATAAACCAAATTTATTTTTAAAAATCAATATATGGAATAGGGCACTTTGGTAGTGCCTTGAGAGCCTGTGATTTTGTTAGGCACAATTAGACAATATCCCCACCAATTCCATTACTGAGATTAAGGAATGTAGAGACTTGTTCAATGCATTAGAATGATCCCTATCCAAAGCTTATGTATTAACTATATTTTCTTTTTCTAATAGTTTTTTTTTAGCTGTAGATGGACACAATACCTTTATTTTTATTTATTTATTTTTATGTGGTGCTGAGGATTGAACCCAGTGCCTCACACATGCTAGGCAAGTGCTCTACCATTGAGCTACAACCCCAGCCCTAACTATATTTTCTTAATTTTTCTATGCTTGATGGTCTGGCATCTGAGATCTCACAGACTGCTGATCAGAAGGATTGTCCCTTCCAGGGTTAGCTAATTGGTAGAGACAGCAAAAAAAAATTCACCTCGGAGTGTGTCTTTCATATGCAAACTAATCAATCCATCCCCCATCCTCCTACCTACTCTATTTGTCTATTAACATCCCAGCCAATAGTCTCCTGCCTTGATTAATCCAAGACCAGGCCCTAAGATCAGGTATTGGACAATGCAGGATGGACAGGTACTATAGAGTGCATTAAAATTGTTCAAACTATTCAACCTCAAACCTGCTTACCTTGCCACCTGCTCCTTCCTGTGGAAAATACCATAAAATCTCTATTCCCCAAACTCCTGCTCCTGACTGACTCTAGTGTTTCTCAAGGTGGCTCTGTATGGTTTGGCATGTTTGCTCCATTTGGGAACTGTGAATAAAAAATATCTTTTCAGGGGCTGGGGTGGTAGCTAAGTGGTAGAGTGCTTGCCTAGCATGCATGACGCACTGGGTTTGATCCTCGGAACCACATAAAAATAAACAAATAAAATAAAAGCATTCTGTCCATCTATAGCTACGTTTTTTTTTTTAATTTGGTAAAGTGGACTTTCTTCTAATTAACTAGGTGGAGATTCCAACATCAACTAAATGTGAAAAATTACAGGTAATTTGATAAGCAACCTTAAGTGTGAAAAATTAGATAAAATTGCATGTTTAAATACTGTTTAAATACATCATGTTTTTTTAAGCCCTTACATTTTTCTTTTTGGATTTATTGTTTTCTAATTATAAATAATATATTCTTAGAGTAAAAAAATAAAGCTACACAAAATATTGAGAATGAGAGAGGAAAACACTTAAAATTTCTCTGTCAAATAATTACAGTTATCATTTTAGGTCCTGGTAAGAGTTGTCTTCCCCACTACTCAGAACAATATAGATTTGTTATTGGGGAGGGATAGGACATGGTTAAATATCCATAGGGACTGAGGCAGGACATAAGAAATAAAGGTAGGTAGAAGAGAGACAATAGGAAAGAAAAAAGAGACTGTAACTGTAAATCTAAAAGCACCCTGATCAGGTTTACCCACTTTTCTTCTAGGTCATTCCCAAATTTCTGAGAAATCTACAAATCTTAAGAGTTGCTGTAAATTCACCCATTTACAAAAAATGACTTTATTTATTTATTTATTTTTGGTACTGGGGATTGAATGAAAGGGTGCTCAACCAGAGAGTCACATCCCCAGCCCTTTGTATTATTTTTTATTTTGAAACATGGTCTTGCAAAGTTGCTGAGGCTGGCCTTGAATTTGTGGTCCAAGCTGCTTAGATTACAGGCATGCACCACCATGCCTGGTTCTGAAAATTGCCTTATTTTGATTGAAGCTTACATGTGCTGTTAACCTATACAATATATTTTCAGATTAGATAAAACAAAGGGAGAGGATATTTTTAGAAACTTATAGACACATTCCAAATAGACAGAGACATTGACAACCTGAAGATCCTGGAGAGGACCAGCCCACCCTAAATGTCTTATGATCCACGATCAAAGAACTGAGTTCACCTGTCTGTCCTCATTCCCATATACCTTTCTTCCTATGCCCATCCCTCATGAAATTTCCTTTAAAAGAAGACCCATATACCTAGAAAGCATCTTGCTACTTGAGATAACCCACATTCTGGTTTGAGAATGCATATCTTTGCCTTTCATTTTCTAGCAAAGCTTTTCCTCTTTGCTAAAACTGGATGCTTCCTTAAATTCTTTGTCACATCAGGAGCCTGGAAGGTCGAAATACTCATCTCCTTTGCCCCTGGAGAGACCTCCTCGAACCCTCTTAGAGTAACATGACCAAGAACCTTTTGGGAGAAAAGAGACTATGACCCTCTATTTCACATGGGAAGTAAGAGAGGAATTGGGGGATACTGAAAAATAAAGATATACTGAGTCTCAAAGTGAGGCAGCCATAAACCATTGGAATGCAGATTTGAAATGCCCACAAGCCTATAGTCAAAGATTGCAAATATACATGATATTCAAGCAGAAGTGTTAAGTGTCTTTGCAGAGTATGATTGAATCTCTTTTATCTTCTACTAGAACATACTTTCACAGATCCAAATTGCTCCTTTAGTCAAGGAAGTAGATGGAACAGACCCTACCGTGACCCAGGGCCAAAAGTATTGTCACAGCAGCTCACCTATACCTTATAGCTACTCACATGTCAAATGAAGGAAAAATAAATATTTTTTTTGTTGCAACTTGATGTTTGTTAAGCAGTATAACCTAGTGACAGCTGACTAATACAGAGGTAGAGCTAGGATTTTAACTCAGACACTATAGTTTGAAATTCCAGGCTCTTAGCTACTATGCTTCACTTGGAAGCAGTATCTCATCTTTGGATTCAGGAGGCCTTGAGGGTTCTGAAACCAATTGGGAGTATCAGGGAGGTTCTAAGAGAAATATTCTGCAAATGTGAAGAGGTAGGAGCTATGGAGAGAAGTTTACCTATTATAAGGGGATGTGATCAAATTTATATCAGAAGCTAGACAAGGGGGCTGTTCTGCTTATTCAACTAAATGTTCCTCATCCCTACTACATCTTAACCTTTACCACAATTAAGCAGCTTTTAATTTCTACTTTCATAATTTATAACTTTAAAAATATTTGAAGCAGGGTATGGTGACACATACCTGTAATCCCAGTGGCTCGGGAGGCTGAGGCAGGAGGATTGCAAGTTCAAAGCCAGCCTCAGCAACTTAGTAAGGCCCTAAGCAACTTAGCGAGACCTTGTCTCAAAATAAAAGATAAAAAGGGCTGGGATGTGGCTTGGTGGCTAAGCACTCCTGGGTTCAATCCCTGCTACAAAAAAAAAAAAAAAAGACTCTTTGGGCTATCAAGATGGAATGAATTCATTTTGCAGGTGAAAAGGACATGAATTTTGAGAGGCCAGGGGTAGAGTACTATGGGCTAAATATTTGTGTTCATCCAAAATTTATGTTGAAACCCTACCCCACAATGTGATGGCATTCCGACATGGAGCATGGGGAAGTACTTAGAATTGGATGAAATAATAAAGTTGGACCCCTTATAAAAGTCACAAGAGAGCTTATTTCCCCTACCTACTTTCTGTCGCACTTTCTGTAATACAAGTAAGTCAGCAGTCTGCTTCCTGGGAGATGGCCCTTACCAGAAGCCAACCATGCTGGTACCTGATCTCAGATTTCCAACCTCTAGAACTGTGAGAAATAAATTTCTGTTTTTAAGTTATTGAGTCTATGGTACTTTATTATGGTTGGCTAAAATAAAGATTCTATATAATGAGTTGGCTTCCATCAGACAAAGAGCCTCATCTTGTACCCTAAGCACAGGCACAGATCCAGACAAATAGTAAGTACATATGTATTTGCTGAATGGGTAAATGAATGAAGCCAGCTTTGGGGAAATTCTTTAATTCCTGAGTCTTGTGTAAGAAATGCAGCTTCAAAATTGAGTGTTTTCTTTCTTTCGCTTTTATAATTGGAAGTCCTGCAAGGTGTGTTCATATTTTTTCACAAAAGCTGATAGGGAGTAAACATGGAAAGGAGTTTGGCCTACCTCACCAAATTCTTTCTTCTGTTCCCAGGTCTGGGTTGAATGAATTCAGCAGCTCTCAGCTACACTTTAATGGCACATGGCCACATCTGGCTTTTCTGAGCTCACACAGCTGTTCTGTCAACTCCCTGCGGGTTTATGTCCCCTCCTCTTCTAGGAAACTGCACAGCCTATTGGCAATTAGCCCTAATGAAGCAGCAGGAGTTTCCTGAGGGGAATGCATTGCTGACAAGTATAATTACTATTAGCAGCTGTGGGGCCTCTGGCTCCATGAAAGTAACCCATCCACCTGTCAGAGTGTGCAGCAGGACTGCTAAAGCTGTACCTAGCAGCCAGTCCAGCACTCTAAGCCAGGCCACTGTGTGATGAAAACAAGAGACTGGCATTTGGAAGCCAATTGAGAACATTTACTTCAAATGTTCAAATTTCTGTAACCCAGCTGCATGGGTTGCGGAGCTCCAGCAAATCAGCAATTCACATCTTTCAGTTCAATGTGATCATTGTTTCCTTCCAACATCCATATACCTTCTATACTCAAAGAGTGAATGACTCCTCAGAGATGCAGGAGATTCTATTCATTTTTGTTAAAAAAAAGACAGAAAAGGGGAGAAAGGAAGGAAGGAAGGAAGGAAAGAAGAAGAAAGGAAGGAAATAAGCTTTGTTGACATTTAGTAACTCATTGATACTAGTTTCTTTATATGGATCAGTGTATGAGACCTTCATGATCCACTTCTGAGAGAAGATATGGAGTTCCACAGTGAAGGGGAATTTATAAAGACTTCCTTTTAGTGATGTATTTCTATGATAGATTAAATATAGCTGCCAATTCTTTTCTTCTCCTGAGAGGTAGAGCCTGCTTGCCTTCCCACTTGAATCTTAGTTGTCCTTAATAATCTACACACCCATAGAGAACATTGGAAGTGACACTATGCCAGTTATGGGTTTAGCCTATAACAAGACTAATAGCTTTTGCATTGCCCCTTTAAAACTTTGGCACAACCATGCTGTGAGGAAGCCCAAGCTAGCTCAATGGAGAGGCTGTGTGAAAAAAGATGCAACCCTATTTCTCCGTCCCCCAGATAATCAAGTCATCCAAGCAGAGGCCCCAAACATCACAAAACAGAGATGAGCTATTACCTGCCCAACTTCCTGATCTGCCAAATTTTAATAATTAATAATAATCAGTTTTTATTTTAAACTTCTACATTTTGAGGTAGATAATAGAAACAGTCATATACTTTATGAGCTTAGTTAGGAAGATTTACAGATTACATTAAGTTTAAATGAATTCTCAAAACACTGATAAAGTCCTTAGGAGATTTCTACAAAGAAATCTCAGATAGATAAAAATACCAAGAGTAATAAAAGTAAATGCAGAAGCTGACACTTAGAACTAGGTCTTCATCAGCCACATTACAAGGAAAAAAACTAAGACAATCTTATTAAATTTAACCAGAAGTTACAAAAAATCAAAATTATTATACAGCATCTGAAAAATCAGTATATACCCATGATCATTAACAATGTGCATCGCCCTGAGTAACATGAGAAATCAGCCACCAATAAATAAAGCCATCATGATTAGCAAGATATTAAAAACTAAGTATTCAGCTGGGCGTGGTGGCACATGCCTGCAATCCCAGTGGCTCAGGAGGCTAAGGCAAGAGGATTGTGCATTCAAAGGTAGCCTCAGCAACTTAGTGAGGCCCTAAGCAACTCAGTAAGATCCTGGCTCTAAATAAGATACAAAAAAGAGCTGAGGATGTGGCATCAGTGGTTAAGTGCCCCTAGGTTCAATTCCCAGTAAAAAAAAAAAAAAGCCCCCCCAAACAAACAAAAAAACTATTCAGAACATGAAGTCAAACTTCTACAATTCAAGAGCAGGAAGCCAGGGTTTTGTTTTGTTTTGGTTTCTTTTTTTAGAACCATGAAAAAAATTTAGAAATTTTTATTTCACCCCATCCCTTTAAAATGTTTTATGTTTTTATGTTTTGTAACTCCTACCTGCTAGTACTGCAATTATGTATAAAATTTTCCCTCTATATGTCCTTATAATATACATACTTATTCATTTTAATTTAAAATAATTTATTGTGAAATATATCATTTACATCAGGGTGTAAAATATACACATACAGGTTAAATAATAATAAAAGACACACTCATGAACCTACCACCCAGCTTCAGGAATGGGACTTTACCAGTACCATAGACTCTTTCCATGAATACTTAGATAACATGATCATGGATTTTGTGTTGATAATTAGCTTATTTTCTTTATTTTTTTAAGTACACATAGATATATCTCTAAACGTTGTTTAGTTTTCCCTAATTAGAATGGTGGAAAACCAGATTCATACTATATACTTCTTTTGTGACTTGGCCCTCTCATTAAACCTTGAGTCTTTTTGTATTTTCTTTGTTTTTAATTGACACATAATAATTGTACATATTTATAGGGTGTGATGTTTTAACACATATATAAATTATATAATAATCAAATCAGGGTATCACTTCATACATTTATCATTAATTTTTATGAGAACATTCAAAATCCTCTCTTCTAGCTATTTTGAACTACATAATGCATTTCTGTTAATCATACTCACCCTACTAAAGCCAGTCTCATAAAAGTGGAGAGTATGAGTGGTTACTAGAGCTGGGGATGCATTATGGTTTGGAATGAGGTATCCCCTCAAAGCTCCTGTGTTGATGCAGGAATGTTTGGAGGTGAAATGATTAAATTATGAAAACTCTAACCTGATCAGTCCATTCTAGTTGGGGGGGTGGGTGCAGCTGGAGGAGGTGGGCCACTGGGGGCGGGTTCTGGAAGAGTTTACCTTCCATATAGACACTTCTCTTTTCCTCTCTCTGCTTCCTGGTTGCTATGTTCCAAGCAGCTTCCCTCTCCCATGCCCTTCTGCCATGATGTACTGCCTCAACTACGTCCCAGAGCAAAGGACTAAACCTCTGGACCTGAAAGCTGAAATAAACTTTCCCTTCTTAAAGTTGTTCTTGTTGGGTATTTCAGTTACAGTGACTAACACAGGAAGTAGGGGAGAAAGGAAAGGATAGGTAGAAATTGATACAAAGTTACAGTTAGACAGGAAGAGTGAGTTGTGGAGTTCTACTGAACTTTGTGTCATTTGACAACAGTTGAAGCAGGCTAGGCAGGTCCTGTACCACTGAGCTACATCCATACTATGGCTCTTAAACCTTCCCTCAAAAGTGGGGCACATTGGCATAATCCCAGCAACTCAGGAGGATGAAGCAGGAGGATAACAAATTTGAGGCCAACCTCAGCAATTTAACAAGCTCCTGTCTCAAAATAAAAATGGTTGGAGATACAGGTCAGTGGTAAAGTACCCCTGGGTTCTATCCTCAGTATAAGGGGAAAAACAGTGAGGCATATCACTGCCAATCAATTTCACTAGCCAAAGTCTGTCTATTGGCCAAGGCTGACATCAAATATTTTGTGCAACAATGCAATCTACCACAGAATACATTACATAATATTTAACTAATAGGAGAGCATCTTTGAAAATGTCTAAGGACCATTAGTTTAAAATGGGCACAGTGTTACATGCCTGTAATCCCAGAGATGCAAGAGGCTGAGACAAGAGGATCTCAAGTTTGAGGCCAGCCTTGAGAATTTAGCAAGACCTTGATTCAAAATGAAAGTGGTTAAGGATGCAGCTCAGTGGTCAAATGTCCATGGGTTAAATCTCCAGTATTAAAAGAAAAGGAAGTCATTAGAAAAGCAAGTCCAACTCTTTCTTTTGAGTATTCTATCCTTTTCTATCAGCTCTGCTTTCTTATAGCTGACTATATCTCTTCTTGCAGTGAACATGAACCCCCTTTTCCTCCATCAGTGATCCTCAGATTTTCCCATATTGTTTTCACCTTGCTTTTCTGTTAATATCCATATCCCTACTCTCTTGCAAGTAGAATTCCTTACTTTCCTCAAAATCTGGTGGAGAAACAACAGTTCTATAAGTCCTTCACTGAATTAAGCCCAGCTTTCCTTCCTGAAATCTCTAGAGTATGACTTTCTATAACATCAAACCAATGATTTAACTACATATTGATTTGTATTAATCTCAAATTGTTCAGTACATAGAATGTATGACCTTCTACTCATCAAAATAAAATATAAAAATTAAGTGTAAAACACATGGGTATCTTTACATAGTGTCTGAAATGTATTCTTACTTATTTAAGACTATTCAAACTGGGCACTGTGGCACAAGCCTATAATCTCAGCAATTCGAGAGGCAAAGAATTGCAAATTCAAGGCCAACCTCAGCAATTTCTCAAATAAAGAAAAGGGGTGAGGAGTGGGGAGGCTGACTGGGGATGTAGCTCAGTGGTAAAGTGACTGTAGACCCAAGAACAAGAACAAGAAAATCCCCAGAAGAAAAACAACAACAACAACAACATTCTATTCTGAAAACCAAAGAAATATATAAAGATAACAGAAAAAAAGAGAGAAGCAACAGATTTTAGATTTTGAGACATATTGGACATGGTAAGGTCGGTAGAACACACATGATAAATATGAACAAGAAGGACCAAGTCAGGACAAATATTCACAAAAAATATAAATTTCTTGACTCAGCTACCCATTAGTGACACCTATTTTGGTCCCACGTGTCTTGTTTGAGACACACAAAGAAAAGTGGTGGCTATTCAGCAGATAATTGACAAATCATAGCTATAGCCAGGCCTTCTTGTCCCTGTTTCTCTCTGACAGAATAAGTATGTGTTGTCTCCAGGTATCAAGTTTTCTTGTTCACCTCTAGCTCTGGTCTTTGTAACCACATCTTCAGTAGGTAAAGTGACAGAGATCCGGGACATATAAAACTTTGTGTATCCCATGATTCAGGTAGTGTTTTCCCTAAATACCATTTATACCCTATCCCAAATATATTAACTCAACCCATCTTTTTTGACTTCATTTATCACTATATATATTTAAATTAACTAAAATTATGTAATATCATAA